>NC_044601.1:66964932-67567432 GCF_901933205.1 Camarhynchus parvulus
TAATATTTGACCTCCTGTTTACTTTGGGGAAAATAAGAGTCTGCAAGTGGGGCCTCCTATGGTAAAGAATAAATCAAAGGCTTAATTCAAGTAATCACTCCTGAATATGCACCATGAAGTTGCATTGCTTTAAATGGAATGAGTCTTGCTTTACAGAATGCGGCTTCAATTGTGTTGTTCAATTTAAACCAAAATATGTCAGAAAACCTACCTTCCACCTCTTTGTGGCCAAGGAGAACACCATGGTTCCAAAGTGTAGAGCATTTCAAAGCATATGGGTGGATATTTTTTGTTTGTATGGTTTAGTTTCAAGGGGGGGGTTTACCCTCTTCATACAGCCCTGGCAGGAAAACCAGACCATTTTATTTAGTTCTTCCCACTTTTTGAATTTCCTGCAATGCCACAGCACTATCATGCTTGGGTTCCTACTTAACTTTTTGTTGGCATTTTGGAACGCATCAGGAATAAGAGTAAGTTGGCTAAGTTGTGCTGTTTGTACTTGTAAGTTGTGTTATTCATATGCATTTTTCTGCAAAGCCTGATTTTTTAGAACCATCCCCTCTAAAAGGTTCCTTCAAAAATGATTCACTGTAATGGAAAGAAACTTAGTGCTCTTTCACTCCTTAAGAAACACCACATTTTATGTTTTTCTGCCTCAAACCACACTGTTAAAAAAGTAGTGGATAACCATTTCCCACTTGGCCTCCAAAGGGTGAAATCCTCATCTGGTATAAATTGGCATAGCTCTATTCAAATCAGAGCAGCTACATTAATTCATTCCAGCTGAGGCTCCAGCCCTTAAAATGCCAGCAAGGAGAGCGGGTTTTGCACAGGATGGATTTTTGGGCTGGGTGGAAGGTTTTTCTGTGTGGCTTAGCTACGTGCCTAGGCTCAGGGCTGTGGGAAACTGCCTGTTTGACATCTGCAGCATACGCAGCAAATGCTTTGGCAGTTTGAGTTAATGCCTTTTGAATTCACAGGTTGTTTACTTTCAGCTTGAATGTGGATTTGCTTTCAGCCTCAGTGGGAAATCTAACACAAGAAGTAATAGGACAAGCCATCTGTCCAAAAAAGCTATAAGAATTCCTGATTTTGAACCAATAACGGAGATCAGGGACAAGTTCACCCTGTGTTTAACCCCTGCCAAATTATTGGTATGCTCCTTGGATTTCCAACCTGGGACGCGATCCCTCCAGTGCAGTGTGAGCACGCATAGGCTTAGGGGAAAAAACCTGCAAAATGAGCATGGCCAACATCCCTTTCCAATGGTGGCTCCTGCAGACGAGCATTTTTCCAGCCCTCTCCTCCTCTGCTGTGATTTACAGCCCATTTTGGCAGACAAGCTGAGCACCTGTGAGGCGGCCGCTGCACGGCCCCTGCTCCTCGGGGAGCAGTAAACAGCACGAGTCAATGGGAACCCCCAGCTCCTGCCAACATTTCCTGCAAGTAAACACCAACCCATGTGTTAGTCACAGGCCAGAGAATGGTGTAACAACTGGATTGATTGGGTCACTTTTTTCTGAAAAGCTCGGGGGCAGATTTCAGCGCTCTTACAAGAGTCCAGATTTTTTTACTTTAAAGCCAAAAAGCCAAGTCTCTCTCCCACTGTGTAAACTGAGAAGCTGCACAAGAGCCAAGCTTTGGGGGGAAAAAAAAAAAAATCAGCATCCTGCAGCATCCAGCAGGACACAGTGGGCAGATTTTACTAAGAGCACAGCATGTGACAGGTAATGGAGCTGCTCCCCATTCACAGATGCACACATGAATGGGAATCTGGGCCTCGTGCACCTGTCTTGGTCATCCACAAGAAATGCCATCACCTGCAGTGAGAAAATAGTTAGTCTCTATGTACTGTGCTGTCTAGAATGCCGTGTCCTTGTTTTGGAAGCCTCTGTGGTCTAAAATCTTGGTCACAGCTTTTCTTCTGACTTTGTTCATTGTTTCTGTTGACCTGGACTAAATTATCCTTGTTTGGACCAGCTAGAAACATGAGTCTTGGTCTCCAAACCACTCGGGTGAGCTGAAGATCTTTGCTTGAGTGTTTAATAAATAATAGGGAAAGCAGAGAAAAAGACAAGGAGAAATCATTTGGAAAGAGCATTATCTGGTCTTTAACAACAAAACCTTCACTGCACTGTGAAGTGAATCCATAGGCTTTAAACCTTCATGAGGTGAATGGCTTAGGAGAGCAGGATATCTGCCAACATCCTTAGAAGCACACTAGCCTGATTTTGACCTGCCCTACACACAGAGCAGCATTAACTCAGATACCCTGGTGTAAATCCAGCCAGAGGTCAAACCCAGCCCTGGAGCAGCCCTGTTTGTCCAGAGGACTTCATCAAAACAGCCCCATTCAGCATTCATTCCAACAGCACCAGGCTAATTTGGCTCAGCCACACCTGGATTTCTGAAAACTGGAGGGCACCGGATCATGTTCAGACTGTTTTCTTTCACTCTTCTCTGTCAAATCAGGGCTACTGCAGATTGAGTGGGGAAATAAGAGTCTCTTCAAAGTCCTTTTTTTTTTGGTTTATTGATTCAATAGTATTTCATGGCTAATAACCACCCTTGACTAACAGGCTCATTTGAACAAGGAATGCTTGATCTCTTCTGTTATTTAATGGCAGAACAGCCAGTTTACAGATAAGTAGTCTGCTTAAGGTGGGAGAACTCAAGGCTTGTAGTCTTTTCTTGGGAAAACTAGCTTCTTTTTCTGCTGATTTTTAGGGATCCTCCGCTGAAAGTTTTCCATAGAATCACAGAAGTTTGTTTTATTTTATTTCCCGTGTACTTGCACAGTCATGAGAACAAGGATGGCTTGAAATTAAAGCAGCACAGTTCAGCCTTCTTAAATTAAAAACTTTTTTATTAGCTTTTTTTTTCTTGGAACCAGAGGCAGATGAGCCAAAACACTGCATAAAATAAGAAGAAGGCAAGCTGGTTTTGTTGTATTTTTGGCACGGACAATGGCTTTCAGAGATACTGGAAGTCATGCAAGAAGAGTGTGTTATTAAGAGACTTCTAGCCCTGCTCTGAAGACTGAGGGCTTTAGATAAGAGTCTGCATATGGGGATCTTTATCCAAAACAAACCACCCAGACTTTTGTACTCACTAATACTGATTTCCTCCTCTGCATCTCTCTGTGCTGTTGCTCACATACACAAGTTTTCAAGGCATCCTCAAAGCTTTTCTTTGCCTGTAACAATTTAATTGCCTCTTGGCCAAGATTTTCTCCTCCATGAAGAGAAAGAATGTGATCAAAGTGCCCCGTGCTGCCCAAAGAATTTCCTCTCCTCAGCCTCACTGCACACACCAGGACTGTTTTCCTCCCCCGTCTCCTTTGCCACATCTCTGTGTTTTGCACGATTGTTTCCTATATATTTTTTTTTCCCTGCCTGGAAAAATCCGACATCTCCTCCCCCTGCCCTGGCAGCATGGGTGACAGAGACAGAGAGATCAGCACAGTGTCAGCAAGAGTTTAGCCCCACAGCTGGGACCTGAACTTTCAGCAGCAGAGCACAGCCCTGGGTCACTGCACTAAAGCAAGCCAGATTGATACAAAGTGCTTGCTCACCCTGGAAGGGGAAGCATCAGAAGCCAGTTGATAAAAATCTTTAGGCACCCTCTGTTGTGAGCTTAGGCTGTTTTTTCCTGGGAAAATGACCATGGAGTGTATATTCAGTGTCACGACCCCCAAAGGGATGCAACATTTGGGTGCTCTCTGCACTCAGGGGGTGATATTGCACCGGGGCAGCGTGGATTTTGGAGCTGCAGAAAATGGAAATGGAGTGTGTGGACTCGACATGCTGCACAGGGTGTGAAGTTTTCAGCTGTGAAGACCTGAGCGATCGCGTCTGCCAAGAGTTAATGCGCTCAGAAAAAGGATGCTAAAATATTCCTTCCCACTCCAGTTTGCAACCGAGAACTTGCCAGCCTGTAATATCTTTTATTTATAGCACCTTTTGACTCAAAGGATCTGAAAGTGCCTCTCTCTGGGAGTCACTTCAATGATACCTGCAGGCAAGGGTGTTTCTCTGCAGATGACTCCAGCTGAGGTGTCAGGGCCTTCTTTGCTATGGACACATGTAAGGAACCCCCTCTGCCTTGCCAAATGCCAGCACTTAGAAATAAGGGCTAGAGGGAAGGGCAGAAATCTGTCCTAATAAACCTCAATAACAGCAAACAGAGAAAACAGACATATGAACCCTATGGGAGAGAGCACTGAGATGGTCACTGGCTGGCTTTGGAAGCAGACATTGGGAGGCAGGATGGCCAGTGCTGGATGATATCCTTATGCAAAGAGCTTGGGACAGTAAAACCACAGCTCAGAAGAGGGCATTTGGTGTCCCTACCTGGATAACACCCCACACAACCGAACCAGATCCAGCTGTGCTGTGGTGGCCTGGAGAAACTCCAACAGGGACCCTACACAGGGTATGCATCCCAGGGGTGGAGGTCCTCCTAAAGGCACAGGCTGCGTTTAAATCCTCAGACTCACGCATCCCTTAGTGAGCACAGTCATGGCAGGGCCTTCTGCTTATCTGAAGCCCACTTCAGCACCTGCCCATCAGCTGCTCCCCACTCAGCAGCTGGCTGAAAAGGACCAGAGGGGCAGAGGACCAGCTCCTCCACGTGGCTCCTGGAGCTAAAGAGGTGTCACCCAGCCCCCTGCTCCTCTCCTGTGCTGTCCCTGCAGGCCAGGGAGGCAAGAGCCAGGCCCAGCTGATGGGGTTACAAATCCAGCCCATGATTTCTGCTCCATCCACAGCCAGGCAAGATGTAGCCAAGACACATATTAGGCTCAGCTGCTCAGGACACTGCTGTTCTGTCTGTGCCACCCTGAGCATGCTGCCTGCCTGCCTCCTGCTCTGCTCTGCAGCCCCGTATCAAGCCAGTTGTTTTGCCATTCCCTGAACATGCTCAGGAGACCCAGCCTTCTTTTTGGCACTTCTGCTGGGTCTCCTGAGGGATTTGCCCCCAGGAGGGAATGCCCATCTGCTTCAGCATCCTCTGAGTCCTGTGTTTACTAAGGAGTCCTGATGTTTCTCCGTGGACAAAGCCATCCAGGCAGTCCCATGAAAACTCCAGGGACGCCAGTGGCTGTTTAGGGGCCTGCCCCCTACCCTGGGTCTCTAGACAGAATAATACACCCACAGCCTCCATGATAAAATCCTCAGCACATCTCTGCTCCCTTCATGTCCTTCCCAAGCCATCCCCAGAATCAGCATTATTATATTTTTTTTTTCTCTAAATCCCTTTCCTCCAGGCACCAGACAAGGTGTATTTGATAGGACTTTATCTCTGCCATGCATATGTCAATGTCTGAAACTCTGGTTTAATAGGAGTCACATCACTGGATGGAAGCTGGCTCTCTCAGGTCCTTTCCATGGAGAACATGCTTTTTCCCTCATCCTCTACCTTCCAACAAAAATTGACTCCTCCCTCCTTTGAGGAGGGGGCTGGGCTTAGCACATCCTGGCAGCCCACCGGCTGTGCTGCCTGCTTTTAGGGCATCTCTCACTCCTCCTCCTCGGAAGAGATTATTCTTCTTGCTTGTACATATGAGAGGTTGTTTTTTGTTTGTTTGTTTTTTTCCTGTTCTTGGTCCATTGTATATTACATCATGTATTGCTTCCTTTGGTGCCCGTTCCACAAGCGCTGCTTTGGATTTGGGGGTGGGAATGGGAGGAATTCCCCCCAGAATCACCTAATCATAGAATATTCAGAGTTGGTAGGGACTCCCAAGCTTATAGAGTGCATCTCCAAGAATCCACCATGCACCTGAGGGTGTTGTCCGAATTCTCTGGCAGCCTTGGTGCCTTGAGTGCCCTCGGGTGCCTGACCACCCTCTGGGAAAGGAAGCCACCTCCCAATACCCATCCTGCACCTTCCCTGACACACTTCATGCTGCTCCCTCAGGTCCTGTCACCAGAGGGAAGGCGGCAAGCTGTGGACAAGCCCTGTCTCTAGGGAAAAACTAAGAGGGAAATAAGGGAGGGGAAAAAAAAACTTAAGAGAGAAAAGAAAAAAAAAAAAAAGAATAAATATTTGGGAGGAGGGCGTTTAAGAGGAGAGAAAAACAAATCAAAGCTGGTGCCAGGCTGGAACCAGCAGCTGGTTGCCAGCACAGCAGGCTGAGAAGTTGCTGGTGGAAGCGCTCAGTGCCATGTTTGGGTTGCTTAAAAAAATTCAGTGTGTCTTTCCCTTGAGATCCTGCCTCTGCTTTCCTGCCGGCCCCACGATCAGGAGGAGGAGCAGGGACTCCCTGCCCAGCTCAGGCTTGTGCTCTCCGAGGGATGCAGAGCATCTCCTGCCCTGCCCTGCCACACCTGTGTGTGTGTGCGCACACCGAGCTGGACCAGGCACCCCGTGCGTGCTGTCCCCGCTCCGGGGAGATGCCAGGGCATCGGCAAGCGCGGCACGATGATCCATCCCTCCTGCCCATGCGAGGGAAGGAGCGGGGAGGGAATGGGGATGGAGGAGAAAAGGGCAGGGTGGAAGGTTGCGACGCTCGGCTGGAAAAATTTAGAGGCGTACAAAGGGGAGAGCGATGGAAAGGGGGCAGGAGGCTGCCGAGGAGGTGGAAGGAGATTTATGTTCGCTGGGCTGGGAAGGCGTGGGGTGCCTCGGGCAGGGCTGGGGGTGCCGCGGAGAGCCCGGCAGCCCCGGCAGAGGAGCGTCAGGGCTTCATTTCCCTCCTTTCTTTCCGCCTCCCTCCGCTGGGCGCTCGGAGGAGGAGGAGGAGGAGGAGGCGAGACAAAAAGCTGAACCGGTGCCAAGAAGGAGCTGCAGCGGCTCGAAAATGGCACTCTGCGCCACGCTAATATTGCGAGGCTGGGCTGCGCTGGAGAGCAGGAGAACGTGTCAGGAATGAGAATGGCTGGGACTGGCCGGGCTCTGGAGGGTCCTCCCTCCTCCCCTGCCTCCCCTTCGCCTTTTTAATGCCACCCTTTTCTCCCCCAGCTCCCCCACCACCACCCCCAGTGATGTTTAGGAGCTCTGGGAAAGGCAGGAGATCTTTGCTGGGGACTTGGAGTGTAAAGGGTCTCATCCCCTCCTTCCATCTCCCTATCGGGGAGGGATTTCTATTTTTTTTTAATTTTTTCTCCCCTCTAAGGAGGAAAAGAAGAGTCTCAGGGAGTTCTCTTACTGTTTTCCTGTTGCCCTTCCCCTCCTAGCCGCTGTCCTTCTCCTCCTCCTCCTCCTCCTCACTGTACCCATCAGGCTGCTGTTGTGGGTCTGTGTCTCGGTGCAAGGTGACTTGTAGGACAGAGGAGTCTCTGCTGCAAGGTGCAGCGTCGCCTGCGTCGGTGTTTCCCTCCGTTTCTCATTTGCTGGGAGATGAGGCAACTTCCAGGCGGCTCAGCTCAGCTCCTGGTTGATGCAGTGGCGCTGTTTGGGCTGCAAAAAAAAGCCCCTTTCCTGCAAAAACCTGTCCGGATAAAACAAACAAACAAGCAAACAAACAAACATGTAAGGCTGAAACTGCATCATTTTGTGATGCCGGTTGATTTGCAAGAAACGAAATGGAGTTCTGTGGTGATTTTTGTCTGAAAGGGAAGGATTTTTGCTCATCCCCTTGCTTTTCCGTTCACAGGCAACAAAAAAACCAAACCACCTCTTTTTAATAGGGTTTTGATTTTTTCTTTTTTTTTAAATTTTTCCTTTTTTTAATTTTAATTTTTTCTTTTTTTTTAATTTTAATTTTTAATTTTTATTTTTTTTAATTTTATTTTTTAAATTTTTTATCATTTAAAAAATTATAACCTTGTAGTAGTTCAGTAGTTGAAGTTACATACAAAAATATTACTCCCCTTTCCCCCCCTCCCCCCCCTTCCTGCTGCACAGATGTTCCTTTTCGGATCATTCTGGAATTTATATTTAAAACTTTAGGTCGTCATTACAGAAACTAGGGACTGGAGAAAGGGAAAACCCCAGTCTCTGGTTTTGCAAACAGGTCTAGATCCTGTTAGAACAGCAGTTTTAGCCCTCACATAGTCAGCAGGTCAAGTTCAAGGAGACCTTTCTAAAGCACGGGCAGAGCCTCATTAGCTTGCTGCATCTCAGAAGCTGGTGGATTATTGGGTTGTTAGCTTGGCCCATTTTGTAGTCTCAGGCATGGGATGATCCCTGTGACCTCTTTCTCACCTGAAAACCATGTCCTAGTGCACATTCAAACCACTTCAAACCTCACCTTTGGTCTCAGACATGCAGGCCTGGTTTGGGAGCACCTACCCCTGCCCAGGAAAGGCTTTTGGAAATGCTGTGATAAATAGGGGGGAGTTCAGGCAGGCTTAAAGGTGTTGTCTAGCATGCTCCCCTCACCCTCTTCTCCCAGCTCCTCACAGATCAATAGTCCTTCCTCTGTGGAGGATCAAATTCTCTGTCCCAAATTAATGCTGCTGGGAGTGGCACTCATTTCTAAGTTGATGCCAGCAGATTTTGTATGGAGTAGGAGGAACAAAGCAGCTGATCCCTTGCTCTTCCTCACCTCTCAGCTGTGCTTTGTACCCTGTATTTGCTGCAGTTCAACTTGGGCTTGTGCAGAGAAGGTGCCGCCAATCCTTCTTGCTCCTTTACCTTTGTTGTGACTGCAGGGTGTGCAGTGCTTGGCCCAGGAAACCTTGGTTTCTTCACCATGGAAATATCAACAAGAGCGGTGGCCAAAGAACCTGGATCCTTCCACCCCATCCTACCAGTTTTTTCTGAATAAAGAACGTGCATAAAACACATGGGTTTTCTGTAAACAAGTGTGCATGATGTTTGGTTTTCAGTTGGCCCTTTGGATGTCATGAGTGGAGCTGTTTGAAATACTTTCCCCACCCAGGGCACACACCATGCAGGCTTGCATGAATTTCATAGAATTTCATAGAAAATCAAAGAATCCTTGGATGATTTGGGTTGGAATGAACCTTAAAGCTGATGCAGTTCCATCCCCTGCCATGGGCAGGGACACCTCCTGCTACACCAGGTTGCTCTAAGCCCTATCCTGCCTTCCAGGGATCCAGGAGCAGCCACAGCTTCTCTGGACAACCTGTGCCAGGGCTTCTTCATCCTACAGCCAAGAATTCCTTCCCAATATCCCATCTGTCCCTGCCCTCTGGCAGTGTGAAGCCACTCCCCCTTGTTCTGTCCCTTCATGTCCCTGTCCCAAGTTCCTTCCAGCCCTCCTGGAGCCATTTTAGGTGTGGGCAGATGCTCCATATCCCCCTGGAATCCTGTCTCCTCTAGACTGAGCAATTACAATTCTTCAGTCCTTCCTGGTAGGTGAGATGTTCCAGAATTTTCCAGATGTTCTTGCTGACACTTTTGGCCGTTCTTCTGGGCAGAAATTCCTCTTTTTAACCTGAGATCTCTGAGGATGGGCATCTCAGGGATCTGTGGGATTGTAGCCTGCAGAAGAGAGTGGTGGTTAAAGCCTATCAAAACGACCTGGGGACACCCTGGTTCTCGTCCTGACCCACCATGCTCTGTACAGACCACTGCTCATGCCTTTAGATCTGGAGCCAGCTTGTGTTTACTACTGATTTAAACTTCTTCAGTGTTCAAATACTTCGGTTATCAAACAACAATTCCCAACAGATTTATAGAGAGGATCCCAAAGACACGGACAAGTATTAATGGGGAGTGACAGCATCCATGTGTGCAGCAAAATGGTGTTTGTTTTTCAAGGAGAACTGGGAGCAGCAAATTAAGATGTCTTCACAATCCTTGTTATTTCAGTAGGCAGACCTCTTTCATTTCTTGAAATCTTGACCATAGGGGAGCTTGTGGAATGCATCTTGTCCATCTTGGAGCAAAAATGCTACTCCTGTTCTTTCCAAATGGTCAAGTCAGCCATCTGGGCAGCTTGGTCATGCTTCCCAAGGAGGGAAGGCTTTAACAAGGCAGCTGTAGGGTTTTTGTCTTCATTTCTCCCTGTCTAAAAGAAGTGTCTTTGGATATTTTCTCAAGAAACATGATGTCTAATGTGTCTCAAGTTGCTTCCTTCAAATCCTTCATCCTTTTAGCACTTTCTAATGAGAAACATTGTCTACTTGGAGCTGTTATGAGGTGCCTTGTGTCTGGAAGGGTCAGTCTAAAGGGCTCTTCTGAAGCTGTCTTCCACTCCTTCTCCCCACACTTTCCCCACTCCCAGTCTTTTTTTTTTAATTTTTTTTTTTTTTTGGACCTGTAACCTCACATTTCTGTAATCTAAATGTGCAAATGCTTTGCAGTCACGGTCCAGTGGCTGGGTTAATCTCAGACCCCTGGAGTGGCAGATGGCTGATTTGTTGCTGATTCCAGTTATAGAGAATTGTGTCACCTATTATCTTTGCACAGACTGATGCTTAAAAGGATGCCTTTGGCAAAATCAGTGAAAAGCAAAAGAAAAGCAAAGCAAACAGTCTGATCTGCATCACCACAGGTGAAAATGTGAAATATTTCACCTTTATGTGAAGGGCTGGAGAGGTGGACAAAGAGGAGAGGAGGAGGGAGGGGAGGAAGGGGAGAGGAAGACCTCATTTTCATACCAGAAGTACCAAGGCACAGTGCAGAGCAGGTTTGCTGTAGTCACGCTGTAGAATCACGAGCACTTACTCTGTTTTAAATGGTTTTGCTGTGTGGTAATCCTTGGCTTCAGCTCCCTACTTTAACTCTTATACAAACCAGGCGGGTTGGCTTCTTGTGACACCTCCTTGCTCTCTTCCCAAGGTTGTCAGAGGAATCCACGGCATCCCTCCCTGATTCCAGGGCTCATTGTGTGTGCCCCACGGCTGCTGGGGAAAGCTGTGGTGGCTCTGTCATGCCAACATGCTCACAAGGGACACTTGAGAGGGGAAGTTTACACATCTCTGTGGGGTGAGGGGAAGCTTGGGGGGCCTTACAGGGCACTGCAGGACTGAGGGGGGACCCCACCACTGCCCAGATGGCAAGTGGGTGGTAGTGGTCATACTGAAATGTGGGGGGAAATCAAAAGGGCAGAGCAAAAGTCTGGATGTTTGTGACCATTTTCTACACAGTCATCCCTACAATCAAGGTTTTCTTTCTTTCTCTTTGCTTTGGGAAACACCACAGAGTCAGATGAAGAATTTGGGAAGAGAGTGTGGGTTCCCTGTGCAGAGTCCAGTGACGAAATCTGTGAACAAGGTAAGAACAAGGGGATATGGCTGTGATGATTTTTGTTTTATCCTTTTCTCTTTCCAAATGCAATTTTGCAATGTTGGACACAAAGTTTAGCTATGTGTATCACAGAAACTGATAGTCCAAGCACCAAGCAAATGAGTCTAAAATGTTAATTTGCATTTCTTTTAATTCATGCCATTATGATGGTTTGGGTTTTAGAACAGTTTGTATCATATCCAAATGATCTATGTGTGAATAATTGTTACCAACCTCCTGACACCAGGACCTAATTAGGAAGTAAGAGCCTTAAATAGGCCATTTGTGTACTGAGCTTCCATATGTCTCCTTGCCCAATTTATTTGCTCCACTCCATTGAGGTATAATGAGAATGAAACTCTTAGAACTGCTTTTGACTCTGAGGCTCTTCTCTTCATCTCCTATGCAGCCATAGCCCCTATTAAGATAATGTCTGTGTCCCTGCTTTCCGAAAGAAAAAGCTGTGGTACTTTCAGTCCAGATTGCCCAACCTTCTCTGTTTCCAAGGTTTCAATGGAAATGGAGTGAAAAAATGCCAAAAGAAAATGCAGACTAAGAAAAATGGAATGCCATCAAAGAAAGCAGAAAAGTCAGGACAGGATGATCTTGAGGGAATACTCCCTATCCTATTTACCTCACAACCCTGCTGAAAGTTGATGCTGTTGTATTTCAGTTAGCCTATAGATGCAAAGGAAGGATGTATATGGATAGAAGCAATCTGAAGAGATTTTTATTGGTTTTGTTTGGCTTTCTTCCTGCTAGGATGTGAGGAAGGGGGAAGGGTTGGTGCAAGGTGGCTTGGATTTTTTGCTTAGTTTTGAATATTTATCTCAGTCTGAACCAGCAGCCTCCCTGGGAGTCCTTGTTCATGGTTAAATACATGGTGTGTTCTTCAAGTGTACTTTCAGAATATATTCTTTATTTCCAAACACCTCTCGCACGCATGACTTCATCTTACACTTCATGTGTCCCACTTGATTCTTTTACTCCCATCATTCTGAAGTCAGAAAACCTTAAATCTATGAATTAAGTGTCATTTTCTATCATGATTAACTTTAATAAATTCTTACTGCTTGGTTGTTGGTTTTTGGTTTTGGTTTGTTTTTTTTTTTCACCCCCAAATCTGGATCTTGTTTAGTTTCCCAGAGAAAGACAAGTCTACTTGCAACGATTTTGTTTATGATAATTTCCTTGCATGTTCCCTTCCAGGAATTGTCATTGCCTTCCAGAAGGGAGGTTAGTGCTAGTCCCCTCGCAGTGATAATTATAATCAGACCTGTCAGCCTGCACACAGTCTACACTTATCACTTGCATTTAGAAGGATTTTTCCTGAAGCCTATTACCAGTTCTGCTTCTCAGGGAAAAACAGTCATGATTTTTCCTCCTAATCTTTGATGGCTCTCATCTTTGAAAGCATGGAGAGGAGCAAAACGACTGCCAGGTGCAGTTAAAGAAACTGTCTGTTGGTCCTGGTCTAGAGCTCTGGAAAGCCAGAGAGTGGGTGGATAATCTGGGAAATGCTGAGGGGTTTAATTTGTTTGTGACAACACTTCAGGTGTGCTGGAAACACAGAACAGTTTCCCAATGGTGCTGCTCACAGGAGGTGCCTCTACAGACCTGCTGGACATGGGCTTCAGGTGGCAGGTGGCTCTTGGCAGTGGTGCCTTGTCTCCCTGCTGTTCTGGGCAGTGATTCCTGTCTGTGCTGAGAGAATTGGAAGCAGGATGCCCAGAGAAGTGGCTGCAGTTGCTGCTGGAGGCAATGACTGGCATCATATGGACCAGTTGCCACCAGTGCAACAGTGACCAGCTGGGCCAAGTCATGGTGTTGAGTAGGATGTGGTTCAGTATTTTATTCATCCCAGCCCCCCGCCGAGTGTTATTCCCTGGGAAACACGTTGACCCATTTATTAGATTTCCCCCTATTTTCACTCCATTATTGTTATTGATGTGTTGCTAACCCCCCTTTCTTACCTTTCTGGTTTTTACTAGCATGAAGACAAAAAGGTGCAAGTTTTACCACTCCATTAGACTAAATGAGTTATGTATCTTTAAGTCCTTCCTCTGTTATTACCATGCTTTTTGTAATTTACTCAGAGATTTAGGCTCCCTTGATTTTGGCAGAATCTGAGGACGGTCAGCACTTTATAGCTTTTTTTACCAAAGAGATGGTGGAAGATTGGGAAATCTTATGTTATGTGCAGTTTTATATTTACAGTGCACAGGGACATATGATTTGCCTTTGTTTTATTTAAATTCACTGGGAACTAGAGGTTTATTTATCAGGTGTCATTCCCGGAAGGATGAATAATGCCATAAAGACAAGACTTCATCTATTATACAAACAGATTTGAAGGCTTTGCTATTACATTCCTCTGCCTGTTGAATGGAGTAAAAATGCCTTTGGCTGAGCAGAGGCAGAGTGATACTTAGCAGTAGCATCTTATGACCTTTTGATCAGCTGAGATCTCAAGCCATATTAGTGGACAGATTATGATGTGATGGAAAGAAGGCCAGGAATAGCTTTTTCATGATGAGATCTCTTCTGTGAATATCCTTCTTGGGTGTATTCAGGTGGTTAATCACTGGGGCCAGGGCAATCATTTGGAAGCAGGAGAGTGAAATGCTGGTATAGACAATTCAAATACGCTCAGGTTTGCCAAATGCAGCTGGACATTAGAGCTAATAGTTTCTTCCTAATATTCTCCTACCCTCCTGTTTCTATCAAGGCTGTGGGTGACCTTGTGATTTTTTTCCCATCTGTAATAACCACATTTTTGCAGAAAGAGGCAACACAAAATGAACCTTGAGTCCTTGGACCACAGGGGAGCTGCAGTTGCTGAATCAAAGGAATGCACATGGTGAATATGGATATCAGACTGTGAAGGGAAACTCACATGAAAATGTCTCTGTCATTTTAGAGATAATAACAGTAGTGCTTGAATCTATTTCAACCCTCCCAAGGAAGAAAGAAATAATGCAGCTTTCAAAAAATGCACAGCCCTGATAGTATTTCTCATTTTACAGGGCCAACCAGAGCAAAGAATGGCTTTTACTTTCTCTTACCTGCATGTGCAGAATTACTCCTCAGATTTGTCTCCAGCTTTGAATTAGCCCCCTTTTCATCTTAATGGCCAAGAGGAATCTGTAGCCTCCTTAAAAATCAAACATAAAAAAATCCCTTGTTCCCTGCTGACTCTGCACATCAATAGCAGTAGTGCCAAAGCTTGACCCAGGTGCTGTGGTCGCTTTTGGAAGGAGAAGGGGCAGACACGTGGGTGTGGAATGACTCTGGGCCATGCCCAGGCAGCCAGTGCTAGTTATGGGCTATGCAGCATCATCCTGTACATTGCTAGCACAGGAGTGCCCGAGTTGCAGGGTTTTTCCCCCGCTGAAGCCAAACAAGATGCTCATTTCAGTGTCAGGAGGAAGAAGTGCTGGCAGTGTGAGAATCCCAAACCATCAGTGTAGCGGGAATGATGATGCACCAGGTGTGGGGAACAATGGCTACCACGGAGGAGTGGAAACTTTGAAAATGAGGAGGTTATGGAGGTGGGAGAAGCTCACAGCAGGACACTGTCTCCTCTCCTCTCTCCCCCAGCCTCTTCAATCAGATGCCTGCTGGGCTTCCCACTCCTCCCGCCTTCTGCATGAGATGACAGGATCATAAGGCACTAGATTCTGCTGGCATGAAGGAAACTGCCATCCTCCTGGCACTATTGCTTCCCCAGTCAGGAAGCCACTGTGAAACATTGAGGCTGTGAGCCCACATGGTGCTTTTTAGCTGCCTCTTCCAGGGCTACAAAGGTGTCCAAAGGGGAGCTGGGAGGTGACACCAACTCCTGACACAGGTCTGCACCTTCTTTTCCTTGGGAAAAATGGGCAAAAACTGCAAAAGGTGGGTGGCAGCCTTGGTTCTGTCCACAGAGGAAGTGCCACTGCTGAGATACAGCCAGCCCACAGGATAAGGAGCTCCATCCCAAGCCCTGTCTGCAAAGATTAAGTAGGTTTCTGCACAGGTGGTTGTTAGAAGCATCATGAGCTAAACCATTCAAAGGGATGTGTTCCTCTGAACAGTTGTTATAAGAGTTTCTGATGGCAGCTTTGAAACTTTTCCACTGGGAAGGCTTTGTGGTGTGTGTGGTGGAGAGAGTGTAGGCATGAACTATTTCCTCTGCCTCCCTGCTCTGCCTTGAGTGCCTGTGGGGTGTAGGAGGGTGCCAAGTTTTGAGTGACTTAGTACCAAGATCTTCCCTCTTGGTTTGGGATTGCATTAATCCTGCTCTGCCTTCTGCCAGATGGCTTTGCCTTGATAAAATCAA
Organism: Camarhynchus parvulus; assembly: GCF_901933205.1. Classification (NCBI taxonomy): domain Eukaryota; kingdom Metazoa; phylum Chordata; class Aves; order Passeriformes; family Thraupidae; genus Camarhynchus; species Camarhynchus parvulus. The sequence continues at coordinate 66,980,396 of NC_044601.1, forward strand.
TTCTCCTCAAAGTAAAAGAGGTTTCATTCATCTTCTTGTAGCTCAGAGAAATGCATGAAAACAGAATTTCTCTGCCTTTTGCAGGTCAGGACAGAAAGTTGCTGTGGGACATCTATCAGTATCCCAGTTGTCACGGTTTAACCCCAACAGGCCCCTCACAGTCCCTCACTCACACGGATTCACCAGCAGGATCAGGGAGAGAACTGGAAGGGTAAAAGCTGGAAAACTCATGGGTTGAGATAAAGAATGTTTAATAGGGAAAATAAAACCTTTGAACACCAGCAGAACAAAAAAGGCAATTAGTTCACTGTTTTCCATGTTCAGGTGTTCAGTCACCTCCGGAGAGCTGGAACCCACCACATGTAACAGTGGCTTGGGAAAACAATCACCATCAGTCCAGACATTCCCCCTTCCTCCTCCTTCCCCCACTGAGCGTGATGTCACACAGTCTGGAACATCCCTTTGGGGTCACCTGTCCTGGCTGTGTCTCCTCCCAAACTCTCAATCACCCCCATCCCCTCCCCAGCCTGGCACTGCAAAAAGCAGCAAAGGCCTTGGCTCTGTGCAAGCTCTGCTCAGCAACGACAAAAACATCTCTGTGTCATCCACCCTGTGCTCAGCACAAACCCAAAACACAGCCCTGTAACAGCCCCTGGGAAGAAAATGAACCCTGCCCCAGACAAAACCAGCACACCGACAGTTAGAGCAGCACAGTTAGAGCACATGGCAAGTACTTGGGCTGGGATGCTTTTCTAGGGGTAAGAAATTTAAAGTAGCAAACTTTGAAAATGCAGTATAAGGCAGATGTCAGTGATGTGCAATGGGATAAAGAGGACAGTGATTTGTTTATGAAGCTCATCTGTCCACTCATGACAATTTTTTCCCTTTAAACACACCACATCTGGTTCCTTGCAAAGATTCTTAGATTGCAGACAGCAGTAAACGCACATCCTTTTGAGTAAGAGTGATCTCATGAACCAACAGAAGGATTATTGCCATAACCAAATTTACAGCCATACAATTCCCTTTTTCTAGCTGGAAAGAAGTAATCTTGATCCGGAAAAGAAATAAGTCATAACAATAACAAGCAAGTTAAACAGTATCTGGGGACGTTCACGGGAATGTCACTGGGTATACTCAAAGTACTAAACCAGTTCTCAGCACACTTTTGGTCCAACTAGCAAGCTCCTAAATCATCCTTAAGCATGGATCAGGGTTCATCCCTGTGAGCTGTTTGCATTTAGCTGCTGGGCTAGGAGAGTTAAGACAGGGCTGTGAGCAGAGGTACAAGCCTCTCTGTGCCAGTTGGCCTCCACGCCTGGGGATATTTCTGGGCACATTTAATTACTACTGGCTGGAGAGGCTCAGGCCCAACTGAGAAACTGGACTCCTTCACTCTAAACTCCATTTGTCAGCAGTGGGACAGGGGAGCCACCAGCAGAAGCTGATTCAGCCTCCCTTGATCCTGACCTGCCCAAATTGTAGACAGTTGCTAAGGCAGCTAAGCCTGCAGGGTTTAACATGCTGATAGCAGAGGAAAGGCTATATTACCCCCCAAAAGGCAATGTATAGTACATTTCCCGCATATTTACTAGTCATCTCCCCAGCCTCTTCAAGCTCATGTAAAAATATTATTATGTTATTTAGGTGCTCTTTCTTTCAACAAGAAATGTCACCCATTATTTTTAAATTTTTTTTCTCCCTTACCATGAGGATGTTCCTTTTCCAGTAAGTTTCAGCCATAAGATAGGTGTTCTGTATAATTTGCTTTCAACAGTTTGATAGTTAAATGTGTCCCTAGGAGACAATTATAGACTTACACATAATAAAGAAGCTCATGGAAGGATACAGCATTATGTCTTTCAAATGTAGGTAAACCCGTTGTTTGATATAGAAAGTTTTATTTTGAGTTCACCCTATCAAAATATATTTACATGATAGATACAAGCATCTATTTTTTTCTCAGTTAAAAACCTCATTGAAAAGAAATAACTCTGGCTCAGCTCCTGCAACCACAGTATAATGCTTCATTATCTTTTCTTTCATTGAAATCTTCTCATGCACAAGGTGATCTAATTTAATACTTGTTTAAACATATAAAACAAAACATTTTCCCTTCAAGAATACCTCCAGTGTTTGGTCACAGTGGGGATGAAATTATTGATTGTATTTGGCACATATTTGGAAACATGACCTTAATCTGCAGGTTTCAGGGGGAAAAGGTATTTTCCCCAGTATGGCAGTAAGTCAGATAAGTAAATTATACTTTTGACATGTTAAAGATGTTCCATTTTAGACAAAGGAAGTGATATCCCAGTTGTGTCACTGAAACTCAATGTCCTGTGTTGCTTGTTAACAGCTGCACATTTGTTGTTTCAGTGTCCCAGTTTGCTCTCAAGTATAAATGAACTGCTACATGCCAAATAATCAATAGTTCTGCCAGCTCTGGAAATATAATATTGCTATTAATATTGATCCACACAACAGAAATCAAGGCATCAAATTTTGCAGGCATCACTTGCCAGCACCCTGCGTTTTACCTGCAGAGTAACCGCTTGAAAATCGCTATTCCCCAGGGAATAATGTTTTATGCTCACCCTCATTCCCTGTGTCATAACGAACACAAATATAAACACAGGGGGATCAGGGCACAGGTGTCCAGCAGAAAGGGTGCATATAAATTTATTTCAGCCTTCTGTGGTTTCTCAGTGCAGCAAACCAGATGCAAAGATCACCGGTGAAAACAATCTGCATCAACCCTGGTGTCCATCTCTAAGGGCACGGCCGACAGCCTGGCTGGCCAAAAAAAAATCAATGTCCTGGATCTTAGAACCCTTTATAGAGCCTAAAGGGACTCCATGAGGGCTGGAGAGGGATTTTGGACAAGGACCTGGAGGGAGAGCACACAGGGAATGGCGTCTACTGCCAGGGTTAGATGGGATATTGGGAAGGAATTCTTGGCTTTGAGGGTGGGCAGGCCCTGGCACAGGATGCCCAGAGCAGCTGTGGCTGCCCCACCACTGGAAGTGCTCCCAGGCTGAACAAGGCTTAGAGCACCCTGGTCTAGTGGGAGGTGAGCCTGCCTGCATCAGGGGGGCTGGAATAAATGATCTTTATGTCCCTTTCCACCCAGACCATTCTGTGGTGCTTTGGGAAGAGTGAGATGGTGCATGGATGGCTGGCCTGAGCCCTCTCCATGCACGGGAGCAACATCAGTAGTGAAAGCTCCTACGGTTTTCTTACAGAGGTGATTCCAGATTCAGGTTCTCAGGTGGGGAAAAAAAAGGTCCTGCAACATTGAGCATTTCTGGCAGCACCAAGAGCATCTGTTCCTTGTTCTGCTGCCCCCTCCAAACTGCCAGGTTGCTTTGAGAAAGATAAAAAGTGGTGCTCCCCATTCTCACATGTGTGTTCACACACACCTCTGTGAGTTTGGCGGGTTTTGTCATATCTGTAATGACTTTGCAATGAAGCTGTGAATGAAAGTTTGGCAGACTGGTTCTACAATTGTCAGCCTTCCCAGAAGCAGCCCAGAATTTCATTAACTGAGGTATAGGCATGATTTCTTATAAGCTCTTTTCAGATTTTACTAGATCCAGATAAATTAAATCAGTATTTTATCTATGTGGCACCAGAATTAGCTGTCACTGATGTCTTCATAAAGGAATGCTGTAGTTCTGGCCCCTCATGTTTGAGCAGCAGCTGCATTAGATGATGCTCCCATTTTTTAATAAGTGCCTGTCCTTCAATAAGAATGATGGGAAATGAGAAACCCGGATATGAGCAAAGCATAATCTTGGTCAGGATAAGTGGGTGAAGTAGGAAATTTGAGAGGGAATGGTCACACCATGTCACCATGGCTGGGTAAAGGTGCAGGACGTTGGTGGAAGTGTAGAAGCAGGAGCCACAGATGGCTGGAAGGAGTCCATGAGAAGCCCTGACAGGGTAAGGGAGGAAAAAGGAAAATTTCCTTTCACACAACTTAGGAAGAGGGCATCAGAAGAAACTGTACCCTCTGCAATGCCTTGCTGCTCTCCTTGAGATGGTGGCCTGATCATGACTGAGTGTCACCATCACCCACTCTGCTACCAGCTCAGCTCTCCTCCTGGGTGACCTTTACCCACATCATCCCCTGGCTCACCAGGAGCAAATTTATCAGCCTTATCCTTCATCAGAGAACTTCAGCTTATCTCCTGCATGAAAAGCCATTTAGCACCTGTGAGATGAAGCTCAAGACAACATCTTGGGAAGTCTACACGAGGAATGAGATTTGTATTATCTCTTACTGGGAGCAATCAAGGTCAGGATTGAAAAGCAATCAGAGTTGCAGGGAAAATGAATGCAAGGCTGTTTATCTACTGGCAATGTCTAGGACCTGACTTCATATCAAAGATTACATTTCTGCACTCTTTCTGGGGCAAGAAACTGAAACTCAGACACTCAGCCAGGAGCAGGTGTGACTTAGGGTTGCTTCCCTGGAAGAACATGGAGGTAGGGCTGAAGTTGTCATCAGCTGTAGCTGTGTAGTGCCAGCAAAAAGAGGTGGTGCCATCACTGCAAGCTTTCAAAACATTTCTGCCTCTACCACTATCACTTCTTCTGTGTACATCCTCAGCAGCTTACTTCAGCTGCGACTGAAACCACAAGTTATGTTATTATATTTTTTCTCCCGTTGGATGGTGAGTGCATGGCCATTTCTTCCCTTATCTCTTCTTTAAGATAAAATGGCCCAAAATGCCATCATTGAAGTTCAGAGGTCATCGGTGACTTTAAAATCCTCTCTGATCGCCTTGGATCAAACCCAAATTAAATAAAAAATCCATGAGAGAGTCAAGGGGGCAAGATACCAAAATAATGTGTCCAAGGCAAGCAGCTTGCTGGTTTCAGTGTGTTTCTGGCAGCCATCTGCTTGTTTGAATTTGAGGATGTGACGCTTTTAGAAGTCAGAGAAAAAAACACACACCAGACCCACAGTCTTCAGATATTTTTCTAGATAACAGGATTCTCTTTTTTGTGCCTGTTTTCTTGCAGCCTCAAGAATGTCCTGTTTTGCAATCATACTGTCAGCAGGTGTCTGTAGTGCTGATATACCAGGATGTGCAATTATCCAACCAAAAAAAGTAAAAAAATCTTTCTGAAGCCTTGAAACATTTTTTCTTCGCTCCCCTTCATGAATGAGCAGCAGAATGGACTGTGTTACTAGAACTTGATAGTCACTCATTTATTTACATGGTTAATGATTGTCCCTTTTTAGCTAAAAAGATACAGTTTTTATCATTCTACTCCTATTTCAAGTCTGTGGTCTCAGCCTTGTCCTGTGTAACAAAGAAAATGATCCTTTTGTGGATGGCGTTAACTGAGACACCAGTGACAAAACCACATTTAAGAGCTAAATTCCCCTTTTATTCTCAAAGGTGATCAGGATCAAAGCACCAAGAGTCCAAGGCTGAAGAGAGAAACTTGAACTCCTGGTGTATCCTTCCTGTGAACAAATAAAGACATTATAGATTCCCCCGTGCCAGCGTGACCCTTTTAATCAGCAGCATGGCAGTAACAGTTATGAAGATTATATTGTGGCAGTCCATAAAATCCCTGTCATGGCCAGAGCACCATAAAGCAAATATATTATTGTTCTTGGCCCCAAGTATGTGTGACAATAAAAGGTGAAGATGGGAGTTCAAAACCCTGCAGAGGGTGGCAGGAGTGGGAAAAGGCTCTGCAGGGCCCATTGGCACAGCCAGCTGTGGCCAGCTGTTGCTAGGCTCGGGTGCATCTCACTGGGAGAGGTTTGCAGCACGGCTGTGGGCAAGGCTGGTGTAATGGGAGCCTTTTCCTTGCAAGAGTGACAGCCCTGAGGAGGAGATGAAGGTGTAAGAGCAGAAGATGTTTACTCTCTTACTTGGCACTTGCTTAGGGAAAACATTCTTTCTCGGTTTAAAAAAAAAAACAAACCCAAAACTAAAATGAATAAGGCATTCATAAACTAATGAAAGCTTCATTTTCATCTGTTATAATGGACTTCATTAAATTCTGGACATTCACCACATTACAATGTTTATCTGCAAAGCAGTATTTCCCCATGCCTGCTGAAAAGGAACAGCAGGAGTACCTCAGCAAATTCAACACACTTCTGGCATCTGGTGTCAGGATTTTAATGGCACACACATTACCTCGGGTTTTTTTTTTTGGTACACCTTCATTTTGCTTTAAGTGACAATACTTAGTTTTGAAGCCATGCTTTTCATACATAAATTTCAGTGTCTCAGTAAGCAGGGCATAACATTGCTCCTGTTTTAAAAAACAGTGAAAAAAAATTTGAGTGAGGTGATTCAGTTGTGACCACAGAGCAGAACAGACCTTGATTTTCTAAATCCCAGGAGTACATTGCATTTCCCACTGGAGGATTTACCCATGAGTAGACAGGGTCACACAGGATGTGAACCAAAGGCTTGCACCAAACTTTGATGAAGACAATGGACATCTCTCCTTTGGCTTCCTGTGGTGCTGGATTGCTCGTCTCCAGACTCTTCTCCAGAGTCAGGAATTCTGAAGCAGTAACTGGAGGGCAAAATATTCCACTTGGTAGATAAAGCAAACAACATGAGGCTGCCTGTGTTTTCCTTCCATTTTTGTCACTGGCCATTGTCAGTCGGCCCTTTCTAGTGGGATTTTCTCTAAGTCCTGTTTGGCATAGAGAAGCAAACAGCTGACCTCCTCTGTGCTTCCTGTCTGTTTTCTTCTGGTCTCAAATTTGCTTCTAGGGCAGCTTGGGTTCAGTCTTCTGCTGAGGCTCTGTGGGACTCACCAGGTCCTGTGTTGGTGTCTGTCAGCAGCAGCAGCAGCAACAGCAGCCACCTGGGAGGCCCAAAGTTATAGGGCAAAACTAGAAGTCCCTGCAAAATCTAACTGCGGCAGTAGGTCACATAACTGGCCAATTTTTTGGCAGGAGGAGGAACACCTTCTTGATTAAAATGGTCCAGTTCTTCAGCTCTGCGCTTCTGGGGGCATCCTGAAAGTCCTGGGGCAGGGATTTAATCCTGAAGCCATCCTTCTGGGCTTTGAGTTGGGAACCCACAGCATTCTCAAATAGGTTTGCTGTATTACAGGTGGCCTTACTGCAGGCTTTGAGGAGCCACACCTTGGTACAACCACATTTGCTGTTGAAGAGCCATTGTGTCCCTTCAAATCCTCTGGCTCGTTCTTTGCTGTCACATGCCACATCATTTTGAAGTAAGGGTTCTTTTCTTTTCAAGAAAAACAGGAAAACTGGTGTCAAGCAGCTCCCAAAATCTCTGGGAACCGTGCTTCCAAATGCCCTCTCCCTTTGGCTTTGGGAGTCTCCCAGCGTGGCACTGCTTTTGATTTACAGTGAGAGGAGATGTGACAAATGAGCCTCTCTGGTCTCCCTCCTGCTTGGAAAAGAGCTACATGGGTTATATCCTTGGTGAGTGAATCAACCAAGTGAGTTCAGAAATATTCCCTCTGCTCCCAGGGAGAACTCAGAAATAATTCCCTGTTAAGTGAGGAGCTGAGGAGCCATCCCCCCACAGGGCTGCAGAGCCACTGCCCCCATGGCACTGTCCACAAAGGCAGCCTGTGGTCATGCAGCTCTCAACACACTCCAAGAGAAAAGGAGGCAAGTGGGCAATAACACCCTTTCTCCACAGCCCTGTCCACAATACAGACACAATTTTTTCTGGCCAGGTTATTCCTAGACTTGGTTGTCCTCTAATGGGCAGATCCATTGGCCGAGATTAGGCCTAGGGAGTGGAGGAATCTGTGACTCAGCACCAAGCCAAGCTGCTTTTTCTCATGAAAGTTTTAAAAAAGCACCACTCCCCAATTTCACATAGCTTGAGATCCTGGCTGCTGCCTACAGGTTCATGATTTTGTGAGGCTTTTATGAAACACTGGGGAAAGCTAGGATGCCTCTGGCTGAAATTTCCCTGTCCATGCAGGGCCGACCTGCAGGGAGGACTTGGTTTTCTGGACAGTGTTTCATAGCATCAGGACAGTTTGGCAAGAGAGTCTAGCAAGTTGAGGGAAAAGAGCTTTCTGAGCACAGACACTCAGCCATTATTGACATTTTCCTGCCACCCCTGGCACTGTCCAAGGCCAGGGTGGATGGTGCTCTGACCAGTCTGATCTAGTGGCAGGTGCCCTGCCCATGGCAGAGGGGTAGAAATGAGATGGTCTTGAAGGTCCCTTCCAACAAAAGCCATCCTGTGATTCCATGAAATGGTGTGATTAATAGGCCAGAGGGAGCTCACAGGAGCATTTCTATGTGAGAAAGAAAAGAACTTTACCTATAATGTGACTAAAGCATCAAACTCACCCTTTCCTGACATCAACATGTGCAGTTTTTACCCCTGCATTTAATTCACAGTATCTTAGGTACTACAAGCACAGGACTACTTGGCAGTGCAAGAGTTGAACTTAAAAAGAACTAGAGTAACAGAAAGACTGAAATTATTTAGGTGAGACCCATTTTTCTCCATATTTCCCTTGTCTTGCTTGGTTTGTGCAGAACTTCATTCCCTGTCTCACAGCTGATGGACAGAGCCAGGCAGGCACATCCAAAAGTTTCTGTCTGCAGCTACAGGCTTGATACACTCCAGAAGGACAAAAAGAGCAATCATCTAGATGTGAACTGAGCCAATTAAATGTCTGAGCTGTGTTTCGAAAGCGAGCATGGGCGGCATCAGAAATTTTCCATCAGCTGTAATAACGCCAATTACTTTGCCAGTTGCTGATTCCACTGTGATTTGTTTAGTGCAGTCATGCTTCAGCTTCTTGCCTGGGCTGATACACTTTGTTTATGCTGACTCCTCATTTGCAGAGCCTTTCTGTCTTTTTCCCCCTGGTGTTTTCTCTTTTCCTTGGGCCCATCTCAGAGCACAGAATAATCCTCTTCCCTCTGCACCTGCCATATGGGGCAGAGTATCCTAAAATGGTGACAAGTTTCTGGGGAGCAAGAGATGCTGCTGTTGTTCCCAGCTGCTTTGTAGATGCAGAGATCATCCTCTCATTCTCCTCCTGGCACTGAGCTGAGAAAGCAAAAAGCCCTCCCAAGAAGTCAAGGAGCTTCTCAGGGAGTGGGCTGCAGGGATTGGATGGTGATGGTGGCTCTGCAGCTGATTGCTTTTATCTCAGGGATAAAAAGGGGGACCTTGTGCCTCTGCTTGTGACAAAGGCACACAAATACATGTGCAGTGAGTCTCCCTGGAAAGTTAGCTGGAGTTTTTCATCAGTGTTTACTGTCAAGTCCTTGGAAATTATTGGGCCGCTTTGCACAAGAGCTGTGATTCTCTTCCTGCTCATTGGGGAAGAGCCGTAATCATGGGCATTAAAGGAATGCATCTTCCGTGACTGGTGACTTGAATGTAAAGTGCTGCAATATCTTCCAGGGATTTTAAATGCTGGTTTAATTTCCTTTTCAGTCAGGTTTAGACAGGGGAGGGTGGGATGACATTTCCTCTTCCCTCCGTCAAGAGATGCGGAGAGGTGGCTTGACCTCCAGGGTGAGTAATGTCTTTTCCTCCTTTCACCCTCCCACAGCAGCTATTGCCATCTCCAGAACACTTCTGGTGGTGCATTTTGCACATACCAGCCTTGCTGCCATCTTTCCTAATATCCAATCTGAGCCTGATCTGAGCACCATGAGCACATTTTCACCAGGATGCAGCGGGACTTTTTTCTATCCATCCCTAGGGCAAGCAAAGGAGTCCCCAGAAACATGATCTGCCACATGAAGTATCAGCTAGAGATGAGGCTATCAGCTCTATTCATACCCTGCTATCAGTTTCAGCTTTGCAGCTGACTAATATATGTGACACACTTTGCTGCTCACAGCCCTCCTTGTCACCAGGAATTGTAAAAGATCCCCTGGACGTGTCACAGTTCATATCAGCCACAAATAGACACAAAACAGACAAGCTGCTGGCTCGTGTCAGAGAAATGTGGCAAAGGGACTTTGTGGGGAAACATTCAGTAACCCTAAACTGAGAAAATTAGGGCAGACTTTGGCTCTAGATGAACACACTGGGATGTTGTTCCTTTTTCCAGCAGTGTCATTGCATTGGACCTCATGCCCAATTGCCTGGCAGTTTACAAAAGCTGCAGTCAACAAAAACTGCAAAACGTGACTGAGGCTGAAATCTCCCCTTACACAGTCCAGGATTAAAATTTCTTGCCCCCTCTGTATTCACAGCAGCACAGCTGCCATGGACACCAGCTGCAAGTCTTGTTTTCTTTGTGGGAACCTGAGACACAATGAAAAATAACTTTTCCAAGGCCCAAACCTACTTTGAGAAATAGTTAAAAATACACGAGGGCATCTCCCACCTCCTGTCTCACCTGCAGGACAGCCTTGCATTCAAAGATAGTTTATGTGTGAATGTTTGTGCAGCAGCATGTAACTCAGAAGTCATTAAGTCCATGCCATATCCAGTTCACCCTGAACCAAAAAAAATCACACAACAGAATCATAGAATTTTTAAGGTTGGAAAAGACCTCCAATATCATCCAGTCCAACCTTTGATTGAATTCCACCACGTCAACTAACTGAAGTCCTGCTCCCAGTCATTGCTTGACCTCCAGGGTTGGTGACTCCACCACCTCCCTGGGCAGCCCTTTCCAATGTTTAGAAATCCTTTCTGTGGAGAAATTTTTCCTGATGTCCAGCCCGGACTTCCCCTGCCACAGCTTGAGGCCACTTCTTCTTGTCCTATTGCTCATTGCCTGGGACAAGAGATCATCCCCCACCTGGCTACAACCTCCTTCCAGGTAATTTTAGAGAGCAAAATGGTCTGAAAAATCAAATACTTGTTGAGATTTCAAAAGTACTAAAATATTTTCTTTTTCAGAATGCAGACAAATCAAGTTAACTTAAGACTGAAAAGCCATTAACCTTTTTCTTTATTTTTCCTAGTCCTCTGTATTCTTACAGAGTACTGTTGTAGGGTCACGACATACTTATTGTGTATGTGTTGCAATATAATAACTCATCTGGAGATTTAAACTAGCAAAGGGATTATAAAACTAGAGGCTGCTCTGTTGGTATGGCTGGCTTGGTGTTTATTTTAGGGAAGGATCTATTATCTCACTGTGTTGGAGAGCTGCCCTCAGAGCACCAACAATTCCTGCCCTTCATTTGAGGTCAAAGGCAGGTCTCTCTCCTGGTGTTTAATCTGACTTTTTTTTTATGGGATCATCTCCTGGGTTTTAGCAACATTTAGTAAAATAAATAAAGCCAAATTTGTCATCAGCCTCATTAGGGAAACTTCACTGTTGGGTTACCAAATAAAATCCGGTGGGGTCCCACTGGAAATGTTTTCTATCAGAGCACAGGGTATTTAATGCAACCCTTATGGTGAGCACAGCAGACTTTGCTTGTGTTAGGGCCTTGGAGACTTTGGAGTGGTTTTGTCTTTGGCCCAAACCAGCAGAACAAAATTTTGCTCAAAAAGAAAGGGAGAATAACAGCTGATATGACAGGAGAGAGCACAAGGCAGAGAACAGGTTACAAGAAGCTGTGCAGTCTAAATCCAGCTGAAGTCTCGTTGACACGTCTGCATGTGTATATCCCCATCCATAAAATGGGAAGATTACTGATTCTCTGTCTTGCAGAGAGCTAAGAAGCTAAATTAATTACTGTTTGTGGAGCTAATTGAGATTCCCAGATGAGTACTGTTTGGAACATTTTAATTCTTATTATTATTATTTCCATTGAGGTTTGCCTCCATGTAATTAGTTTGCTATATCTGCAAACAGGTATATGTTCTCTCGAGCCCTTTGGAGGCATTCCTCATGGGACTGGCCCAAGCTGTGTGGCATGAGGAACCACTGGCAGTCAAGACTGAGCTGTCTTCCAGCTCTTCTACCTCACCCCAAACCCATGTCCATCTCCTTGTATGGCTGTGCTCTTGAGAAAGTCATATTTCCTCCAGTGAACAGAAACAGCTTAAGGAAACCAGCTTGATTACAAATTTATGCGCCATTACAAATTGCTGTGGTAAATTATACTTGGTGTGTGTGTGTAGTGGAATCAAGCCTAGAGGTGGATTATGTCCATTCCAGGGAGGAAAAATGTTTTGCAACAGCATTAGAGTGTGTCTGGTTTTGCCATCAGTCTCTATCGGGTTGAAAATTAAATAAATTCTCACACAATGTGTACCAGTCACCTATTGTTTTAGTTTATATTCACAAGTGCTGTTCACTTCAGTAATTCTGAGTTGGCTCAATATTTTCAAAAAAGTCAATAAAGGCTGCAGTTGCCGTCACTGAAGATTCACTTGTCAAATACCTCTCCTATTTAAAAGTAGCACAAGAGTAGTAGAACAAAAAGACATACTAAAACTGTGCCAGATTTAAAACAAAACAACCTCTTAAGATTATGTAAGAGCTATATGAAGTATGTTGTTTTATTTATGAATGTGGAACTTTGTCTATTCATTATTTCGTGTGTCTGGGCCGGTGTGGTTTGCTTTTCCTTTCCTTTCATAAATAAGCAATAATTGACATTGAGACAGACAAAGGAGTGAGTTTTAAGGACCTTGAAACACAAGAGGCAGTTTTGCCAGAGGTTTCATCTGAGAGAAGCTAAGTCAGTATGAGCTGGAAAGCTTGGGGAAGTAGACAGAAATAATCAAGTCAACATGTCAAAAAAGGCTGTTCAACTTAGGCTGGAGCTGTGCTTGTTTACCTTTCTTGTGCATAAAGCTTAGAGGAGACAAACTCGGTGATGAGAAAATGGTTTTCAGCCAGCTGAAGTACTTTATGGTGTTCACATCTCTTTTACAATGGGAACATAGAGGTGCAGGCATTTCTATTTGCTTAACAAGTCAGTGAAACCCTCAGTCTGATACTCTGTCCAATATAATCAATTTTAGTGTTGTGATTTTTGTGTTCCTATAATCCTGGGGCAGTCCTTCAAAATCCATATTTGCCAAGGCAAATATATTTGGCCTAAAGGGAACTGGGAGATTCCATTTTTTTTTTTTTTTACATCCCTGAATGAATAAGAGGTTATAGTCCATTTTAAGGATGTGTTCATGGACTCTGAGACACCTGAATGTTTTCAGAGATCTGCCACTACCTCTGAAAAACTGAAATAACCATTGCCATTGGTGTCTCCTTTGGCAGGAAACCTGTGGTTAGAGGGAGCAAGTTAATATAATAATTAGTTGTTTAATCTTCTCTATGTCCAGCTTGAACTTGCAAATGATAGAAACACAGCCAGGGTGCTTTTGCTGAGTGTTTCACTGGCTTTCCCCATATTATCTAATACAGCACTGGAAAGAACTGAAATTTTAGACCTCCATTTGCAGGATTCCCCAGTGTTGCTATCAGCAACCTCCGAAACAGATCCCTTCAGTTGCTCCTTTGATGCAGGAAAAAATAGCTTTGTGTAATGTATAAATAGAAAAGAGGAGAGATAAGGGTGGTGTTGAAGTTGCTGGCTGACAGCTTGGCATCCAAACGTTAAAGGTGAATGCCACTACCACTGCTTAAGAAAATTGTCTGCTCCTTCCCAAATTCCAGCCCCCTTAAACTTAGCACTTAATTTATCTTGTAGCTACTTTGGTCAGTTGGAAAGGAGAACAAAACAAAACAAACACAAAAATACCCCACAGAAACCATTTACAAAAAAATCCCAAGCCAGAGTAAGGTCTTTGAGGCCAACTTAATTTGTCTTACCAGCAAAAATAATTTTTTTTTGTTAGAAAAAAATATTGCTGGCTTTCAAGGACAGTTTTTTCATTAGATGGTTTTTCTCTTTATCTCCATAAAAACAGCATTCTTGCAGGAAGCCTTTATCCATTCTAATTGATGAATAATTGGCATTTGAAATACAGACCTCTTGCATGCTGCAAGAGTTGTGAGTACATGGGCTGGTTTTGGAGGCTGGTTTTAAGGCATCCAGGCACATTTTGATTAAACTGACAAAAGCGTGAGAAAATCCAGGTGGATGTGAGGGCATTTGAATGAACTTCAGCAAGAAATTCAATTTCACCCTCTGAAAGAACCGAAAATAGCTGATGTCAATGAATGAAGAAAGCCATTCAAATTGAGGAGAAAGCAAAGATGTCAAAGGAAGTGATTATTACCCGGCCATTACCTGCCTGAACCATGTGGACATCTAGTCCCAGATGGATTTCCAGGTTGAAAGTGTCTCTGTCTTGTTGGTCTCACACAAACCAAGTGAGATCTTACTATCTTTAGAGAATCACAGTGGTCATCTGCTGCATGACTTCCAGCTGGTTTCTCTTCATCCTGCTGAACCTGCTAAAAAATGTTTGGAAACTCAAAGCATCCTCCCCTATAATGCCAAAACAAAATCATAGAAAACTGTGTTCTAAAAAGGCCTGCTCTCCTGGTTTTGGTTTGGATTTTTGTTGTTTCGGCCTTTTTTCATGTGAATTGTTTATTTTTTTGCAATTATTTTACTTTTGGAGATTTTGCCATGCATGGTTTTGTGGCTGCCAGAGGAAAAAATGTGTGGCAACATCAGCTTGTTTAGTTTTGTGGCTCCTCAAATGTAGATATAAAAAGTAGGTGTCACCTTTGCAACAGTGACTTGAGCAGAGGAGGTTGATGTCTCTGGTGATAGAGAATGGTGAGGAGCAGGGCTTGGGGCTGAGCTCATTCCTGGGTGCATTTGTAAAGCAGTAATACATGAGATACAGTTTAGTGTGGAGAGAGCACTAGATCTTCCAGCTGCTCCACCAGGACTTCAGGCCAGGCTATTTAATGGTGCCCTGGCCTCCTCCTTTAAGCAGATTATCACAGTGACACACTGACTGCTCTGCCCTGCCAGCACCCTTGGGCTTTGCTCCTCTGCTCATGGTGACTCTGCTGTCCATGAAGAGAGGAGGCCGGGGCTGAGAGGAGGTTTTGCTCTGGGCCTGGATTTTGTCTTTGACAAAAATAAACAGCAGCAACAAAAACGTGTTTATGGGAATTGTTTAAATTTGTTATTAAGAGTGGTATTGTTATTACTTAGCAACCTTCTCAGGTTATCTTTGCTGGGTGCAGCTCTTTGAGCAAAAAAAAAAAAATTCCCCATGCTGCAGAAAAGCCTTTGGTCCATGCTGCTGGAGGTGAGCCATCTCCCCAGGGCTCTTTCTCTCCAGAGTGTTTATTTTGTCCCACCACAAGCTTGCCAGTTCCCTGTTGTAGTGAATTTCAATTTCTTCTACTTTTTGAGAGGGAATAATAGTCCTTACAGGGCTTTGAAGTGCATGTAAGTGTTGGGGTCACAGATGATAATACAACTGTTACAAGGACAAAGGCAGTGAGAGTGCTAGAAAGGCATGGGTATATGCTTTCCTAGTGAGAACCAGTGATTTTTATCTACGTTTTTTGTACTTTTTCCACAAAATCTGTGCAAAAAGCCAATAGAGTGTTTCCAAAATAAATGGCCCCACACTGGGATTAAATTCATCCAACAATTTTGGCTCCAAAACTAGAGAGTAGAATTCTGAATAAAAAAAAAAAGTTTTCTTATTGAAACGTGTACATTGAGACAGATGGAGAGGAAAAGAAGGATGAAAGAGAGGAAACATAAGCAAGAAGATAAAAAGAATTGGGCTTTTTTTTTCCTTCAAGGACATGAGGAAATGCACTTCCTGAGGTATTTTATGTAGATTTCATCCCCACAAAAATACACTGTTCCTTCAGTTCTTTTCCTGGACTCTGTCATTAGATCTAGTCTGGAATTGACATGTGACCTGCAGCAAGTGACAACTTCTGTGTGACTTGGCTCACCCTTCTGCAAACCTGGGGGTTTAATGGGTTTTGTTCATTAAACCTGCCCAGCTCCTCTCCAAGCTGGAGGTGAGGGTGGCACCACGTACATGCCAAGTCTGGATAGGAACTGCCAGTCCTGTCTGCTCTAATGAGACTTTTCTCCTAAAGAGGACATCAGTGCGCAACCCATCTGCTGCTGTCATGTACACACAGCTTGCCATGTATGCTGAAAAATATTCCTGGAGGTGCGTTCCTTCACTCAGCTTTTTTTGTCAGCAGTCCTCTGAAAATAGGAGGGTTCTGTTCCCTTGATGAAAGTTGATGGTGAAATAGCTCAAGAATTTCGGAAAAGAGAAGACAGCTCCTTTGCATCAATGACAGGTGTCTCATTCATGCTCCTGCCTATTACATGATGCTTCAGCCAGGCAAGCAGGGAACTCATTGCCCCCACAGAAGGAGAGACATGAGATGGCCTGTTTGGGTATGAAATAGGTGCTGGAGTCTATCACAGCAATGGAAAGCAGCAGTCATACATCACAGTATGACATAATTTTTCATCATCCTCTGCCAGCTGAGCTGTGATTAACGTGTTAGCAGGTTTGTCAATTGTCAGATCATAAAACTGATCATTGGAGCTGCACTAAAATGTGCAAACCTTTGAAAACAGGCCAGGCTTTCAGGCTGATCCAGCACTGAATTTGCCTGCAAGTTTTAGTTCCCTCAAATGAAGGGACATGATGTGCAAGCAGCACCCTCATTCCCTACACGTCCTTGCTGTGTGCAATGTATCTGTGCTGTGTCCAGGTGAACATCAAGGTGTCCTGTGTTCTCCCCTTCATCCAAACACCCTTCAACTGAGGCCTCTGATGGCATCTTATCTCAACTAGGACAGAGACAGATGCACTTTGGGCTGTTCAGGTTTCCCAACCCGTTTCTCAGTGTTGTTACTTTAGCACAAAACACAATGACAACGGCTATGTGTAATGGGATTAGATAACTAACCACTGACAAAACAATGGCTACTTGAACTAACAAGCATGAGAAAAAGAAAGAGAACTGAGGAGCGTGACCTAGAATGGGAGAGGAGTGAATAACAGATGCCTTTTCACAGTGTTTTGCTACTGCTTGTAATGAAAGAATGCTCAGATGTTTGGAGAGTAAGCCAAGACTTGCTCTGGTCAATGGAGCCCCAAGGTGTTTGATTTACACACAGCTAAAAATGCTGCAAAACTTTGAAAGTGTATTTACAGCCTTTTTTTCACCCTGTCTGCTTGCTGGCACACACAGAATTACGAGGGAATGGTTTGGGTTGTTACTGTGGTTTTACTCTTTTACAGTTTTTCCATGCACCATTTTTTCCCCATTTTACGGGTCCCTAAAGATCCACAGGCCACCCCTTGAGAACCAACAGCCTGGAAAGACAAGGTGGAAAATTTGTGCTTTGGAGTGCATTTCTTAGAGTTCCTTGGTTCTACCGCAATGCCAGGAGGAGGAAAATCACGGACTTTGGGTTCTTTGCAAAAAGAGATGTCTTGCTGTGACAACGAAGGCTTCTCTTGAAACAAAAGCAGACAAGTCTGAAGCTGTTGTGCAGTGAGCTCACCGTGCTCACAGGGGAGAGTGTCCCATGCTGCAAATGCACCCCGAGCCCTTCAAGGCAAAGACTGTGCAGCCATCAGGCTCAATCCAGCCCTCCCAACAAGTCTTACAGACTTGTCCATCATTCCCTGGGAATGGGAGGCAACAAGGTGCAAGGATGTAGCATTAGCAAGGTCAGCCTTCCCCTGACTTTTTTTTTCGAGAAGAATGGGTTCATTGAAGGGAAAAAAGGTGTTGTTAAAACTATCCTGCTCGGCACCAAGGACCCCACTCCTTCTGGCAAAGCTTGGTTCTCTGCACATTCTGTGTCTACTGTGCCAGGTTATCCCTGCACTTCCCATGAAAAACCTTGAACCACTGAGATGAGGTGTTTTTGGTGAGGTTGAGTTACATGGTGACCACACAGCTGAGGAATGCAGGTATTTGGGACTCCTCTGGAAAGATCCTGCTGGAAGATCTCCAGGGTGTACTGTACTAAGCATAAGCCTACCACCCCCAGGGTTTGGAAGAGAGCAAATTCCTTCCAGGATTATAGGATTAAGAAGTTGAAAAGTGATTCAAATTCTTCATTAAACAGAAAAAAAAAAAGAGAGAGAGAGAGAGAGAGAGACATGATGGGAAGCTCTTCAATGCATGCATCCCTCGATGTGTTTTCCTTGTAATTAAAGGAAGTTATTGAAAAATATTTGAGGGGATTAAATGCTCAGAGTATATGTGCCGATCAAATAACACAAGAGTCTGCATTCTTCTGAGTAATCAATGGAGGGACTTGAATGGGGAGGTTCAAAAGAGCACAGTTATTGTTAAAGTGCCATTGTCATAGTATTCACCATACTGTATGGCAGATGGACAGGCCCAAGGGTTTCCCAGCAGGGAAACCTTGCTATAGCTGAAAAAAGCAAGCGTCTAGAACTCATATGTGGGTATTTCCAAAGCTGTTGTTAAAATTTCAGGCAGGCTTTTCTTCCTGTTGTGCTCCCCAAGCTGAACGCAGAAAGAGATATTTCTAATTTCTTAATTTCCCAGTTTGAGGAAGGCTTCTTTTGGACTGAAACTATATTTCTCTTTTATTCAAGGAAACAAGACATATGTCCACAAACTATGGACAAGAAAGGTGTTTAAGGACTGAGCACAGGGCTAAGAAATGGGAGGTGCTCCTGTGGTAAACAGGGAATTGTACTTACCATTATTCTTTCTTCTGTCCTCTGACAGCTTAATTGTTAGTGGTCATTATTTAGCCATTAATTAAGAGGTCATTATGTCCCAGACACCTGGTGTCCAGAATAGCCAATGTGTCCTGCAGTTCGTACGCAGCACCATGACCACTGTGGTGTTCTGTGAGTGTTTTCCCATGTGTGTGACAGAAATGTTTCTCTATGCAGAGATCTTTGCTTTATTCTGACTTTTTCTTTGGGTGGTTCAGTGCTGAAATGGGCACAAACAGCAGTGTGATAGAGAAGAAAGAGATTCAAAGGGCGTTTGAAGACCGTGAGGGTATAGGATCCTTTGTCATGTTACAGCAGAATGCTGGGAATCAAATTTCCCTGAATTACCAGTGTCCTGTTTCCAATGCTTTTGGAGGAGGAACAACCTGACTTTAAATAGAGTTTGGCCCCAAGGTTGTACTTCCACCTTTGCTCCTGCTCTGCCATTATAGCCTGTGGACAAAACACCTCACCTTTTTAGCTTCATTTGTATTTTATGAATGAGTAGATTAATGGCATCCCCTTCAATTCCTGGATCTAACTAAAAGTGCTTTGAGATCTTGATATGAAAGATGCCATATAAGTGTACAGAGAAAGATTATGCTTATTCCACTTTCATTGTCTCTATTAAGTGGTTCGCACACAGTGGACGGAAGAGATTTGTCCTCTCCTCTCCTCTCCTCTCCTCTCCTCTCCTCTCTCTCTCTTCTCTTTCTCCTCTCCTCTCCTCTCCTCTCCTCTCCTCTCCTCTCCTCTCCTCTCCTCTCCTCCAGACAGAGTTTTCTAAATTAGGTCCAACACATCCCATCCTCACCCATGAAGTCACAGTAATACCAAAGGTAAAGCCACCTCAGGAGTGAAGCGTGAGTCTGGTACTGGTGCTTCTCACCTCAAGATACTTTCTCTCTGGAGCTGCTCATGACAGAATTCTTGCCAGACCAGGCTCAGGAGGTCACTGAATCCATCCCCCATGAGGCAGGACCAGCTCTACTCCAAGCTCATTTTTATGATTTGCTCCTGTGCAGGGCCAGCAATGCTGAGTCCACCATGCAACTCTCCTTACCTTTTACTTGTTTCCTTAAATGTCTCATCTATATTTCCCCCACCTCAGTTTAATGACATAATTTCTTATGCTGCCCACAGCAAACAGTCCCACATTAGTTCCTTTCTCTATGCTTTGGCCACTTTTAGTAAATCAGTCTGGAATTTGATCCTGTCAGGAAATGAATCAATTTCAGACATCCCATTATCCTCATGCTTTTGCCTTGCCAGAAATGTCCAAATCAGGATGATTGTTGCTTAGCCAGTCACTTCAATCCTTTTTAGGCACTTGAAAGTAAACTTTCTTAGAGAGAGGCTTAGCACACCGAGTACCCAAATCGAAGTTAATGGACGCTCCTGAGAGCAAGTCCTGTTTATTTTGGCATCTCTCTGTACAAATAAAAGTCTGATTATACGTATCTGCATAAGAAAGTGAAGACAGAAGACCTGCAGGTTTCTTTTTTCTTATTTAAAATATTTTTATTTTAAACTACTTGGGCAAATCAACCATACATCTTCTCACTTCCTCCTTCTAAAAGCTAACCAGACAGCATATGCCAGCACCCAAATTTCCCACTGGTGGTTTGTTTATCATTCAGTCACCTTGAGCATGTAGTGGAAAGTCTGAGCTGACCCTGGGGTATGGTATTTGTTAATAACCAAAACCATGATTTGACCAAGCTGCCATTTGAAAACCTCACAGTCTAGCTGACTTTGTGTGATGCCACACAGTATCAGTAGGTGTTGAAATTCAGCAGAACTGAGTACAAAATGGGCTTTGGAATCCTCTGTCTCATGCCCTAGGGGCTAGTGGAGTGGGTATTTTTCTAACCTTACAATTGTGGTTAATAAAATAATGGATGAGGAATGGGTGAAAGAAGTTTTTTTAAATTTTTTTCATTTATTTTCTTTTGGCTCCACAGATGTGCTTAAGCAAACATAATCTCCTGATCCTGCAAGCAGCAGTTCCCTTGGCAAAATGGTTTTGGAAGGCTTTGGATAACGTTAGTTAAAAAACACACTTGCAAAAAAATAAGCTGTCAGAGAGTAAATATTTAACTTTTCCATTTGTTTTCTTCTTTTCATGGACTGTACATGACAAACCTTATTCGTAGCTGCTAATGTTGTAGTTAATGTCAACAGAGTTATAGTTGGAAAGGAAATTACCCGGACTGTCATGATTTCACATCCTTTTTGTAATTCCTTCTCTGGACAAATTGGTTGTTCATGACGACAGACACTGAAACAGATTAACTTGCCAGCCAGCTCATAGTGACACACATTAAAATTCAAGTTCTGGAGTTCTATAGTAAAAATATTACCCATGGAAAGTAACCACCACAATGAAAAAAACAGAACAAACCCACTGACCAGAAGTTAAAACCAGCGCAATTTACAATAAAGAGGCAAAGGTTTAACAGATTAAACCAAGATGGTTCCTGGAGACTGGTTGTCTTGGGGCATCATAGGAGATTTTTGAAGGATATGTGATTTATTTGAACTTTGCTAGACTTGAATGAGGTTGTTCTGCCCCTGTGCCCTTGGGCTCAGGTGAGAGCCCACCTGCAGAGCTGCCCCAGCCCTGGCTCCAACAGCACAAGGAGCTGGAGCTGCTGGAGGGAATCCTGAGGCACCAGTGTGATCAGAGGGATGGAGCAGCTCTGCTGAGAGAACTGGGACCGTTCAGCCTGAAAAAGAGAAAGCTTTGGAGGGATCCAGTTGCAGCCTTCCACTACCTGGAGGGAACCAACAAGAAAGAAGGAGAGGGACAATTTACAGGAGTCTGGAGAGACAGGACAAGGGGGAGTGGCTTCACACTGACAGAAAGTAGGTTTAGATTAGATACGAGGAAAAAATTCTTGGATGTGAGAGTGGTGAGGAACTTGCATGGTTTGCCCAGAGACGCTGTGGCTACCCCATCCCTGGAAGTGTCCGAGGCCAGGTTGGATGGGGTTTGAAGCAATGTGGGATAGTGGAAGGTGTCCCTGCCCATGGCAGGGGGTAGAGCTGGATGAGCTTTAGGATTCCTCCCAACCTAAACCATTCTGTGACTTTATGATTCTGTGATGCAAGGCTATTGTGGTGTGAAATCTACAGGTGGTAAGGATAGATGAAGTCTCTCTCACTTCCTTTTTGGATCTGTGATTCACAGAGAGACTTATTTCAGTGTTTCAACCTGGGGTCCTGGTGGGCCTTGTCCTACATCTTGCAAGCATGGGCACCATAGAAAATGCACACACTTTGCAAGCAAGGTATCTCCTTTTCACTGTTTTCTGTACTGGAATGAGGCAGTGTTGAATTAAGCCAGGTGTAAAGCGTATGTGAAAACCATTGAGGCAAAGGCTGCTTTAAACAATGAGACTTACCATGATAATGAGTGTTAAACTTGGTAGTCAGTAATAACAGGGTCAGCGCCTTGGAGAGCAGCTCATTGCAGAGTGTCAAGAAAAGGGAAAGTGATTAGCTTGAGTTTCCAAGGGAAAATGAGCAGTCCACAGGTTCAGTGCTAGATTGTCTGTACTAGTCATGTTAAGAGTCTTTGTCTCTCTTCCCTTCAGCAGTGGGATCAAACTCCCTGCTTTGGTTTGTGCCTTCCCTGTTGCTAAATCCATTTACACTGGGATTTGCTGGAGCGTAGAGGAAACTCAGTGATCTGAGCAGGCAAGAAACCCAGGATGTCCTGAGTTCTCGTGCTAAGACTTGGCAAAAAAATTGGCTCCTGCCATTTCCTCTTCTCCCTGCAAAGAGTTTAATTCAGTGATTATTCTAAGAAACAAGATCTCTGCATGCTTGGCCGGGGGCCAGAGATTCATCCAAACTTGTGGGCTTACTTCACTGATGTTCAGGCCAATTGGTGCACTCAGGCTGCACAATGAGTTGCAGATGTAGTGATCTCATGTACTTCATTGGTGAAAAGCACAGAAATGTTTACCCTGTAGTGGAATGTAAATGCAAAAAGATGGTTGCCTGAGACTGCAATCTGAACATCCCAAAACAGCATCACACCAACCCTCCCCCAATTTAATCCTCTTCTTTGTTGCCTCATCTCTCCCATCTGTGAAATGGAAACAATTCCACTTCACTTTGTCCTACTTTGCCCTGAGGAACTGGAATGAGCTAGACCTTTCAAAAGGACTTTGAAGACAGATTATTGTTTTTCATTACTGTGTGCAACACTTCTCACCATGAAGTGATATTTCAGAATAAAGGTACAATTCTGCTCTGCCAAGAAAGTAATGCTAACCTTCCACCAAAAACATCACTGCTTTGTTAGATGAAAATCAGCTGTGTTTGACAGAGTGATTTGTAAACTTTGCTGATGCTGTGTGGTTCTGCATGACCAGTCTGGCCCTGGTGTATTTTATTTTTTCCCTTACTTTCTGGGGGGGATTATGTGCTGTGACTTTGACCTGGGACATTTCCTTTCTTCAGGAGGATTAAGCTTCAGTTGTTTTTCTGCTAGCAGTGAGTATCATTTGCAGACTAAGAAATATGATTTCCTTCTTATAAAATGGGTCAGACCCTTTTTGGTGTTTTAACCACAAACAATGGAGTTCAGAGAAAAATCCAGAGGCGTACGGACTTGGGAGCCTTTGTGGCTTCAGATGTGAAACAGGCCTGTCTAATGCATTCAGTTCCTTGTCAGTTGTGAAAGAAATGTCTAAAGTTTCATAATATCATATCAGTTGTGCAAGCAGCTTGCCCTTTAAAGTAGGTGCTTAAATCTGCACTTGGTTTTAGTAAAGCTTAGTCTATTTTTATGCCTGAAGAAGTTTCATTTTCTAAGGGTGGTGGAAGGAAGGTAAAGAATTAATTTAAGGTTTTTTTTTTTTTTTTTTTTTAGATAGGAGAGATGTAACTCCATTTCAGATGTCTGTGTCTCATTCAGGGCAATTAAGGATTTCATGTCATTTGATATTCTCTTTGAGAAGTGCAGGAATTGGTTACGAGTTTCTACCCTTGTTAGATTTAAACTCCACTTCATTTTAACCCTGGGGAATTAGTCTGGGTTGAAGTGCACGCATGCATGAATTAAATCACAGCAACGTTGCTGCATCTCTTTTTTAGCACAGAGCTCTCAAAGCTCTTAATCATGTGTTCATTTCTCAGACCTGCCCTGTGATACGGGTAGGGTAGCTGTATCATTTCCAGAACTGCAGGACCTGAGTGCAATAAAGTACACCCCTTCCTTTCTTCCTCTGCAAGGGATGAACCTTGAACAGGCTTCTCCCTCCACTGGGCAGCCTCCAGCTTGGTGTGCTTTGTTTATAGCTCAAGCAGAGGGGTGCGAGTGAGGCTGTTGCCTAATAAAGGACGTTTTTAGCTGGTTGAGCAGGAGTAATTCCTGTTTAAATGCTTAGCATCCCATTGATTTAATCTGGCACAGTTTCAGCAGGCTAGACGGGTGAATGTCTGCTGCTCAGAGTCATCAGTGGCCTTAGGGCTTTCTCCAGTGGGGTGTGAGATGTGGATTTGAGAGACAAAGAGCTTCAACTCTGGCTCATCTGTGCGATCCAGCCTCGTGTGAGAGGTGAGGCTTGCAAGGGGACAGCCCTGTGTTTGCAAAGGGGAAAACCTTGCTCAGTTCTCCAAATGAAAGGCTTGAGATCCTCATTCTCAGGCTGCATCCATCCTGAGCAGTGCAGGATGGGATCAGCTGTTTTGTTGGTTTTTTTTTCCATCAGCTGTTTGGGTTTTTTTTGGTAGCACCTTCACATGCCACAGGCGCAGGAAAAAGCACAAAACAACCCAGGAGAGGGTGAATGACTCTGCAGAGCTCAGAGCTGAAATTAATTGACATCACTCTCCCGTTGCTGGTAAGGGCCTTAATGGGGCAGCTCCTCAGCAAAAGCTGCAGCCCACGACACGACAGAGCTGGCTGCTAAAACCTGGAGGGATGAACAGCATGACGGCCGTGGCGGGTCACCTCCTGCAGCAAGGATAACACAATATTTGCGTACCTTAGGCAGATGGGGGGACAAGCAGCAGAAGCACGTGGGGAAGCAGGTACGTTGGCAATTACCCAGAGAGGCAGCTCACCTTCACAGACCAGCAGAGCTGGCTTAATGTGGCAACAGCAGCTTCTGCACCAGTTGAAGGAACAGCAAAGCTGCCATGGCAACGTCTTCTCCTCAGGGGACCACAGGCAGGATTCTGGCCAAGCCAGACCAAATTTCTCCTGTGCTTTCCACTGGAAAAGTGCCCCTCCAGCTGGCTACAAAAGACAAAATCCAGCCCATGAGCTGAAATAGAGTAAATATTAGTTAAACAGTTGCAACTCTCAAGATCTTGCAAGCAGCAGCAGGAGCAGCTGTCAGGCTGGGAGACACGTCCTGCAGTGCGTGGCACAGCCCAGGCAGTGTGTCAGGGATGCTGATGATGGGGTGGCTGAAACCACGGCCCCAGGGAGTGGCTCCAGGGATCCAGTCCAAAATCAGTTCCCACCCAGGTGACTCAGAGATGAGAAGAGCCACAGAGCACCATAGATGGACAATTTTGCTACAGGTTTCTACCTGGTGAAGGCCTTTTCTCCCATGTAGTCCATGAAACACCACAGGAAAAAGGTTCAGCAGCTTCCTTGGTGGAAGCACAAAGATGCAGGAAAAGGCTTTGGACTTCTTTTTCCCCCTGAAGTTGGTGCTCAGGCTTCTTCTTTTTAATGAAGCCATCATGGAATGCTCAGTTTCACGGGTTCCCCCTTTTCTCTAAAACAGCTTTGTCTGTTTTCATTAATCATTAATTGCCTTGGCTGGAACACAGAGCTTTTGTGTGGACACTCATAGCAGAACAAGGAAGTGATCTTTTCTCTTGTTTAATGCTGCCTCTCAAGGAACTGCAGGTATTGATTGATGCTTCTCATGTTTCAGATATTCTCTGTGATGGGAAAAAGTCATATTCCCCCGAAGTG
This sequence comes from Camarhynchus parvulus, assembly GCF_901933205.1. NCBI lineage: Eukaryota > Metazoa > Chordata > Aves > Passeriformes > Thraupidae > Camarhynchus > Camarhynchus parvulus. The sequence goes on from NC_044601.1 coordinate 67,005,899, forward strand.
TCAGTTGTATTACATATCAGAAAATATATCTCTTTAATGAGCTCAAAGCATCACTTTTTTTTTTTTTGTGAAGTGTCTCTTTCTATGCTGTCATATAAAAATAGATAGATAATATGCATCACATCTTTTTTTCTCCTAATGTGATTGAGTTATGGCAGTAAAAAGTTTCCCCCCTCTCAATTCACACAATAAAGTATATCACAGCTGTAGGCAAAGGGTAACATACTGGATTGCTCTACCTTAAGTAATTGTTTCTCATGTATCCATAAACATGAATAAATATGGTAGTCATGGCTGTCAATGATCCTTTGTTTCAACAAGTTGGCCATAATTAAGCATTGTGTAAACATAATTGATAAAATTGATGTCTCTGGATATCCCTGGAAGTTTTAAATCCTTCAAATTGCAATTACTTAGCTTGTGGCTAATTTTATAAAAGATGTAAAAGAGAGATATGAGTGTTTTATAGGGATCTTAATCTTCAAAACCGGGTCTCCAAAGATCAGGTTGCTTTTTTAAAAATTTGAGAATAAGTTATTAATTACTTTGCTAATCAATATGCAGTGTAAAGCACCACTCATTCCTTGAATAAAATAAAATATATGTTCTAAAGCTTTTCTTGCATAGCTTTTAAGTCAGGAATTGCGGAAATAATATTCATCTTTTCCAAGGAAAACTAGCTTTAAACCAAGGCAAAAATGGGATGTAAGTATTTGGGAAATATTTTAAGGAATGATTGATTTAAGGAACCAGAGCAACAACTGCTCAAAAAAAAAAAAAAAGAGCAGACAGTGCTTCTGGAAATTCTGGGAGTCTATATGATTGCAAAAGGGAACCTTGTGCTGTGTCAGCACTGATTTCTTTATTTACCTTCAGAGACCTTTTTGTTTTTCCCTATTGTGGAGACAAATGACCCCATACATCAGAAGTCTCATTGGAGTAATGGGTGTAAAGATAGAATTGTATTTTGTGATGTCCTTTGAGATTCTTTGGAAAGTGTGCTACATGAAGACTAAATATTCTTCTAGCATATAAATATATAAAAATATATATAAGCATATATATATATATAAGTATATAAGTATATAAAAATAAATAAATAAATAAGTATATATATATATATATATATATATATATATATATATATATATATATATATATATATTTGTGTGGGGGAATAGGGAATGGATGCCCGCATTGCTGTGGAACTGAGAGAAGAGGAATAATTTAGCAAAGGAAAAAAAAAAAAAGATCCAGAATTCTGGGCAAAAAGTCATTGTATGTGATGGATGAAGGTTTATCTGCTCTTTATAGTGACAGATAAGTAATGAGGTTGAACCACTGAGATATTGTCTGGAAATAGAATAGATGGCATTTTTAATAGGCTCAAATTGACTCTTAATAGTTCAGACCATCTGCTGAAACTGTGGAATAATAAAACTAGTACTTTTATTATGACCTCCTAAAGCACTAAATACTCTGGGAAAGTATGTGGACGTTTCTAAATCTATGTTTTGGTTGGACAGTTTGGATAAAAGTGTTTTGCAGTGGGTTTGAGGGTCAGGCTCAGGCCTGGTTGTTATAAAAGCAAACCCAGTGAGATTCCAGCTCTGCTTGCAGGTGCTTAAGAATTTCATCATCCATTTAAGACAGTTCCTTAAGAGCTAAATATGCTAAAGTACATATAAACAAAAATGCAATGCTAATGCTAATAATAATGATGATGATGATGATAATAATAATATTAATAATAATGCAATTGCAAGTAGTAGTGGTAGTAGTATTTTGTAGGATATGACTCTGATCAGAGCTCTTAGATCAATATATTATCCAAATGATGGATGGGGACCATTTATAACAGTATAGTCTGCTCTAGACAGGCACAGTGATAAAAATATCTGTTAATAGACCAAGTTCCTCAAGAGGAATATTCAGTTTGAAGCGGGAAAAACAGTGCACACACATTGCAATAAAGATGAGTTGAAGAGAGTTCTGTAAGGCAGAGACAACAGAACTGAAGATGAGGAGAGATTTTTACACTTTGGGATATCTCTTGTTTGTGTCCATTACGAAATAGCTTAAAATTGGCAGGAACCTCGCTGTGACTAGGTGCATTTGGAAACTGATCACAGAGGCATTATCATCATGATATGATTAGCTTTATCTAGTATCTGTATATAGCTGTGGGGGCGCCTTTTTATATGGAGATGTTTTCAACTATATTCTTTCACTTTGGCTGTGTTAGATGGAGCTCATGAAAATAAAAACCTGGACTATCCTTTCTGTTATTGTGCAGTGCAATGTGCAATAGGCTCCCCATCCATGATAGGATAAATAATGGCAATTGAATAAAGACAATTAGCGCTTGTGCCAAATGGCTATTTCTAGGATGTTTAGTGTTCAGACAACCCCTTTTTTTGTTGTTTTTTGTTTTTTTTTTGTTTTTTTTTTGTGGGTTTATTTGTTTGTTTCTTTTTGGAGTTTGTTTTGGTTTGGTTTTTTGTTTGTTTGGGGATTTTTTGTTTTTTGTTGTTTAGTGATTTGATTAACTGCCCTCCTCACTGTCCAGTTTCTGTCTGTAAATGCAGGAATTTGTTTGATATTTGGTGTGGCTACTGATTCTGAGGTAAATTTAAGTGAACTCCGTCCAAAACTGTTTCAGATGATTGAAACTTTTTGGCAATATATATTAATTTATGTTAAAATCTATATTGTAATGTCATGGAGCCCATGTCAGATACCTTTTCTTCTGGAGGTAATATAAAGAAAACAAAAAGGTGCTTCTTAGATATTGGAAATCCAGCGCTGGAAAAAAAAATCTCCAATGCATTCATGTCCTCCTGCAGTAGAAAAAAAACAAGGTGTGACTAGAGGTGTCAAAGTGTTAACTGAAAGCCAGTCCTTAAAATATATTGTAATAATTCAGGTAAGAGGACATCTGCTCCCACTTACTCTCCAGACCTGAGCCAGTTACTTGGCATTTCTGCCCTCTTTGTTTCTCTGCTTTTGAAGGGTTTGTGGCAATATTTATTTTAAAAGATGCTGAGGCATTAATTTATTAATATTTGCAGTCTTCTTTCAGCTCCCTGGAAAGCTGGGGCATGCAAAGACATTGGTCTTATTGAGGCACATCCTAGTTGAGCATAAAGATGAAGCAATGCCTCTGCTAGGTGGGTGGAAGTTTGTACAAAGGTCTTAAATTCTGAAAGGGAAAAGGGACAACTCGGCCTTCAGACTTGGCAACCTGAAACTGCATTTGCACTTCCAGAGAGAAAATACAGCAAACTCTTCAAGATAGAAAAGGGAAACAAAATATTAACCAAAGGAAAACTGGAACCAGTAGCGTTTTTCCAGTGATAGTGGTTAATCACTAAAAGAAGGGGGCAGTGGAAGTGAAGAATTCTTTATCTTCCAAAGTCTTCAAGATTGAAGGCCCCTCTGGAGGAAATGTTTCAGCCAAAAATTATTGGGCTCAACAAAAGAGGAGCAGGGTAAAAATTAAAACTCTATTACATATAAAACATAGATGACCTACTAGTGCCTCTGCACGTGTGATTCATTTCACACAGCTTTAGATGTTTGAAGTTAGATGCCTAAGTTTGAACTGGTCACCCTGGGCTCCCTTTTTAGTCAACAGTAAGAAATAGGTGTCTCCAGGGAGCAATCCATTTCACCTTCCTTGGATGCCTGTTAGAGTGTGATGCAAATTGTCCTCTGGGGTACCTGCTGCTCCTCTTTGACTATCAAGGAAGCCTACGGTGGTTTGTTCACATCCCACCCTCTCATTTTCAGATGTCTGTGGAGAGGTGTGTCTCTCTGTGGGACACCTAGGAGTTGTGGAACAGCAGCCCTTAATTTATAGGGCAGTGGTCTATTTTGTGGTAGTACCTGCCTTGCATCCTTCATGAGTCAGTTGCTGGATGAGTTGTTTTCCCATGTTGTTGAAACATTCTGTGTTTTGAAAGGAGGGCCTAAGAACATCCCCCTCATTTCTTTGGGCGCACAGATGTAGGTAAGGGTGGGCCAAATGCTGTTGTTACTCTGGAATAAAGTCCCAGAAGTCTCACAGATTTTGGTGGAATTACCATGCTTTACATCTTAATAATAAAAGCAGAAATGAGCATTTAGGAAGGATTAATCCAACTGCCACAGCAATTTGGTTCTTTCTGTTCATCAGATGATAAAGGGAAGCTCTGGAAAGAATGCTATATATCACAGAGCATTTTTAAAGCAAAGACTCTTGGGAAAATCCTCGTTAAGCATGTGGAGACAGTGTTAAAAACACTTTCATCTTTCATTTCTTCCTGTCCTGTAGCCTTCCTGGCGCCGCTCCAAATTCACTTCATCACTTGGTGTTACTTGGTTTAGACCTGTGCCTCTTGTGCATCCTGCTAATAGTGGATTCCTGTGTAGTGTATCCAAATTCCTCAAGTCTAGCCCTGTCACTCAAGATGATGAACCTGTCATCGTGCCGGAGGTGTGCTCGGAGCTATGCCCAGCCCACATCTGAGGAGAGCAACTGTGGTGCTCAGCAGAGGGGCTTAACCATCCTAAACACCCTCCCTTATCAAGGGAAGGACGGAGTGCCTCTGGCAGGCTCCACAGCACAGGGAACTCTGTTCTCTTTTTGTGGACCACAGGGAGGAGAAGTGTCCTGGATGCCCCAGCCATGCCTGCAATGCAACGCAAGAAGGCTTCAGCAGTTGGTGTTGGCTGATCTTGGACCACATATTAGCTAGGAAGCTTTGTAGTGCATCAGTGAGTATATAGAGGATTCCCAAGGCAGAGGGACTATATCAATCTTTATATAATTGCAGAGAAGTCAGGTACGACCATACAGCAAGTCTTGGTCTGTGCCAGTTGTCCCTGTTACCAGCCAGGTCTGTTTTCCTTGTCTGTTTTCTTCCTGGATAGTTACTCCTAAAAGTCCAGCAGCAGCTGCTGTCCACAATGGCAGAGCAAGCCTGGCATGTCTCAGTGGTTTGGGTTAATCTGTGTTTCAGCAGCTCTGTGAAGCAGAGGGGCTGTGTGGACATGTGTGGCTGCAGACGCCTTGCCTAGATTGGGTCTCTGCACCACCAAAGACAGCAACATGCTGCCTCCACCACAGTGCATGCACAGCCTGATGTGCAGAGCAGGGATGGAGCAACCAGATGGCACGAGAAGGATCAGAACTGTCATCATCAGGCAGCTCTTTTTTGATTCCTCCTCACCCATGCAATTTGTAGGTTCCCATGATACAGTTCCACAGGCGGTTCAGCCATTCCCGCGCCAGAGAGAAACCCGACCCTTCCAGTCAGGGGGACATGACACTCTTGCCACATCCAGCTATTTCTGGCACAGTGGTATGTGTGCTGTCTCAGCCCCTGGTGAGCCTTCTGCCTGCTGCAGCAGCACTCCTAGGGTGCCATGTCAATAGGGTGCTTGAGGTGAGTGTTAACCTGCTGCTTCCCTCGCAGGCACAGACCTTGTGCTGAGGGGTTTCCTGTGCAAAGGTTGCCTGGGGGAAATTCTCTGTACACTGACCTCAGCTGTGGATGCAGAGGAAACTTTGCACTTTTGGAGCTCAGGCATGCTTTCAGCTTGTAAAAATGCACTGTTCCATTAAGAAGAGACCCCTTAGTGCAGCTCTCTCTCCCCTGTGTGACACTCTCCTGCTGATGCCAACAGGAGTTTCACTGGCACCACAGGCTCACAGAATGCCTAGGGAGTCTCTAAAGCAGGAAATGAACAGATATAGGTCTTAGGATGACCTACGAAACCTTGGTTCTGAAAAGGCTTTTTTTTTTCCACTTTGCCAGATCTCACTGTGGTCTGATAGATTGCAGGCAGTGCAGAACTCTCTGCACTGAAAAGGCTAAAATTTAAAGGTTTGTTTGTTGTTTGGTTGGTTGTTTTTTTCCCCCAATGAAAGGTTCTGATTTTTTGGTTTTTGTTTGGTTTTAAACTGGGATCATTCATGTTTCCAGTCACTGAGGTTGTATCCTTCTTCCAACAAAAAGAAAAATTGGAAAAGACTGATGATATCCATTAGGTGGCTTGAGGATTTGAAAAAAATAAAAACATTCAAGGGGCAGTTAAAGAAGTTGATGTCTTTGAATCATAGAATCACGGATGTTTAGGTTGACCCTTAAGATCATAGAGTTCAGCCCCAAACCCAGTACTGCCAGGGCCCTGAGATCTGCACATGTTGGAGATCATGGAGGTGTGCACCACCACTCAGACTGTCTCACCATTTCAGATGCTCCCTCATTGCTCACTGCTTCTCTGACTGAGGAGCATCATCCCTACTTTGGGGAACCTCTCTAAAAGGTAATAATTGCCTTTGTCCCATGATTTGCATCTGTCTGTGAACTGCAGAGACATCTTGGGAGATGCAGAACATTTTCCATAGACTTGGAGATCCTCAACACTGTCCCAAAGTTCTCACCTGACTGCCTTATGTCCAGGGCCTCTGCTGCACCTGGGAGACAGAGCTGGGGCAGTGTCAGAGAATTCTATTTCACCACTAAATGAATGGGTTCATACTCAGAAAGTAAATGTTTGTTATAAGCATGTGGGGAGCTAAATCTTTTTGTGTTATTCATGATGAGATCTTGAATGCTATAAGAGCTGGCCTTCATTCACTCAGGAAAGCTTCCTAGATGCTAATACTGAGCAAATGAGCTGCTGTTTTTTTAACTCCTGAGGTTTATTAAGCATTAGATCATAGGAACTGTTACACCAGTCAAAATCTTATATTTGTCTTATTGCACGTTTCCAATTACTGACTGTAGACAACACCAGATGCTTCAAAGGAGCATGCAAGAAAACACGTAATAGACAATAACAATAAACATAATTTGATCATAAGAAAAATAGCTTTTATCCACTGTCTGTGCTCAGTGTCATATACCCTGAGACATGACAGTTTATTTTTTATTATACCTACATATTTTAAAATTACAGCAGTTTTCAAAAGAAGGAACTGGAATTTGGGAGGTCTGAATGAGATTTCAGCATTGTCACCTCACAGGAAGGTTGACACAAACTAAATTATGTCATCATTTGATGACAAATGTGTCATCATTTTCATAATTTCCAAGAGCTCTTCCATTTCCACAGCTAAATACCACCAGAGACCTAAACACTTATGAGGTTCCTGAGATCGAGGAACTAAAACTGTTACAAAAGGGCAAGGGAAGGTTATGTGAAAAATCAGATTTGTATCTTAAATAGGAGCAATTATTAAAAGAAGTGAGAGAAGTTAAACCAGTGCAAGGGAACACAATGTGCTGTTGTCTTTTTTGGATTGTGTACTCCAGGCACTTGGCAGTGCTTGTGTGTGAACTGATGGGTGTGCAATCAATTTGGCTGTTTTCCCCATGCAGTCCCTTCAGTGCAAACCCTCCACTTATTTGCATGGATCCTTCAGTCAGCACAGAGAGATGTGCACTAAAAACAGAAAGACAAAAATTCCCCAGGCAGCCACTTCAGATCATACTATTCTCTGTTATTATTTTAAAAAGAGGAACGCCGAAGTACAAACAGAAGGTCCTTGTTCTGTTCATCTTCCTGCAGATGACTCAAGAAGCTCCTTTTGTCCTTCCTTTGCAAAGAGTGAGTTAGGAAATGAATGACATCTGAAGGCAAGAGCTGGGTTGCTCACCCCAGATTTCGTCTGAAGGTCACCTTGCAATCCTCTGTGGTTCAGAGATGTTTTTATTATTCCTCTTTTAACCTTAGGGGTTTTTTTATTTTTATTTTTTCTTTCATCTCCCCCTTCCCCCCACCCCCTCTTCCCCACTTGAGCTAAATGACAAGTTATGAAACTTTGTGGTTTTCTTGTTCTTAATGTGAGTATTGAAAAATGATAATCTGCCGAGCGCATGTGACGGAGCGCTCCCTCCTCCCGCTCCCAGCTCCCTCCCCGTCAGCTGTGTGCCTCTTCATCGTGTTTAACCGCTCCCAGCTTTCAGAATACGCTGGTTTCCGTTCTCAGACCTTCTTTGTCTCCTCTTGCAGCTGTTTGTTTCGCAGTGTGGTCAGTGCTCGTGCGGTAGATCATACCCCACTTCTAAGCTTGCATGTCCTCTCTCTTCACCCTCTGCGCTCTGCAAAGCTCCCGGGGCTGCCAGGGGCTCTCTGCTCACACTGGGAGGTGCCAGCAGGGAGAAAGGGAAACCATTAATAAAGGAAGAGTGGAGCAAACTGCAGAGTGGCAGCAGGCTCTGGTGCTACACCAGTCAGAGGGCAGGAGATTCAAACCGAGCCTTGAAGATGTTTTGGCGCGTATTTGGGGAGGCGGTGGAAAAATGGTGTGACATGATCAAAAGCACCAAGCAAAGTTTCAAGCCACTCTGTTCGGTTTGGGGGTTCTTTTGGCTGGTCAGGTATCCGGTTTGAGGGATATCCATGAGCAGGTATCCAGTTTGAGGGAGGAAAACAGTCTTTCCATAAAGCCTTTAGTATCAGACTTCTGCTATGAATCAGCACTCAGGTACCACATGTGAGGGGACACCCACAGTCTTCTGTAGTGGTACACCAGAAAGGTAATATTTGTCTGTGTGTCACAGGTTCATTTAGGTTGCAAAAAAAACCCCAAGATCATTGAGTCCAACCTTCAAATCCTATTCTGGGCAAGGAACTGCAAGTTCAAAATACAAATAAAGTTCTATGAAGTAACATTTTGCATGACAATAGTCATAGCTGATCAAAAACAAGTTTAAGAGCCTAGGCAAAGCACAAAGTGTAGGCAAGCCTTAATTTAGAGTTTCCCAGATTAGATTTCTTCCCACTCCTGCAAAGTGTGTGCACCTAGAGAAAGGACACGGCACAGCAGCTGCCAGGGGTAGTATCAAATAGAAAATGCTTCTGTGCCAGCGTGCCTTGAATGTAGTTTCCTTTGGAATATTCCACTGTAAATCCACCAAACCCTACAGAACACACCAGTGGAGAGTTAAATATCTGTTTCCTATACACATTAGTTTCTGCATGAAACATGAGTGACTTCATAGGTTTATTTTTTCTTCCTTTCCTGTGGAATCTCCTGAGTGGGAGTGGGCCTTGTGCACTGCATTTCAGGTGAGAAATGTGCTTGTAGTCCTTCTTTGAAATTGCAGTTACTAAATATCCCATATAATTATTTATATATCTAATTTGAAGTATTGCTGGAGTGTTCTTCCATTTTAAGAATGGTTTCCAAATGATGTCTAGCAGTTTACACTCCAAGACAGGAAATTTATATATGGAACAAAGCAGTAAGTGCTTCTTGTAGTTTATAAGGTGCTACAAACTCTAATAAAAATAGAAGAGAAATGTTAAATATTCGTTATACTATTACAACCCTCCTGGTTAATGGCAAAAGGCACCAAAATTATTTCATTCAGTAGTGTTTTGGATTTATGCCTGCAGTCTATTGTTTCAACAATGTCAAAAGCTGTGTAGCAACTCTGGTTCATCTGCAGTAGTAACTCAATATTATAAATCTTTACAGGAAAGAAAGAAATATAAGCCCATATATGCTCATTTCAGGCCCTTGTAGGATTTAAAAAAAATAAATAAAAGGAAGAAAGCAAATAGAAGTTAAGAGGGGGAATAACACCATAGGTATTTATAAAATACTGCCTGTCTTGGCCTTGGTCTATAGTTTCCACTTTCAGGCAGTACTGCTCCCTTCTGAATGTTTTATATTCCATATGATCCACAATAAAGAGTTATGCCATCAACAAACATGACAATATGCATACCAAGAGTCCAGGTACTCCCATTAGAATAAGTGTGACAGCCAAAGATGTGAAATATGGGCATCTGATGAACTGGCTAAACCCCTTGAACATTCCTCAAACAAAGAGAAAACAAGGCACCCTCCCCCCTCTAAATAAAACTAAAATCTCTATCAGTAGTCCTGGGAGATAAAGTCTTATCCTAAAAACAGGTCCCAGTGTAACCCAGTCCATGAATCACAGCACTTAAGCCTGAAGAGTCACATTCCATGTTGACACAGACCTTCAGTAGTCCCATTAAATGTAATGGGGTTGCGCAAGATGTAAATCACTGTAAAATATGAACCCTGATCTAATTTCTTTCTCCGAGATTAATTACTTCAAAGCCATTGTTTCTTCTTTCCCTCTCCTCTAAAATCCTCGAGCAACAGAATTTTTGAGGGGGAAATTTTTTTAACTATCAGTACTCTTTGAAGAAAAGCCGCTGTTGGCTCTCTGGTGCCCTTTGAAATTTTACTTTAAGACACAGGAAGAGATTTTTTTGTTTGAGACTTTGTGTCAGCTGTGGGGTTTATTGGACAACATACTCGTGGCTGGGATTACTTTGGCAGTGAACTAAACAGGCAAGTACAATTTATGTGTCCGTATACTGGAGCATAGTGGGAAATAATGTATGTGTTGTGGTGAAGACCTAGTGGTCCGTTGCATTATTTCCATGGTAATTAGGAGGCAAATGACCCTTCTGATGACAAAATTGAATTATGCTTGTGAATATTTAGTAGGGACCATTGTACCTATTGCAAAAGGGTGACTTGAATGGCCTGAAAGGTCTCTCCAAAGGTAATATTTATGACTTGGTGAGGGGTAGATTTCAAGCCACTACCGAAAAAGGATAACACCAATAGTTGGAACAACCTGTACACATGTCTCTGTATGACAAATAGAAATTAAATACAGTAAATCTCTCTTTGCCTTCTCATCTACTTCATCTACTGCATCCTTGCACCCAGTACCAAACAGAAAAAGAAAACAAACCAACAAATAAAACTTCAGATCTTGACCATCTAATTTGTACATTGCAATAAGTAACATTCTGCCTTGTACAAAGGAGATTTTTTTTCAACCATATTACACTCTAACAGAGCACATATTTTTTAAATTAATAACAAAGGGGTTTTGCAACACCACATAAAGGGTTAACTACAAAGTGTTTATAAAATATGTTTATAAAATGTATTATGGCAGGGGTTTTGCCATACAGAATGTTGGCCTAGGCCAGTACTTGAAGGCATTCAATGTTAGACCATCACATTTTTCCTTATTGAGACCCTCCATAAACAACCACATGGAAACTGAGGCACATGATATTATGGGGATGGTGCCCCTGTGCTACTCAAAAAACTCTATATGTCTTGTATAGCAGTCTTAGGACTGTTTAAAACAATCCCAAAATAGTTCATCTCTAACAGAGGTCAATAATCAGAATATGGGTGGTGGTGGCTTGCAGATTTCATCAGTATGTATTTGGGATGACTTGCATAACTGATTCATGGCCTCATCACCCATGATTAATGTGCTATAAAGTTACAGGAATTAGAACCTCTCTCTGGCACTTGGTGAAGCTGAGGCCTTGCAGAAAAGAGCAGTATGTGAGCATGTAATCAAAGCCTGTACCATTAATCTGTTTGCAGAAATGGACAGAGTTGAGGCCACACTCATAAACTCATCAAGCTGTGAGACCTTTCAGGTTCTCGTCTTTGCTTATGTGTAATGTTTTTATGACAGACTTTAAAGTCATTTATTATATATACTCATAATGTTCTGTAAACCAGTGTGATTACTTAAAAGTTCACATGCATAAAAATTTGCGGAAATAATGATAGGTAATGCACAGTTCCTCCTGTACTCTGGCTTTCTCTTCTTACACAAGTGATACTACTTCAGCTACTTTTATAAGGTTATTGCCCTTTCCTTTAGTCCTTGGATCCAAGGGGTTAAAGCAGTTAATTCAGTTAATTGTGTGTATCTCTGCTGTATTCAGTCTGAAAAGGCCTGGACTAAACCTGGTCCCTGTTGTGGTGGGCACTGTGAGAGACAGGTCTTGCTCCTCAGTTTATAGGCTAAAGCAAAAACAGAGGTATGCAGCAAGAGAGGGAAAGGATTATTATTTCTTCCTTTCTGGACAGAAAGACACAGAATTTGGGACAACATTCTGCAGAGTTTTATCTTCTTTGGAGAACAGATTTTACTCTTGTAGTCCAGCTATAGTCCATGGACATCCAGAGCTCAAATTAGATTTTACATTGGCCTAATCATCATCATAAGTCTCTTTTTCTCTCTTACCAACCACTGAGATGCCTCTGGATGATCATTGACTGTGTTCCTGGATCAGGCATCTTGACCAGGGAGTGAAGCCCTACTCCTCTTAAATCCATTTCTAAAGCCTAAGTAGGACATGATCTCTTCTGGCATTTTGGCTGGTAACAATAAAGTTCCCTGCTCAAAGTCAAAGAGGGTACAAGAGAATAAGAGGAAACAAGAAGTTTTCTAAATACCTATCCAGTGTCTTAATCACAAAATCTTCTTTCCTCTGAATAAGCTTTTCCTTATCCTTTGGGCTTGATTTTCCAGTACGTTAAATAAGCTCCTTTATCAATACTTAAACAGGGCTTGCCAGTAGCAGATCCACTCTGGCAGAGAGCAACAGTTCTCTTATTTTTAATGGAAATTCCTCCATTTTCCCTTGACAGGGAGGGTGATAGCTAACATGCCACTGTTTTAAACTTTTAAGCATTTAAAGTATTGCAAGCACATGAGAGTAGGTGGGGAGGGGACAATGGCAGTGAGAAGAAAGCTGCACGCTGGCTCACAGTCAAGAGCCCCTTCTCTGATATCAGATAGATCCAGAGGACTGCCCTACCATAGCTGGAAGAAAGGCTAATCCCTGGGATCATTATATTCACAATCCTGCCTTGTGATCTTTATAAATCTCCCTCTGAACACAGAGGATGAGCATCCTAGTGGGATTGTCAAAACGCTTTTTTGTATGAATGCTGGGTTCAAAAGGAAAAAGAGCACTGTGAAGTGCCCATGAAGAAGCAAGTATCTGAAGGTTTGCCTTATGAAAGATTAATTTGCATCCTACAGTTTTGGTTTTGTTTTGGTTTTTATTTTTTTCCCCTCGCAAAGTCTGTTTTAATGGTTCATGTTTTAAATGCACACTGTTTAATTATTTATGCATCTTGAGCAGTATTCTCTGTGTTTGGAACTTTTGCCGTGGCACTAACCTTTTTATTTCACACCACTGAAAGCTCATGCTGCACTGTGTACAAAACAGCCTCTAAAGGTCCCCTGGAGAATGCAGAGAGCAAGTGTGTAAGGATTGTTTAAGCGTGTGTGTGAGGTGGGTTATTTGCTTGATTGCTCTCACTGGTGAGCCAGCGGGTGTGGCAAGCCCAGCAACATCCCTGCAAAGTGGTTTCACACCCCAGAATTAAATTTTGCCCAGTGATAGTTTTTAATTATACCTTCAAAAAAAAGTATTTTCAGATGGTTTGTCAATGCACATGTCCCAAAAACTTATCCATGTATAGGAGTGATTTTAAAAGCACATGAAGTTAAATAAGATATTAAGGAGAGAAGAATCACATGGATGTCCCATCCCTGGAAGTGTTCAAGGCCAGGTTGGATAGAGCTCTGAGCAACCTGGCCTAGTGGAAGGTGTCTCTGCCCATGGCAGGATGTTGGAAATAGATGAGCTTTAAGGTCCCTTCCAACCCAAACAGTTCTGTGATTCTGTTAATCTTTGATTCTTGCTGCAGGCTTGATAATAACTTGCTGCAAACATCCTGGAGTAATGTGCCTATATTTCTAATGCAGGGAAGTTCAGGAATGAGACTCTTATGAGCACTTACCTCTTCTTGAGACTGTAAATGTGAAGTCATGCACACACTGAAGTGCAGCTCCGAGCAGTTACTGAAAATCACCTTTGCTCAGCATCCTTGGTTTTGGCCATTCTGACCACAAGAGATTTCTCAAACCTGTGTCAGAGTAGCTGTGTTTCCACTATATGCAGTAAAACTCTGCAATGGGATTAAAATAAAATTCTCTGGGAATACTGTTGAAACATGGGAGAGAAGAATGGGAAAGATGTAGATAACCTTTATGTGTCTCTTCCTGTCATTACACAATTGCTCTCTGTGGCTCTTTCTCCATACTCTAATAATTTTTCTAGTCTTAACTGTTCAAAAAGTGGGTTTCCTGTTGAACTTGTGGGCTGCCCTATAACTTAATACATCTTGCTGTCAGCAGGTTCTAATATTAAGTGTGAACTTCCTTTCATTTCATCCCTTTTCTCCTATTTGCATTGTGAAGAGTCAGCTGTCTTTTTAGATGTTGATATCACAGACCTGGGACTGAGAAGAAGGATTTTGCTCAGCCTTTTGGCATTCAGTGGGCTCTGTTTTACTATGGAGATTGCACTGATGATATTGACTGCACTTGCACTTGAATGTAAAGATTAGCTTAAAGAAGGATAGATGCCTTCAGAGTTCAGTGTTGGCCTCCTGGGGAGGGAAAATTTCCAGATCAAGCCAAAATTGACTTTGTCTGAGAGTGTATTGCAATCAGACATTGTCCCTTTTCCATCTGCAAAGCAATCTGCAGAATCTGGGCAAGTTTTCTCCAAGGGAGATGTCACGGCCTATTGCGAAATAACTCTTCATTTTCCAAAACACTCTTGTAGCTCAATCTTTTCCCATACATGGAGTCTCCTCTCTACAGCACATAGCAGTAATGATACCCATGCTGTATATAGTGTTTGTGGGAGATTTTGAAGGTCTTTCTTTTTCTTTCTTTCTTTCTTTTCTTTCTTTTCTTTCTTTCTTTCTTTTCTTTCTTTCTTTCTTTCTTTCTTTCTTTCTTTTTTCTTTCTTTCTTTCTTTCTTTCTTTCTTTCCTTCCTTCCTTCCTTCCTTCCTTCCTTCCTTCCTTCCTTCCTTCCTTCCTTCCTTCCTTCCTTCCTTCCTTCCTTCTTTTCCTTCCTTCCTTCCTTCCTTCCTTTCCTTCCTCTCCTTCTTCCTTCCTCCTTCCTTCCTTCTTCCTTCCTTCCTTTCCTTCCTTTTCCTTCCTTCCTTCCTTCCTTTCCTTTCCTTCCTTTTTCTTTCTTTCTTTTCTTTCCTTCCTTCCTTCCTTTCCTTTTCTTTCTTTCCTTTCCTTTCTTTCCTTTCCTTTCTTTCTTTTCTTTCTTTTCTTTCTTTCTCTCCTTCTTTCTCTCTTTCTCTCTTTCTCTCTTTCTTTAACTTTTAAACTTCTTTTACACGAAAATGGGATCAGGCACTTTGAAAGCCCTGGTGTTTATTCCGGGAGAAATCCATCCAAGACAAGTGAACCAGTCAACACCTACTTCTCAATAAACAGCTGTCAGGGTTTTGAGTAAATGAGGGCTGTGGTGTGGGTGTGTGTGTCTGTTGGTGATTTAATTGCTCCATGAGTCTCTCCCCGTATCCCTAGTAACCTTGGTGTTTTTATTTGAGTTACACCAAAGCTCAGCAGTGATATTCCCCAAACCATTGCTGCTCCCAAGACTGGATTGTTAGAAAGCAGCCTGGCTTTGATTGCCACTCGTGTTACTCCAGCGTGGGCAGAAAATTCAGACAGGCACCTCTGACCCTTCCTGTGTGCTGCAGAAAGGGTTTTGTGCTGCTCTGATGCCTCTGAGGCTCCCACTCCTGTGTTAAGCCTTGCTCTCCTGAGTGGGCCACACTTTAAATCTTTACTATTAGGATAAATCGGTTGGAAGTGAAAAAATTTAGCTCTTTTCTTCTGCTCACTAACAAAAAAAAGGCACTGTTGCATTAGCTCTT
The DNA here is from genome assembly GCF_901933205.1 of Camarhynchus parvulus. Classification (NCBI taxonomy): domain Eukaryota; kingdom Metazoa; phylum Chordata; class Aves; order Passeriformes; family Thraupidae; genus Camarhynchus; species Camarhynchus parvulus. The sequence goes on from NC_044601.1 coordinate 67,021,466, forward strand.
GCTGCTTGCCCAACAAACAAGCTGGAGTAGCACACACTTCAGGTGAACTGTGCATCTTGCCCACTGCTTACCTAACCTGCCAGAGAGGGAGAGATTCTCATCTGTGTCCTGAGGTTGCTGCCCTAATAGGGCTGGAAATCAGACCACTGGAGCTTAAACCAAGTGACCTGCTCCCCTCACTTCATGGGAAATGTGTTCTTTTTGGTTTCTAGCAATTAGACAGGGTCTTCAGAGGAGGTGGTGAGCTAAGATTGTCAAAATTTAATGAGTTTCATCCGAAGTTTTGTTCTTTTAATGTTTTCAAGTCTGTTTTCCTTTGAGGGAATTGTGCAGATATCCTCACTTCAGCAGGACCTCCACCAGAGTGGGAAAACACATCTTCTGAAATATCTTCTTTACTAAAATCATGACTTATATAATGGTATTATTTTGGCCAGTGCCAAATGTGTGGTTCAGTGTTGCCTAATAACTGAGAAAAACTGTCCCTGGACTCATTAAAGACCAGAGAATGCTGGAGTCAGAAGCAGATACAAGAATACAAAAATTATCTCCAAAATCCTATATCAGTTAGACCATGCTGACTGCCACAGTCCTGAGAATTTTTCCTGGTAAAATAGAAAGAAGTGAGAAAAATGATAAATTGGCGATGGAAAGAAAGAAGAGGGCGTGTTGATCTTCTAAAGGATGCCTAAGCAAGGGCCAAGACTTGGTCCAGCATCAGTGTGGTCAAAATCCACTGACCACATGTGTGGGGAGGGTCCTGCTCCCCATGCCCAGACATCTGACACCAGGCAATGTGCTCTTCCTATAACTTTTCATAGTGATAAATTGGGGTTTTTTTCCCCAGAAAAGCCTGGGGAAGAGGGACCAAGAGTCAAAAACATGTCCACAGCAGACAATACCTCAAACCACATTTAATCTCAGCAGAGGAAAGCCTTTCTGATCTCACAGCCCTCACCTGCCCTGGTCACAGAGGACAGGGTAATGAACTGCTCATTAAAGGTGTGGTGATAGGATGAGGCCTCTCTGGAAGCACCACAAATAGGTCAGAGATGCTCTTGTGGGAAATAACCTACTGAAGAAGCAGGAGGGAAGGGTGCCCAGAGTCACAGGGTGCTGCTGCTTGTGTTTGAGTTGCATTCTTCCTGTGGTCAGCTGTTCTACCCTGTGGTTGACAGAATATCCTTAACTCAAGGTTTTGCTGATGAGCAAACCTCAAAACACCGAGCAAAGGTTTGAACAAGAAGGCAGAAGTGTGGTCATCTGAGCAGCATGACCAGCTTGAATCCTGGTAACAGACTTGTTCTGTTTCCAAATGCATGTTTGCACAATGAGGCATTTTCAGAGGGACTGCAAGGAAAGGTGACATCCTGCAGAAAAAGACTGGGTTTAAATTCAATTGTGTGCATAACTTTGTTCCTTGGATTAGTTTTTAAAATACTTCTTTGTCAAGTAGCAGTGAGGAAAGACACAAAGACTGAGCTGTACCAAGTATTATCTCTGCTCTTCCATGGTTTGTCTCAAGAAAAGGAAACCAGAAGACCAATTCATATTAAGACTTTGTGATATAATGAGTTGATGGTGGGGAATGAAAAATTCTCTTCTTCAGGTAGGAGGGATAACATTAAACAACCCCATAATAAACCACAAATTTAATCAAAATTGTGTTTTCAAAAACTTCAAGGATCTCTAAGCTAAAAAAAACTTTGAAAACTTCAATCCTTTTCCATAAACTGGTTGGGCCTCAGTACATTTTATTGCTCAAGAAATGCTTCCTAAAGACTTTTTTAAGGGCGTAGTTCAGCCCATTTGAGTCTGACAAAGAGCAGCAGGAAAGGGATTAAAAGTCTGTTACAAGACACTGAGGTCAGTTAGGCTGTGTGCACACTACCTCCCATTGGATGGCTGGTTTGGGTGCCTAAATCATCTTCTCAGGTGACCTAGACAGCCAGCAGGGTAGTTGGCATGCCTGATGTCCTCTCTGGAAGCCTCATGGGCCACAGAGGGACGTCAAGCTCCCAGACCAGGTGTTGGTGACAGTTTGGTGGCAGAGCCACACTCTGAGCGTTCTCTGCTCCAGCTGATGAGCTGCACCAAGCTTTTCTACAGATGGGGCTGGAGGGCCAATTCCTGCAGCGTTTTAACAAGAGCCATGCCAAACCTGACCACAGTCAAGTATTCATTCCATGCCTGACCAGGGTGCTCCAAACTACACCCTGGCAGCAAACTCAGTCACGGGGAGAAAAGATTTGAACACCAACCTGAATTTATTATTTTTCCTCCAACTCTAGGATTCACTTTCTGTGGTTCCTGAGTTAATACTGTGTTTCTGGAGGAAAGGAGCCCCAAAAGCATGAAAGTCTTTGCTTTAATTGCAGCCCTTCCTCTATCTTGCTCGAAGGAAAGCCCTGGTGAGCAGAGCCCTGGTGAGCAGCAGGCAGCCCTGCTGAGCAGAAGCCTCTGTCTGAAGTGACCCCTCCTTTTCAGACAGGAGATGCACAACAAGTCTGCAAGGGAAGAAAACCTAATGTTGCACACACTCTAATTTAAGTTTCTGTACTTTGCTGGGAGTTTGAGCATAAGAAACACAAGGTCACTTTTTGCCTGCCACAGTATCTTCTGCTTGGTGAGAAGATGATATACCTGGTAGCTTTTCCTGGTGTTATTATCTGAGGGTGGGTGACTAGGGACCTTCCCCAGGTCTCATTCTGTGAGACTAAAACCCATTCTTTAAAATTAGATGCCCACCAACACGCTCATTCACACGCACACACCGCAGCAGGTAGAGAACTGCAGGTATGCTGCAGCAGCAGGCGCATGGATAATCCATTTCATTATCTCCACAAAGCTAAAACTCTTTGAAAAGAACACTCTCGTGGGTTTGCAGCACAGAAATCGTAGTCCTGTAGGTATGAGACTTGCTGGAATCCCAGCTGACAGGCCGTGAAAAGGTGCTGCTGTGCTGAAACACAGATCCATGCTATTCCTCCTCTGGCAAACAGGGATTCCAGCTGTGCCTGTAATAGGCACTTTAGACGGCACATTCAGGCTCATACAGCAAGGCATCAGTTTGTTTGCACTCCAGACAGATATTCATTTACTCAAAGGCACGTTCATCTAGATTGTAGAGTGCCTTGGAAACGTGAACTTGTGGCCTTGGTCATGGGAATCTTCATGGTCATCAGCAAAAATAAGTATGAGGAATACTCACTAAATTCTGCCTTTTGCACTCATCAAGGAACATGAAACACCTAGGGCAAATCACTGAGCCTTAGTATTTCCATCTGTAGGGGGATAATGACTGCTGCTTCTTTCATGAAGTGCTTTGAGATTCATTTAAGATTGACTTTAGGTCACAAACAGGTATTTTTGCTTGGTGTGAATGAATCTGAGATGTAATAAACTTTAGTTACTTGTTTTCTCATTGGTTTGTAGCCCTCTGCTCCACATGAGCATACTGGAACGCTGATTTTACTCACTGAAGTAATATTTTTACAAAATGTAGTTCCATGGCTCTGTATAGAGAATGGCATTCAAATCAACAGAAAAAAAAATTCATTTTCTGGATATATTTAGTAGTAGATGCCACCAGATGGGAATATAGATGATGAGGAAACTAGAACCTCAGTTTTTATTATCTGGTGCTGCAGTCCATCTACCTGAGTGTTTTCCCGTAATTTTTTTTTTGTAATACCTCCTGTAACAAAACCTGGCACAACACTGCCTTCTCTTTAAATATTCCCTTTGTCAGTACAAGTAAATGCAAAATATGTTACATGTGGGGAAAGGAGTGGCAGGAAGCTCTATTTCACTTCTCTCTTCATCTCTGGAGATATTATAAATGCAAGAAAGCTGACACCTTCAATTATACCTTACCTATTCCAGAAGGAAAAAAAAAAAAAGGACGGGGCAAAAAAATTTACTGTAATAAATCTCATGACCTCTAGTCAGGGAAAAAGAGAATTCTCAGATATCCATAACAAGCTGAGCAGTCTGCAGCAGCAGAAATTACAAGTGCTGCACACTGAACTAAATTCTCTGGCACTTTAAAGTGCACATTTCCCAGCTTTGCCCTTTCCACAGTATTCCACAGGGGCCACCTATAGCAACTGCTGATAAGGTCGTGTGCAGGATGGGTGATGAATCTGCCCTGATTTCACAAGGTTGTTGTGTCTGGTACCAGAAAACAGATATTTGTGTATCCTTGAGAGAAATCCTTAAAGGGGGATTACTCAGAACTGTGTGTATTCTCTGGTGGCAAACAAGACAAAGGGGGGAAAACACAGAGAAAAAAAAAATAACTACTGAGTATTTGGTAAATACTTAGAATAAAATAGATTTTTATAAGGATCTTTAAAACAGTCACTGAGTAGTTTTTGCAACAGCAACTTCAACATATGCATCCCTTTTTTACAGTGGTTTGGGATTTAGCTTTTGCTCTTTTTTATCCCCACACACCCAAAAAATCTCCCCAAAACACCCTTCAGAACACCAACTGTGACATTTGGATTGAGGCAGAGGTCTCCAGCTGTTCAGAGCTCTGCATTTGGGTTCATGTTTTGAGACTGTGATGCAGCATACAGAAGAGCAGAGAAATTTAAACCAGAAAAGACCAAATCAATATGCTCCTCTATATTTAAAACTGGGGGGGAAAATTAAAAAAAAAAAAAAAAGAAAAATGAAAAAAGAGAAAAAATGAAAAATGTAGCCAATGTCTAAAACTGACTCCAGGGTTCTTCACTCTTCACACCCAGCATGTTTTGGTTTTGCAGTGTTTTAGAGACATCTTTGAGGCTTGAATCCAGATCAGGTGATCCTTAGTGCCTCCTTTTAAAAGCTCAGAGCCAAATCTCAGCTATTTGGTGAGGACAGAGTCAGTCTGGAGAAATATTTCACACAGTTTTGCCTCTCAAAAGTCCACGCTCAGCCAGGTTAGAGGAACGGCAGCAGAAATCACAGCAACTTTCCCTGTGCCAGGTTGGTGGCCTGAGAGGGTTGAACTGGCAGATTTTGGCACCTCCCATCATTGCAGGATGAAGTGTGGTACAACACTGCCCATCTTTTATTCCAGAGGGAACCACATCTCACTGGGTTTGCCAAGCCAGAAAGGCCCTCCCTAGTAAATCAACCCTGTCTTACCCGTGGGACACAGCAGCAGGGGATATGGCAAGCGAAATTAATTGTTTAAAAATGTGAAATATTCTTTTTGGTCCAAGGATGAGGAGGAATTGTTGGGATGAATCCAGAACTGAGGCATGTCTAGGGATGGAAATGGTTCCAGGGGAAGGGAGAAGAGGCTCTGAACAGTGAGATTTATTGTGCTGGGATATAGACTCCCAGAAGAAGAGGCTGAAGACACATTGCTGGAATTGCTTAACACCAGGTTGGACAAAACACTGGAGGATTTAGAGAGGTTATATAGTCACAGATTTTTAAGACTAGAAAGAGCCACTTAGTCAAACCTCCTGCATGACTCATGCCAGGGGATTTGCCTAAATGTATTCCTCTTCCAAGTCCAATAGCTGTCAGAAAAACACCCAGCCTAGTTTTAAAAGAAACTCCAAGGTCTAGAGAACCATTGATTTCTGTGTAAGGTGCTCTCATGATTATTTATACACCCTCTTAAAGTGTGAGCCATGTTTGTCATGTCAGTTTTCCTAACTTCTGTGTCTCTGCTGAACTAAGGCCCTTCTGTGGCCCTGCTGTCCCCCATGTATTTTAATTCCATCTAATGTGTACCTCAGATGCTTCTAACACCAGACTCACCTCTGTTTTAGCCAGTGTCCCTCTCTCCTCAACCAACTCTTGGAAACACATTCTGCCAAACTCTTCCAATTCCAATCCTCCAAAATAAGCACATTTTGTAAAGAAAGATGCATAGCTTCACTCCCTTAGCAATGGGCAAGTGCACTTTGATATCTAAAATGAGTCCTGCTGCTTGTGATTTACCCTGTTTGCCAAGCTCCTTGGATTGGAGACTGCACCTTCAGTGCCAGTATTTTTATAGACTGACTCAACTCAAGCACGCAGTCAGCATTTAGGAGGAAGCAATGGCAGGGCTGGGAATAGTTTTGCTTCATCAACATGTATAGAGAAAAGAAATGTGGCTAAGTGAGTTACTAGAACAAAGGCAATTAAAAGGGCAAAGCTCTGAGGTGCTGGTAGAAGCACACCATGGATCTGTCTGGTCTGATGCCAGTCCCAAGTGGAGTTTGTGCACAGAAATCAGGCATTTGTGCACAGGTCCAGGGCTGTAAGGGTTTCTCCAGAGCAGATTCTCAGCATGGGATAGGCCACTTTTTACCTAGATGCTCTCCTGATGTCAGTTCTGCTCTGGATGCTAATCCCAGGCCTGAATTTATATTAAAACACTTCACATTTAGCCTGTGTGGGTGTGAGACTCGGGGCTCCATTTCACACCTGATTTGTTGGGTGAGAAACTAGAAATGTTTCGGAGGTCATTTAAGCATTAAGTTGTGCTCAGTGTGTTTTGCAATCCTCCTTTCTAGATCACAGCTCCCTGCCCTTTCTTTTTCTGCTCTGTGCTGCTCTGGATTTATATGTGTAGAAGACAAATCTAAACTTGGTCAGGGCCCTAAAGTGATGCTGTTGTACCTTAATAAAACTGTATTTAGCCTGGTGATACTGTGAAAACTCTTGAAAATATCCTAAAAGTATAAAAGCAAAGGACAATTAAATATTGGGATCAGCTCCCAAATGGATTTGCACCAGAGATTCACACTTAATAAAATACAGAAAATTGCATTTTATTTTGGTACATAAATACTGGTGGTGGGGGACTGTGGCATTTAGAAGAGAGAATCACTCCACCAGAAAACTCACTTCAGCAAAATGATGCAGTCCAGTTGAGCCCTTTTTATGATCTGAGAAATGACTGTTTTTATAGCACACTAAATAAAACCTGCTATTTGAGCTGGAGGTTTATTAGTAAAGGTGATTTTGTCATAGTTGGGGAAGGAGGGAAGGAAGGAAAGATGAGGGATGAACATCAAAGCAGAGATAGGTGTCATTCAGGAAAAGCACAGCAATGTCCCAAAAATGCAGCACCTATCCCCATCACATCCCCTAGCACCACCAGAGAGACATTCTATGTCACCATTTTATTGTTTTTGTTGCTCCAGTACATTATTACAAGCCTGGTTAAATTTCCCCTACTGGGAAAGACTTGGCTATGGGTGTGGTGAGGAACCTGCAAAAACATCTGTATAGAAGAGTTATCTGCAGGGAGCCAGATCCAGGGGGTGGTAAAATTGATTCTTATAGGAGAGCAGTCAGATTTAGCCAGGGCAGCTTGTGATTTTGCAGCTTCCCAAAATCACCCCTTCTATGGTCTTGAAGGAGGACTTGCAGCTGAGCATTTTTATTCCCACAGCACGTGTCCATGCCCCGGGACACGAGTCCTACTGCATGGGTGGGCATCCTTCTCCAAACCTGTCTTCCATCATTCTTTGAAGTTCCTATGGATTTAAAATCCCCTGACTGAAGAAAAAAATCTTCAACAACTGTGTCACAGAGGCATCATCTCTAGTCCAGAAACAGAGATGGATGTCTGCCACGCTTTGGCCTTTTCAAGGTGTAAAAGAAAATTTGCCCAGCTATCACTTCCTGGGTTTCTAGGGAAAAGGGGAGAGGAATCATTTTTATAAGGTAACAATGGTGAAAAATAGTCACATGTTATGGGGAAACCGGAGCATAAATCTCCTGAAGTCCCACTCATCCTGTGGGATGATTCCATTTGCCTTTTGCAAATGGAATAGGTTCCACTTCATGTCTGCTTGGACTGTTATAAGGCGTGCACTCAGTGTGCAAGGGAAGATGAGAGTGTTCCTATTCCCTTCTGTCCGAAAGGCAGGATTTTACTGGTGAAAACAAAGCAGAATCCCACTTTGCACTCTGATCTGAGACCAGCTTTTTGGGAGGGTCCAGAGCACATCCTGCCTCTGGATGTGTACACCCCGCAGCACCCACTGGCTCTGCACAGAGTGCAGTGGCTCTTTGGTGTGTGCCCAACAGAGCCCGAAATTCACCACGTATGACCTCTCTAGGCAGGCTTTGCAAAGGGAATGAACCTCCCACGTTTTGGTTCAGGTCACTGGAGTTCATCTGTTCACAGTGAATTTGCTGAAGGCACAAGTGATGCTCTCACTGAATTCATGGAACAGGACTCAGACCTTCATTCAGGGAAGTCAGAAGACACGTGTGTATTTGACCTGTCCTGCAAATTTTCAAAGGGTTTATAACCCAGCTGTTCCTGATAGATGTTCTGGCACATTTCTGGACTTTTTACCAATGCTGTTGCACATTTAATGCTTCATGCTAGACCTTAGCTGCAATCAGGATGCTTTGGAAGAATTAATCTGGCGGTCAGTAACTGCTAAATGAAGTGCATGCTAAAAGAATGATGAGCTAACTGACTGCAGCTCACAGCTTTTATGAGCTTCCCCAAATGCCTGTTTTCAGGTGAATTCAGCATCTCCTTGACATTTAAGGACTCAATTTATAATCAAATTATTTAACTCTAGTGGAAAGAATCACTGGCCTCGACGGAAAAGCCATTTATATTTCTCCCATCCCTCAGAAAAAAAAAAAAAAAGAGTATTCAAGGTAATGCTGCAATTCCTATATTAAATGAAGGATAAAAGAAACCTTTCAATGCAAATTAAGAACTGCAGGCTTTTAAAAATTATAGCAGAAATTTAAAGTGCACAGCTGTTCACATCCTTATTTCCAGTTTAGCAATCTCAGACGTGCTGAGGGCAGCTGAGATGGTGAGGGGCCTTGAGGGGATCAGCTGAGGTCACTTGGTCTGTTTGGCTGGAGGAGACACAGGTCAGACTGCGGTGCAGTTACAGCTTCCTCGTAAAGGGAAGAGGAGGGGCAGGCACTGCTCTCTGCTCTGTGGTGACCACTGCCAGGACCTGAGGGAATGGCCTGAGGCTGAGTCAGGGGAGGTTTGGGCTGGATATCAGGAAATGTTCTTCACCAAGAGGGTGGTTGGGAACTGGAACAGCTCCCCAGGGAGCGGTCACAGCACCAAACCTGACAGACCTCCAGAAGCGTTTCTACAATGTTCCCAGGCACAAGGAGGGATTGTTGGGTTGTCCTGTGTAGGGGCAGGAGTTTGACTCAATGATCCCTTCCAACTCACCCTATTCTGCTATTTTGGGATTCTGGGATTAACATCCTCAAAAACACAAGTCTTTCAGAGATTAGTACCCCTTACTGCTCCTATTTCTGCAGGTCCCAGTCTGTCCTGGGATCCTTCTGCTGTTTTGTTGTGGCTGAGCCACTGTGCACAGGTGCATTGTCCTCTACAGCTTGAAATTACAGACTAAAGTAGAAGAGCAAGATGAGGTGGAAACTTGGACAAGCAACCTCATAGTGACACACTGGTGAGAGCAGGTAGAGGTCCACAGAATTAACCATTCCTGAATGGATGGAAGTATGTTTTATATATGAATAATAAAGCCTTAATATCACTCCTGAAGGCAGTAAAGTTCATTAGCAAGTGTTTTGAACAAATGAAAGCACTCAGCTCAGCAAAGGTGCCTTGCTCTGGAAGCCCTGGCTTTGTGGATGTGATGTCTGAAACACTTGCCTAAAAATCCTTGCACTGGCTTGAGGCCAAACCAGGACAAACCAGGGTGATCTCAGCAGTTGAACAGGGAAAATTGTATGAGTCCTGTTGTAGTCCACCTTAGCTGGTGCCCAGTTGTTCTCTCCCAGCTGCCTAAACCGAGGTGGCAAACAGTGTTATGGTTAAACACGATATTTAAACTGCATTGTTGTGTCGGCAATGATGGGTTCTTTGTTGGAGATGACAGAAAAATCCCATTGTTTAGAGTTTTCCCAGACTCAGTGCTTAGTACAAAGCTCTGAAAAGCACAGGGTTGTTTAAACATTTGATAAAGAAAATATGTGCAGCAATGGGTCTATTCCACCAGTAAGGAGCAGATCAGCCTGCAGCGCCAAATCCTACCTTTATAAATTCAACATGTTGCTGCAATTTGACAAAATAAAATCCTCAATCCCTCCATGTGGAAAATAGAAGTGTCTGCAAAGCAGCAGAAGATTGAAACAGTGTGCAAATTATTCAGTTTAAAGCTGGTAGCAAAATGAATTTGGAATAACTTTGGAATTTCTGAATTACTTAGAAAATCAAGACGCTTTACCAGGAATGCATGAAAAATTACAATTCACAACCATGTGAGCATCTTTGTACTGTTCAGTAATCTCTGCATTGATTTGTCTTTTCCTTGGATAAGTGCTTTAGACAAGGTATTCTCAAAGCAATCATGATGCCAAAGCCTGAACTTCAGCTTCTCTGTATTAACACAATCACACAAACACACTCCACAGTCTGGGATGTTTTGTTTGGTGAATGGACACAAAGAGGTGCTGCTTGGCTTTTAATTAACCCACTCCCACCCCATGCTGTGTTGTGCTCTCATGGGCATTTTTGCATTAATTCCTGCCTCTCTTTGTATGCCAAATGAATGTTCAGGGGTTGGAACTAGACTATCTTTAAGGTCCCTTCTAACCCAAACCATTCTCTGATTCTGAGATCCACACTCTTGAGTGTGATGGTTGTTTGGGCTTTGTGCTCTTTGAGACCCTGGGAGCTGTAGAAGGAATAAAACTCTGGGAGCGACAAATTTGCAACAGTACTCTGGAAAATGCCCTATTTTAGAAACCTGTCAATTAATTTTATGTTACTGTTGCTGATGTGTTTTCTATTGGTGTGTCACTTTTAATTAAAGCTCCTACATGAGAACTAGATTAAGCGTAGTTCCTCAGCAGACTCCACTGTTTGTGGTTTCAGCGAGTGTCCTTTTCTGTTTTGTATCCCTCATCCGTGCCCGGAGTCACTGAGGGCCTGAAGAAATTCCTAAGACCATTTCAGAGACTCGCAGTTATGAACTGACTTGACTTGATCACAGGCTCCTCACGCCTCATGTCCATGACTGCTCAACCTGTAAGTCATCAGGCCAGAGTTATATTTGCCTGAGCCTGCTGTCTCCTCCGCTTGGCATCTTTTATTTACAGGGTAATTCTGCCCTGGGAAAGCTCAGTGCGCTCACCAAAAGACATGAAATATCTCCAACCTGTAGCTCTGATTAGAGCCTGCAAGTGAGCAGTTTACAGCCGTCCCATTGGGACACAAGGGGAAATGCTCAATTTTGAGCAAAAGTATGAACTGAGCCAGGATTATTTATTCATGTGTTGGAGCTAGAAATCTCAGGTTTTTTCTTTCTTTCAAAGGGTTTTTTCTTCTCTAGCAACATGTGTTCATGCACGTCTAGGAAGCAGAAACTAAAGAGAAAGCTTTTTCAAGGGGAACAAATAATTGGGAGGTTCTCCAGTTTTTTAGGAACTCAGGACAAGAACAGAGAATGATTTTTCAGAATGCCAATTGCATTTTCAGTCAGGGCCTGCAGATTTATTCATTCAGCCTGGAACATCTCAGGCTGACAGTTTGCTAGACTCCAAAGTTCTGTTATCAGGATTGTCTGGAGTACTTTTGGGTATAAACCCAAGTTAAGCAGCTCTGAATTCAGGCCTGCCTTCCCTCTGAGCTGGGTACAAGGAAGGTCCAGTCTGCATGAAGCATCTCTGCCACAGCGAACTTCTGTGCCTGAGCTAAAACTCTCCTCTGCATGGTTAGGGGACAGCACCAGGGGATGCAGCACCTTTCCAGCTCATGAGGAAAAACAGAGCAAGTGTCCCCATACATCACAGCTTCACCCCATGGGTTTCCAATGAGATTCTGCTCCTAGGTGGCAAAATTGACACCAAAAATGCTTGCAAGTTCCTAGACCACACAGAGGTTTTATGTGATGTTTTGATTTGTTCAGATTTGCTCTTGCTGGTGAGGCAGGGGTGGCCCTGAGATAAAAGAAAGGACTTCCCAATACCCTGTTTTAAGTGACATTATGCATTTAGGGAAGACTTTCCTCCTCTTCTTTTATTTTTTCTTTTTTTTTTCAATTTTGTTTCCATCCCTGTGAAGAAGATAACAAAGGATGGGATGTCCTCAGAGCACACTGATGTGTCACTGTGGATGCCAATCCCCACAGACGCTCCTGATGTTATTAATTTTTAAAACAAACTTGCTGATTGAGGTTCTGACTGCCTTTAAATTGTCTCTACAAGGAGACTGTGTACTAATTAACCCACAGAAACAATCAATGATGTACCTTTTTCAAGTTTCAGGGTGATTAGAATATGAAAATGAAGAGCACAATGGTGCAGATGTTTTAAAATCACAGCAGACAGCAATTAGTGACATGGGAACCAGCTGCTTATCTCTCCAGATAAAGCCTCTTAATAGGGAATTACACTTGAGGAGCCATTACACAGATGGATCTGCGAATGATTTAAAGAGGGGGCGTTGTAATATTAACTTTGATTTGCAAGCCAGATTCTTGACAAGCTTTATGTGTGTTACCTCCTAAAAAAGGTGCATTTGGAGTAGGAGGAAACCATCCCTTTAATAACACAGATTTTTTTTTTCAGATGTTGGGTTTTCTAAATGTATATTTTATTATAATTTTTTTTAAGTTTTATTTTTTTAATTTGGATTTTTTTCGTATTATATTACCAGACCATTGATTTTGTTGTTGTCATCTGCCCTCAGTTTTTGCATTTGGATTGGAAGCAGCATGTGAGAACGAGTATGCAGACTGAAGCATCCTTAAAAAGAGTCCCTGGGGGATGGATTCTGCTGCTGGGTACTCCTTGCAGAGCAGGGTGCTGCCCCTCCTGGGGCTGGCTCAGCATCATCTCCTCAGCTGCAAGGGCTGCATACCAGAATAAAACTGCTTTGGGGGCTAATCACATCTGCAGGTGCAGGGCTGCTCAGGACTGGAGGGACAGCATAAAACACACAGCATAAAACCTCTTCTTGTCTGTGGCCAGTGATCACCAGTGTATGGGATCTGTGCTGCTCACAGGTCTGCCCACCACTGCCAAAGCTGAGGGCTGAAACTCACCGGTTTGTCATTCAAATCTTATTCTACTAATAAGAGGATGCTAATCTTATTCTACTAATAAGAGGATTGGAATCTTATTCTTATAGTCTAAGATTTAGACATGCGCTGGATCAGGTTGCTCAAACCTTTTTGCAGTTACAAAAGCTATCACCTTCTTTTTGTTGTATTTTGTTTTCTTTAAAGGAAAGTTGGGACTATTAAACCTACTAAAAACATTCTCTTCATATACTAAACTGTATATGAAGAGAAATATTGACCAAGTATGCTGAGTTGTAGTAAAATTACGTGAGTTAATTTACACTTCTACTTCCACAAAAGAAGAAGGAGCAGACTCTCAGTGCAGAATAGCTGGCCGTGGAAGAAAATCCCATTTAATGAAAGGGCAAATGACAAGCAGAGTCCAGCACTGAAGTTTGAAGCATTTTTAGGGTCTTATAAACCAAAAAGTAAATAAAGATAAATCCTTCTGTTTTCATGAAAAAAAGCCCACTCTTCTTGACGTTGGTCTCGGCTGGCTGCCACAGGAACTCTATTTGAGCCAACAGCCCCATGGAGCTGGAGTATATTACATACTTACTGACAAATAAAGTAAAGAATTTGGGTGAAAGGTATCAAGATATCAGTTTCTTAAGATTCCCTTACCATCCTGACAGGTCTGACATCTCTGTCAGCTCAGCAGAGTCTTGGCTTAGCTGAGCTAGGCCTTATTGGCTTTTTGGGATGGGGCTCACACAGCAGGGAAAATTGAGGCCTAAGCATTAGGACCAATGGGATCAAACAGCAACCCAGATGAATACATGGGGAATAAAATACACTTGGCCACATTACTTTCAACTGATTTAGTAGTGCTTTTAGGTAAACAGTCCCCACATATCCATTTCAGCCCCTGAAACCCAACCTGCTGCAGCAGAATTGTCTCTAGTCATTGTGCTGGAGAGGAATTATTTTTGGGTGGTATGGATGTGTCTGGCAAGGCAGAGCCAATAAACATTTCACTGGAAGAAGTTTCATGAGGAAACCCAGCAGACTGTAATGTGCCTGGGCAGATATATAGTCCTGACATCCTGCTTAGGAAATGGAGTCCCCTGATCCTGCAGACTGGTCATTTTTTGAAGGCCTGTTGAAATTGGAGTGCTTATCTGCGTGATTAAATGCCTCCAGAGCTGGCACCTTTGATGACATAGGCATATCTTCCTCATGAATTTTAAGATCGATGTGGTGGTGGCCTGTGCTGCTGGAGCAATGACAGGGCTATCATTAGGGATGTGCTGGGAGTTGCATCATCACTGTGTAATGCACAGGCCAAAGAAATGGGGCTGGAGGAGCCAAGCCCATATATCAGCATTCATCGCTGATCTATAGCTGCCCTCTCCATTCTGAGCCCTTATTAACTGCCTTAAAATACAGATCAGAGATTATTGCTCCTTCTAGACCATGGATCTCCATGTGTGTGATAGATATGGAGGGAGTAGGATGTTGCCAGAGCGCGATGTGTTTTTGTTCCCTGCTGTAACCTTCCTTCTTATTTTTATCTTTTTTTTTTTCTTTTCCAAATGAAATGTTTCAGGTCATTTAGTTTCACGGCTCAGCACTTGGAAGTAACGTGGGTGTAAGAAGCTGGTTTGGCTGCGGGGATCTGTACAGGAACAGCCTGGCCCTGCCTCAGTGTGGGTGCTGGGGCCCGAGAGAGGCCTCAGCCCAGCATTTCCAGGGCTTCTTCCCATCACGAGTTGGGGAGATGAAGTTTTGTGTAAGGCTAGTGTGAAGCACAGCCATCTCCCCCTGGGACATCACCAGGGCATGGCCTGCCCACCTCATTGTGCCAGGACACCCAGCCTAGTGGGAGAAGTCCAGGTGGCCCAGGCAAAATGGATCTCAGGAGCTCTGGGATCAATTTAAAATAATTAAAATAAAACAAGCCGTAAAACTCCAGTGCTGGTGCTGCTGGTTTCCCCTCCCTGGACCCATCTCAAGATATGGAAGTGGATGGGCCCCCTTTTCTGAAGAAGGGCATCAGTGTGGGTTGTGTCCTCTGTGTGCTGCAGGGCTCCTGTGTGGGAGGCCACTGTGAGGAAGAGGAGGAGAAGGATTAATTCCCCAAGGGCTGTTTATGCTTTCAGCTCTTTTCTCAGGCTGAGGAAACCGGGTGTCGCTCACCCACAACATCTGCAGCTCCACCACAGCTGCATGCTTTCGTTCTCTCACTCCACAATTCCTGGAAATCTCTGTTTTCCCTGAGCATGGCTGGCCCATGTGTGTGACAGCTGAACTATCCACAGGATTTAAGACTCCCTGATTGCTGCTCAGACAATGGACCAGAACAACTTCATCATTATTGCCTACTCCAGAAAAGCCAAATGTCTATATTTATATGGGCATGAAAGATAGCTCAGCATCAATTTGTCAATAATGTGCATGTTTAGTGGCCACTAAATAATGTGCCATGGGCTTGAGGTTGTCTTTTCAAACTTCTCTGAAGTTGCTCAGAACTAAGGATGCCTAATTTTCCCAGTTCAGAGCCCTCTTATTCCCTTTTGCCTGCTTGCCCCAAAATTTGTATTGCAAACACCCCAAAGGGGGATCTAATGGGCTACTGATAGAAACTTAATTGCAACAGGGTGTTTGTAGGAACGCAAGACACACTGTATTTATTATCTACTTTTCTTTCCTTGGTTTTGTTTTTATCTTCAGTCTCATCATTTATTTGACATTCACAACAGTGTCAGTAGTTTGTGCAAAAGCAGTTGTATGGTCTGACCCAGACCTTTACAAAATAAAGCTGCAAAATCAAAAAAAAAAAACCAACAAAACAGATCAAGCAAAGAAAGTAAAAAACAAATAGATACTTTTTCTTTAAAAGGAAAAAGTTACAGCTGAAGTAAACAATTTTTTTTTTAGCTGGAGGCCCACCAAGAGAAAAACAGTAGAGTTTCTTTTGCTCTGTAAGAGTCTTCAGCATAATTCTGCCCTTGCTGTAACCTCTGCGGCTTGAAGAGCTCCTGTCAGAGTAGAAATCATGTTGAAAATATCTCTCACCAACATTGCAAATAGCAGAGTTTTAAAATGGAAAGGGAGTAAGGCAAATCTTGAACCTGCCAAGTGTGCCTCACACACTTGATGCTATGCATATGATTTTAAGCACTAAGTATGCGGGGATGGCTTCCATGTGGAAATTCAAGTAAATCTTTGCAGAATCTGCCTTCACAGGGAAGTGGACCCATGGGTTTTCCTCTTGTTTGTTACAACTTCCAAGACAATTTTGCAGTTTTCTTGTTTACAATAATGAGTTTAATTGCTGCTGTTGAGCCTCAAGTTCTGAGTGATTATTTTTCAGGAAAAAGGCATTCTCACCAGGAGGTTGAGTTGCACCATTCATCCATTGAAAGGGGATATTTCACTTGTGTTTTAAATTAAAAATCAATAGAATATGTTCCCTTAGTAATTTTGCATTTATAGAAATATTTCCACTGTTTTTAGAGTAGGGAAACCAAACAAAACTTGTTTACTGTGCATGAAATCTAAATGCAAATTTGGCTCAAGTATAGGAAGATTTTATAAAGGTTCCTAACTCTTACAAAGTCACTGTTGTTATTCACTGCATAAATAAAGAGCTGCAACCAGTGGTTATGAATGGGCTGCTAAACTAATTTTATTTTTTCCTGTTTATTTTCTGCTCCCTTCCAGGTTTATGACAGGCCACAAAAACATTCTGCTCTGCACTATGATCCGGGCCTCCAACAAGACTTCACCAGTGACACCTTAAAATCAAAACACCAGCAGAAAAGTAGCAACCAGCACCACCTTGACTGGTCAGCGAGCTCCGACACTGGACCTGCTTCTCAGAGCTGCTTCATCAACACAGAGCCCAGCAGAGAAGCAATTAGTGCCACCAAGGTCTCTGCTCTGGAGCCAGGAGTTTCCTACAGCAAATCCCAGGCCAAGAAGTCCTGCAGCAGCAGCAGCAGCTCGTGGGGGCAGCTGTCAGTCAGTAGTAAGGAGCTGGCAATTTGCAGCACAGTCCCATCTCCCAACAGCATCAGCACGGCCACCCAGCCCAGCAATGCCTCCGAGTGCAATGGGCTTTTGCCTCTTGGAGATCAAGAGGGAGCTGTGCAGCTGGAGGCCCCTGATCAGCCCACTGGAAGTACGAAGAAGAAGTCCAGCAAGAAGGACTTGATGAGCCAAACCATGCAAACCACAGATATGGAATGGGTAAAGAGTGCTCAGAAAGCATTTGACAGCAAATCCCATGACAGCATGGAAGGGAAAAAGGAGTCTTACTCGATGGACAGCATGTTGGATATGTCACCCTCGAAGCAGAATCCCGTTTCTGCCGGCACTTGTGAAAGTGACACCAATCACGTACGAATTACTATCCCAATAAAGTCTCCGACAACAGATGTGTCTGGCCACAAAAGGAAAAAGAGGCAATCCATTAAATCCTCCATAGAGAAAACTATCCAGGAGAAAAGCCTACCTTCTGTGCTTGCCTTGAGCAGTGAAATGGCAAACAGGACCAGCTCTCAACCAGAGGGGAGTAAAAAAGATCTTCGAGCCACAAAGCCAGGGAAAGTGATTGAAAATGAGTCCCCCTTAGTAGCAATTGACAGTGGTGTGTTCACAGACAAAGCGTCCCCCAACAGTGCTGCCCGACCCAGAAAACCTCTACCTGTGACATCCACTCTCCTACCCACCAATCTTTCCTCAGCTGGCAAGTTACCTGACATCCAGCACCCCAAACATGCAGCTAAGCGTCGGTGGACCTGCAGCAAACCTAAATCTATTATTCGGGAAACCTCCCTGACGACGTCCGAGAAGCTGATGGTGGAGCCTCCTTCAGCCTATCCCATCACACCATCCAGCCCTCTGTATACCAATACAGACAGTCTTACTGTGATCACACCTGTCAAGAAAAAAAGAGGACGACCAAAGAAACAGCCTTTGCTCACTGTTGAAACCATTCACGAGGGGACCTCCACCAGCCCAGTGAGCCCAATCAATCGTGAATTTCCAGGAACAAAGAAAAGGAAGAGGAGAAGGAATCTGGCCAAGTTTGCCCAGATGGTTCCAGGAGAGGACAAGTCCATCAGTGAACTCAAATTTCACAAAAAGGTCGGGAAACTTGGGGTCTTGGATAAGAAGACCATCAAGACCATTAATAAAATGAAAACCCTCAAGAGGAAGAACATTCTCAATCAGATCTTGTCCTCCTGCTCCAGCAGCATAGCTCTGAAAGCAAAAGTCCAGCCACCATCTAGTGCTGGGCCGACCACCATTGATGCCAGGCTAGGGAAGCAGATCAATGTCAGCAAGAGGGGGACTATCTACATTGGTAAAAAACGGGGCAGAAAGCCAAGGGCAGAGCTGCAGCCTCAGCCAGAAGAACCTAAGACAGCCATCAAGCACTCAAGGCCTGTTTCCAGCCAGCCAGAAAACCCAGCAGTGCCTTCCAACCTGCAGTCACTTGTGGCATCGTCACCAGCAGCTATTCATCCGCTTTCAACACAATTAGTGGGGATCAATGGCAACCTCAGCCCTGCAAGCACTGAAACTAATTTTTCAGAGTTAAAAACTATGCCAAATCTTCAACCTATCAGTGCTCTTCCTACAAAAACCCAGAAGGGAATGCACAGTGGAACTTGGAAGCTGTCTCCGCCCAGGCTAATGGCTAACTCACCTTCTCACCTCTGTGAAATAGGTTCTCTGAAAGAAGTCACACTGTCGCCAGTGAGTGAGTCTCACAGCGAGGAAACCATCCCGAGTGACAGTGGGATAGGTACAGACAACAACAGTACCTCTGACCAAGCCGAGAAAAGCTCAGAATCCCGCCGGAGATACTCCTTTGATTTCTGCACCCTGGACAATCCAGAGGCTATCCCATCTGACACCAGCACAAAGAACAGGCATGGTCACCGGCAGAAGCATCTCATTGTGGATAACTTTCTCTCTCACGAAAGTATTAAAAAGCCAAAGCACAAGAGGAAAAGGAAAAGCCTGCAGAACAGAGATGACCTCCAGTTTCTGGCAGACCTTGAGGAACTCATCAATAAGTTTCAAGTGTTCCGGATTTCCCATAGAAGTTATACCTTTTATCATGAAAATCCATATCCCAGCATCTTCAGGATTAATTTTGATCACTACTACCCTGTGCCATATATCCAGTATGACCCATTGCTCTATCTTCGCAGGACCTCTGATATGAAGTCCAAGAAGAAGCGTGGTAGACCTGCCAAAACCAATGACACCATGACAAAGGTGCCTTTTTTACAAGGGTTCGGTTACCCTATTCCCAGTGGGAGTTACTATGCACCCTATGGAATGCCTTACACATCAATGCCTATGATGAATCTTGGTTACTACGGTCAGTATCCAGCTCCTTTGTACCTGTCTCACACGCTTGGAGCGGCTTCCCCATTTATGAGACCTACCGTGCCCCCACCCCAATTCCATGCAAGCTCTCACATGAAGATGTCCACCACTGCCAAACACAAAGCAAAACACGGAGTGCACCTGCAAACCCCTGTGGGAATGGGCCTTGGAGACATGCAGTCCTCCTTGGCTCCTCCGAAGGTTGGAGGAACAAGCCTTTCAAGTGGCCGACTTCACAAGAGGAAACACAAACATAAGCACAAGCATAAGGACGAGCGGATACTGGGGACTCACGAGGATCTGAGTGGTCTCTTTGCTAGCAAGTCCACTGGCTTCTCCAGCCACGCCATCAACGAGAGGCTGAGTGGCTCAGACAAAGACCTGTCCTTGCTCAACGAGAAGAGCAAGCACAAGGAGAAGCAGAAGCACCAGCATTGTGAAACCGGGCACAAAGGCTCAAAGAGTAACTTTGAAGTGGATACGCTGTCTACGCTATCACTTTCTGATGCCCAGCAGTGGTCACAGAGTAAAGATAAAAGCGACTCAAGCAGTGATCCCATTGACTCTTGCACAAAGAGATACTCTGGTAATACTGAGAGTAATGGAAGGTCAGAGTCCCTGGACATGTTTGGTGAAATAAATTCCTCAAGTGAGAAGCGGGACAATGATGCAAGTGGGAATAAAAGAAGAAGCTTTGAAGGCTTTGGAACTTACAGGGAAAAGGACATTCAGCCCTTCAAGACAAATAGGAAGGACAGAAGTACTTTTGATTCTTCAGCCTCTTCAGGTAAGCTTTGTTTTATTCTATTTTACTTTGATTATATGCTGGACTTGAATGTCAGTGCTGAACAAAGAGGGACTCACCATTTACAGCAAATACATTTATGAGATAATAACTTTTCTGGCTTTTGTAACTGACTGTCATTCTTCATCCAAACTTAGGGGAGATCAACAAGAAAGTTGGTCACATCTTAACCCCAGAGTTTTACAAGTCTTCTAGTTGTTACGCAGCGCTTTTATAAATATTTGTCCTGCCTTCACTTATCCCTCTTGTTGCACTTCTTCCTAAAATCTGTCCATTGAATTCTGCAACAGCAGCAATTGTAATATCTGCTGGCAAGGTGGTCATCCCTCTACTCAGTGTCTAACATCACAGGATCAAAGTCACTGTCCAGCATTTGGGAAGAGAGCAGAGAGTCTCTGCTCTGGCCCTTAAAGTGACCAAAACCCATTTGTTGATGGGGTGGACCAGACAGGTGGGAAGGTGTGAAGCTGTGTCTGTGTCCCATTAATGTGTTCTACTGCTGGTCCAGAGGCATCCACCATGGTGATGGCTGGGCTGAATATTTAGAGATCCTGGGTACAGTCCTAATGTAAATCTGTCACTTCCAGTCCACAGGTGTCATGTAAAATAAATATCCTGAGCACTGAGGGCTGTGGGAAGGGACTGGTGTCATGGAAACAAACCCTCTCCAATGGACTCTGAAGAGTTTTAGGTCTCATGACTTGGAAATATAAGCTGGGTAGATGAAGAGGGAGGAAGCTCCTTTCAGCTGCTAAGGACATCTGTTCCTCTCCTGCAGAGTGGGGAAAAAGGGAATCTGAATCTTGCCGGAGAGAGTGAATTGTACTTTACAATAGGGAGCTGCTTTTGTGATGACACAGAGGCAGGTGTTTTGGTGCATTACAAATGAATTTAGCTTGGGAGCAAGCCCAGTGCTTCTACACCATCAGATATTTATCACAAAGCAGATTTCACACTTAGCTCTGGAAAGGGGTGAGCTTTTCTGAACCAACCAGTGGTGGATGAGATTCTGATGTGCTAAAAAAAGAGCTTCAAAGAAAAGTAGCTGATAGCCTTCAAAATTAAAAGAAAATTAACTGAGAACACAGGTGTAGAGAATTTGTACAACTTGTCAATGTAAGGATCTAAAGCTTTTTACTGACTTGTAACTGATCGAGTTCCAAAGACAGCTCATGCTTAAGCCACCTAAACATTTCCAATTCCTTCACCAAGACCAGAATCTGAAATACAGCAGTGAAAAATGGTCTGAAATGACAGATTACCCCAAGAAACATTCCCATTCATGATATCATATTATATTAGACCAGTTGTGACATCAAAAAATGATACATCTAAAAATATAGGAAAAGAGATTTAAATAAGTCTCTGAACATCAGAGTTGCAACATTCTTGACAAGGAACAAAGATATTCTCCACCAAGTGCTGCAGTGGCTATTTCATTAAGGAAGCTGGGTCCTGGCACATAGGATTAAAAGGCTTCAAAGTGTTTAACAAGCTTATTTTTCAATTTTTTTTTTAATGGAAATTCACATTTTTCACAGTTTGTTAACAGCCTTTGCATTTGTAGCCTTTTTGCTCTTTGAACAGAAGATGTTTGCTAAATCTGCTAAATTTTCAATATATTTCACTAAGGCATAGCAAACTGTCAAAATTCCCAACAGTGTTGAACTCAAATTAGTTTCCAAAGTAGGGGCATGATCCCCATCAGGATGATTTGAAGATGGAATTAGTAAAAAAAAAGTTGATTTCGTGTTATTTTCCTTCAGTTTATTCCCCATGACAATAAAAGTATAAGATGGAGGGTTAGAACTTGTCATGGGAGTGCCATAAGATTTGCAGTTTAAACTTTTTAAACTAGCTCTTGTTTAAACTGAAATTAGTATTTTTATTTATTTTTTGCTCTTCATGCTTACAGCCGCTCAGCATTCCCTATGACCTAATCCATCGCCTCTCAGATTATTAATCAATTTCTTCATTGTCATGTAGATGGAAAAATCATCAGCAGTTAGCTAAGCAGAGCCAGATAACCAGAGCCATACCTTGCACTACAAGGAAAAATACTAAAACTAAACAGCTCTGCCAAGAAAGGCCTGGAGCCAAGACTGCTCATTAAAGCCTAGAAACATCTGTCTGCTTATGAATGCCTAAGATCTCAGTGCAGCTTTTTTTCCTCTCTGCCTTTGACCTTCACTGGGATTCCCAGCAGAGGTCTGCACTTGAGTCTAGCCATAACTATTTAACCAGTTCCCACAGAGGGAGGAGGATTGCTCTTTTCCATGATAACCTTCACCTTCTTGCTCCTAACTCACCTTGCATTTCCCCGAGGAGATTGACTAATCAGAGAAATATAAGGAAAAAGAAAAAAATTAAAAGCCCTATGAGGACATATATGTCCATCCCAGGAGGCAACTTCCATAGCCTGATTGCTCTTTCCTTTCAGTGTTTGTCTTCTTTCACAAGTTAAAAATAATACATAACAGAGATAAGAGGAGACATCCTGAATATTCTGATGAAAGCTGAAAATAGATTTATATCACAATTTCAGTGTTATCTCTACTGCAGTGGCACTTTGGTGTGCTCAGTAGTGCCATTTGCAACTTCATTGCATTCTTCTGGAGATAAAATATGTAGCAAAACCTACCCACACTCAGTGGATATATCTGTGGTGAGAGGGATGAGAGAACCATTTATGGTTTTTTGGTGATTCAGGCCCTGCAATTTGTTTCAGTGTGGTGTGCAGCTGCAGGTACCATTGTATTGTTGTTAATTTATGTTTTTGTCTCTGCTGTGACAGCTCTTAGCAATTTCTGAGAAGTTTGGTGTTCCTTGGTGATAAATAGTGGTCCTGCTTATGGTAGAAAACAGTCCCTTTGTACAATCTTTAAGCCTAGGTATGATTTTACTATCTAGAAAGATATAGGTTATAAAGGGAAGAGTTGTCCTTCATATCTTTTGTAGAATCTGGTTGCAGTCCTGGCTCAAGAAAGGTGCCTGGCACAGGTTTCCCAGAGAAATTATGGATGTCCCATTCCTGGAACTCTCCATGGACTTAGTTGAAGTTTCAGTGCTTGTGCTAGTGGAAGGTGTCCCAGCTCAGCCCAGGAGGTTTGGAAATTGATGACCTTTAAGGATCCCTTCCAACCAAACTATTCCATGGTTCTATGACCTGACGTGGAAATCTGTGAAGTGAACAGACCCATTAAGGGAGTGTCACCAGTTACTTTGGTTGGTCACAACAAAAGTCCATTTCTTGTCCTGCACCAGCCTGGACTATCACTGGCCATTTTTTAGTGGAGCTCTCGTGAGCTCTGAGCCAGTGTACATCTTTTGGGACCACTTTGGGCTAAAAGTGCAGTGTTAGTGCGTATGGCTAATTTCCCAGTGGCCTGTTCCACACCATTGTTCTGGAGAAACTGGTGTTCCTCCTTCATTCCAGAATAAGAACTTAACAACTCTTCCCACCCACTACTCATGTACTGTTGCATCCTGGCGCCCTGAAATTGTTATTTTTGCTAAATTTCTTGTGCTCATCCAACCCTCCTGCATTTAGAAAGACTAATTAATCAAAACTAATTTAACAGTGCTTTTCTCTTTAGCTGAAGACTATTCCAGTGGCATCAGCCTGGCCTACAGGCAGGAATACAGCAGAAAGTGTTTCTGATCCTGCCTTGCCACAGACACTTGGGCACATCCTAGACTGAGCTGTCAAGCTGTGTGCACCAAGCATGGGCTCAGTTGACTCCTTCCTTCCCACAGTCAGAGGTACACCTCAACACACTTGCAAAGCAGCCTCGGAGTCCCTCTGGCACTGTGTGACCTGAGGCACTGTGCACAGCTGGATGGCTGAGCCTTTCATCTGCTTTTCAGGAGTTACTGAAGGCCCAGGTGAGGGACCCAGGGAGAGGTCACAGATTGATGCTGCAGCTGGGCTGGGGAGACTGAGAGTAGAGCTGTTTTCAAGAGGCCCTCATGGCAAAATCCACATCTCCCTGTCACGTGTCTGCCTGCTTCATGATGCTGGAGAAGAGACTTCCATTGCTGATGAGCAGCCTCAATGCCATAGCTCATCCCATAGGAAAAAAAGCAAGATTGTTTGTCTCTTACTTTTTTCCTTAGGTGGAATAATGAGGAAAAGCACATTTAACCCTTTAAGATGCGTAGATAAAATGGCAATTTGCATGTACAACCTGTCAGACTATGTCCTAGTGACAATCACTGTAGGCCAGGATGTAGCTGGAGGTGAAGCAGAGGTTGGGAGTTGCTATATGCAGGGCTACATTTCTGATTTCCTTTGTAGTGAGACTAATCAAGGTCTGTGCTACTTTACTATTTATGCCTCCTTGTTTTTTGGTTTTTTTTAACAATGATTATATGAACAAAGATTGCCTTGCTTGCGTGTTGGGTATCATGGCTCGAAGATCAGGAAGTGCATTGGTTTCATCAGATGCAGCACAGACACCACACATAGTATATTTACAGGAATATAAAGTTAATCATATGCAGCTATTAAGAAAGCAGTAATCATCAGTCTCTGAATGCTGGATAGCTAGCATGAAAAACACACTTTATAAATTAATGCTTAACGTACCTACAAGCCTCCCAGGCTTTCCCCCCTCAACGTCCAGCAGTGCTACTTAGCTGAATTTCCTCTGACTTGAATTTCTGGCTTGACCTTTCCTCCTCCTCATTTGTTTTGTGCAGTGCTGGTTTCACTCTTGAATGAATCAGTATCAGCTTTAGCCCTGATCAGTCACAGTTTTACACTGAGAAGGGATCAGTATCTAAGTAGTGGATAAGCTATTTGTTCTAAATGTATGTGGCAGATGTAGGTAAATAGTGTTAGCCAATTGCCTTATTAATTAAACTTTGCTGATTTTTTGTATGACAATACTTTCCACAAATAATTTATCATTTTACGTAGGCCTGGAATCACAATGTTGGTTCATTATTCTCCAGTGAATTCACTATTTCAGTGAGAGTGGAAACAGTAGGACCATGCAGTTTGACCCATTGTTTTGGGTCCCTTATGGCAAGAAGGGTCTTGAGGGGCTGGAGCATGTCCAGAGAAAGGTAACAGACCTGGAGAAGTGTCTGGAGCCGAAGTCTGATGAGGAGGGCTGAGGGAGATGGAAGGGGGGGCTCAGCCTGGAGAAAAGGAGGCTTGGGGGGGACCCTGTGGCTCTGCACAGCTCCTGACAGGAGGGGCAGCCAGGTGGGGGTCATTCTCCTCTCAGGTAACAAACAATAGGAAAAGAGGAAATGACCTCAGGTTGCTTCAGAGGATGTTTAAATTGGATATTATGGAAGACTTCTTCACTGAAAATGTTTTTAAGAATTGGAACAGGCTGCCCAGTGAAGTGGTGGAGTCATTATCCTTGGAAGTATCCAAAAACATGCCAAAGTGGTGATTTAGTGATGGGCCTTGTCAGTGCTGGGGGAATTGTTGGACCTGATGATCTTAGAGGCCTTCTCCAGCTTTAATGCTTTTCTTTCTCTATGAGCATCATGTGTGATGAACATTCTCTCACCTGACCAGCTCAAAGACATAAAATGAATGCCTGTTTCTGGCTGGGTCTTCATATATACCTGTGGATGAACTTTTGCACACTGAAACAAGAGGGGAGAAATTAATTGGGTGATGCAGAAGTTGAATAGGTATCCAGAGAAACACATAAATAAGTCACCTGGCTTTCTTCAATAGCAAAGATTTGACTCAACAGGAGCTGTGTTTTGTAGGGCACTGAGTGCATAAATTCAGAGACAGACTGATGTATGGTCTAGGATTTTCAGGCCCATCTTCCATATCTTAGTTTTCTTGTGTAACTGCAGAAAAAAATGTCTTCAGTGTTTGAGTGGGTGATGGGGATAAAAGCAGTTTCCTGCCATACAGTGCCTCTGTGAGCTCTGACACTCACCAGTGCCCAGAGAATGCAGCGTTAGACCCATGGCAGTGCTTGCAGTGGATGGGAGAAGAGCCAGGTAAGAACTTCACTCACTGAGGATTGGTGGACTATCAATCACCCTCCCTTTCCCCAGCTCTGCCTCTGCTGGGGTTTCCTCAGACACCCCAGGCTCCTACATTGCTTCCAGCAACTTTTCCAAGCCCCAGTTTTAGTGGGTTTTTTTCCCTCCCACTGTGTCCCATGATGAGGGACAAGTACTGTACAGCTACAGGGTGAGTGTTTGTGCCATCTGGCCCATAAAAGTTACCATCAGAGCTTAAAAAAAACCAAAAAACCTTTATTTGTAAATACAGTTACATTCATCAAAACAGCTGTTTAGGACTCTGAATGTTTAGGAAACCAAACAAACCAAGCAAGCCCAAACTACTGAAACAACTTCCAGAAGTATTATCTGCCCCTTTAGAATAAATGTCCTTGTTTTCGACTAAGTTTTCTATCAGTCCTGTGGAGAGGAGAGCAAGCCAGCATGACAGTTTCTTCTCTCTGCCTATGGTGTATCCTACAGGGGTGTGCTTCTGATGGGGAAAGTGAAGCAGAGCTTTCCTTGAAAGTGTTTTGACTAAGGCAATTTAAATACAGTGAGTTTTGTCTTTGTTGTTGTTGTTTAAGGCTACCTTTTAATTTACTGTGCTGCTTCCAATGTCTGCACTGACCAAGGAGAGAAGAAACAGGAGGGAAGCTGGAGTGGGAGAGGAAGCAGGACTATTTATCACCTAACCTAACTTTTATTTCCTCTCTTAATGATTGTATGTTTATGGCACTGCCTGAGGCTCACTGCAAAGTTCTTTAGACCAGCGATGAATTAATCAAATTAAATTCTGTGACCCTTTTGCTTTTTGGGAGTGTTGCAAGCCTCCCAGCACCCTGCCTAATTTCTGTTTCTTACTTTGCTCTCTGTCCAGCAGTCAAGCAGTTCTTCCTTCACAACTTGGCGTCCCCCAGCTATTTATCTTCACTCTGTCTGGCCAATGCCAGAACGTCTTGTTTGAAGTTTTTATTCAGACCACTGCTAGTTTATGAGGTTGTGCAGATTCCACGTTGGGTGTGCAGCTGCTTCACGTCAGACACAATTGGCCTCTGCTGGGCTCTTGGCTTTAAAAGGCGATAAAGAGCCACGGCCAGATTCTCATCTCGGCCCAGCATAAATCTCCCCACTGAAACTGGGGAGGTTGAACTTCAGGAGTGGGGCACCCACTGAGGCAAAAGGACAGTGTGGGGCTGGAAAGTTCCATCCACAGCTTCAGTGGCACACCAGAGCAGGACACTGGGCATGCCAGAGTCATTCTGTCTGTATTCAACCTGCCAGGTGCTGAAAATAGTCCTGGTTCAACACTTATAAGATTTTCTTAGCTTGGAGGGAGTGGATCTGTTGAGACTTTGATTGTGCCAGCCTGGGTTAAGAAGAGTGAGAGGGAAGCCTGTTTGCTTTAGCTCTGGACCGTACACAATGCAATTTCTTGGCGCTGATAGTGTAGGTGCAAGGCAAGAGGTCTGTTTGGATGCTTGGAGGAGGTAAAACAGAGCCATGGCTGCACCTTTGCTACAAACCTGCTGGTCAGTGGGACTCAAAGCTGGGCGTAGGAAAATCTGAACTTAAGGCATCTGTCAGTGAGAGGGATCCTGATGCATTCAGAGCAACCTGCACCCTGACCTACCCAGCTGCAAAACTGAGCTGGGGTCTGACCTCCAGGACACGATCTGAGGCTGCTTCTCCATTCCCACTGCCTTCCAGGAGTTTTGTATCCATGTGTCACAGCCAGAGAAAACTTGAAAGGGCTCAGTCTGCATGATTGCAATAATGATGTTGAACAACAAAAGGAGAAAGAATGTCCTGTTTTAAGGTCTCAACAAGAAGGAAGTCAGGATAATTCCCCTGTAGGTAAAGGGCTGTGAGGAGGGATGGGAAAGAAAAGCTGTCCATGGAGGAGTTTTTACACAACCTCAATGACTTGAAAAGACCCAAGGACTCATAATAAGAATCATTAGTGATTTGTCATTGAAAACATGCACCTGGGCATAGATCCCCATAGGCTTTTGCAGCTGCACTGAGTCTGACCGAGCTCTCTCATGGCGCAGTGCAGCCTTCAGGAGGCTTCAGGACTATGTGCAGTGCAGAGTTAACTGTCAAGCAAGGGCAGGACTGGATGGCTCCAAGGGATTTGCTAATGAGCTATCAAGCTGTGGGTCACTGGTTGAAATTTAATCTGTAAGAACAGTGACAGAAAATCAAATCAAAGTGCTGATGTCAGAGTGATGCTGGAGCGGCGGCGAAAGCGTTGCTTGTGCCTTGTGCAGCGCACAGAGGCAGCTCAAATGAACTGGGAGAAAATTGTGAGGAGCTTGTTGGGATCCCAACTGCAAAATACAGCTCAGCCAATTTGAGTTATACCACATAACTCACTTGTCTTAGTGCAGTTGCTTGTGAATGACAGCAGACTATCTATCTCCTCAGAGAATCTGACCCAAACCCAGCCTTACACAGAACAGAAAACACACTTGTGGAGACACCTGGGTAGAGTTTGCTCAGCAAGGAGTGTCACAGAATGTGAATCAGCAATGTACCACAAAGCTCAGTAGCTTGTGGTGCTGCTGATGGAGCTTTTATTGTGATTAGGTCCTACATTGAGGTCAGTAGTAATGACATTCCCATCCCCATCTCATGGGGAAACTTGGTGGTTTCACCATAGCTTTCTCTGGGCTGGGGAGGGCCCACACTACTGCAGGCTATTAAACCAGCTCTTGTGGTTTTCATAGTTACCAAAGGGAAAGCTGAGGAAGGAAGGGACGGGGGCAGCAGGTGCCCTCAGCTGTGGTAGTGGTACTGGGTATGTGGGTCAGCCTGTTGGCTCAGGAAGGCTTATTCTGGTGCTTTTTGCCCCTCTGGTGTTGTCCTCTTCACTGATTTTTTGAGGGAATTCAGTCCCAAGCAGCTGAGCTGAGGATACAGTATTTCTCCAGATGGCACAGTCTTGCCATTACAGCTCTGTGTCTCTGGCCTTTCCTGCCTTCACTGTAGGCAGGAAAGGGAGCAATAGTCAGCATTGTTTTTTGTGCCAGCTATGATTAGTTGGCATAAAGAGCACTTAAGTAAGTTGACACAGCCTTTGAGTTGCTGGGTTTGCTAAAAAAAGGAAAGAAAAAAAAATCCCTGGACTACTACAGGGTGTCTTTGCTGCCTGAAGTCTCATCTGCACCAGTAAAAACTAGGAACAAGGTCAGTTGCAGAAACTTTGTCATCCAGATATTTAATTTTAATTTTTGTTTAAAAAAAAAAAGTCTGGGGGAGCAACAAGTTTTAAAAAAAAATAGTTAAACTCCAAATTCATGCAGATTTCCTGTTTTGCTTCTTAACAAAACCTCAAAACCACTTTGAACAACTTTCCCACCTCAGCTGAGGGTGGAGTTGTGTACGCCCTACACGTGGCCTCCAGAAGGGCAGCCAGGGAGAGCAGCACACCTCCTCTGGCACGCTGGGGCTGGGTTTGCTGCTCACAGGGCAGCCAATATCTGTGCCTGTGCTTGGCTGCCCACAGGAGCTCCCGACTCAGCCAGTTACGCTGGAAAACTTTAACTTTCCTATTTCCAGCGGAGCAGACAGAACAGTGGAGATGTGTCAGGCAAAAGCTGGAAGCAGTTGATAAAGGGTTGCCTCCCCAAGATACCGGGCAGATATCAGCTGCTGTCAGTGCGCTGCTGTAATTCCATTGATTTGATCTGCTGAGACAACATCTCGGTAAATAAGAAGAGCAGGGAAATATATTGCGCTGAAATTAATGGTTTGCTGCCTGATCTCCTCTTAAATGAATTCATTGCAATCTGAAGCAATGTGTGTGTTTTGCAAACCCAGCATTCCTTGGCTCCTACACTGCATCATGACATTACTTTAGGCGGTGGGGAAGATCTTATTTGTGATATAGTAGTGCAGCCTGGGAATTCTGGATGGAGTTATGGCATTTGGGTGTGTAATTCTAAGTAACAATAAGCAGTGCTTAACATTTCCTCCCACATGAGAAGCGCACCCATTAAAAGTTTAGCCAAGTCAGCTGTGCAAGTTCTTGCACAAAAAGACAAACTGCTAAAGAGCTAATAGGAGCCACTCTTATGTTAAAGAGTGGGTAGAGCATGCATTAACCCAAATTCTCCTTCTCTGCTGCTAATCAGTGAAGAGTCTTGCTGAGATCAAAGAAACCCCTAGCAGGTAAAAAATGGTAATAAATCAGGCCCAAGCCCGGATTCAGAACTCATGAGTCGTTTTCTCAGCTCTGTTCTTGAGATACTGCATAGCTTGAAGAAGTCAGTGAATGTGATTTAGACCATTCATGAGTCAACTTAAGTCCCTGTGAGAATGAACTAGAAGTGTCTCAGTCCCCGGGAATGGCTCAGTCTGTTTCATCTGAAGAGGAACCTACCTCCCAGAGAGACTGAGTGTTACATGTAAATCTGGACAGTGAGTTTTAGACCTGAGAGGAACTTAAACACAAAAGCATATGGTTTTGTTTGTGTTCAGTGACTGACAGCCTGTGACAGTCCATCCTGACTCACAAAGTGGGTAAGAGGCTGCTAATATCTCATGAGGTGTGGAAAAGAGCCCGCCTCATTAAGCCACAGTTTGACAAAACTTTCAGGTGATATCGAGCTAGCACAAAACACTCCAGCAGGAGAAATTTGGAGCATGTTCATACTCTTTATGTGGTCCCAAGCAGAAAGACAGTCTATGTCTCTGAACTGCTTGATGCAGGCTGGTTTGTGTTCACACAGCTGAGAGCTGCTAGCAGCTGGAGCTGGCAGATCATCCACACTGCACAACACTTGATCCTGGTCTCCACTGGACAACATCTCCCTGTAGACCTGCTGCAAAATTCTAAGTATTTCTGGGTTTTTAGGTTTGGGGGTTTGTGTTTGTGTTTTGTTTGTTTCCTAGCACAGATGCCAAAATATCTCTTTTTTTCTGCAGCCATGTGCTTCCTGTGTTCTCTGGGGAGTGACAGGTGGGTTATTGGTATTGAGGATATTGAGGCTTGAGGCTAGCACTGCAATATTGCACCAGGTAAAGAGACGAAGCTGTGTGGTGCTTGTCCAGGCTGTGCCTGGAACAGAACCTGCAGCACACAGGTCAGCTTTGCCATGCCCAGCTTTCCTCTCAGATGGAAAAAATCCTCCCTAATGGCCAGCTAATAACTGGAGAGTGTGGAGGGCCTGGGTACCAGGATGCAGGAGACATGCCAGACATGTCAGTCTGGCAGTGTGGAATCACCCAGGCATTCCTAAGTGGCAGCTAAGTCTGGGTCACAGGGAAGGCCTGTTCCCCTGCTAACTCAATTCATGCCATTTTTCTGATGGAGGTCTGCAATAGAAGCTTCACTCCCTGTTTACTGGGTTGATCTCTCTCGTTTCTGCATCCTGCACTCTGGTTGTTGAGTGGTTGACCTTAGTGCCTCCACTCCAGCCTTACCTGTCTCCTGGAATAGCTGGGGCAATGGGAAGTGCTGGGGGCAGACCCCCTTGGTCTGGACAACCTGGATCTCTACATTTCTATTTTCAGGATAAGTGCTCAAATCATTACTATCTTGTGCTTCCTCCCACTTATCCCACAACCCAGGTGCTTGCCCTTCAGAGGGGAATTTATATTTTGATTCCCACATAAGCAGGTTTGTGCACTGTTGAGCCTTGAATAAAGCAATTACCCAGCCACACTTGTGAGAATAATACTTCCTAGTGCTTATGCCTGGAGTGGCTGCATGTAACCACATTAAATCATCCCATGAAGGGCCTACAGCTCTCTGTTGTGTTGATGGAGAAACGTGTGAACATCACTTGGGTCCTACTTCAGAGGCATCTGTCACTGCCTTGCCAGTGTGGTTTGCATAGGCACCTGCCCTAAGAGATCTGAATCATCCTGCTGGAGCCAAGCACCTCTTTTATTTTAGATGTTGCAATGAATAAATGGAGTGCCTAAAGCAGACAGTCTCAGTGCGGCCTCCAGGGTCTCCACGTTCACTGGCTGATAGAATGAGATAAAAGCCCTTGCCCAACTCATAGAGCTGTGGCAAGGTTTTAATTAATTAATACTGGTAAGGCTTTGAAATGTAGGGAATGAAGTGGGGTTTACAAACCTAGTGTACTGATGGCACTTTCTACTTCACTTTCACACCCTACCTGAGCAGAGCACAGGGCGGCTGCATCCTCTGATTCATCATGAATCATGAAGCAGGATGCTTAAAACATGGACGGTATGATGAATTCACACTAGTTAAAATATTACAGGGAAGAGGGATTAATTTTCACTCCAAGAATGCTGTCCAAAGTGCTGGCAGCTCTCTCCTTTTTATTAACCCTCGGTATTAAACCATCTCTAGTGGAGTCCTCAGTCAGCTCATACTCAATGTTTAAGCAAGATGTGCCAGCTGGAGATGTGAGATCCTACTAGGATTTGCAGAGGACCTAATTACTCCCCAGTGACAGTGTTGGCTAGCACAGGTTCTCATTCTCAGCACTGTAGTCCCCCAGGTAGCTTTTGGTCTTCCATTTCTCTGGCATGATTGATGTTAATTATAGCCATGCAGTTGCAACAGTGGGCAGGACACCCAGGAGAAGCTGATATCCCTGAAGTCCTCCTTGTGCTTAGCATCAGATTAGCACACAAAACTCCTTGGGCTAAGTCCCTTGGCAGGTCACACTGTTTCATCAAATTACAAAGTAGCTCATTATGTTCCCAGTCATATTCCACCTATATGTAAATTCTTAATGAAAAAACATTATAAACCTACTCACCCAGCACTCTGCCTCCACTGCTGTATGAAGCACAGGTAAAGGCTACAGGGTAAAGACAGGAGGCTGAATATCTGCAGCTAAACTGTGTAACTGCAGGTGGTGTCACTGAACACCCGGGGGATGCTGTCACTCCACTGTCATCAGGAGGAAATGGCCTCAGGAGAAGGTGGCTGAAGGGCCATCCAGATGGCTGGAGTGATGCTACCAGTAGATCTCCTGAACCAAGGACACCTCTTTTCTTGTGTATAACATGGTTTTGACAGATTTTTTTTTTTGCTCCTGACAGTGTGTGAGAGGAATCCCAGCATTTCTGACTGACCCTCATGCATTTGTCCCGTCAGTGTTCTGTCCACTAAACAGGACCCAATAAAGGACCCTTTTGTATTGACCCTTCACACGGAAGGATACTCATTTTTCCAACATCTTTTTGCAACTAGGAAGCCTTGTACTTTCTGTAATTGTCCCAGAGAAGCTGTGGCTGCCCCTGGATCCCTGGAAATGTCCAAGACTGGGTTGGACAGGGCTTGGAGCAGCCTGGGACACGGTGGAAGGTGTCCCTGACATGGCAGGGGGTGGGACTGGATGGTCTTTAAGGTCTCTTCCAACCAAAGTCATTCTATGATTCTGTGATTATCATCCTTTTGTCTTATGGCATTCTCAAAGTAGAATTTACATTTGCCCCCAGGGCAGTGCCTAATTCAGGGAATAAGAGATGTCCTGAAAACCAAGTGAAATTTTAAACTCTGGCAGCCTCAGGTAAAATGACCACTTTTAGTCGAGTTCAGACAGGAGTGAATGTCACAAGAGTGCATCTCCCAGATGAGAATTTACAAGCCAGTGGAGTTTGTGCTCTGGTTACATATGCTATTAAATATTCTGCCTAATTTGTAGGTAGGTGCCTTTCAGCAGTAAATCTCAGACTAGTTTTACAAGAGAGGTCAGTATCTTTCCCCTCATTTCACAGGTGGATAAACCAAGGTGCAGAGAGGTCTAATGCCAGAAGTTTGGTGTCAGAGCGAGAAACAGCTAATTGCAACAGACTTAAATGCATCATTGTCCATGAGTGTCATCATTCTTACTTATAATAATTCTTATTGCAACATCAACCAAATAGCTGTGCAGGCATACCAAAGACAGGAATAGAGCAGTACTGACCTCCTCCCTACAGATAAGGATGTGCTCTCCAGAGATTATTTTTCCCCCACAGAAATGATAAATGACTTAAAGAAGAGCAGGTGCCATTTCTCCACCTGGGTGATTATGCCCAGAGGCAATAGAAGTAATTTTTAGGAAATGGTTCTCCTCCTATTTACATCAAGCTAGTAGCAATACTTATTTTAACACAATTGCCAAGAGACTTTATTTTTAGATCTCATCCACATCGTATCATTCTGAAATTCTTGCTTTGCTCAAGAAAAGTGAAGACATTTCAATGGGAACATGAAATTCGCTGGAAGAATTATTGCTGCCTCACAAATATATATTGATAGCCTAAGAAGACAGTGATCCTTTCTTTCCCATAATGAAAAATGCTTCAAATCTATAAAGCATCCCTAATATTTTACTTTAAAAGACAAAATCACAAGTTGGGTTACCTTTCAGTAGGAAGTTTATACGATTTCTAGCTCTTAAGGGACTCCTTTGGGAGTCTTATTTCATCTGAATGATATTGTTCTCTTGATGGCTATCACATTCCTATAGGAAAATTTGTCAGTGGGGCATAATACTGGTTTAAAAGATCCCAGAAAACAATACAAAATTGAATAAGGAAAATAAAAAAAGAAGAAAGGAAATGAAGGCAGAAGATGCAGTTGATGAAATTCACATAAATAAGAAAAATCCAGCTGCCATGAAGACTGGTCAGCCACATGCATTTCTATAGGTGTATGTCATCTTGGTGTGGTACACTTTTCTGTTTTATTTAATTACCATCTTTCAGATGAACCTAATAATTGCTGTACTGCATTTACCTCATTTGATATTCCACCCAAAGAATATGGAAAAAAAGATATGTAAAAATAAAAAAAATGGCATGATGTGTCTATGGAAGGCATTTTTTCCTCCTTCCACTGAATAACAGATTGTTTTTTGTCCTTGTGAATCACTTTTTATATCCCTTTTGTTTTTCTCCCAGCATAATAATAAATACTCTTGCTACCTACACTTTGGAAACTCGTGGGGTATTTTCTGTCTTTATAATACTTTTGCAAAATCCTTCCCCAGGAAGCAGAAGTTGAAATGTTACCATTTTTTAAGGAACAAAAAACATTAAAGAAGAGAGTCCTCATGGAAACCAACTTGAGAGTTATAGCAATGATTCATGAAGTATGAGGCTTAGCAGAGAAAAACCGTGAGCAGGGCTGAGATTTTAATAAGGATGCATCTTCATTTATACTGAGTTAAACCTTGAGAAAAAGTACCTTTATATTTCCTGAATGCCTTCAGTGCTTGGTATTGCCAAAGGAGATGAAGTTTACAAACAAAATTTATTTACAAATGGGCAGCCACATCTCAGGAAGAGAGTGACAATTGTGTAGTGGTGTTCTTAAGTCCCACACACATTTTAGGGTTTGGAAGACTATGCCTAGCACTACAACGGATATCTGGAATTGTTATGTTGGGGTTTTTTTGCTTCCCTAATTTATGTTGTTCTAACTAAGATTATATATATATTTATACTGAAGAAATAGTTTTTCCGGACTGACTGCCAAGAAACCCAGAAGAATAATCTAACAATGTGCAGCTTATGACTGCCTTTTTTCTCATCGCGAAGCAATATTTTTCAGGCTAAGGAATGACATCCCTTGGGATTTCATATGCTGCTGCTTTTTTTGTTTTGTTTTGTTTTTTGTCTTTTTGGCAGAGCTCTTTTATTGCACAATGATAACATATTTATTAGGACTTTTAATTTGCAGCCTTAGAACAGGCCTTTGGTGGCTAGGGGAAGTCATGACCGTAAAAAAGATTTCTCTCTGAGAAACAATATCCCATTTTTAACCATAACATCTGGCCAAAATTTGAATGACATCTTGAGGTTCTATTATGAAGAGATTTATGGATCTCCTACTAAAGACCAGCACTAAGGTGGTTTTGATAGTTTAGAAATCTGAAGAAATCCTTTTGGACAAGCTTGTGATGGTGATAGTGTCATAAATCTTAATTTCAAATTTCATCAGTTGATATTTGTGGAGACCAAGACACCCTTCCCTAAGCCATGCTACCAGGTTTGTACACATGAATTAACAACACACCATTGACTCCACTTGATTTTCAATTGTCTGTTGATTTTGTCAGTGGAACCACACTCCTCACTTCCAGTGCCCATTTATTCTACACCTTTTCCTCTGAACTAGTAACCTGTTTGGTTTAAAAGGAGAAAAAAACAGAACATGTCTACATGTTACAGTCTCATTCTTCATGAGAATTTTTTGGTGTCACAAAAAGCAATGTGTATCCACAGAGCTTTACACAACCTAATTAGTGACCAGTTGACACTGTGCCTCTAATTGTCTGCAACTGGAAGCAAAAAATGCTGCCTGTGAGCCAAAGCTGATTAATGCTCTTCGTTGATGAATTTCTTTTTTTTTTTTTTTAAGGAGCTAAGGGAGAGCCACAAAAGCCTTGAACTTTCACAAGGACTGCCTCTGCTTTAGGGGAATTTTGATCTTGCCTGCTGTTTTGTTTGTTTAAAAAAATGGTGATGTGTAATCTTCAGGAACGTACCTCATCATCCAACCCACAAACTGTTGGCAAAATAATAAACCTACACAGAATGTACTGTTAGATCCTTTTTTTTTTTTTAACTTCTTCCTTTCAGTGGTATAAATCACAGCTTTTTGCTTTTGCAAAATAAAGTATAGGCTTTGCACTGGGTAGTTGGCACCGGTTTTTTTCTGGCCAAATGTTCCATGCTGGCTCCAAAGCAACTGTGGACATTGAGTTGGCTATAGTTTGTCTTTGAACTCATTTGCAAGAATTCAGTCTTCAGAGGCCTCCAAAAAAAAATACATAGTTTATTTATCAAATTGCTGTTTAACTCTTTTGTGTGCTGAATTGCAGGTGGTAATTTGACTTCAGTTTTCAGTTTTTTTCAATTTGCCTGGCTGAGTTTCATGCACTGTTTACCTCCTCCAGTTTACATAGATGGTATCATCCTGCCATTTAGGTCCAAAAAGTCTGTGCCTTTCTGATTATCTTACACAGTCTGGAGAAGATCCTAAAAATCAAAGAGTCCTTTTGTTAGCTGGTTGCAAAACTAAGTTTCAAATAACTCGACTATTATTTGCTAAATATACATTATATTTCCAGAAGTCTTCTCGGCTGTACATTAAAGAGACATAAAGGCATGTATTTGCCTTTATGTCTCTTTAATGTAGTAGAGAAACAGGACTATAGCTGCGTCTTTCGCTGTTAAGTTGCCCACTATGTATTTCTAAATTATTTTGAACAGAATACTAAATTCTAAATAGAACGGAATGGGAGTGTACCCATGGTCTCTCTCCTTGGACCAGTTTCTGATTTTGTCTGTCAAACACAGTTTGAAGTTTTAATCAGATGGATGTTCAGCAAGAAATAAGTGATGGTTATTGATGTGTAAAACATTGCAGGTCTTGTGTTAATCTTGGACTTTTCCCTACAGCATCCTTTAACTGCTTTCTTCTGCAGGGCTTCCCTTCCATTGATGCGATGCCATCTTTGGTACTCTAACAAAAGGCTGTATAAATGTTTGGAACCCAGAACAGATGTTTTTGGGCAGCTTTCATTCAGTTTGCCAAGTTCAGGCATAAAACAAGATCCTGACCACTTGTGGTTACTGTAGATGGGATGATTTTTTCAAAGGAAGAGTAAGCGTGCTGGGCTCAATGACTTCCTGTCTTCTGGCATCCTACCACATGTCTTCTTTACTATACCATAATGTTTCCCAAGTTTGCTTTTGTTTCATTCTCATAATTGGCTTTGTATATCCACTGACTGAT
Source organism: Camarhynchus parvulus (assembly GCF_901933205.1). Taxonomy (NCBI): domain Eukaryota; kingdom Metazoa; phylum Chordata; class Aves; order Passeriformes; family Thraupidae; genus Camarhynchus; species Camarhynchus parvulus. The sequence continues at coordinate 67,059,363 of NC_044601.1, forward strand.
CTGATTTTCCTATCAAGACAAGGCTGTTCACTCCAGATTTTCACTAGTGTAACTGAGAGGAAAATTTGGTCCGTATGCTCTGTAATAAGATATATCATCACTGTCAATATTTTTCTTCTTCCCATCACTCCCCTGCCATATGGCAACTTCACAGGAAAGAAGTGAACTGCATATGTTCTAAGTAGAACTTCTTCATTCCCTGCAAAGTAGAGGTTGGTTTTAATATCATTCAGATTAAAAAATGGAGGAAGCCCTTTATCCTTTAGCATGGGATTTTCACCAAATTCTAGCCACCCAAAATCCAGGCAACCTGTGGAAACTTGTGATCTGAGCTCCTCCTACAGTCACTGGAGGGAGGAAGCAACTTTGAGAGGGTGACTCATCACCTTAAGAGTTGGAGGAAAATTTTATTTCCAAGAACACAAGTGGAAATCTCTTCAGTACCCACTGGTCTTAATGGTGTTGAACTGATGAATTGAGTTGCAGACCCACAGATCTACCCATCTGTGCTGGTGACTGCAAAGGGGACAGGAGGTGATTGTCCTGAGCTGATGTTGGCCTGTCTCAGGTGTGTTTTGGCTTGTGGCTGGCAACTCTCTCCAAATCACACCCGAGAATGACTCAGTGGACAGCAAGAGCCAGGGATGGTTCTCAGCCAGCAAGACACAGATGAAGTGATCATGTTTCAGGTAGGAATTTTAATCCTAGTAAAACAAGCCATTCCATTTGTTTTCAGGGGCAGTGTGTGATGGCCCATTTTATTTACTGATGTAGATAGAGCCCAAGAGGTGTAGGCAGTGAAAAAAAACAAACCAAAAATATACAGGGAAATGAAAAATGAGCCTGAGAGTTTCTTATTGTCTGAAACTGGAGCTTGTGTGTGAGTAGCAGTCCAAAAGAAAGGACCCACTGTTAGTGAGTCTTTTCTTGTTTTAAAATGTCAAAGGTTCTTCTTGGTGTTGCTGCTAGAAAGTGACTGACAGTGACTGTGGGAAATAGTGTTTGTAAGGAAAGACTTCCAGGACCCACTATATCTAAATGACTTTCTAAAAACTGTCACCTCCTGGACCCCCCTTGAAGCTGTCACTTGGAAACTGATGTCCAGAGGGTCTTCACCCAGGGAAACACCCTGTGTCACACAAGTGTTCTTGAAAATTTTCTGAGATCTACCTGCTGGATTTTAAGACTTGGGACAACTCTGCCTTAAGCACTCTCGCTGTTCACCACAGAGAACCCAGATGGAGCCACAGGCAGTGCAAAAGGTTCCAGCCACTTTCAACCACTGCTCTGATACCCAGGGACCATGAGATAAATTCAGATGAATAGCCCTAAGTTTCTTCCAGGGAGTGTGTGGGCGTTGCAGACGTTTTACTGCCAGGCTATTCATTTTTCTGCACTGATAGTTTCCATGCTAGCTGAACTGACCAATCTCTCTGATGTGCCGCGTCAGTTTTCTTATTAAATATGAAAATAATGAGTGTTAGGAATGAGCCTCGAAAGCTCCTCATCTCCCAGACTGGGTCTTGGTGCCAAGTGTCTGGCTGGCATCGTCTCCAGGGTTCTGCAAACAACATCTGCATGAGCGTGCAGGCTGTGCAACTGGTGAAGTTAGGGTAAGTGACTGCCATGATCTGCTGAGCAGGGCTGCTCTGCCAGGGGGAGGCTTTGCAGCCTGTGGGATACACAGCCAGGCTGTGCCTTTCCCAGGAGAGAAGAAGGGTGCCATCATTTACAGGAGTGACCCTGGGAAGATTTCCCTTTCCTCGCCAGGATTTCTTTGGCCCACAGTGGGATTAATGACACATCTCTGCTGAAATGGTCGCTGCTGTGATGAGCAGAAAATGACTGATCTGGAGGCACTGACCCAGCCCAGCAGCTGCCTTGTGGGATGACCTGGAGAGGGACAATGTGCTGGAGTTGGGGGATTCTGGAAGATGCACAGGAGGCCCTAAGTCCTGACTGACAGCACACCTTGCTGCTGATCTGCTCAGCCTCTGAGAAGTCCAGTAACACCCCTGCTGATGAGAGAAATGTGCAGGGTGCTCCTGCTGCAGCCCATGAATGTGATGTGATGCTGTACAGGAAGGCAGTGCAGGCACTAAACTGGAGCCCTGTGGCTCAAGTGCCATTAGTTCTCTGGAGCATCATGTCACTGCCTAGGAGAAAAAAACTTGAGTGTTAGAGCTGTAAATGGAATTACACTTTGTTTCCTCCCTCCTGGCAGCAAGTATATGATATCAACCATTTTAGCAGAGGACAGAACCACTTTCCTGCACACCAGTTTAGTGCAGTCAATATAAAATAATTATTTTAAAGCAGAGGATGACTGTTTAATTTTGTAAAAAGGGTGGGGTTTATTTTGTTTCTCATGTCAACACTTGCTTAAGTTAATTTTTAAATTACTGTCAAAACCAGTGCAAAACCAGTCACTAGGCTGCTTCTAGACAGGTACTAGGACTATCCTTGTTTGTTGTTTATATTAACCTTGGGCTAAAGGTTGTCTCTTTTCCAATATCTGAAACTTTCCAAAGAAAATAGTCAGCAATGTGCACATAACTAAACCATGCACCCAAAAATGACTGAAATATCATGTGATGGGTCAAACTTTAGTTGGGTTAAGCCAGGCATTTAGAGTAATCCTTCCTTACCCCTCTTAAATATCACGGAGGTAAGTCGTGACAGCTCACTCAATGCCAGGAAAAGCTTGCATTATCCTCAAGGATGAATTCAGGACCTCAGGAAGCTACCAAGTCAAATGAAAAACAGAGACAACAGGCAATGGCTTAGCAGCTTAAGCCATATGCCACAGATCAGTCTAGCCATAATTTCAAATGCCAGAAGGATCATTACCAAGCTAATGCAGATCTATTGAGTGCTCGGCCATTTACTACGGGCAGAACAAGTCCTCTGAGTTAAATCCTAAGAAATTAGATCCTTTGGGGCTTTAATGGCTCTTAAAAATCACAGGATATTTTCATAAGGGGTGGAGTTTGTCAATCTTATACCCCTAACCAAATTAGCCCTTTCCTCCCACAAATACACTTGCAGTTCCTTATGGCAAAAGGAAGATGGGAGAGGGAGATTGAAACCCTCCAATGATGTGCTCTGTCTTGCAAGAGCTGTGCTCCTGTCATCACTGCAACTCAAAGGCACTGTGGATTTTTGCAATGAAAACCTTAGAATGCTGTTCCTGGATTTCCTGTACCGGTGGCTGGGCTACACCCTGAATTCTTGTTCTGCATTTCATGTCTTGAAAATTCAATTCTGTATGTGTCCCAGCGCTTGGCATCCCACTCCAGCAGCATCTGTAATGGGAAGGCTGGGCTGACCTGGCCTCTAGCTCTCATGGAAGTTTTTCCAGCCAGGGACAGCTTGAGAGCATTAACTCATGTTTGTAGACACTGGGGTTTGTATTATTATCATTAGCCCACAAGAACAAGGGCTGGTCAGGAACCAAACCCCTCTGTAATCCAATTATAAAACAAAAGATAAAGGGCAAAAGTTGGTGCAGGAGCAGTGGGGCTGTATTGGTGAGTTTGACAAGAAGGGCACTGGTGGGACTGAAAGGGTTTGTAGGTTCCACTACAGGAACAGAGCCCTGCAAGGCAAGCTGTGGGGTAATTCCTTGGGTGATTAGAGGAAACCTCACTGGAGTGCAGAAAATGCCATGGGAGATAATGCCGAAGTGTTTAATTTGAGAATTATGTGGGAGGCTGATGGAAAGCAGTGTGATGGATTAATGACAGACAGCCACCATTTGCACAGAGGATGAGGGATGTCACCCTAATAAAGCTGGGAGAGCTGGGCCTGTTCAGCCTGGAGAAGAGGCGGCTTTGGAGTGACCTGATTGTGGCCCTCCAGTACCTAAAGGGAGCAATAAAGATGGAGAGAGACAATTTACAGGGGTCTGGAATGACAGGAGAGGAGGCAATGGCTACAAATTGACACAGGGCAGGGTTAGAGTAGATGTTAAAAAGAAATTCTTAACTGTGAGAGTGGCACAGGTTGCCCAGGGAAGCTGTGGCTGCCCCATCCCTGGAAGTGTCCAGGCTGGATGGGGCTTGGAGCACCCTGGGGTAGGTGGAAGGTGTCCCTGCCCGTGACAGGGATTGGGTCCAGGTGATATTTAAGGTCCTTTCCAAAACAAACCATTCCATCATTCTGTGATTCTCTGATTCTTTGATGGGATGCAAATGTGAAGAGGAGGATTGGCATTCAGCTCCAGACCCAGACACCTGAATATGGGCAATCTGGGAGGAACACAGAAGAAAGCCAGGATAATAATGAAGGTATGACTGTGATTACCACAGCGTGGATGCTTCTCTTCTGAAAGACTGCAGATCAAGGCTGCCTGCTATTGTATATTCACAGACAAACTTCTTGGCTTGATGCATATATACTCAGTGAGATATGGTCCTTACCCTTAAAATCTGAGCATCCCTGCTCTATGATTTATTGCTGTCTCTATTTCCATCTGTCGAGGGTAGTCCTTCAGCATTTCCAGTGACTGAGAGCTGCTGATGCTGGGAGGCAGGCACTGGTCCAGGCTAGAGTTCTTCAGCATCCTTCTATGAAACTGGCAAGATTCAGAGATGCTATGTGCCTTTCCCAAACTTGGATTATATCTAGCAGTAGGAGCCAGATCTCCTAAATCACTGTTCTTTAGAAATCAGCTGATAACATTCTTATGGCTTTGTTTTAATGATCTGTTATTTAAAATGGAATGATGTTGGAAAATTGTCGGAATACTTAAAAACAGCCAGTGAAGTTACATTTAATGGATCATATATTTTTAATTCATTTTCTATTTCAGATTTTTATTGAGACAGCTCTCCCAGTAAGGAAAAACTGAATTTTGCCTTTCTCTTTCAGCTTAAACTTGTGGTGAGGAACACAATGTTTAAATTCTTAGTTTGGAATAACTCTGCCTGAACAAATAATAAAACAGAAGAACAGATTTATCTGTCAGATAAAGACCTTGGAGCATTTTGTGAAGAATATTTGAAAGATCAAAACATTACAGCTTTCTCACCAATGCTGGGAATTGAAAAGTAAACAGAATTACCTAGAGATCTGACTGAAAGAAAATAAATTCTAAGGAAAAAAGTCCTCCTAAATACATTGTTCTCTCTCCTGTGTTATATTAAAGCAAAAATTACACTGGCACTGAACAAGTAATTTATACCAGTGCAAAACCAAATAGTTTCAACAAAGATAAAGGAGAGCTTTTATATTGAAACTGCCGTTACCAGAAAAAGGCTTCAGAGTATTTTCCATTTTTAATTACTTCGGCAGCATGCAGAGCAACAAAACAAAAGTTTGAACTATCTTGCATGGATTCTGAAATGTCAGAACCTGATAACTGATATAATAGATGGTGCCTACATGCCTGAAAAGCCTAAGGAAGCAATCCTTTATTCCAGAGATTTCAGATTAAATCCCATCCCGCTTGAAACTCAGTGAAAATTGCAATGTAATGGATTTTCAGCCTGAAATGAGTTGGTTTGCAATGAAGATCCTCTTGGAGATACAACCAAAGATTTGAATCAACATGACAGTTTCCTGTCCTTATGGGGCAGACTAGATGACTGGTTAAGATTAGATATATAACTTTTGGGTGGCTGGAATATGAGATAAATCCCACCCTCCCTTGCCTCTTTCTTCATCTCCTGCCCTGAGCTCCATCCATCTTTACAGCAGCTCCACTGGAGGTACCCAGAGCAGGAACACTTTTCAGGCTCCGTTGGCAGAGAAGCAGAGGGGAACTTCCTCTGTGTTACTAAAACATCAGCTGATGCTGAATGTTCTGTTTGAATTTGATCTTCTTCTTCAGCCACCCCCCAAGCCTTTAGTCCCCACTGATTTTTTGTGTTTTCCCTTGTCTAGGGAAACCCACACTGGGCTTGGACTTCCCATGGGTTGACTCCTCATGTGTTCCCACCTGGAGAAAAAAGAGTTTTCAGGACTAGACTGAATTATGAAGATGTGGGAGAGGAGCATAGGATCATGGTGTTTATTTGATCATTCACATTAGCTGTACTGGCTTTGCAGGACTCCCTCAGCAAGTAGGTGCATTTCAACAGATAGGAAGGCAAAATATTGTGTTAATCTCATGCCCTGGCACGTCTTAACCAGCAAATTAGCTGGAATTTGGTGTTTCCATTACTCAGCAGTTGAGACTTTCTCCATTTGTGGCAGTAGGGGTGGGAAACTAAGCTTTAAATAATGAGGGGCTATGAATCAAGACCTCCATAGCACACAAATATAACCTGTCTTGATGCTCCCCCATGGGAGAAGAGTTCAAGCAATATTTTGCTGCTGGGGAAGGCGGAGAAAAAGCTTCTGTGGGAGGATCAGACCCATCTGCCCTTGATCCAGCATGCTTATACAGCTGGGCTTGCACAATCTCTGCAGCCTCCCAAGTGAATTTCAGCCTTGCACTCACTTTAGAGCCATCTATTACTCCCCACTGTGTATGTTCCTACCTAAAAATCCATAACTGGTCTTGCATCGAATCAATGCTCCCAGTCAACTTGTATCTAAACAAATTGAATGAAGCTGAGAGCTCTGTAGATCCTCTTATTTATCCCATGACAAGCAGAGAGACTCCCAGTTCTTCTGCTCCTGACAACTTTGTCAATAAAATCTGCAGATTGCACAATATAAAGTTGCTTTATAATTCGTCTCCTTGACAATAACAGAACCTTTGAACAGGAATGCTTTATGTGGTTATCACAAGACCAGTGCTCAAATAGAGGCTGCGTCAGTAAAGTGCAAAAAATCTTTTTTCTCCTTTTGTGCCATCACATTTCAAGCAATTTTTTTGATGTAGTGAAGAAAAGATCAGATTTTATTTCACAGAAGAGTTTCTATTTGACTGGCAATTATATCATAAGTAGCAATCATAGGACTTATTAGATCATATATTCCACTCCCCTTCCATTACAAGATCGTTTTTCAGACCTGAGCTCTAATTTCATTATTTCAAAAGGACAAAATATCAGACTTACAGAAAATAATGTAATTGCTGCAGTAGTTCCCTTCAAAGGACATTTCTAGGCAGTACCCACAAAAGTGCTGTCAAATAAACTGCAAGTGGAAATATGACAAGTGGATTTCTGTTTGAATGAGTTTGAGTTGATATCAGCTCACCTATCTGCCCTAATTTATGAAGATGTAGTAGGAGATGTTTTAAAAGTTATGCTGTTTTATTCTGTTGTATAAATACTCAGCCAGGTTTTAAAATAAAAGATAGGATTTTCAAAGCCAAGTGAAACACTACTTTTGAAGTTTCATTCATTTTAGTAGAAAGGGGTATGTCAAAATCCTGGCCTTAGGATTTAGATGGGTAGTTTGCATGTTCAAGCAGTGATCTGAATTTAATCTACAAGTAGGAACCCATAGTTGAGTTAGATTCACATTCTTAGTGTTCTCTTTGTTTATCTGAGAAGAATTCAACTGATTTGTTTCAAATTCGAACTTTAAGTCTTACCTTGAGAATAATTGAAACAAAACTGACTCTGAAGGAACTAAGACAATTTTAGGTAACAGGACAGAGTCCTCTATCTCCAGTTCAACACATGGCTAAAGGTTCAGGAAGATGAAAAAAATGCCTGGGAGTTAATGGTGGTGACACTGATACAGTGGCATGATAGCTTGCATGTTAGTGCTCTTCAGGCAAGGACATTATGAGGTTTTACCAAAAATAAACTAAGAGAAATAACATTTCCTCATTTTACAGATATGTGAAGAATGCTTAGAAGTGTCAGGTGGCTTGACTGGCTTCTGTGACTGTTTGCAAAAGATGGGAAGAAATATTTATTCACTTCCAATTTCTCTGGGTGTCTTTAAGCATATCTGCCTTAGTGGAGGGGCTGAGATTCGTAGATTATTTGGACGCTGTCAGTGCAGCAGAGCCATTTGAACATGGTACAAAATATGCAGCAGAGCCACTGTGCCCTTGGTGGGGTTTGTGTTTCAGTGGGACCAGTCTGTTCTTCCAATGTGTCATTATCCTTCTCAAGGAAGTTTCATTTTACTCTTGAATCAGCTCACATTGTTAATGTGCTCATCAGCCAACTCAGGATATACAGACAGCTGCAAGGAATCTAATTAACATTTGACTACAGAAGAAGAAATTGCAATCTACTGTAGTATTTAATCTGTCAGTGAGGGTCTGGATTAGAAATGGCTTCAGAATTTCCCTGTAGCTTTTCCCCTGTTTTAATATAACAGAATCATAGCTATTAGAGGTGGGGAAAAACCATTAATTTAGCTTGGCCATCAAGCATTGCTGCTACTTTTACCCTTTGGATGACCCTAAGAAAATCTCTTCCTCTGTGTTTGCATCCATCAAACACCTGCAGATTGTTATCCTCTGTATCTTTAGTCATCATTTACTTAGGCTGCAGTAATTCATGTAATATTTCCCAACAAATCCAAACCTCCATTGTTTTTCCAGTACTAGTTTGTCCTTAGAAACCAAACAGCATTTCAGCATTATCTCCATCATGATACACAATGCTCTTACCATCTAGAAGAAATACCTGTGTCTTATACTAAAACACATCTGCTATTTAGTTTAAGGTATGATTAGTGTATTAGTGAAAGGAAGATTCAAAGACACTCCATGATTTTTTCCTTTTCCTGTGAGAGAAGAATAATGTAATTTCTGTGTGACAGCTGTTCTCTGATACATAGAAGATAGGGCTAAAGTAGTATGAAACACATAGTAGTTGAAAAGAAGAAGCTTTTTCAAATTAATCTGAATGTTTAGAGGATTTTTCTTTCTAAACAAATAGAAACAACAAATTGTTTGGATCAGAGAGAGCGACTGTGTTGACAGCAGACATATGAATGATACTGTTTTTACAGATGGACTGGTGAGAATCAAATTGAAGCTATTGATCTGTATTTGTGCAGGATCCTGCTAAACAGCAAGCTTTGAGGACTTTGCCATTAGCAGCATAGGTCATTTTACCAACTTGGAAAGGCAACACTCTCTGTTTCTATCATACACACTCCACTGCTAGCACAACAGAAGATGCCTAGACTTCAAAAATGTCAAGAGCCCTTCTGCAGAAATGGGGATAATCCTTTACAGATATAATTAAAAGCCTTTTCTCTTCCCTCAACAGGCACAGGCAGAAAAGATAAGTCTTCTGATGCAATACATCAGCAGTCAGGAAAAATTCTAAGTTAACTTTTTAGCTTCAGTAGTCTTGCATGTTCTGTTTAGTGGGGACTGAACAGAGACTGAAGAGAGTAGGATGTAAGTCCTACAGTGCAACAGTAAGTCCTCAGGTCTCAAATTGATTAGTGCCTTTGGAAGAGAGTAGAGAGAAGCACAAATCTTTCTTAAGCAGGGCAATTTTGGGTCTTCTCTCCCTAGAGCCTGTGTTGCAAGTTCTCATTAGTGCCCAATATCCTTGGGAGTCTGAGCTGGTGGAAGCAAGGAAAAAAACTTATTTATCATGATGGTTGCTGTTGGGACTGGGACCACCACGACCTGATCAGCTGGGAGCACATAATTGTAGCCAGTGGGCAGTAGTAGACTGCAACAAGTGTGAAAAGAAATACTTAGACTCTCTCCTTAGACTCTCTCTCTCTCCCCTTATTTCTTTCTTTTCTTTATTTCTTATGTATATGATTCGTGAAATTAATTTGTTGTTACAGGAAAGATGGTTTTATCAGCTGAAACACATTTCTTTCTTGTTTGCTTTGATATTATCAGACCTAAGTAGAAGGATCACGTTCCAATATGACATCCATGGTCTGATGCTAGATAAGGGCAAAGTATTTGAACATTTGTAATCAGATTCCCCCATATGCAGAGTAACATTTCCCTTATCGAGGAACGGAATTGAGGCATCTGATTTCAAAACTTGCAAATATATCCCATCTGCCTCCAAGTCACTGGGAAGAAGAATGTGTTAACCTTAAACAAACTTTAGATCAAATTATTTCATCCCCATGCTTACATTCTATAACGTTCTCATGGAGGAATGCTGTATGTTGCACTTAAGCAGTTTTTTTCTTCATGCGTAGCTTATTCTTATTAATTTTTGCTGTTTAAGTGAGGAAAAAAAAAGCCTACAGCTGTAACATCTCCTCATGTGTTACAAAACATAATCTATAGGAAATTAATTCACTTAGACAAAATACAGGGAAATCCAAATTTATCTATAGTTTTGTTAATGGAAAAAAGTCTTACAATTTCAGTCTAGAAAAAGTTAATTTCAGCAAGACAGCAACAGCCTATATTAGTTACATTCCCAGTTCTCTGCTGTTGTCAACAGTTGCGTTGCCAGAAAGGTTGGCAAAACACAGAGGAGCACATATCCTTACTTCTGAGTTTTTTCCACAATTCTGATGCTGGGAGATGACCTTCTGCTGTCATCTGAGCTTGGCCATGGAAAAAGACAACTTTTACTACTGATATTTGGCGCAAATGACAGCTGTAGTGGAGTTGCCAATATAAAAATGTTCTGAAGCCCAGCACAGATTTAGCTGTTGCTGAAAATAATGCTAAATGCATATTAAAGAGTGGATATGAAAAGGTTTTCATAATTACTATGTTCACATGTATTATTTAATGGCTGTGACTTAAGAATGGCCAGATTCTTGTTAATTAGTTTATCACCATTGATTGGGTGTAATGGTGTTTTAAACAAAGTCTGTGTAATAGACAGGCTTGAACATACAGACCTTAATGCAATAAGAGTCTTTATCCTAGAGCAACTTATAGTATGAAATGGCCTTAAATTAGGAATGAAATAGATTTCAAGCCTTTTTAAACTGTAAAAGAGATATAATGAGGACATAATGTGGGTCAAAGTTGGTCCAAGAGCAGATAGAGATAGCCAAAACACTCCTTGTGGTTGTTTCAAATACCACAGGAGAGCTCTCAACAGCCATAAACAGTTTTTTGATTCAGATATGGATGGAGCTTGTATGAGACCGCACTTCCACACATTTTACTGCAAATTGTTTTTAAAAAAGCAAACAGCCCTTAGCTACAGTGTACTGCAGAACTCCATTAGAATGCCTTTTTAGCAAGGTTATGAATTTTCAGTAATTGCTGTGGTAATCCATATTTAGCATCTGCAGGATTACTTTTAATCAGCTTTGAGGATATGATTTGACACCATTCTTTTTATGCCTCACCATTTTACTGGTTAGACTGTGAAAAAATTCCATCATTTGCTGACTTAATTTAAAGCCAATAACAGCAAAATTGAGGGTAAGAGGGAAGAGGGAGATTTGGTTACCAGCAAAAGATGAGGAAAATGTCCGTGTGTTGTTCTTAAAAAAGCACTCATTGGATCAATAATTTTGATCCAGAAGATACTTTTTTTCTGCTGTAGGAATTTTCCTCCATAGATCTCAAGGTCTTTGTGCATTAAGAGTCAAGAGCAGCATGCATTCTGCATATTTCTACATATTTTTATGTAGTTCTTAAAGCATCACCTCTGCACGTGTGTGTTGTATATATGATTTCATTGTGACTGCCTTCCTCCAAAATTACTTATTGTTTCTAATTATGTATTAGAACCAAATCAGGACATTCTTTGGCTGACGCTTTTATCAGAGATATTTTCTCCAGGGGATATTTTGGGGGTTTGCCTAGACAATGGATATACAGAGGTTGCATGGTTTATTGGCAGGCCTGGCAGGGCTGGGTTAATAATTGGACTCAGAGAGGCCTTAGAAGGCCTTTCCAAACCTTGATTCTGTCATTCTGTGATCAGAGAGTTCCTAACAGAGTCATCCTTGCCTTGTGCCCTGTTGGGTGGGTTTCACTCTGTTCCCTCAGCAGTGGAAAGTTGCCAATGTGACATGGTCACAGCAGTGAAGTCAGTCCTCAGGGCTTGCTGAACGCAAGGTCAACAAATCCCAATTAAAACCAGGGAGAAATAGAGTACCTTCATAATGCTTGTTGGTTTTTTTGGTTTTTGTTTTGTTGTTTGTTTTTTTTTTAATCACAGTGTTTGATAAAATATAAGTAGTGCGTTAATCTATTTACAAATCTACCCAAGATAAATTGCTAAGCACAAAGTTCAAATGGCCCCCTCCAAGGCTCTCCTGCGTGTTTAGTGAAAAGATAATTGAGCTTAATGATTACAAGGAAAGTACTGGATGCAATATTGTCAGAAAAATATCTCTCCTTCTCTTTAGCAAGGACAGTAAATCCATAACAGAGCAAACATCCACAGTGTTCAACAGCCAGCCTTCCTCGACCCTTGCATCAAGGTCTGAGGAAGCAGTTCAAATAATTAGTGCCTGTTTCATGCTGTTCTTGTAACAGGATCATCTCCACTAGCAACAGGAATGGCAATATTCTCATTTTACAGAGGCTGCTTTGTAGCCATTGGATGGGAACAACTTTATGATAACTGCAGCAGCCTGGGAGGGAGAATGTGAAGCTGATTTTTGGCTTAAGGCATTGAGTCCAGCAAGATATCTGCATGCAGTGCTCTGTGAATTGAAAATGTGTAAGTTTTGAGGCAGGCTCTGATTTTAGTTCGCAGTCTCTGATTTTTATTAATGTTGTCAGTCTGTCAATTGGAGAAGTACAAATGATTTGAAAGATACATCTTCAAGGAGTTCCTCTATGTGACCTTATCTAAGGTTCTTATGAGGTTTAGGAAATGTCCTCTAAATTTGAATATCTCCTTTAATCCTCATTGTTCCTGACACTTTTTTTGTCACCCACCAGCCTATAAATGAAGAACACAGAGTGTTTTCCTCTTCTTAATGTTGGTAAATTGACTGAACAAAAGTTAACAGGTATAGGACTCCAATGCTTCTTGTATTCTCTTGATAATAATGCAGCAGTCATTAATTTCACTTGCAGCCAGATTATGCTTCAAACCAGACAATAAAAAGGCTTCTAACTTGGCAAAACCCTTTGAGATAAATAAAATCTGGTTGTTCCATAGCCAGAACGGGAAGAAAATTTAATGGGAATTTTTGAAACACGCTGGATCTCACCTGTGAGGCTGACAAGGCAGGGAGCCCTGCTGCCTCCTCCCATTGTGCCTGTGCCATGTTCTCCTTGAGGGAATATTGAGTCCTGCTGCTGCCCTGCACAGGAACTTACCCAGGAATCCCATCACCTGTGGATCCACGCCAAGGTCTAGAATTCTGTCAGGCTTGGGGCTGTGACCGCTTCCCTGGGAAAGCTGTGACTGTGCATAATAACCCTCTGGGTGAAAAAAACCTTTTCCTTATACCCAGCCTAAACTCCCCTGACTCAGCTTCAAGCCATTCCCTCGGGTCCAGCCCCTGGGCATCAGAGGGAAGAATTTAGTGCTGCCCCTCATCTCCCCATCACGAGGAAGCTGTAGGAAGCTACAAGGTCTGGTCTCAGTTTTCCCTTCTCCAGGCTGAACAGAACAAGTCTCCTCAGCTACTCCTTGTGTGGTTTCCCCTCAAGGCCCCTCACATTTTTCATGTCCCTCACAGTGCTCTCTTCTCACAAGACCTTGAAGCTTCACTGGGGGAATGGAGGTCAGGGCACAGGGGTGTGCAGGGTGAGAGCTGAGCCATGGTGAATTTCTGCAGCAGGGCAGAGGACAGCTGGCAGTCCTCAGCTCCATAGTGAAGCAAAGAATGGTTTCTGAGGATGCTTGCAAGGCAAAGAGCAAGAGCCAGTTGTGCCTGGGGAGTCCCGGAGATGGGAGAGGTTAAAATATGTGAGTCTGCAGGCAGAGAGGTGAGGCAGAGGGGAGATGTAGAAGACACAAAACCTGAAAGCTGTAAGGCCCTAGAATCACAGAATGGTTTGTGTTGGAAGAAAACCTAAAGACCATCTCATTCCACTTCCCCTGACATGGGCAGGCTCACCTTCCACTGGACCACATTGCTCCAAGCCCCATGCAACCCGGCCTTGGACGCTTCCAGGGAGGGGGCATCCCAGCATGGTGCAGTTCTGTAGCAGTTTAGAATGGTTCATCTGGAAAAAACGTTCAAACAGGGAGATGCTGGTCCAGGGAAAAGTACAGCAGGGAATAGAACTGACATTTTCCAAATGGGTCCTCAAAGACACGTGTGATTCTGGTGTCACCCACCCATGCAGTGCCACCAAGGCTGTGTCTGGGTGTCAGAGGGTGCTGAGGGGCTTGGGAGAAGAGTGGAGCTGCTCATATAGAGAGAAGGAGGGAAGAGATGGGTTACAGTGAGGATGAAAGCAGTGAAGAGCATTCAAGACAACAATTAAACCCTTTAGAGGCCTTCAGGCTTCAGCAGGCAACTTAAGCACAAGCTCAGCTTTGGGAAAGCAAGTGGCATCAGTAAAGTCTGTGGGCTGAGTTCCCACTTCCAGCAAGCCCTGTTTTGGTAGGTTTGGCAGGCTAAAACCCTAACAGGGAAAAGTACCACTTTTATAATTTAAAAGAGGACTTCATGTCAGTAAGAAAGAAGTCCAAGTGAACTTGGTCTGTGCTGCTGGATTGGAGCCTTCAGTGCAGGGCTGGTCACAGAAATGTCTGTTGCTCAGATTCCAGTGCTCATTTTTCTCCAGGAAAAGCTGTGTATTTTTCATGCACAAGCCTGCGTCTTCATTCAGCAGCACTGCAGGGCTGTGCTGAGCTATCTGCATTGATCTGGTAAATGAAAGGCCCCTTGCTGGCAGTGAAGCACAAACTCCCTGAGCCCTGAAGCAAATTGGAACAAGACAGCTCAGACAAGCAGTGGCAGCGCTGTGTTATATGCAATTGTATGTTTATAACATAGATGTGTATGTGTATAAAAGTACTTGGTCAGAAAATATCCAATATCTACAGTCTCCCAACTCTAAGGTATTTTGGGTGAATTTTCTTTTTCAAATTTCAAATGTTTTCAAAACCAGAAAAGTGGTGATACTACAGACCAAATATATGCTTGCCTATGTATGTATAAAAATGTAACCTTCAGAAACCTTGAGAAGTGAATGACATCCTTAAACATAGACCAGTGGCCAAGAAAAATATTTGTGTATGGGGCTGAGAAGTGTGCAGAATAAAATTTTTCATCAAATCATGGAAATCAGAGATAAAAAAAGACCTATTGGATAATCCTGGCTATTTTCTTGGCACTGAGATACAAGAGAGCAGGAAAAGAAACAAACAAAAAAAGCATTAAAGCTATGAAATATCTGCTATGAAATGTATATTTTTTCAGAAATCACAGTGCAAACAGAAGTCCTGTGACAGCCACTGCACATTATGTTGTTTGAAACCCGTCAAAACTGATATAAAGAAAGAAAAATATCTTTGGAGCTTTCTTTAAAATGCCTTGGGCTTTTCTTTTCTCACATAACAAGTTTTCCATAAACCGTAATGTTGAGACTTTTTTATCTCGTTTCCAATATTGAGTGATTAAAAATATAAAACAAAAAGGAGATAAATTACCACGACACTGACACAGCACTTTATGTACTAAAGAATCCAGTGGTTCTTACAGAGACCTTGGCAAGGCTATGTAAATCTGTATTGATGAGCGCCAATGGATTGACCAAAGGGACTCGCATTGCCCATGAGGAAGATGAAGCAGAGTTGAGGTGAATATGAAGGCTAGCTGGTGAGTCAGTGGAGAAACCAGGATATAATTCAGGAGTTTTGTCCATTTCCTTGGTGTTTCAGGGCTGGTCTCTTTCCCACGTGGCTCTGGAGTGAGTAACTGAAGACGCCATCTCTTTGTAACCACTGAAGCAGAGCAATTTCTGTAGGCTGGGTACACCTGTACTGGCTGCTAAAATCACTGCAGTCTTCCCTAATTAAGCTTGGCACAGTGCTTGCTGCTTGTAATATATCCCTGTAATGGATATAGCACTGAACATTTTGAAGTGGCAGCTGAAAAGGTTTTAGCAGTGTCCACTTTGGATTAAGGGTCTACATTTTGTTGAAGGTCTTTTACTTCTTGGCTAGTTTGGGTTGTTGGGTTTTTTGTGTTTGGTTTTTTTTTTTTCCTTAATTGTTGGCAGTGCAACTATTGACTTTTAGAGAGAAGGATGAGGATTTTTTTGGTAACTGTAATGATTTTATCCCATTTGCCTTCATTTAATTTGGAAATGGAAAGCATATCTTTAATGCTAATTAGGCAGCACATTGCTTAGTCTTCCTGTCCTCATGTAAATAACAATTAGCAATAATTTAGCAGTTGTACACTCTGGCATCTTCTAAACCATACCATTGTATACCATTCCAAATTTCTTTGCATTAATTAGGATCACAAGCCAATCAGCACTAATTAAGAAGAAAATAAGTATAATAACAAATGAAACAACACTAGTGGTTTGTATCTGTTAGTAGTTCTCTGCAGTTTATCAAATAGTTGTAATGTGTAGGAACTTCTTCTAATTGAAACTAATTATGAGCTTTCCCCTGCTACTTTGAGCCTCATGTTCAAATCCCACGAAGCTCATTAAATAAGTAACAAAGCTGGAATCTTTAGCACATATTGTAACTTGGTTCACGTTAATTAGCACCACGTTTTGGAGGCAGTAAGAGGCCGTTCAGCACCAAATGCTTCCTAAAGGGACATTAGATGAGGATTTCTGCAGGCCTAAGAAGGCTGCGCACAGAACTGAGCCAGGTATTACCAGATTTGGCTGAAATGCCACACACACACCTCAAGACTCCATGCTAAATATGGTACTTTTGCAATTCAGCCCATTTTGACCTTGTCTTGATGCCTGTTGTTATTTGGAGCAAGCATCTGGGGAAACTTAAACATTGCAATCATTACCTCTGAAGGTCACTCCTGTCTCTCGGTGCCTCTGTCATACAACAGCACACATTTTCCACAGCTGTTTTGGGTGTCATTAGCACCATTTCACTTTCAGAAGCAGGAAGGAATCTCCATGCCACCATCTTTGCCTCTTTAACAGACTGACATTGCTACATAATGTTTATGTGTTAATGACACTAAAAATATGATGGCAGGTACAGTCGCCATTCAATTGCATGTAGGAATTTCAGAGTAGGCAGTCAGTGAGTGTTCAATACAGTGAAAGAAATCCACAGACCTCTGGCTTTGTGTCTTTTCACTACAAATTCACCCCATCTTAAGCAGTTTTCAGTACAGTCTTACAAGAGAGAGTCACACGCTGGTCTTACAAGAGATTGCTGCCTTGCTGCTGCGCTGCCACTCTCCATCTTCATGGACAAAGACACGCATGACCTGATCTTATTGGAAAATCTCATATGCCCTGAAACCAAACTGAATTGGAACAAATCACGGTCTAGTTTGTGCTTACACGACATCCCTTTCCAGCTGACACTGTTTTGAGATCACTAATTAATTTACTAATTAATTAAAATACCCTGCAAGTGACACAGTAACTCTAACATCTTGGATTCTTTGTTGGACCCTCTGGCTTTTTCAGCTGTGTCAATGCAGATTGTCAGGTGATCTCTGACTCCCCCCAGCATCCCCTCCCTGCTTTCCTTGGGGCTGTGAGCCTGGCCCAAAGCCATGCACAGGTACAGGACTGCCATCCTTATTACCCAGGATTTCTTCCTGCCTGTCAAGACCACACCTGGATGGTTTGCAGCCAGGAGAGCTGAGGTTCAGGTCCAGTGGTAACTGAAAATGAGAAATGGATCCCATTTTGGACAAAACAAAAAATGTCTTCCTGTAAATCAGGAGGAAAGAAGTGCCAGTGTTCTTTCCCCCTTCTGCATTTCCAAACAAGCTGTTTTCATTGAATGATTACTGTAATTTGAGGTAGTGTTTAAATGAGTAGTGAGAAAAAGACCACAAAGTTTCAGTGCAATCTTCTCAGATGAAAAAAGAGGCCACATGTAGGTTACCAAACTCTGAAAAAAAGCAGATGATCCAAAATTATTCAAAACTAAGCTGCTCAAGCACTTCTTCATGAAGCTGAGTCCAGTGATGGCAACATCCTTTTGCCCCATTATGTGTGAGAGCCAAGTCAGGCATGAGCATTGATTTGTTTCTCTGACATGAGCAGTGAGTAGGATTTCCTCTTCTGAGAAATCAAAGCCTCAGTTGCACCAGGGAAGGTTTAGATTGGATCTTAGGAACAATTTCTGCCTTGAAAGGGTGGTCAAGCATTGCAACAGGGAAGTGGTGGAGTCACCATTCCTGGAAGTGTGACTTGTAGCTGTAGCCCCAGGGAACGTGGCTTAGTGGTGGGCTTGGCAGGGCTGGGTTAATGATTGGACTCAATGATTTTAAGGGATCTTTTCCAACCTAAATGCTTCTGTGATTCCATCTTTAGTAAAAAGCCTTTGGTGATCTGGATGCTGGTTCTCCAATGTGATGGGAAGAGTCTCCAAAGTGACTCCAACGTTAAAAACTCAGCCCCTCCTAATGTCATCCTCCAAAACACAAAGGGAGCACAGCTGATGTACTTTTGGGTGTTTTTGAGGGAAAAACAGAATAAAACATCTTCAGCTGCCCATGTTTGCTTTTCCCTTTCAAGAACCTGGGCAGTTGATGCAGAGGAAATAGTCTACAGCTAGCTCTCCCTCTCCCCACTGAGAAAACTGAAAGCTTCAGGTTATATAAGAATTAACATAAACTCCTCCATTTCTTGTGACACGCCTTTCAAGAAAGAAAACAGGCCATGATTTTCTCAGGAATATATCAAAACAGCCTGGTAACTGAAGCATCTGATCCTTCAGGAAACCTCCTAGACGCTGCTGCTGACCCAAGCACCATTCTACACGTTAGGTTTCTTTATCTGAAAATGGAATGCTTTCCAATAAAAAATAAAAACAAAACAAAACAAAAAGGAAAAAAAAAAAACCAAAAAGACCCCAAAAACCCTAAAAAACCCATCAAAAACAAAAACAAAAACAAAAACAAAAAAAAAAAAAAAAAAACCCAAAAACAAACAAAAAAAAAAAAAAAACAACAACAAAAAGAAATAACCAACCTCCCTGAAGCTTAATTTGGTGTTTCTGATAGCAAGCATGTCTGACTAAAATGGAGCAATAGAAATAATAAACTAAGTTTAAAGAAAAATGAAATACCAACTGCATTCACATCATATTGGCTTAACTGAAGGTGAACCTAAAGGAACAGGTAGGGGAAATTAGAGGAACTTGGGCTGTACAGTCTTTGTATTGTGAAAAGCAGGCAAAACAGGAGTCACCAGGACATTTTTTCTTCCAATAGAATTGTTTATCTACACACCTTGCAATAATTTCTCATTATGAACTGTTAAGAAGTGTCTGAAACAACTGGGGAATGTTGATACTTAAGCCTCTTTCAGAGGCCGTTTGAGGTTTGACTCACTAAAATCCTTAAACTGTTTTTCAGTCTCTGTCTGAAAAACATAAAAAAACAAAAAAAAAAGGAGTAATTTGCCCCACCTGTCTTCTGTGACTGTGACCTAGGCAGAAAGGCTTGGTAATGTTAAAACCACTGAGGGAAAACCTGGCACATCATCAATGCAATTTTGGTTTTTGCTTTGGTCTGAGCTGGAAGGAGTTAAAATTATGGGGAGTCATACCTCCAGAAATGGAGAGGGAGAAAAGGAGAAGGAAAAGGAAAGAGAAATAATGCACCAAAAAAAAAACAAACCAAAAAAACCTTCTTTTTCTTTTGTGGAAAGGGTTGGCTTCTGATTTCAATTATTTCTGAGCTGTAAACATTTTCAGGGACAAGGAATTCCTTTGCATACACATATTGCTATTTTCAAAAACCAGGCCCAGTCCAATGGAATTTTGTTTTTGTCTCAGAAGAGTCATTTTATTCATCTGCGAGTTTTTATTTAATACTCTGGTATTAATGACAGCAAGAAATTAAACAGTTGTTTCACTCATTTTTCTCCTTTTCAGTGTGTGTCTTTCTTCCCACCACCCCTCTCAACCCCCGTATCTTTATAATTATGTTTTAAGACCGTAAATGTTTCCAAAGGTAGTGCCAGATTTAAAATACTGGTTGTTATTACAATGTGTGGGTGGCTTTACCCTCTCTATTTGCAGCCTCCAGCTTTTATCTGCCTTGTTTCAATCCTCCTGCTATAAGAAAGGCATCCAAAAAAAAAAAAAAAACCAACTCATTTAGGGGAAAAGCAGCTTGACTCCTTTTATGATGATTATGATTATTTTAGACTGGAGTGACTACCCTTTAGCAGGTAAAAAAAAAAAAAAAAAAAAGAAGGGAAAAGCTTCGAAAGCTTAAATTTTGATGCAATAAATCAATCAAGCATTCAGCCCTTGTCTCCAAGGCTCATTTCCATCTCACCTCCCGGCTGCAAGGACGTTGCTCCATGGTGGTGATGAGAATCAGGTCCTCCTTCTGCACCGAGCATGTCTAAAGAAGAAAGACATTTTTGCAGCCTGCTGTGGCACATCCCAGGCCCTCTTCCTTTCTGATGCCTACGGGGAGTGTGAGGCACAAACCACACATCCCCTCAGGGTAGGGGAAGGGGATAGCAGAGACTGTCTTGTCCCTGTTGTGCATTTGTAGCTGGCATGGGTGAGAGCTGTGCACAATTTCTTTCAGGTGAAAAGCGTAGCATTGTGGATAATTCATTTGCATCACACATTTCTGCTGGTGCCACAGGTGGTGGGCAGCAGCATCTAACATGCAGCGCTGTGCAAGTGGACCCAAACCCAGAACCACTGGCCAAATCAGCCCAGAGGGGCTGAGAACCGTGGGTGAGGAAGGAGCCAGTGCAGCAGTGACAGCATTCATCCAAAAGAATCCACTGAAGGCTGGGCTGAGTTGCCCCTTAAACTCTGCTGGCTGTAGTGGCTAGTTTCTGATACTGATAAAGAGCTTGCTCAGATATCAGTGTTTCCACTAAAATGTGCTCAGTCTGATGAGCCCCAGCCCCTGGGAGCAGGCAGCAAGGGATGTTTCCAAGGCAGGTCTGTCCTCCCTGGGTGATAAATGAGTGGTGTTGGCAGGCTGCTCACCACAGCACTACAAATTTCTGAGCTGGTCACCCTTAGGCTGCCTTTGAGTGCTGGTAGTGTTCTGAGACCGTCCTGGGAGCTGGGAGGTTTGGGTTCCCCAGAGAGTGAGGATGGGTTAAACTCACATTTCCCATTCTTCTGGCTGTAATATCAGGAATAAGCTTCCTGTGTGTTCACAGGGGGGATGTGAGCTGATCAGATAGGCACCAGATAGGCTTTGAAATGAGCAAAGGAGTTGGAGGATGGGCCAAAATGGAGTTTTTCCTCCCATTTTCTCCTGGCTAAGGAGTATTGGTGGGGGGTGGGGTCAAGTCTCAAAGATTCTTTTCTTGGCACCCAACCAGGTACCACACCAGGCAGTGTGGGAGCACCAACTCCCACCCTGCATCTGAGATTTGGGATCAGTGGCACCATTTCAACAGAGCTTCCCTGACCCATCCTCGGGGGTTTTCCTGGAGAAAGATCCTTCAGAAGGAGCCAAACATCACTAAAGCATTGTCCTTGGTGCACCTTGCTGCAGGAGGGAAACCGAGGCTCAGGGGCAGAGTGATTTGCTCCAGGAGCAGGGACACTCCAGAGCTTCAGCAAAATCCCTGGAGCAGCTAGGGGCTCCCAGTTCTTTTCTTGAGCTGTTAATGTGATTCTTTGTAGTCATTGCAGCTCCCCCTGTATCTGAGTGAAGAGTGCCATAAAAGTTTAGCATTATCTGTCTGCCTGCTCTCCTGATTATCTCTGCTCCTATACGACCACTATTGACTCATTATTGGCATGGCACTGATCTGAACTTTGAGTTTATTGTGCTGTGGGAACACAGTAGCTATCCAATAATGTAGTTATTTCAGCAGGCACCTTTTCTTCTACAAGATAAGAAGAGCGTTGTATCTGTTTAGTGCTATCATAAAGTTGTGTTGCTTTCTCAATAAAAAGGAGTCTCTGCTTGCTGTTAAATGGAGAGAGAGCAGCACAGCTTTGAATCCAGGGTTTGGATGAACCCAGCTTCTGTTTAATGAACCGTTGGCTTGCGCTTTGGATGTATCTGTTGATCCTTTAATCAGCAAAGCTTTACTGAAATCAGGAGGCTTCCTGATATGTTACAAATTCTGAAAACAAGTCAACTGCAAGGTTGTAATCTTAGGTCCTTTCCTTCGCCCTCCCATCATCTGTAGGGCAACAAAGTGCTTGTGTTCCTTCAATCCTTACTGCTTCAAAGCTCTTTGAAGCATGGGAATGTGGCTTCAACTCACAGCTATCCAGTCAAAGTCTATCCTTGGCATTATATCTTCAGCTGTTTGTGATCCAAATAATTAGGCATATCAGGCTGGACTGGGAATAATATATTAGATATGTTATAACTCTTTCCCTCTGCTGTAGTAGGTGGCAATTCTCCACCAGTGACTTTAAAGTGCAAGAGCTGTTTCTCCAAACTTTTTTTGTGGAAGCAAATATTTAAGCTAAAGACACTTGATTTTTGCAACTATGGGTTATGGTTGGTTTTGATTACATTTTCTGTCTCAAAAGGTATCAGTATATTTTAAACACATGTAAGTAAATGCTCAAGTGAGAGGAAAAGTGTCTGGGAAAGTCTGTGTGCCACCCAGAGCAGAGGATACAGGCTGGAAAGAAATTATGTGAAAGAAATGGGGGAAAAAAAAAAAGGAAAAAACCAAAAAACCAAAACCCAATAAGGAATCCATATTGTATCATTTAAGTCCTTTATACACAAAATAGTCTGGCGTCCTGCTGAGATCCCTGACTTGAGTTTGGGCTCTGAACCCCCTACTAGTCTATTAAAAAGAGAAGGGATATTTGCAAAGACTGGGCAAAAAGCATACAGCTGTGCTAATGTTTAGAGATTCTCATAACTCAGATTCTGGCTTAGCAGCATCTGTAAAATTAACAGCTTCGAGGTCGGCTCATCTGTAGGAGCAGGGAGGCTGCTGAACACATGGGGTCTGAGCATAATCTTAACACTTGTTTGTGGGGAGATCACACAGAGAGCTGCATATGGTTGGGTTTAAGCTGCTCCTGGGGTGCTGAGGGCATTTCTGATGAGCAGGGGTTGGTATTAAGATCAGTGTGGCTCAGGATATGGAGATGCTGCGAACTTTTTGGAGTGCCACAGCCTGTTTGTTCGGCTGGTTTTGAGATCCTGAGGGACCTGGCCATCTGCAGCAGCCTCAGGCATTCTTCTGGTGCTGGCCTGTTTCTTTGTAGGTCTCCCATCAGCAGAAATCATATGGCTGGGGTTAAAAAAAAAAAATGGCTTCAGCATTTTATGATTTCCAGAGAATAACTTTGCCAGCTGCCTATGTGCTCACCATTGCAGATTCTGCCCTGCGTTTGTGGTGAGAAATGGGAGACTTCCTCAGGGTGAACTTGTGGAGGAGGGCAAAGCCACCCTTGTGACTTTTCATTTCTAGTTTGGGATTAGAGGGTACTATTTTTGGCTCTTTCTCCCTGCCCATTTATCTACCTGTCTGTTCTCACACCCACACCTCTCCCATTGCTCACTGTGGTCATGGTGCCCCATTTCTGATGTATTTAAATCACAACAATATCACAGCCACAGGCTGTATCACATTGTTGTCAGCTCAGTGGAGTGATATCTCTGTTTACGAGAAGGCAGCAAAATATTTCAGTGCTCCAGGAACTCAAATCCTGCGCATTTGGAGGGAGTTACCATTTACCCTCTCCCTCTGATGCTTTTCAGGGAATGCTGTTCCTCACACCACTTCAGTGAATCCCTAATGGATAAAAAGAGGATAGAAAAACACCTAATTTTCACCTTTCAGCCTAATTTTTCTCCTATTGCACAAGTGCCAAGGACAATGTTTCTCTTCTGCCTTTCCCTTGTAGTTCATGCATGTCTACTTGATCTTTCTCAAAACCAAATTCTGGAAGACAAAAGGATGGCAGAAAGACCTCAACTAAATTTCCAGGGATGCTTTTTATGCTTTTTTTTTCTCTGATTAGTTTCCCAGAAAATTTTCAAAGGGAAGGTGCCAGAGCCATCCTTACCCCAGACAATTTAGGGCTTCTGTTGAGCAGGTGAAGAGCCATCATGGCCATCTCCAACATGCATGCATTGCCTTGGGCAAGTGTTTGCTGACCAGGACAGCTGGAAGATCCATTAGCCATTCTGGATAAATCAGGGACTCACACCCTCAGTGCCATGAAATATGTTGGGATGCTGTGCATGTGTTGTCCTCCTAATCCCCCTTCCTTCTCAGCCTACACACAGCCTCAGTGTCTTAATTTAAAAACTTAGTGGGAGCACTTTTATGCCTACTCTATCCCTGCCTCTACTGGAGGACAATAACATTTGTTTGGTGAGAAAAGCTTTTTTAAAATATTAATTATGCTATGGCCACAGAATAAATTAGCTGCTTAGTTGGTAGGTAGGAAGAGGCAAATTTCTGGGGAGAAGGTAGCACATAAGACCAAGGTCAGATAAAAAATGGAGCTGAGCCGCCAGTTCTTTTGCCAAGGCTAGTAAGAGAAATTAGAGCCCTAATTCTTAAAGCCAGCAAAGCCAGTGTTGAAGAGAGCCACAGAGACTGAAAAGAGGTCAGTGAGTAATGCGTGTTGGAGCCAGGACAAGGGAGTAACAGCACCAAGTGCCTGCAGAGAAAGACAAACAACAGTGGTAATGTGGGCAATACTGCTGAACTGGCTTCAGCACAAACCACCCTAAAAGGCTGTCACTCTGAATGGGGCTGTGCCAGAGCCAGACCATTCCTCCTGCTTCCTCCAGCATCTTCCCAGCCACAGGAGCACGTCTGCTGTCACTGCAGCAAGTGCTGGGCAGACTGAGGAGGACTTTGTACCATTATTATTATTATTATTATTATTATTATTATTATTATTATTATTATTATTATTATTATTATTATTATTATTATTAATGTAGCAGGGTTAGACGATCTAGGTTAACAGGTATGTACAGCCTGGAAGGGTGCTCATCACAGCTGTGAAAAGCTCTTTCCACAGCTAAGCCACACTGTATAAAAAGAAGATGTGCAGCATATTTACTTACAGCAAGGGTCAAGTTCCATCCTCCTTAAAACACCCGTTCATCTGTCCCTGGAGGAAGTTTCAAGCCTGTGGCAGAAGGACCAGTGAGATGACCCCTCAGAAAGCTTTCAAAAAAGGTTTCAGATAAGCTCTGACCTGACACCAGCTTTTAATAACTCTTTATTTTTGTATTATGCACATGTGTATATATTCACATATGTTTATTCATCTATCGATGTCCGTATGCAAAATTGACTGGTGCCTCACTCGGCCAGTTGAGAGTCCTTTAAAAACCCTTTTCTGCAGATGCTTAGAAGCTTGAAAAATCTCTTATATTGAATTAAGCACACACAACACTGTCCTTCCCACATCAGAAGACAGTTTTTAAACCCTCCCCTTCACTATCCAAAACTAAATTAATCTAACATCAGGAGAGGCTTGTGGAAGGAAAACCTATCAGACTTTGAAATAGTATTCCCCAGGGAAGCTGGGGAAGCCCAGTCATTTAAGGATGAATTAATTGGCCTATTCTGGGACAGCTGGAAGGATGGGCTAGCTGAGCTAATATGGCTTTTCCATTTCTAATATATCTGACCTAAACTTGGACAGTCGAGACCCACCAACGCAGGCAGACTTGCTTTCAAGGAACGCACCAGAAAATGAGGAACAGCGTTTTTAGTAGGCAGACAAGTCATAACCGCAGGATCCCTGGACATTCAGTTGTGGCTTTTTGTCTTCTTCCCTCTCCAACTTTTGTGCTAAGTCACTTTGCTCTCCAAAAGCAGAAAAGACTCAGGACTCCTGCTCCTGAACTGATGTAATCTAGTTTAGGAACTTGGGAAACAGTTAAAGGAAGGAGGAGACTGTGGAAGTAACTCTGAAGGAAAAATGTACTGGAAGATCAGTGTATGCCCTGTTATGGTTTGGGTTTTAAGTAAATGACAAATATCACTCTGAGAAGGAAAAATAAACTTTGAGTTGGAAGCACACATATTAATGTTCAGACATAACTTGTTTTTTCCTCCTACATGCCATGGTCTGTGGAGTCTAAGTAAATAAAATGTTACCTAATTTTCCTAGTAATTGTTGAGGATATGCATGATTTTAAGAGTGGATACATATGTATACATATATCTATATAAATATATGTATATCTATATACAAAGAGAGAGAGATGTACTATTTTTCATTTCAGTTTCTGTAAACCGAATTTTTTGAGGAATATCTGTTGCAACAGTTTCATCATCCTCTCCATCTGAAAGCTGGACTTGGAAAGCAAATTAAGTAAACAAATTTTGTTAGGTTAACTACTAGAATGAGATGGGATTCTTTCAGGGAAAAAAAATAAGTGCTGTAAGATTACTGCAACAAGCAATTACACAGACATTCACCCATCAAAAGCTGCATCTTGAGCAGAGATCCAGTATCAGAGATTTGGCATAATAACCCTTCAATACAAGTCAGTCAAGGATTGCAGGAATGATAAGGAGTGAGAAAGATGTTCTTAGGGGAAAGCTACATTTTTGTAGACTGGAACCTGATTTATCCTTAGCAATGTGTAATGCTGGTCACAGCCTGTATTCTCTACCTCATTTCCTATAGGGCAAAAGAGCAAGGGGATGTGAAATGTGGGAAATGAACTGAAAGTCTCAGTAATTGCTCCCTTTGGAGACAAACGAAGACCAGCCAGTCCTGGAGTGTGGTTTTACTCTAAGAAACAAAATCCAGGCTGAAGGATAAGGATAGCCCCAGGAAAACCCTTAGGGGGAAGTAGTTAGGTGTTCATCTAAGAGTTTTTAAACTATGTTTTGGTTCAAGGGAGTCATATCTGTCACATTGGACAAGACCACCCTATACATCACTCAAAATCTGCAAAAATCCATTTTTTGAGTTGCTGAGCTCACAAGTCATTGTGTACATGCCTTCTCTGTCACCACATGTTTGGGGCTGTCAAATCCCCATAAACATAAAACTTTGGTGTTGATTAACTTGAGCACTGATTGCTTCCACAGCCTCCCAGTAAAACATTCACAGAGTCATTCTCTTTCTCCTGAATTATCATCTGGAGACATGATCCCAATGTTCTAACAATACTGTAACACCCCAAAAGATTCTAATGCTCTCAAATACCAGCAATTTGGAGAATGACTCAATTTTTCTCAACATTTACAAATATGAAATAGTTTCCATTGTGTTCACCTTGTTGTTTCATGTCTTTGCAGGGAGCAATAAGTTATTTTTTCTCATCCCCAACAGAAGAAGGTTCCATCCTGCCTCTTTTTTTAGTTTCTTTGGGGTATTTTAAATTTTTTTTAAAGACATCTGACATGCACTCACCACTCATTTTGTAAAGTTTCCACTTTTAAGAAAAATATGTTGCAATGAAATTACAAGCTGTTATGGCTGCAGTAGCTGGCAGGATTTGCCTGTGTGGCTTCTCTCTTCCCATAGTCTTTTCTGCATGCTGGTCAGAGCAGGATGCTCAGATTACCACCCAGACTTCCCTTGCAATCTTTGTCCAGTTGTTTTCAATACAGTAAGATTCGGACAAAAAAGGAAATTCCCTCATGGCTCTTGCTTTGCATGTAGCCACAGCTCCTCTGCTTTAGCCTGTGTTGTTTGTTATTCTTGTGAGCTTGTTGAATGCCTCTTTCAGGGGAAAGTAAGGGCAACAATTTTCGACCACAAATCTTGCCTGGATCTACTGGGAGATATTCAACAGTTAGGAAGTTCAGGCCCCTAAGCAGCAATTAATATCTCCCCAGACTATGAGGTGCTCTCCTCCAGGGCTCACCTGTTAGCTCTTCTACACAAGCCTCACAAGCCCAGGTTCATCCTTTTTTTTTTTTTTTTTTTTTAATTTCTTTTTTTTTTTTTTTTTTTTTTTTTTTTGTTTTGTTTTTGTTTGTGAGTGCATGTGTGCATGTGTGTGCTTAATTTGTCACATGCTTAGTAAAGTGAAGCCCCATATTTACCTGGAAGAAATGCCAGGAGGGAATGAGGGTTGTGACTCTTGTTGTTAGAGACCCAGTGGATCCTCCATCTTCCCCAGAGGCCGTGCCAGGGTCAGTGCCCTGGGTCAGTGCTGGGATGACTCACACTGAGAATAATGCACCATCTTCCATCAGGGTCTCACTCAGTAGCAGAGATTAAGGACTGTTTCATCTGGGATGAGAGAGGGCAACGACAAGTGGAGAGCTCAGTAATTATAGTCCGTGGAGAGGAGTCAGCGGAATCTCCATCCTGAGATCCTTATCTCCAAGCTGAGTCACAAGCTCTGACCATGCCCATCGGGCCCTCCCAATTAGTTGATATCAATCTACCTGAATGTACCACTGAAAACACAGATCCTTTCTCCTTAGACTGGAGGAGTTGCTGTCTTGGCTGGGAGAGAGTGCAGTCACAGGCTTCATCCCTGCCCATCACAGACTGCATCGCCTCCTCCAAGCAAAAGAATTGCTTGGTGTGGGATTGGCAGGGCTGGTAAATGGTTGGAGTTGGTGAACTTGGAGAGCTTTTCCAACCCTAATGATTCCCTGATTCTGTGCTATGATCACAGACCACCCCAAGTGGCTGGTGAATAAGTGTGCTGTGTGCTGCCCAACTGTTCTGTACCTCACACCCTCAAGTTACTGACATACTAAAGTGATCTAAATAATTCCAATTTTACTGAAGGAAGCAATGGAAATGCAGGCTTTTGGTGTGGCGAAGAAGGTCTGAAATATGGTTCACAAGCATTTACTTTTCCAGTCTCATTTTTTAAGGCCCCTCCCTGTCTTCCCTGTAGCCCATAAAGCAGATTTGTTTGTGGCAAACATAGAGTAATGTGCTTATAGAGAGCACAGAGGCTTAAGCAGCTTTCCTTGATGGCCTTTGATTCACTGAAATTTGCCCTGGGAAACACTGCAGTGGTGGTTGATCCACTCCATCTCTCCTCCCGGTGCTGTATATTTCCCATATCATATTCTTCAATATTCCTTCTGGCAGATGTGCCAAAAGGGCGGCAATAAAAGCCCATTTGTGCGGCCAAGAGTTCATCGCCCCTACTCTGCAGCAGCGAAAAACCAACATTCAATAATTCTGCTTTGCAAGCCGCTGTTATTTTGATAACACTTCAAGCGAGCAGCAGAAATACCGAGCAGCCCCCGGGCGGGGGGAATTATCCAGGGCAGTGTCTTTCCTGCAACTGGAGGTCTCTGGAAAACAAGGGCGGGTTTGAAGCTGGATGCCTTGGGAATCAATGGGTGATTGTTTGCACGTGGGGGCCACAATGCGCTGAGGGTCAGTTGGTCTTACAGTTACAAACTGCATTTTTCGGAGGCCTGCCGCATGCCTGTTTCTATTTGCAGGCTGCAAATAACCCGCCACACAAGTGGTCTGCAAGCTCCCTGTTTTTCCTTAAAGGAAAATATATGTGCTGAGGGGAGAGGGAATTAGCAGGGAGCTGGCTCTGCGTTTCAAGGCCCATGCTTTTGCTTTTAAACTGTGTCCGCTGAAGTCCTGCTCAGCCTTAATAAATGTATTTCTCTGGCCAAATCTTTGAAGTCATGCCTAGAGATTTAGCTTCACAACTCTTACTCCATTAGTGGGAATCTTTCAGCTAAATACACATCCATCAAACTGACAAAATAGATGATTATATTATATTATATTATATTATATTATATTATATTATGTTATTTTATTTTGTATTTGGACCAATCTAAAGCACACTGCAGTCAATAGAAATCCAGTGAAGGCTTTAGTGGACGCTGTACCATGCTATCATGAAAAATGTCTTTATTAAACACATTCCAGTAGTCAGATGGGCTAACATTTAGACAACATTTCCTTCTCTACCCTGAATTCCTCCCTGTCAACACAGGCAAGAACTTATACTCTGTGTTTTTGTTTGAAGGGGTTTTTTGTTTTGGGTTTTTGGGGTTTGTTGTTTTGGGGGGTTTTTTTGTTGGTTTGTTGTTGTTGTTGCTTTTTTGGAGGTGTTTATTTGTGTTTTGGAGTTTTTCTTTTGGGGGGGTGGGTTTTGTTTGTTTGTTTTTTGGGTTTTTTTTCAATATTATTTTACAAAATAAAGCTGTTGAGATACATGTTCTGATGTGAAAAACATGTAGCAACCAAGACACTTTTAGCAGCCCACTAGGTAGTCAGCAATATACAGGTGGGGAAAACAAATAGAGGAAATAGAGCGCTGCAGGCTATAAGTGCCCTGTATGGGAAGGGTAAACCACTTCCCTTTTCCTTCTTCACTATATTTTATTTAGTATACTTGAAGATCAGGTCATTAAAATAGTTATCAATGGCTGTTCCTTTTACTGTGTTGAATGAACTCCAGAGATGCCGAAGGCCCTCAGTGTTGTCCTCCATGGATCAAATCCCTCATTTATTCCACAGTCCCTATGATCCCACCTCATGCCAGGGTCACCCTGCTATGATGGTGACGTTCCCCCAAGACCGCTGGAGAGGACCTCCAATTGCTGTTAGTGTCTCCAAATTCTGTAATCGGGAAAAGAAAGATTATTTAGGGAATTAAGCATTCTGTCTTCATCCCAGAAGTACAACTGGTATAGTACAGAAGCTATGACTTTAGGATACAGTGTTTGCCTCCCCACTAAAACTCATGAGAAACCATGATACAAAATCAATGGGATTTCTTGGTCTCACCCACTAGAAACAGGGATCATGTTTCTCACCTCCAGGGGTTCTGGGTAACCACATCTGTTAATATATATTAAAAAAACCCTTTGCGCTGCTCTAGCAAATGGCATTATGAGACACATGCAAAGCTGTCATTAACCCCTGGGACTCAGATCAAACAGGAGCTCACTCTGAACTACCACTGGATGCTGTTTCCCAAAACCAAACCCAGAGCAGGGAAGTTTAGCAAAGCAAACCCCGGCCTCACCTCTCACCCCTCTCCCTGTGCCCGGGCCCTTTGGCAGAAGGAGCTCCCCAGGTGGGCTTGGGGGAGCTGTGCTGAGCTGCTCTCAGCCACAAGCCACTCCTGCATCCCTTTAATGCAGCGTGGTTCCTCCACAGCCCCTGCAAGCTTTCCCTCTGCAGCTAAAGACATCAAACAGGCAGGGAGAGACCCGTGGAAGCCCAGTGCTCCTTCAGCCTTTCAGTGGCGTGAGGAGGACACACACTGAGGGCCTTGGCTGCTGCGCCACACCTGCACTGCCCTCCTCGCTGCTCTCCCTGCCTTAGCTATTCCATCTTTGCTATAATTTGAAGAAATTCCTTCATCAAAGTCGTGCAGCTCTATTTCCAAGTCTGCTCTCTTCCTTTGTGCTAAAGCTTCTCCCTCTGCAAAAGGCTCCAGTAAGTCTTTGAAAAAGAGCATTTGGATTTAATGGCATGCAAATAAAACACACGTAGAAGGGCTGAGGAAAGGTAGGGCTGTACTGATCTAACAAATAATACTATTATTGTTTCCCTGACTGATCCAAAAAACAGCAAACATATTTTTGTTTAAAAGACATCATACCTTCTCTAGAGCAAGCAATTTTATTTCATCTTCATATGGCATACTACATTTATCAGCCCTGTGGCCAAGATAAGGTGTTTTCTGCTCCTGTTCCCGACAGGGGAAACTGAGGCAGGAGAGAGTAGACCAACTTGCCAAAGTGTCTGTACAACATTAGTCATCAAAATTCCGTGCTTTATCCACCTGGGTTACAAGATTGCTGCTGCTGGCTGCTCCTCAGCATTCCACCAGAGAACATGGGCAAACATTCGGCATTCCCAAAAATCAGGCTGCTTGCAGAGTCTTGGGTAAAAGTGATGTAATGAAATTGCCCTGTTTGATTTCTCAAGGCTCTTTACAGGCAGCGGTGTCTCTGTCCTGCATTCTCTTACTCTGTTCAGCCTCTGAGCACCATCCAAAGCTTGAAGAATGCAATAACATTGTTAATTTGCATTCATTAGTGCAACTAATAATTGAATAGGAGGATGTGATGAATTGAAAACATGGACTTGAAGCTGAAAAGAGCCATCCCAGCCCTTTGTGCTCCTCAGAGTTCTCTCAGTCCCAATGCCAGAGTACACCACAGCCTTGAAAACCTGTCCTTTCCCTCCCACGCTGCTACCAAGACATGGGACCCCCCTCTGCACAGCATCATCTTGGGAACAGCCACAGATTGCCTGAACAAGGTTCATGTTGGAGTTTGGAGGACTATTCAGCCACCTCCTGCTCTTGCAACACCTAACTAAATTCCTTCCTAAAAAATTCTGTTCAAAAAAAGGGGAAAAAAAAGAAGAAAATCAATACTTGGGCTTCCTAATTTTAAGCTGATTACAGCTGGTAAAATTAGTGGTGACAAAAATGGTTATCTGTGTGCTGTTTCTGATAGTTTCCCCGTGGGAGCAGCTTGGAGCCTGCTCTGCCAGCACTTTTTTTCCTCACAGAATTGAAATCTGCGGGGTATTGCATGTTCTGTAAGTGCTGAAGTAAAACAATACTGTGGGTGCTAAGGACCTATCTGGAGCACTTCAGCACCTGGCAAAATCAATCTACAAGTCATGCCTCTCCCTTCCTAATAAAAATGGCTTTTTTGGAGGAGGAAAAAAAAATTCCTCCCCAAAATATGTTATCTTTGAAAAACCAATCTGCTTTTGCAAGACAGGCTGTAATTGAATCCCAGCTGAATGCAGCTGCAAGTGGGGTGAGGTGCCAGCGTCATGAACAGCATCTGGAAAACCACAGAGGGCCGCGGAGCGGAGTTGCATAAGCTGAGGAGCTCCTTAAAATATATGCATGCATCTGTGTGTGTGTGTGTGTGTGTGTGCACACAGGAGTATAAAAAAAAACAGGAAAAAACCAAACAGAGGGTCTGAAGCCAGCACAGCAGCCTCTCAGTCGCAGAAAATGGCGACTGAGTGAGCCCTGAGCCTCCCAAACCCTCTGTGTCCTGGAGCATCCTGCGGCCGCGACCCTCCCGCATCTTTGTTCCTCACCGTGCCCCGCTCCTGAGCGCCAGCCTGAGACTGTTTACTCCTTCCCTCCATCTCTCCAAGGGATATGATTCACACGTTTTCAGATTTATTTGAGCAAAATGCAATAAATATGCCGCCTCAATTTTAACTGCTGGAATGTAGCCAGGGTTTTTAATGAATCTGGCCTGTGCGATTGAAGTGGTCCAGGATCTCAAAAGCTCTGGGCACTGTTAGATTATACACACAGACATCCACACACACATATCTCCCCCCACCTCCCCTTCCCTTGGGGCTCTGTGAGTCACATGTGACTGCAGGTTTTTCAGATTCAGCTCTGGTTAAAATTAGCAAAAGCCTTTATTATTCAAGAAGAGGAAGGATTCCTATCACAGCTGCTGAGAACTGCCATATTTTTCTTGTATTTGCTGCATCGACCTATTATAATTTAGCTTTATCTGTTATTCCTTGTTTCCCTAAAATATAGTAGCAGGGCTTGGTCTTGTCAACACTGAATTTTAATTACAAGTTCATGAAGATCACTGCATTAATCTGTAGCTGGACGATCATGGATTTTGTTTCTGTGCAACTGGCATCTCTACAGTTTCAGTCATTTAAAGTGATGTTTTACAACACGGTCTGCTCTGAGTAAGGCACTAGTTTTGCAAGCTTCAACAAGAGATGCATTTCAAGCAGCTGTAAACACCTTGTTTTAGTTATCAGAGCAAATGACAAAGGGCAAATGACACCAAAATCTGAAGGCGTACAACTCTCGTGTGGATGGATAAAGTCAACTACCAGATTCACTCCATTCACGAGCTGCATTCATTTAAAAGGAAAACCAAACAAGGAAAATGAGTTCTGATACAGTAAATACGGCCCGTGTCAACTCAGCAGGAAGGTTTTTGGCCAGATCCCAGGAGACACTGGACCAAAATTGCCACGGCCCGTGGGAACAGGCCTGCTCTGGTGGAAGCACTCTGGTGTCACTGCTGGAGCTCTGCCATTCCTATGGGCCCAAACCAAAGCGGAGGCGCATTGCCAGGGCCACATGGAAAAATCAGAGGATGTCAATTCTCCTGTGCCTCCATCTGCGGATAATTGGTTGAGCACTAAAATTCACAAGGAAAATTTTGTTTTAGAAAGATGATAAAGAGAACAAACAAAAGACAGGAAATTAAAATTTATGTAAACACAGCGGTTCCCAGAGCAACCATAAATGAGCCACATTGCATATATAGACGAAGGCATAAAAGTTAATACCATGTGCAGCAATACCATACACTACCAGGTACCCCTGGGACCGTGTTACATTAGCTACGGGACCCATCATTTTGAATGGTTTGACTTTTACGCTTTTAAAGCCTCAAACACAACGTTGCAGCAACGCCAGGTGGGAATAGGGCATTTGCTGTTTATTTGTTTGTTTGTGTGAAAAGAGAAAGGACTGTTTGAACAGAATGAGAGACAAGCCGCAATTTTTCTCCCTTTGCATACCGGAGGCAAAGGTTGCAGGCTTTGATCTCAGAGATATCTGAGAAGTTTTGCTGGGGTGCTCCTTCTCACTGATTTAGTACCCACAAAGTGAGATGGCAGGAGCAGAGAACAGCTCTCCTGTCGAGATAGGGCAGCGCCTGCTCAAACAATGTATTAGAGCACAACATAAAGCGCAAGGCTTTTCCCTAAGTAAATGTGGGAGTGCAAAAGGGATTGACTTAGCCATGTAAAGTGTCAGTCCTGAAATGCCTGGACTGCTTGGAAACATGCCTTCAGCTTGCTCTTCTATTTTTTGCAAGTGGTTATCCTGCGTTTGATTCTCTGCTCCCTCATGCAGTTGTTGACATCAGTAACATGGGTGTAAAATGTCACCCGATCAGAAGGCAGCCAGCATTCACCTTGCATTTGTATTCATGACTATACAAGGAAGAGGGCAGCACCAGGTCAGGCCCACTGAGATCCACAGAGATTACTTTGTCAATGCGGGATGTTTATGTTCTGATGGGGTGTTTTATAATCGACTCTTAAAACTCTGCCACAGCCTATTTGTTCTGGTTTCATGGCAGGGCAGATCAGAACATAGGAACTGTTGTGGTTTTCCACCATGACTGTTTTTAAAATCTTTTGGTGCTTTTTTTTTTCTTTAAGGCAAAACATTGCATCTCCTACCCCTTCATCTTTTTGCTAAAAATTTCCAAAATGTAAAGCATTTGGTCTAGGATCAGACTTGGGCTGCCAAGTCTTCTCACCCACTGGGGCAAGCACTAGTGCTTTCCCCTGCCATATAGAAACCATACCTGGGAGCAAGTGCCCCTCCTCTCTGTCTCACACCAGTCCCAGCTTCTCTACAAACTGAGGCACCCACATACATCCATTACAAGACATCCTGAGGGCATCTCTTTCCTGTCCCCACCTGTGGTGGGTTGTCCTTTGTCCCCTTACACCCACTCAGCCGCGCTGTCACTCCCACTTTTCAACAGAACAGGGGGATTAAAAAAAAAAAAAAGTGAAAAACCCTGTAAAGATGTCAATTGAAAAAAGTTAACAGTCAAAATTTGCGCTGGGCTTTGTCCATTTGTGAAGATGACATGATGAATTTATAAGATCTCCAGAAAAAATGAGAGCTGTGGGAGGGAACAGATACAGCACATGATCTGGGTGCACTGCTGCAGTGAAACCTGGGCTTGCACCCCTGGGCCATCAGCACCACCTACTGACACTCTCATCTGCAGGGTACCTCTGTCCTGCTCCATCCCGACAGTGCAGGACCAGCCTGGTGGTGCCACCTGGAGATCTGAGCCATCTGTGTCCCCATCCCTGTGCCCCAGAAGAGGAGAGGCACTGCCTGCACCCACCTCACAATAACCCTGAGGTGGAGTCTGTGAGGGAGCTGGGCTGGGGAACACGAGTGTGACACATTAAAACACACAATCTTTTAGGTGGAGAAGCCCTCCAAGACCATGAGGGCAGCTGCTCCCCCAGCACTGCCAAGGACGCCACTGGCCCATGTCCCCAAGTGCCACATCCACACGGCTTTTAAATCCCTCCAGGCATGGGGGCTCCATCGCTGCCCTGGGCAGCTGTGCCTGGGTGCCAGGTCTTGACAATTCTTTCCATGAAGAAGGTTTTCCCAACATCCAATCTAAATCTCTCATGGAACTTGAGGGTGTTCCCTCTTATTCTATCACCAACTACATGTCTTGGTGACTTGCTGTTAGGTGGTGGTAAGATTGATTTCTTGCCACTCAAATGTTGATTTCTGGAAGTTTGTGTGGGTTTGAAGCAGCCAGTGTGGGTAACTCAGGGACAGTGAATTGTACTCAAGCGCAGGCATTGAGCTCAAGCAGCATGACTTGACCTCTGGAGATGTCTCCTCTTTGCTGATCATCTGAAATACTAAAATAACTTAGCTCAGACACCACTGAGTGATTCGAAAACATTTTGTGTATTTCTGTTTCCTATTCTATTTTTTTTATTCTTAACTCTTTTTCTTCCTTTCTCTGTCTATTGATGTGGCTCATTTCTCATTTTGTATGTCCATGTTACTTGTACAGTTGGGACCCCAGCCTTCACTGAAGCCAAATGCTTCATCTAATTAATAATAATAAAAAAGGAGAGAGATATACTCTTTGTACAAAAGTTTAATTTTTTTTCTAATTCCTGTTCAGTTGAAACAGCTCATTTCTCTTGAAACACAATTGAAATGCCATTAGTATTTTCATTAGCATGATGACTGATGATATAAGGCAGGCAAGTAGATTTTGGGCCTAGGCTGATAAATGTCCATGACATTTTTTAAAGTCTGTGCTAAACACTTCTGAAGTCACATGCCAAGTAGTTCCAGATCTTTTAAAAAAAAACAGAGGACCTTTTTTCCCCCCCTTTAACTCCTGGAATGAGAAACAGCCGCCCAGCAGTACAGAAATAGCACAGCAAGCCCTGGAAATGCCCACCAGTTGCTCAACACTTTTTTTCTTCATTTAAACAGTTAATCTTCATAAATGAAGATATTTTACTCATGCGTCTTTGGCATTTCATGGGGGATTTTTTTCTATCTCTGAGGATTCACAGCTCTAGATGAAATGGCTCTTTTGTTTGTGGGAAGGAGAGAAATTCCTGTGGAGAAACCCAGCTTAAGACAAAACCATAACTTAGGCTGCCTTGAGAAGCTTCTTTTTTTTTCTTGAGAGGTCGAGCTGTATTTAAGTGATACATGTGCATAAGTCATCATGATGCTTTTGCTTCCAGAGTATTTTACCAAAACTAAATGAACGATGAAGAATGGATAAACAAGAGGGCAGAGGAAATGTTAAGCTTAGTTAGTTGTCTCATCATTCTGAGACATATTGCCTTTTTTGCTTTGAGGTAGTTTCAAACACAGATGAAGAAAATTATGCACTTAGGAATGGCTTGTTCTTCTATCAGCTGGATAGGCTATATTTGTTTCATTGATTTCTTCTGTGCAGAACAGCAATTGTAGAGCTGGAGATCCTGTAAGTTCCTGTGTTTGTCTCCCACCTGCAATCTTAAATTGCTGATTTGACAGATTTATTATCATTATTATTATTTTCTTATTTTTATGCTCTGTTTGATGGAAATAGAAATATATGCTTGCTTCTTTAGAATGTGAAGCCAAAGACCTTTGCCATGGGGTAGGAAAAAAATCCTAATTTTCAGCCTGGGTAACAAATCCATCCTAAAGGATCAGAGGACATTTCCATGGTTTAAATTTCCTGCCCATACACCTTGGTGTCTTGCATCACAGCCGTTTCACCTCCTGCTCAGGGAAGAGTTGACAGGACATGTTTGTGCTGCCCCTTCACAGGTGACAAGGGGATATTTACAGTGACGAGATATTTCCCTACCCACAAGGGACTTTGGGACCAGCAAGAATGAAGGCTCAGGACTTGATTCACTTGCCCACACATAGTTGTCAACTGTCATTTGAGATGCCCAGAATATCCTGCCTGGCCTCCAGCTGCTCTTGCAGAAGGGCAGAGGTCTTGTCTCAAGCCCTTTATCATATCTGCCAGCCTCCCTCGGATGTTTCAAATACCTCAGGGCATCTCAAATGCAACCAGGTGCCTGCACAGGCTTCAGGCTCCTGGCCCAGAGATGCACCATCCACATTTGAGCCTCTCCTCTTGGGTGGGAGGAATTTACACTTGAGTGGGGATTTGGCCACGGAGCTTCAGGGGGAGGATGGTTGCTGTCACCCAAATCTGGGTATCCACAGCATAAGATTGCTGCCTGAGTTAGATTTCTCAGCTTTTATTATGGTCAGTGAAAGTTTAGCTAATGGAGCCTGGAGCATAAATAATCTTGCACTGAAGTAGGCCCCACTTTTTCAGCTGAAACGCCCACTCCACTCTTCTGCTTGCACTAATTTTATCTTTGTAGCCTTAAATACATAGCTCTCACATAGAAACATGAGTTGCTGCCACCTAAAGTGAGATGAACCCACTATTCCCTTTGTTATTAAAAGAAAACACTGTCAGGAGGGTGTTAAGTACAAATCCATAAATTTGTTTATGAAGAGAAAATTCAAAACACTGAATTTGATTGAGCTGTTTTCCTGGGCACATGTCCCAGTATGAAAAAAACAAGGCCTGAGTTCCTTTTTACACCCAAACTGCTAAATAAAGTCCCTTTAGGTTTCTTGTTTCCAGAACTCTACATTTTCTGCAAAACTTACAAGGCCAGCTTTTACAAACAATTTTCTGAAACTGAGACCTATCCTCGTGTCGGTCTGTACTGGGACACAGAGTCCTGAAAAAAGAAAGTGCACTGTTAACCTAATTTTAGGCATAAAGTTTGGAGAGCTTGTGCTTGTCAGTTTCCTGACATTCGTTGTTTTTTCCATAGGGCTGTGACCTGACCGAAGTCTCAGTCAGGGCCAGAATTTCAGCAGATTCTGTCTCTGTTCCATCTTTGCTTTTGTACAATAAAATTCTGCCACCCCAGGAAAGCAGTCATCATTAAAAAAAAAAAATAAAAATCTTTGCTTGCATAATCTTTTCTTCATCATGATGCTGTCTCAGAGAGGAGCTTAAAGGGAACATATTCCTACCCTGATCCTCCAGTCTGTATTTTGTCTGCCTGGTGCTATAAAATAAGAGTATAAGGCTATGGGGAGAGCAGTTCACTGCTTGGAGAACCTAAAATACTCTGGTTTGGCTCCAGTAAATGTGAAAACTGAAGACAAGCTTGCACCAAAGCAATGAAGAAAAGCTCTCTGCAAATTTAGAGTGAGTCAAGCATAGATGTGCAACCTTAAAGTTGATAGCGTAGCTCCAAATGTCAGCGGTTAAGAGCATTTAGACTTTTCCATGTATGCTCTTTCTTCTGGTTCTTGTCAATATGCTCTTCACACATGTCTATAATAAGTGATTTCCCTCCTCCAACTTCTTTCCAATCTATTCTTTGTCTCCTATTTCCATCTATTTTCCCTATTTCGTTCTACTTTACACTCTTCACCTCTTTAACCTTTTCTTCATCAGTCACATCCCTCCTTGTGTCTCTGCTCCACAGAGGCACTCTCTGACCTTATTATACGTGGTCTCTCTGCCATCCTTCTTCCACTGCTATAGGAAGCAGTCTCCAGCAAGAATTTTAATGAGAAACACTCTGGGCAAAGTATTTCGTTCAGAATTTTCCTCTAAAAAGAATGTAAAACCGAAGATTTTATACTAAGGTTCATATCAGAACAGTAGTGTGTCACTGGGTTTTTCAGCTGGATAAAAGCAAAATTATGAACTTCAAGGAAAGTTCTGATTTTCCTATCTGGTTGTCTTTTCTCCATTCATAGGAACACTATGAACTGTTTAAATAAAGCCAAACATTGTAATGTATTTGATAATTTTCACACATTTTAGTAGTTTTCAAATGCTGTTTAACTTACTTTTTGCTAAATTTAATTGTCAATAATACTCACAAGCTTACCTATACATCTGTTTAAACAGATTTCAGTTTTCATAATAAAGTCAATTACTGTAGTTTTCGTCATGAAGGTGAGAAAACACTCCTTATCTATTGATCTGAAATAGAGAAGAAAATAGAAGAAGAACAATAGATGCACTTTCAGTGTGTATTTTTCATCTCTCTTGCTGATAAAGAAAGTGCTCCTTTTATGATAAATCAGCATTAAAGTGGGATGAATGGACTCAGATTTTAAAACAAAGCCAGCATGAGAGGTTCTAAAAATAAAAACTCCTCTGTTATAGTGGAGCTTTACCTCTTCTAGATTACAGGGTCTATGGAGACTCCCATTAAGTGCTGAGATTTCACTTCAAATGCATGTCATACTCAGAGTATTTCTGATTGTATGAACTATGGCACAGCTTATTACAGATAAAGAATAAAAATGAAATTGCTCTGCTGCCCTGCCCAGCAGGGAAAATGCCAACTTAGAAATCATCAGCTTTGGATGCTTTTGTCAGCCATGTGGCTTTCTGCCTATCCTCGCCCCACCTGTCCCCGCG
This sequence comes from Camarhynchus parvulus, assembly GCF_901933205.1. Classification (NCBI taxonomy): domain Eukaryota; kingdom Metazoa; phylum Chordata; class Aves; order Passeriformes; family Thraupidae; genus Camarhynchus; species Camarhynchus parvulus. The sequence goes on from NC_044601.1 coordinate 67,099,663, forward strand.
TACCTTTGTGCTTTCTCAGCCACCTTCCCCTGCAGCTGCAGGGAGTAGAAAGGTGTGGACCCCTTGGGGGCTCACTTCAGATGTCACTGAACTGAGTTCCACGGTGGAGGAGCTCCCCTGGTTCTCTTCTTCTCCTTTTTTGTAACCTGATGGATTTCTGGGTTCCAGCAACATCCCTGACACAGTTTACTTCTCTAATACAGATGTCACCACAGGGCTGCTGAAGTTGGCGTGGTGCAAATATAACATTTATGTTAGCAAGAGAAATATATCAGCTGAATTCATGCAGCAAATATATATATCCTTTTGCTAATGAATACACAGAACAAAGCTGTTTCTGGAGGAACACTGTGCTTCCTTAGTGAAGGTCTCAGCTGAATTCATTCAGGAAGATTTTTGCTAATTATTCTGATAACTTCTCTTAGGTTTCATCAGTTTTTGTACCATGGATGTGCCTGAAAAATTACTCCCATCATTACACCAGCCCAGCCCTTGTGCATCATTTGTCCTCTCCCCGCTGGCAACTTGACTCTTCCAGCTCTGCTTCATGCCAGCACTCTCCCACCAGAGCTGCCAGTGTCCCATTTAATCTGTGATAAATACAAACTGCTCCCAACCCTGCTTGCCTAGGGGATATCAGCTCTATCTGCCACATTTAAAAATGATCATCCCTGTTGTTTAGAAAAACAACAACTCAAAATACCACCCTTGACTTTTCTCATTACTTACGGACTGAAATTTCCCCATCTGTCTTTCCTCAGCTGTGTTCTTGAGAAAGAAATCCTGTCTCCTGTTTTCTTTCTCCCCAGTGAGCAAATCCTCATCCACTGTGACAGCTCATCTTGGAATGACTGCTTATTCTAGGTAGCTCCTTGCTCCTACCTGGAGATCTTTTCATTTCTTCCCCTCAGTGCACCTAATGGCTTTTCATGTTTTTTTTTAAAAAACAGCCCTTTGTCTCACTTTTCCACCTAAGCATCCTCCCTCAAACAATACTTTTTCATTTCACCTCATTCACATATTTAATTTTTGTCCTATCTCCTCTGTGAGAGACTTTAGCTCTTCATCACTCTGTATTAAGTGATTCATTTACTGAGATTTAACAGCAAATTTAATTTCTCCAACCGTGTCAGCCTCTGTCTGCCCCTCTTGATTCTGTTAGTCTCCAACAACTATAAACTGTAAATTTTTGTTCTATTTTCAGCCTCTGAGCAGGAAAAGCTTTTGATTCTGAACCCTTTACCTTAAAACTCTGTTCACAAGGCCTGGGAACTCAGAGCCTTTGACTCTGAATTAGTCTTTTGACCCCTCGGGTTTTCTTTTCATTAAATTTATTTATTGCTGTCACCCACATATAACTACTGTGTTCTTCTACTTTGATCCAAATTCCACTAAAAATCCTAATTTCACGTGTTCATTACTTCCTGGCATTAAAAAAAAAAAGAGAGGAAAAAAAAAAGAGAGGAAAAAAAAAAAAAAAAAAAAAAAGAAAAGAAAAAAATTGGTCTCTTCTTCCATGATCTTTTAGAATCCCAGTCCTACTCTGTTTGAAGGGCTGGGGGAGGGCACACAGTGGGGCTGGAGGGGACAGGGCAGGAGCACTTTCACTGTCACCTTGTGTGACTGTCCTGTGCTGCCCTGGGCTGTGAACTGCTCCCACAAACTCCATGAAGTGTTCATCTTGGAATTCACCAAATTCACTAAAGACTGAGCTTCCAGGCACACAGACTTCATCTCAGTGATGGGGGCTGCGTGTCCCTTCTCCCTCAGTCTCCTGGCTCACGCTGGCAATATGCAGAGGAGGAAGGAGGTCTGTGATCCTTCCTGTACTGGTGCAGGGAAGAGGAAATCCAAAGCAAAACCAAAAGGCAAAGAGAAGCAAGACTGCATCAGCCAGGAAGTCTAATTCACCACACGCATGAAAAAGATAGCAGACTGTTTTTTTAAAATTCAGGTTGCAGTTGATCATCCTGCTAGGCTGCAGCCCCAGGAGCATGGGCAGCAGGCTGAAGCTGGGGATTCTCCACCTTCACTCTCCTGTCATGGGACCCCACCTGCAGCGATGTGTCCAGCCCTGGAGCCCCCAGCACTGGAGAGATATGGACCTGTTGGCAGAAGCCCAAAGGAGGCCACAAAGGTGCTCAGAGGGCTGGAGTACTTCCTTTCTGGAGTCAGGCTGGGAGAGCTGGGGGTGTTCACCTGGAGAAGAGAAGGATCCAGGGATGCCTGATACCTTAGAGGCCCTTCCAGTGCCTGAAGGGGCTCAAAGAGAGCTGGAGAAGGATTTTTGGAAAGGGCCTGTAGTGACAGCACATGGGTGGAATGGTCTCGCAAAAACAGAGTGCAGGGTAAGCTTAGATATTAGGAAGGGCACCTCACTTACATTTTATGGCTGAGCAATGGACTCTTGAGACTCATACTGATGACCAGAAAAATAATGCTTTCTTTCCCTGTTCTCCTGGGGTTTAATCCTTTCACTGGCAATGCTGACAAGTACGCAGTCATCTGTGACAGTGTTCACAGGGGCTCTTGGATGAGGGAAGAGACGAGGATCTGACTCCATGTTTCAGAAGGCTTGATTTATTATTTGATGATATATATTACATTAAAACTATACTAAAAGAATAGAAGAAAAGGTTTCATCAGAAGGCTGGCTAAGAATAGAATAAGAAAGGGATGATAACTAAGGTTTGTGGCTGGACTCTCTGTCTGAGCCAGCTGGGCTGTGATTGGCCATTAATTACAAATATTTAACATGGGCTAATCAATGATCCGCCTGTTGCATTCCACAGCAGCAGATAACCATTGTTTATATTTTGTTCCTGAGGCCTCTCAGCTTCTCAGGAGGAAAAATCCTAAGGAAAGGATTTTACATAAAAGATGTCTGCAACATCATCAAATACTGCATGCCATTGCATGCAGCTCCACATGGCCCTGGGGCCTTTGTTCCCAAACTGGAAGGGGACCTGAAGCCTCCCCAGACCATCCCAGATCTGCACAGAGCCACAGCAGCTGCTCTGCTGGCTGAGGAGACCCTTGCCAGGCTTCAGGTATTGCAGCAGTTGCCTCTGTGCTCCCTGTCAGGAAACACAATTATCTTGGTGAAGAAGTGGAGAGGAAGACTCACGCTGCATTTCTCAAGCACAGGCACAGAGATTCACCCAAGTAGAAAGGAATGGCAAGATGCATTTAACCTCATTAGTTTCAGTAGGGCTGACTTTGTGCAATCCATCAGTGTACAAATACATTAGGGGAACTAAACTATTTCCACATCTCATTTACATAATGGATGGGATGTGAAATGAGTCCTATGGAGGAGAAGTGCCCTGGAGGCACTAAAGTTTATCACAATATGTAAGAGTTCTTTTAGATCATTGCATTAAATTTCCACTAACAAGATAACAAATTAATTGTCTGCATTACTGTACTAACCCAAAGTGGATAAAGTGTATGATTTCAGCAGAGGAAGGCAGCTGTTTAAGACAGCTTGGTGGTTATAGAAGGAGGCAGAAGAGATTAGTGTGTCTCCCAGCATTTGTATGCCATGATGCCAGCCCTCCTCCTGCCTCTTTAAGAAATCCAGCTCTTCTCTAATCTGATGTAGGACTTGAGCTTTATTAGTGAAGTGAGGGAGAATGAGTAAATCAACTGTATCAGACAAGCCTCAGGACATCTGGAAATTGATCATTCTGCAGAAATAAGCACTCTGTGTTTATTAGCTGGGAGTTCATCACTATCACTTCTTTTTATTCAATTCCTAAGAGATTTCAAAGCTATCATCATAGTATTAGCTCTTCTGACTGTGCTACTGGAGATAAAGATCAGAAGATCTATCTAATGATGGCTTTCTCAGTCTCCCTCTTTCTTTCTCTAAAGCTATTCTGATTAAAAAAAAAAGTAGGAAAATAGCAAGAATGAAATAAAGCAGACTTCATCTCTTAAATTTTTGCCTGTTGGCAATGGGAGTAATTTTTTTGCATTATTATTCCACAGGCACTCGGTTTTATTCAGGGGGACACATTCTGCAAAATAGAAAATCCTTCTTAGAAAAGGTGGAATTTGAAGTTTTTAATGTGGTGGTGGAAAAAGGAGGAAGATAAAAGGACTTAAAGTCATAAAGCAGTGCTTTACATTGAAAGTACAGTTATTTTAAATGATAATACACGTCAAATAGAACCCAGGGAAATTACTTCCATAAGTTAGAAAGGTAATAATATTACTTTAAGAAGAATAATTACTTTCCTTAGCTACATTTATCACATAGTAATTCAGTTCTCCCTTCTGGAATATGATGCAATGCCAAACTTTTGACTGATTTATTTAAAACCAGCCTTGAGAAAAGATTCACCAAGATATGAGGTTTCTCCTGGTTCTTTATTCCAAACTGAGGAGTTATCAAAATGCAAATGCTCTGACTAACTACATGTTTAGACATGCATTCCTGTACAGCTGCATTGCGTAGCTTCATTGTGTAAAGACACTGGGAGGAAAAAAAAGAACCATCTGTAAGAGTTTTCCAATAACAATGGTCAGACACATAAACAATTTAAGTATAGCCATGGATTTCCAGAAATCTGTGGGGAGTACAAACCCAATCCAATGAACTCTCTAAAGAAAAATCTTCCCTAGCGGAAGCTTCGCTCAGATCAATTTTTATCAGCTGATTTTTTCCATTTTCCAATGGCAAATTAACATTCATTATCTCTTTTGGACTGGCACTTTGAGTTCCAGCCTGGGTGCATGTTGTGCTAGATTCTGTACACAGATTAAAGAAGAAAAGGTGCACGTTGTCCAAGAATCTTTCTGTGCAATAGACAATGAGAGAAAACAGATGAATGCAATGAACAGGGTGATCATGATTTAACAGTAAAGCAAGGCAAGTAAATTAATCCATTTGTACAGAGCCCAGCACAATGCAGCTGGACCACATTACTTGAAAAGTTAGCACCCAATAACAATAACAATAATTACCAGGTCTTTAAAATTAATGTATTAATTTCAGTTAGAGCTCATAAGTTGCTTAGCCAGTGAATGAAAAATGCTATAAATCTTTAAGGAAAGGCCAATTTCAAGTCAGCATTGTCTTCCCTCCTACACAAGCTTTCTGCCAGTTGGCCCTGAACTAGAATCGTGCTTCTCCTGAATCACCTTTTTACTTATGATTATGGTGATTATTTCTTTATAATCATAGCATCATTGTTTCAGGCTCCTGACAAAATCCTTCATGTCCACCTCTGCTTTTGAAGCTGTCCTTTCCCTGTGCCCTTTCTCATTACATACATAATGATTGATTTCCTTCCTGCTTTGCTGCCCATTGTTTCCTTGCATGTGCGTGTGGTGTTGCCTGTGCTCTCAATAGGACTCAGGGGAGTTAAGGTATGGGTCTTTCATGGGATGGAGAGGGTTCTAATTTGGAGGAAATGCACAAAGATTAACAGATAGGTGATAAATAATGTCTGAATCAGGCCATGAGTTTACATCATAGAGTCATAGAATTATTTGGATTGGAAGGGTCCTTAAATACCATCTTGTATCAACCCCCCTGCAATGGTCAGAGGCACCTTCCACTGTCCCAGGCTGCTCCAAGCCCCATCCAGCCTGGCCTTGGGCACTGCCAGGGATCCAGGGGCAGCCACAGCTGCTCTGGGCACCCTGGGCCAGGGCCTGCCCATCCTCACAGGCAAGTATTTCTTTGTAAGAAATAAAACTTCCGTTTTGGAATTTAAATCAGTTCCCCTCTGTCCTATCACTATGTGGGTGCGCAAAAGAGTCACTCTTCAGATTTTTTTTTTAAGCTCCTTTCAAGTACTGGAAGGGGTTATATGGTCTCCCCACAGCCTTCTTCAGTCTGAAAAACTCTCATTTCTTCTCAGCCTGTCTCCATGGCAAAAGTGCTCCAGCCCCCACAGAATCTTCTCTCTTTCTGAGGCAGTGCCAAAGGATAAAATATACTGATTCAACAAATGAGCATGTGAATTTTAAACTCTTACATCCCTCTGATGGTGTTGGAAATTACTTATTTTCACCTGATTCTTAGATGGGTTGTACTAGGGCCTTGTCCTACCCAAGGCCTTCTGAACAGAGCACTCCAACTGAGAGGAAAAAGTGCAATGAGAGGTGATGATACCACACCAGCAGGTCTGCCCACTGAAGGACAGACATTGCACTACTGCAGCATGCATCAAAACCTTGTCAGCAAATTGCTGCACCTCTGTGTGTTCCCAACAATACCTCTGTTTGCATTTTGATATCCGGGAAAGAAAACTGATGGCTCTCCTTTATTGACTGCTCCAGATCCATAAATTACCCTTCTCCCTCAATATAGAGGAGATTTTCAGTGAGGTGAGGGATACAGGCTGAAGAAACCAAGCCTCTAAAACAAGAGACAGATGTCTGATTCACCAATGATGAGCTGCAATTGGGCCATGTAGACTTTGAAGTAATTCATTGCATTTGTATCTCTTCTGTAGGGGGAGGACTTTCCTCAATGATTTGTATGACCTTGCTAAACCCAGCTAGGTGGTAATTGAGCAGCAACTACTTCTTCAAAAGAAACAGAATAAAAATATTGAAAATATTGACTCACCCCAAAGGCAGTGAGCAGCACTTTGGTCTTTGACCTTTAAGCATCCTAGGGTAGTCAATAACCTGGCTGTTAGATGTTGTGCCTGCCACTGATTTTGATTTGGGAGTAGTTTAACCTTGAACCAAGATCTAAGTAACCACGGCAACAGGAAGTTGGCCTCTCCATCCAAGGAGTGGGGATCCATAAATCAAGGTCCCTAATGCAAACACTGTGTGCAGGTAGAGATTTGAGAGGATAAGTGGTTTGTGGGGGATTACCTTTGAAAAAAATGAGTGATTGTCCCTCGATATGTTGAAACACAGCTTCACAGACTTTTTTCTTTTTTTATCAATAGAGGTCAACAGGTTACAGCTGCATGTTTTCATACGGCTCTTTATATATGCCCTTCAGTTTAATTAGAACCAGATGTTGAATTTATGAGGTTGTTAGCATTATTATGTACCATATGCACGTGCATATATGTGTGTGTGTATTGATACATGCACCCACATGTGCACATTTCTTGTGCACCAACTACACTCATGAATAAATATTGTTAAGGCACAAACCCAAGCACTGTGTAGTGGTGAGACCTCAGGTGTGCATACACAGAGCTCCAGAGGGTAATTGCCTAGTCAAATATCTCACTTATTCTATGGGACACTGCTTTATTCAATGTATAGAGCTCACCTAATGAACAGCTATTTGGGAGCTGGATTTTCCTCTTGCTATTCAGTGCATGACATCATGTCTCATTTATTCCACATTTCTAAGCCTCGGTATGAATAGATGAATGTTTCATGAATGTTGATAATTTTATTTTCACAGGACTGCTCTTGAGATGAGGGGTATATTATTGTTCTCATTTGCACTAGAGAAGCCGAGCAGAGAGAGATTGAAGTTTAATGGATACAATTTGAGATGCTTAATACTAGATTTGAGGCTCTGGAAAGATGTGTGGTCTAATAGGCAGAGACTGCTCTGTTTGTCTCTACCAAGCTTTGACCTGTAACACTGTCTCACTTGTGACTGTTTCTGCCCTTTCTTGCCTCCCTTAAATCCAGTAGCTGATATCAGGTCACATTTTCATGTTTTCATCAGGATTCCTCTCCCAAACTGGCCCATTTGTATCCTGTCTTTCAGACTCCTCTCACTGTAGCCATTCTGTGCCTGAATGTGATAGGGATCTCTTCCATAGCTTCTGAGAGAACCCACAGATCTGCTGATATTTCTCATTTTATGTTTCCAGAAACCTAAGTTCATAGGGACTCCAAATAGCAAATATAAGGAATTTTTGGTTGGTGTGTGGAGAAGCTGAGCACAGTAAAGAGACAAAAAAGGGAAAAGGGTCTGGAGCAGCAGGAGCAGCTGAGAGAGCTGGGGGAGCTCAGCCTGGAGTAACAGAGGCTCAGGGGGGACCTTCTCACTCTCTAAACTCCCTGACAGGAGGTTGCAGCCAGGTGGGGACCAGACTCTACTCCCAGGGAGCAAGGGACAGAACAAGAGGAAAGCTGTGCCAGGGGAGGTTTAAATTGTATATTAACAAAACTTTCTTCACAGAAAGGGTTGTCCAGTTCTGACACAGGCTCTCAGGAGCAGTGCTGGAGCTCCCATCCCCTGGAGGGATTGAAAAGCCAGGTGGATGTGGGAACGTGGGTCAGTGGTGGCCTTGGCAGTGGTGGGGGAGCAGTGGGACTTGCTGATCTTAGGGAGCTTTCCCAGGCTGTGTCAGAGCACCTGTGGAAAGTCTTTGAGGAACCAGCAGGTGCTATCCAGGTGCAGCCAGGGGTGGCAGAGGGGGGTCAGTGCTGCAGAGGGTAAGAGCCCCCACCTGCTGACCTGACCTGCTGGGCCAGGAGGTTTGCTGCTGGCCTGGATCAGGAATGTTGTGGAGACATGAAAAACCAGATCAGGGTGGCAAATCAAACTCAGCAAAGATGTCAGGAGATTCTCATGATTGACCAAGAAACTCCTGAGTAACGTCAGGTACAAAAAGGAATCCAAAGAGATGTGGAAGCTGGTGACCCAGAGAATGAGATCTGCAATGTTCAGGCATGCAGGGATGGGCTTAGGAAGGCAAAGCCCACCTGGAGCTGAATCTAGGGCAGAAGATCAGCAAGAAATGTTTTGACAGTTACACAAAGCAGACAAAAATGGCCTATGGAAAATATGGGCCCCTTGCTGAATAAAACAGGGACCCCGGCTGAAAAAGATCAGCAGGAGACTGATTGTCCTCTTTGCCTTGATCTCTGCTGGTAGGACTGGCCTTTGAGAATCCCAGACCTGTAATGCTGCTGTGGAAAGAAAACCTGCTCTTGGAGGAAGATCTGATTAGGGAACAGTTAAATGAACTAGACATGCATAAATCCATGGGATTTGGCAGGATGTACCCAAAGGTGCTGAGGGATCTGGCTGGCATCACTGTGAGACTACTCTAGGCTGTTTTTGAAAGGTTGTGGTGATCAGGATAGGGTTCTGAGGACTAGAAGAGAGGAAATATCAGTCCAATGAGGTCAAGAAGGAAAAGCAAGGAAGCAGCAAGGCTGTTCAGTCTCATCTCAATCTCTAGAATTTGATGGAGTAAATAATTGTGAAGAGCATTTCCAAATATATGAAGGAGGAAAAGGTGACCAGGAGTAGTTATCACAGATCTGTGAAGTGGAAATCATGCCTCACCAATCTGATGTTTTTCATCTTGACTTTAGCAAGAGTTCTGCCACTGAATTCTATCATCTTCTTACAGACAAAATGATGAAACACAGGCAGAATAAATGTACTCTGACTGTGATGGACTGAAAACTGGCTGGACTCAGAGGGCTGTGATGGGTAGCACAAAATCCACTTAGAGACCGGACAGTAGAGGTCCCCATGATATGGGGACTAAAAACTTCTGACATGTCAATTAATGAGCAGGGTGGCAGGGTAGAGAACACCCTCCACAAATCTGGAGAATTTCAGAACTCAGAAATGTGTTCTGAGCAGTGGCTGATATGCCAGAGGAATATGGACACATGGGAGAGAGTCCAGTCAGAGGCCACAGAGATTATGAAGAATCTGGGATATTATCTCTCTTATGAGGAAAGACTCAGAGGGATGGGATGTTCTGCCTGGAGAAGAGAAGGCTCAGGGGGATTTTTCCATTTATGCAAATATTTGATGGGAAAGATTAGAGAGGATGGAGCCAGATTATTCTCAATGCTGCCCAGTGACAGGACAAGAGTAAATGGGCACAAGCTGAAACATTAACACAAGTTGTTCCTGAACAGTGTAGATTTATTGAGGGGATGAACAGCTTGTAGAGAGGTTGTGGATTCTCCCTCTTTGGAGATATTCTCATTTGGCCAGATGTGGTCCAGGGCAGCCTTCTCTGGATGACCCTGTTTGAGCAGGGTGATGTGGGCAAGGTGGTCTCAAGAGAAGCTTTTCAACCTCAGCTGCTCTGAGGTTTTTTGAATCATTGTATAATGTAGTTGCCAAAATCTGATGCATTTTATCTGAGGCTCATGTGCAGGTTGAGATCTGAAAAAAGAAGTAATTTATGAAGGATTTTCTCTGATAAATGAATATCTGCCCTAATCACGTTGAAGCCCATCATCACAGAGACTGGGAGAGGTTCTCAAATTTCCATGCCAGGATTTTAAATTTCACATATTTACAAGCAAACAAAATGGTTAAAAATTATACAAGGGTTTGAGAAATATTGTTAGTGGAGGAATTTGCCAGCCATAAGCGTATAACTTTTATTTTTCTGGAATATTTAACTTCTTTGGCATTATTTTACCACTCATTTATTCTGCATTGTAAACTGTAGGTAGAAAGACATATGACAAACAACTCTTTCTTTCTTTAACTCACTTCCCTTTGATGAACTGCAAGGCAAATTTAATTAGGAAGGGAATTCCTGAAAAATAAATGTAACATGCTCCGGATGGGAACTGCATATTGAGGTTGTTCCTGATGCCTGCTCCTTACTCAGATGAAACACCCACTAAGTCAGGTGTTTATAGCAGAGAAGTATGTAACTATGTGTGGAGAATGAACTACACAGGAAATGATACATAGGCATTCCCAGTAAATAGAGTTATGAAGGATATCTGTCTTTATACATGTATCAGAGTGTATGTGGTTTTTTTAGAAGAAAAAGTACTAATACGCTAATGTACTAAAAGTACAATGTTTTGTAGGTTTACCATTTTTTATAGAGACCAGTGATGGTACATCTTTCAGCAAAATTATCAAAAATTCATAACAATTATGATCTTTGCTAGTATCAAGACTGTATTACAGAAAGATACAAAAGGAAATATGGAAATATATCAATGTAGCAAGGACAGCAACTGACTTCTCTTTTTTTCAGATATATCCCCAGACATATTACAATACTAATACTCATCCAAATTTTGTTTCCCCAGGAATTGCAGGTCCCCACTTAAAAGCAGACCAGACTTCACTTCATGGTAAAATGGAAAGTTCTGCCTGTAATGTGATGACCAGAAGGAAACCAGCAGCTGTTGACAGTGTTGCAATGCCAAGTCCAGTGTTATCTCTCCTACCTTCATCATCAGCAACATCTGAAGCAGGTAATGCTGTTTTCACTCCAGCCCCTCTGTCTCTTCCCCATCTTCTTCCTCCTGGAGCCAAACAATGTGTTCACCCAATTCTCTTCCTGATTGGAGAAGTAGCTGCAAATGTGAATGTCTAATGTGATAATCAGGCTGTAACATCTCCAATGCTTTCTTACCGTGATTGTAGATCTTGGCACATCAAATCTATTTTATTCACACACCACCACTTGTGCAAGTAGCACCAGCCTGTAGGGTCTAGCAGGACGCTCCAAACCAAGACTCCTGGGTTCCTTCCTCAGCCCCATCCTTCATTTCTTTTAAATGCTTCCATCCCTGTAGCATGAACAAACCGAATACACAGTGAATAGCTGAGGAGCAGATGAGATTTCTTACTGCATACTTCAATGATTTTAGCATAATATTCTGTCTTGCAAATGCAAAATTGTCTGGGGCAATGAGCAGTGATTTAAAATACCAGAATAAATAAGTCAGAATAGCATGCTTTTCTATCAACTTATATTTTATGCTTCTATTTTGAATCAGATCAGAAAGGTGATATCTTTATACTGCTGGAAATTGAGCCAAGTCATTCAGGCATCATCATGCCTTTTCTTGGGCATGGATAGAGAGGTTAATCTTCCATTTTGTATTAATTTCCATTGAGTGGGGAATCCACAGTTCATTACCCTACATGCAGCCATTAAGAGTTTCACAGTCTTGTCAAACTTTTGATGCCACATTCACAAGAAACATATTTGTATCATTGACTTACAGAATTATTGCATATTTAATCATTCAGCTGAAAGTGCTTTTTCAATGCACTTATTTTTATTTCCCTCTCACTTCTTGAATAAATTGTTAAAGCAAGGGTTTCGTGCTGCAAATTAGCCTCTGTAAAGATAAATTTTTAAATTTAAAAAAATCAGGATTGTCTGTTTAGTCTTTAGTACTTTCCTATATATAAACAAAGGACAGATTTTTAAAGTGGCAGAGAAGGAAAGCACACAAATATTTTATGATCCGTTTCAAGATGAAAGTGTATGCTTGACTGCATAGTTCATTCTTTCCATTTTCAGAAGTCGAATTAAATTGTTGGTTTATCTGTAGCCCAGATGTTGAAATAATTTAGCTGAAGACCGAAAGAAACTGTGTTAATGAGAAAACAGGACAATGCTATGGGTTTCCTGTAATTAATAGGAAGCTCTTTGAAAATTCCTCCATTCAATGCAAGCCAAGAAATTGACCCCAGCTTTGAGCAGCCTCCTCTGTGCCATGTTCATGCAAGTGGCCTCAGGCACCTCTGAAGGGATGGAGAGTAACAGGCAGCAAGAAGGATTTTAGAGCTTCAACATAACAGAGCCATCCAGAATAAACTTATGGGGCCAATGAAGAGCATCCAAAGGATCTGATCTACCTGGGTTCACCTCCTTGTTCACCATCACTGCTGGAGTGGGTCTTTCATCCTCTTCTAGCTCCCCTTGGAAATATATATTTCTAATAGGAGTGGCTCTCTTTTCTTCAGAAGCTGTTTCTGGCATCATTTCATTCCTGTATAAAAGCTTGTGCTACATCATGCGTTTCTAGTTTCCCTTCATTTTGGGCTGGATTTTGCCTTTGTGGAGGCAGACCAGAAAAAATTCCAAAAAACTATGACCAGCACAGACCAGCCTGGGTCCAGGGTTGGGCAGGGTCTGTCTGGATAAAATGGAAAAGATTAATGCATAGCTTTGGCTTTCAGCAGAGCAGTATGTCACATGGTAATATAGGAAAATATTTTATATCAAAGATTGCTCACCAAGAGCTTCCAGATGAGTTGATAACACCTAATGGCTCTCACTTCAATACTAGTTTACCTTGGCAGATCTCCCTGATATTTTATCATAGGCACACCTCATCAAAGCTTCCCCCTGCAGGCCCATCAGACTATTTCTGCATAGTCTTCCTACACCAAACATAGAATCAGATGTCCCTGACATTCACTAATCAAAAAAATGTTGGATTTCCTAATATCTCATTTTAAAAGCCTGACCTGAAAGCACAGATATTTACCCAGTACATGCATTCTGACTACTGGCAGACTGTGTAACAGCTCAAATGATTTCTAGAGCCTGCAAGTTCAGAGGCTTGCTAGGAAGAAAGAAAAAGAATTATAAGTAGCTTCTAACAAGCTCCCTGAGAAAGCCATAAACACCCCAAAACATTTGCAAAGGAAAAATTAGTGCAATAAGCCAGCACAGAACAGCACATAGGGTTTTTTTTCCTAAATGTGAAAATGTGTTTCAGCACAAAAACAAATAGACTTGTGAGTTTGCAAAGTTTTATAAGGGCAAAAAAAGTATCTAAACATGAAGGAATACACTGAAAGTGGTGTTCAGCCATCCATTTACATGCAGGAGCAGAAGCCTACCCACAGTTGCCTCCATATCAGTTAATTTTGGGGAATTGGGCAGTTTGGCAGAAGGCCAACCTTTCCTCCATTGGGGCAGTGTCTATTCAGAATCAGGCTCCACTCAGGACTCTCAGCCTGAGTGATTCCTCCAGTGCCTAAGAGGGTTTCAGGATGGACAGGAGCTCTGTGTTCTTACCCAGCATCAGGACATCAAAACAATGTGCAAGGTCATCTTGAACTGCACAGAGTTCCCATTTTAGGGTTTAGAAGCTGAGGTCATCCTCTGTACAGACCAGGTCTCCACTGACTACGTTCAGGTGGTAACACCAATCTGCAGAAACAGCTGGCTACAGATAAATCTCAGTAAAGACATAACATCTTTTCAGGGACTTGGCTAATGCTTTATTTCAACTTTTTTTCCCCAGTTCCTTGGCTTACTTTCTTTCCAATGAAAATTGAGAGTAAAGCCAAATCTACTGGTATCATCGTGATACCTTGCAAGCTTTCCTGTATTTCTGATAAATTTTCCGTTGTCAATCACCAACTGAAAAAAATTTCAGCTTTACTTTCAGAAAAAAAAAAGCACCGCAAATATTCAAATTTAAAAAAAATATATAGGATTTGAAAATGTGCCCTGACAATAGAAATAAAAGACAAAAGGTGGACAGTGAACTTGAGGAGTGTGCCAAATGTTTGGTTTTTTAGATCTTCTGACCTGAAGCTACTCTCAGGATATGGGTGGGACTCAAAGGATTTGAATGCTTAAGGCTGAAGTTATTGGGGCTACTTATGTCAATCACCAGTGAGAACAGATGAGAGTAATCATTTTCTGTGACAGGGACTTAACCTTTTTTGATCAAATTTCTGGGAAATAGCTCGCTGCCACTTGCCTTCAGGGATCTTGAATCCACAGTTTTTTAGGGGTGACCTACTTGGGAGGAATTTTGTGCAACTAATTAGCTTCTCCTGAGCAACTTGGATATTTCATTTCCTTTCTCTTTTCCTTTGGTACCAAAATGACTGCATTCCTCTTTTCTTTTGTCCTTTGTGAACCACAAACTGCAAATGGGTTTTATTTTTCTTTTTGGTGTGGGGAGTGGGTTACATATGGAAAATGTATTTTGTTTTGTAATTAATGAAAACCAGACTTTGGGAAGTTGGCCATCCCAGGTCTTTATTTATAAGAGAGCATATGTCTGTGTTTTGTTTATGACTCACTCCTACTTCTTACATTGTAACTTGGGTTTGTTTATGCAAGCTCTTCGCTGAATCCAAGCAACATGGTGGTATAAGAGCCAATAATTTATGTTCTTCAAGAGGGGAGGCCAGTGAATGAGGTTTATATGCTGAATCTGTCACAGCCCATAGAGAGCAAGAGGAGATTCTACAACTTGACAGTTCCTGGTTATCTGCAGAAAATGCTACAATAGCAACTTATTTAAACTACTGCTGGAAGATTAGCCTGTTAGCCATGAAGGCAGAGATAACCCCCAAATGAACCTTTCTCAAAATCTTGCCTGCTTGGGAAACTTCAAGGATTTCAAACCCAAATGACTGCTTGACAGTCAGGTGTAAATTAAGTTTGCAAGTGGATGTGGGCTGAGGTTAATTTAGTAGGATGTTTTATTCTTTACCAAAAAGGAAATTCTGAGTCCCATCATTTCTTTCCCAGCAGCACAGAACGAATATGTCAGGAGTGAAAGGGAGCACCAGTTATTGCAATAGCAGAATTAATACATTCTGCTTCCCTCACAAAGGGGTAGTTACTTCTAATCTGTGTGCAAATCCTGAACTCTGAACAGATGCCATGTTCAGGAAAGGACAATGAGACAATTTAGGCAAAACAAGCAAGCTCTCGTGTCCTAAGCAAAGGACAAGGAGCCAAGAAATTCTGGGTACTCTTCCCAGCTCTGACAATGACTCACAACGTGACCTTGGCAAGAAACTTAACTACTTTGGACTTCGTTCAGATCTAAAGTAAGTGATCTGAACCAGGAGTAAGCTTACTTTGGGGGCCATTAAAGTCAATTATATGACTGAGTAGTTTCAGCTAGTATCTGAAGAGATGATAGTACAGAAACCCAGGCAGGGGAAATGAATTTGCCACAGCTGAAGTGACCCACACATCTTGTCTCTGCCCACTAGTTTCAGCGACAAACACTTTTCATACTAACTGGCATTCATGACAAGAATTAAAGGCTGAATTGAAGGCATCAGGATTATATCTTTGGGGTACAGAAGGTTTAATAGTTAAGTTGGACCAATATGACAGCTATGCTAAGCTTCCTTCTCTCCTATTAAAGGTTGAAAAATGAGAATGAAGCAAACTCATGCTAAAACATTGCTGTAGCAAAAGCTTTGTTGCTTTAGAAGAGGGAACAGGCGCAGAGAAATCTCTGAAGACTATTTATATGAAAATTGTATTTTCACCTACTCTTCATGATGCTAGTAGGGATAAAAGAAGAGTTTCCAATCACTGTTGTTTGACCCACCCCTGTTTCTCTCCTTGTCTCCCAACAGCCAGCTCACCGTTGAAGAAAAGGTTCAAGCGCCGTGAAATCGAAGCAATCCAGTGCGAGGTGCGCAAGATGTGCAACTACACCAAGATCCTGTCCACAAAGAAGAACCTGGACCATGTGAACAAGATCCTGAAAGCCAAGCGGCTGCAGAGACAATCAAAGACAGGCAATAACTTCGTGAAGAAGAGGAGGGGGCGTCCTCGGAAGCAACCCCTTTCCTTTGACGAAGACTCCAGAGACCAAATGCCCGTTCTGGAAAAATGTGTTGACCTTCCGAGCAAAAGAGGTCAGAGACCAACACTCAACCCATTAATATTGGAGCAAGCAGCCACTCAAGATACAATCATGGCCACCATCGAGGCTGTCATACACATGGCTCGAGAGACGCCACCGCTGCCGCCTCCTCTGCCTCCTCCACCCCCTCCACTCCCTCTCCCTCTACCCCGGGCGCCCCGGGTCGGGAAAAGGAAAAACAAGTCCCCGCAGGAGGAAGAGGAGGACGTGAAAGTGAAGCGGCACCGGAAAGGCAGAGGGAGCGAAAGCGAAGGCCTTCCCTAAGGCCAGTGCACCTCATCAGATGCTGGGTGCCCACAGTGGAGCACGCCAGGACTGGGGGACAGGAGGTGCACAGTCGGCCTCACCCCTTTGGCAGCACCAGACTGACCTGTCCCTTCAGCAGCTAGAACTCATTGCAGAGAGCTGTGCCAGCTGGGGCGCGCATCTTTCCTCTTCATCGCTTTGACCCAAGCCCCCCCCCAAAGGAAAGAGGGGGGAAAGGCGGGGGAAAAGTGGGGGATACAGGGGAGGAGGATGTGTGTCAAAGTTGGAAAAAGCATGAACTCTGCCGAGTTTCCAAAACTAATCTGAATCTCAGCATTGCTGTTCTCATACCGTACCCAGAGGCTGGAAGTCATCCTCGCAGATAGCTGAACGTTGTCACTAAGGTGCATGCTCGACTCTGATTCTGTTTGGTGGGCCAGGTGAAACTAAGAGTAACTTTACCATAGTATAAATCATTGTAAAAAAGGAAAAAAAAAAAAAAAAAAAAAGAAACAAAGAAACAAAGAAAGAAACAAAGAAAGAAACAAAGAAAGAAACAAAGAAGAAAAAACCCAACAAAAAATAATGTAATTTTCTCAACTGTGATATTGGTTATAACCGATTTGATTTTTTTTTTTCCAGTTTTATATACCTACCAGGCTTTGGGACAGCATAAGCCAAAATGCCTGGCTCCTGCTAGAACTATATATTTCTTTCTCATTTACTTGCCTAGTTACAACTAGCTGCAATATAGGCAATAGAAAATTAGAGCCTTACACGCGTGCACACTCATTCCGAGTGCTATCCCAAGAAACGATGGAATATCACAGCATTTACAATAAGGTATACACGGATATTCGGTTACAATAGCACGTTTATATGAAGCAACTTGGCAATGGCATGTGAAAAAGGGGTCATCCATCAGCCAAGTTGTTTTGATGCTCGGTACATATAAGTAGAGAACAGCAAGACACTTCTGGGGAATAGTTATAGTAAACATGGAAAAAAATCACCAAAAAAATAATATAAAAAAGATAAAAGAAAAAAAATAGGACAGAAAAAAAAAATAGAATTAAAACCAGAACCCAAATCTACCAAGTTTTTGCCATCTTCAATTCCCAGTGAAATTAATGGGAAAACCAGAATATTAATAATTTGCTTTGGGTAGCAATGCCTTGATATTATCTTTTAAAGAAAATAGATAAAGTAGATTGTTTTAAAAAACTATAGAACAAACCCTATGGATAATAGATCCTTTCTTGGCAATTATTTCTGAAAAAAAAAATGAAAAGGAATAAGTGTTCTTATCTGAAAATAGAAATAAAAATGTTCAAAGGGTATCACCACTGCAATTGTATTAGTGCCACTTTGGACATGTTCTCCAAGTTGTGGTTGCCTTAATAAACTAAAAAATAATTTTTTTTTTGTACATAATGTAATTATAAAGCTCTCAGTCTGCATGGATGCAAACTGTATGTGACAAATCGTCTCTTTAAATGGTCAGTTCAAATTGTACATTTCTCATTCGAGTTGTCCGTTAGCCATTGATTAAACTTGGGTAAAATACCCAAGCTCCATATCCACAGCCCAATTAAAATGTTTTGCTAAAACAAAGACTGAACAAAAAGCTGTTCCATTGCAGTGTCAATGCTTTTAAAAAAGAAAGTAAATTGTTGAAATTTGAAATAGGTACTTTCAACTTTATTTCCTTTCTTTTTAAATCCTGCACTCAACACCTAGCATGGCAAGATGGATATTAAAATGGGAACAGGGAGGGAAGATTCCACCAAGGGAGGAGGGATTGGAATTACTTAATGGTTGACAAGCCAAATTCTATTCCCTTTTTCGAGAAATCTTGAATTGGTTTATTGCCAAGGAAGCTTCATATAGCACGACACTAAAAAGAAAAAAATAAAAAAGAAGAAGAACCACAAGAAAACCCCACCAAAAAAACAAAACAACAAACTTAAGAAAAAGTCCCCACAAAAAATATTGTGTTTCTATTCTGTTATTTATTTACAAAAATCATATCAAGACTATGGTGTTAGAGGAACACTGTAAACATACAACTCGTTGTTTTTTAGAGACTGATTTTTCTTCTGTGATAGCACCTTAGCTTATTAAAACTGAACGCATATGGGGATAGGATTGCGTCGGGGAGCTGGAAGAGGGGATGTATTATTTTTTATTTTTTTAAGACTGGAACAAATTTTGAGGTCCTAACTCCTTAAAGCTGATAAGAGGGATCGCAGAATTTTGTTTCCAATTTGTTTTGCATCATTCATCATACCTATTTTTGCTTTTTGTTTTCCAATTAATGCAGCTTAGAAATAAATTGGCTGGTTGCTCGTTCTGTTAAAAACAATTTTGCTTTTCAGCTCTCTTGAACTAGCACAGTGTTATTGACTGAAGTTGTAGACCTGCAGAAAAAAAACCCTAAACCTCATTGAACTCCTCTCTTCTTCCTTAAAAAACATTGGATTGAGGTTTAGTTAATTTATAAATCTTTTATTCCCAATCTCCTTTGGGCTTGAAAGTAGGTGACAGTCACTTAAAATGACAGAAAAAAAATCGTAAGTTTGGTATTCCAAGTAGCTGAAATTAAGCCAAACAACTTATCCTTAGTTTTATCTCCAGTGATGTCCTTCCTAGCATTGAAGGACATTTCAGTGTGTAGTGAGTGAAAAGAAGGTCTGGATGGCAACAAATTCTGCCATCCAATGCCCATCGTGGCTTCAAGAGGGTCAGAGTGCCGTAAAGGGCTGGATTTGGGCTGGACCTTTCTGGACACATTGAGATAAAACTTCCCCAGGGAAGGATAATTGAGTGGCTGCTGCCTCTCCATGCTCCTGAGATTTGGGAAAAGAATGCTCTTATCCTTCCAAAAAGTGCTATCCAAAAGGCTGCTAGAGGCACAGTGTTTAAGGAGAGCATCCACATGGAGGGAACAACCCCACAGACCCTTCGTTGAGCAAAACCATGAAGAGGTCCTATTTGTCCTAGAGAAACTAAGCTCAGGACTTGGTAGCTAAAAGCTCTCAGCATGGGATGGGCTCTATCCAGAAGATCAAGGTTTCTGTTTTCATGGCAAGAAGGTGCTGGTGGAGCGTGGTGCTGTGGTTCAGCTTTGGCTGTTTGTCCACACAACACCCTCATGCAGCTGGTCCTGGGCTGACAGGGAGAGTAGCTTGTTAGTGTCATAAACAGCAGACTGAAAATACTGTTAGATGGCACTCAGAATTTGTGTTCTGCATGTTGCATAGTCTATAAAGATGATAAGCAAGTTGCTGACAGAATAATATTTTAAGGCGATGTACTACATGCAGATCATAAAGGATTTAGTTTTAGGGCTTAAGGCTAAAATCCCACTCCTGCCGTTTATTACCCAACAATATTCCAGTAATGAGCTTTTTGATTTTTTTTTCCCTTACCACAAGGAAGATTTACTGAGGAACTCTCTAGATTCTCTCCACACATTTCCAAATACTGTATAATACTGGGGTGAAAGCCCTTTTGCTTACTAAGACCAAAAAAACCTTTCAAACACCTCCACTGTGTCACAGATTAGCACATATCTGAGCATGCTTCAATAAAAACACAAAACAGTATCACGTGGCTGTGAGCCATATGAAATAAGGCCACGGGTTTGCATCCACTCTGTGGGTCTTTTATTCCTCAATCCAGTGTAAAACCAGAAATGGGGATAAATATTCAGGGAGAGAGGAAAAAAAAAAAAAAAAAAAAAATAAAATAAAATAAAAAAAAAAAAACCATTACCACTTGTGTCTCCAAGACCTTCATGCTGCCAGTTTCTTGAGCCCTTCAATATTAAATTTTCTGTGAAGCACCTCGCATGTTTTTGGATAACTGCAAAAAAAATGGAAAAAATAAATTTAAAAGAGGTGAAAATAGTCATCAGCTACCCAGGTATCCTACAGCATGGCCCATTTGGCAGAAATGTTGTGGTACATAGAATATTCTAATTGTGACTATTTGGGTAGCATCTGGTGCAACGGGGTGCCAGTTCATCACGAGGACTTCTGAGCACTACAGTAATGCACCAAATAAACAGAAATCACTGTTTCAAACACAAGGATTTCCCTAACTCTTGTTTTCACAGGCCCTGATTCAGGACTACACATAAGAACATCTAATGAGCGTCCTGAAGAGTTTGAAGAACAACTAAAATAATAAAGGGAAAAGGGAAAAAAAAAAAAAAAAAATTTTAAAAATGGAAAAAAGAATCCAAGAAACAAAACCAGTATGGTTTTCTGAATTGAAAACTGGCCCTTGTAATGCCTCTTCTTTCCATATCATCCAAAAACTGGGGTGCAGCAGTTCTGAGATAATTAGAAGCACATTTCAACAAAGAACACATATTGGAGATCTCCTTAAGATGCCTGCCTAGTTTGCATAAAACACTACATAGAAAAAAAAGAAAAAGAAAAAAATATAAAAACATGAAAAGAGCTGCCAATTGGACAACATGGGGAAGCAGTTCAATCCCATGTTGGTTTGTTTTACTTTTCTTTTTCTTTATTTTTTAAGCTATTTCTTAAATAATAAATGCACATGAAGTGTTAAATATGTATATACTGTATTTCAAAAAATTAAAAAATCAAACAAATGGGGCACAAGATTGTTCTATAAGTCGTGCTGGCTAATTTTTAGTTTGTATTCATAAGTGGTTTTTAAAAGCCTTTTTTAAAGTGTAATTTGCATGTTCTACTTTGATTGTATGTAAACATATTTTAGAGCAAAAAAATGTATTTGTATTTTATTGAATATAGAGGCAAGAAAAAAACTTGTACATTGTTTGAAATGTTCTTTTTGTAACAGTTTTTATTCATGAAGCATTTTTGTACATTTAAAAATGGATATGGACTTGATGTTCTTTGAGGCTTAGATACATCTGGCATGCTTTAATGTCATGCTCCTTCATGATCTTAGATGTTGGTTTTTAAACATTTTTTTCTAAAACAAAGCTCAGTCTTTTCGCTACCAAATCAGGTTAGCACAGTATAGAGCACTTAACTAAAAAAAAAAAAGAAAAAAAAAAGTTAATCCTATTCATATGTTATTCATTGTGTGAAATTAAAGGAATTCAATTCAGTCTAACATGAGTTGTGAATTCTTTTGTCTTATTTTCCATCTGTTTCCCATCACTAGGGAGTTTAATAGCTTTTGGGATACTAATACCATGCATTCACAAGCCCTCTTTATGGTAATGGATAAAAACATGCTTTGGTTCTGTTCTTTTTAATTTTCTTTCTTTCCTTCTTTCTTTCTTTCTTTCTTTCTTTCCTTCTTTTCTTTTTTTTTAATTTTTCCCAGAATATCCTTAAAAGTTAAAAATGGACTGCGCCATGGGCCCCACGGGCAGAAGGGGGCTTTAGTGCTGTGCTTATCACTGAAAGGACAGAAACATCTCTGGCCCAAATTGTGTCCTTGGGCACCAGTAGAGTAGAACTTGCCACCCAGGTGGGATTTCCACTCCAGATGGAGCATCCCTCTCCAGATGCCCGCAGGGAAGGCAGTCCCAGGGGCTGGGCTGTCGACAAGGGGGTGATGAGAGCCAACTCTCTCCTCCCCGAGCAGCAGAGAGGAAGGGCTGCAGGCCAAGGGGTATTTTCCGTTCAGTGGAGCCCCATGCTGTGACAATGGCACAGGCCACAGCTCCTTGCAGGGGTTTAAGTTTCCTTTCCAAGTTTCTGCTGAGAGCAGTCTTTCTGCCATTGCAGGCAGTCAGCCTCAGCATCCACGAGCTCCTCCACGGCAACGCCAGGTTTCATCTTTCTCCTCCTCAGAGAGAGCTCACCACCTTCACCAGTGGCTCAGCAGCCTCGTGGAAATTAAATCCCACCTCCTGGAGAAGTCAGGGATGCCCAGGCAGGATAGATAACTTAGTGTCCTGTCTCATTCTTCCATTGTGGGGCTTTGTGTGATAGACTGCCTTGGTGGAACCAACTCATCCAATTGCAAAGACAACCCCTCTGGCTGCTGTTTTGACGGCTGTTGCTTCATGTTACGGTAGTAGATCTGCTCCAAAGATCTCAGATGTGATGGAGTTTATTTTCTTTCTCTTTTCTCTCTCTTTCTCTGTATGAGACACGCATAGGCCCGGCTTTTGACAGCTTCCAAACGTGCTGACATTTTTGCTCAGTTTTTTTATCAGAATCTGTGATGTATAAGCTACTGGTCTCCAACTCTAACCACATTTTAGTAAAAAGCCTGTGGTAAAGCTCCTTAGGAAGCATCTGTGAACTGTCAAGATATGTGTTTGCTGCAGCAGTATCTCAGGATTGTTCTCTCCTCCTGCCAGCTCTTTCTTGAGGTTTACCCCACATCAGCACAACTCTGCTGTGCTTTGGTGGTGCCACCTCACAGCCATGGGGTAGTGAGGCATTGGGGAACAAAGTTGGGGATGTTTGGTTTCTGTCTCTGGGTGAGGCAAGGGCATGACGTGCTTCATCTATGAGGTGTTCACCCTTTCTTGCCCCTGGGTTCTGGTTTTATTTTTTTCCCATCAGGCTGGCATCATGTAGTGCTAGAAGATTCCACTCCTCACCAGTCTCCTCCTGGGCAGGGAGGATCCTCTGGTCATCACCCTGGACTGCTGTCAAAGGGTCACACTTCTCTAGGATCCATCTGCCACTGTTTCATCTCTAACTACTCCAGCTCTGCTCCTGTGGATTGCAGCATCTCTGAGAAAAACACTCAGGAAGTCTTAGAAACAAAGTATAGGGAATCCACGAGCTCTGGTAGGGTGTAATTTTTTTTTAGGCACTTTTTGTTTAATGATATTGGGGTCTTCTTCCCTGGGGACAATCCTTAGGAGAACTCTCTAGGGAATCCTGCTTGAGCAGGGGTTTGGACCAGGTGTCCTCCAGTGGTCCCTTCCAACCTTACCCATTCGGTGAGATATTGTTATTTTGTCTCAGTTTGCAAGAGTTCAATGTTTTTCAAGTTAGAATACTTTCACTATTAATCTCTGCGCTGAAATAATTGCAAATAATGAAAACATCAAGTGTGATGGAGAAATAGTGTTGTTTTCTGATTATTGTCCTCTTTCTTCTGAGCGTCCCTTGCTCATTAAAGTTGTGGAGATCTGCTCAAACCTTCTTTGGCCATCCTCCATATCACAGGATTTTGAATTTATGAGGGAATTTCACACTCTACCCTCAAGGTATGGATGAGATGACGCCCCTTGGGGCAAAGTATGATCTTAATTCACATTTGATTGTGGAGAATGTTTGTGTGCCCTGGGATAAAGAGCCTTTCCAAGGTGGAAATTCATCGTCCTCTGGCAGAGACAAGAGAAATCTCAACCCTCGCCCCACTCATTCTCATGGTACCATTCCCCACCAGGCTCCTGAGCTATCTCATATGTTAAATTTATTCTGTGTCAAGGAAAGTTTCGTTGGTGGAGACGCCTGTGTGCAAGTTGTGTGAGCTCATGACAGCATTATTTGGTGTTCTGTAACACAATGCACTCACATAATTTTAGAACAATGCTACTGTTACTGACGGAGTCGAAAAAATGTTCCAGTGACCTTGAGGGGATCAGTGACAGGACCCTACTCAAAGCTCTTCAGCACACACCATCTGGCAAGCTCTAGAAAGCAAAGGGAAGCATAGATGTCAACAAAAAAAATATATGTTTGGCCTTTTATGAGCAATTCATGAACCACATCACTGGTGCACTAACATGGGGGGTTAAGAGCTAATAGCAAACATTGAAGTTACAATGAAGAGTGGCATATCAAACGGTCTATGCAATTTTTTACTGGGATCTGCAGGAAAAACTGGTGTGAAAGCACCACAGGAGTTGTAGGAGGACTCTGACAAAATGCTAGTGCAGTCATAAGTCATTTCATTATGACAACCAACTTTCCTTGTAACACAGAGCAAGACACGCTGGTTCACATTCTCAGCTTATGCAGAGCTGTGCTATCAGTTTCAAATGTGTTAAATCAGTTTACAGGAGCAAAAGATCCGCTTTCATTTTCTTTGTGGAAGCTATTCATCCCAAAGTGGCTTTGGAGTGCTCCTGGTAGAAGGATGTAATATAAACTCCTGTTGTTTGTTGCCTGTAAGAAGTGTCATATTGAGAAAATGGGCCTTTGTTAAAGATTCAAGTGTTTGGAAACTGGTTCACCAGCTCAAGTAGCCAACTCATCACAGTTTCATTAGAGCTGTGGTGGAAGGAAGAGGGTGAAAGAACTGGAGAGTCCTCGGGAAAAAGGTGAAAGAGTGTTCTATGCACCAGGAAGTTAAATTAAGTATCAGTATCTACTTCTCATGACTCTGTTGTACTACAAAAATAATCAGAAAAAAAACCTCCTTGTCCTAAAAACCACTGAGAGCCTCAGTCCTGCTTGAGTCAGGCATCTAGGAAGTCCAGTTTTTCTTCTTCTTCTGAAATAGTTGCATCTTGTATGGCACCTGTTTTCCTCACAGGATTTATCCCCTTGTGGACATCCTCCAGTCAGCGATGGAAAGCACAGAGCAGGGACCTTTTCTCTCTGTACTTTTCCAGGTTACCTGCTCCAAAAAAAATCACAGGTAAAATTGGTTGTCCCTGAGAAGCTTTCATAAGTCTGAAAAATTTCTGGCCTGTCTCCATCCCACTCCCATGCATGATCATATCTCGTAGTTCTCAAACTGTCCCAAAGATATTGTTGGCAAATAAGGCTCCAATCAAATTAATACATTTTTTTGTCATTGACTCAAAGGGAGCAAAACTCCCACCACCTCTCCCTGATTTGGCATGCCACAATATTATGTGTGCACTTCCTAACAGCCCTTGATGTCTTCTACTTGCCTTGCTTGTTTATAAATAAAAAATTACAAACTTTATAAATATTGACTATTAAAATAAAAATAAAATAGAAATTTATAAATATAAATATAAAATTTAAATCTAAATAAAATATAATTTTATATTAAAAAATACACTTTTTAATATAATTTTTTCCTGTTTAAATTCTCAGAGAGCAAGCATATCAAGCACAAAATTAGTTTAAAGGGGAAAACCTCTACAAGGCAAAGGCAAGGAAGAGAGCACGTGAAAAGCATCTGTGGTGAGCCTTTTCAGAGCATGGCAAGAACACAATTAGAGAAGGGATGAAAAGTGAGAGATCTCTTAGGGAAGCAAATGATAATGTGGCAGAGCTGTAATGAAGCCAGTGGCAAAGGAGGGCAGTGCTTATTTTTCTCGAAGACAGGAAAAAATAAAATAGCACCACTTGAAGGGGAAGAAATGCATTCAGAAACACAAAAGGGCATTTACTGAAGGGAGGGAGAGGCTGGAGGATATGAAGATCTAGGTCATGGAAAGAGTATAAAAATGGATCTTGAGACAGAAGATGGAAGAGGCAGCCTGCTTGCTTACTGGGACTTTATTGCCAGTGTCTAAGCTGACACAGCACTCCTCATTTATCCTCATTAAACAGCTACCATCAGGGCATAGTTAGTGACCATTAGGCCTCAATTCTCTCTCCTTAAACTGCAGATAAATGGATAGCTACTGCAAGAAGTAAAACTGTCTTTGCTTGAATTACTGATAGCTACAGTTTCCCAAAATTCTGGTCAGGGATCAGGCAATGACAGCAAAGGTCTGCCAGTTAAGGCAGCAGTTGTACAGAAGCCTGCCTGCAAGGATGAGAACTCATTCCTCTCTGAGGGAATGGACTGAGCCTCATTTACTGCAGAGATGACATGACAATATTTAGGTTCATCCCAAAGCTTCTGGTTTAGTGGAGGGTGTCCCTGTCCAGGATAGGGGGGCTGGAATGAAATTATCTTTATGATCTCTTCCAACCCAAACCATTCCACGATTCTGTGATCTCCTGGGCAGATTGAACACCTGCCCCCAAACACCTGTACCTGTGAGGTGTCTCATTATCTCACCTTCCCATAGGGATAAAGAGAACCTTGTGCCCAAGAACAACTGCTACAGCACCTCATTTGATAGAGAAGGCAAGAGAAACACTGTCCATATCACCCAGATTCTACAGAGCTATTGAGTGCTTCTATTTTTAAAGTCCCACACATGCCTCTGTGTTTTCTAAATATCCCAAAAATGAGCCCATGGTTTTAGTGGAGCAGCTTTTTAGATCCAGACTTCCCCAAACTTGTATCTTGGTGATTTTCATAAAAGTCTGAATAAAATTAAAAATTGAAGAATTTAACTGTGAGGCAGTCATTATGTTTTTGCTCAGGATACTGCGAAGATTTTTTGTTTTGCTTTGTTTTCAAATGGTGTTTCACCAGAATGTCATCTCCAGAATGGCCATGGAGATCCTGAAGGCCCAGATTACATCAGCCAAGAATGATTTTGCTTTTCTTAATGGAAAAAGGGGGCCTAGAGAGGCACAACAGATCTCTGGGATCTGAACCACTGTCTTCTTAACTTGCAAAATCTCATTATCATGCTTATGGAAATTCAGGACATGATACAAACAAGAATGTATGTTCAAGCTTTGGGTTAGTCCCACTGATATCAATATGATTTAAACACTTTAAAATTAAGTAGATGATTAATTGCTCTTACAAGAATGAACCCAGCTTCCAGTTCCAACACCTAGTCCCATTGGCCAAGATGAAATTTAATTATTTTATTGAGTGGAAACAGGAATCAATAGACTTCTGTTTTAAACAATCTCACAAAGTGTTCCTAGCCCCAGGCCTCAGTTTGCCATGAATAGTCCTTGCACACATCGAAGGGCTATTTGCTAACATTACCAAAACAATGTGAATTCCTTGCTGGAGATGTGCAACTTGTATGAGAGAACATCCTTATCAAGACTTTAATGACAGGGCATTGTCTCCAAGTCAGCTTCTTTCCTTATTTCTTTTAACCATGAAAAATGAGTCCATGTCACTGACACAGCAAAGTGAAAATGAATCTTTAAACCAGGGCACAGGTTCCTTTGTCCTTCTTTACTGCAGCCATATGTTTCTGTCCATCCTTCATTAACTCAAAAAAAAAACCAAAACAAAACCCCCATGGAATTATTTTTTTCTATAAGTAGTCCTCAAGACATTCTGTTCACACTGGGTGGGTTTCTGAAGATGCAAGCTATGCAGTTTTGGATCAGCCATCTCTTTATGTCTTCACCGATGAGGGTGTCCCAGAAATGATATCAGTCTGCTCCTGCTGCTTCAGTATTCAGATCACAGACTGGGTGAGGACGCAGAGGCTGAATCACAGGAGGGGAAGCATAAATGTTGTTCCATCTGTCTTGGATTCAAACACTGAAGGTGAAAAAGGGTATGAAAACCCTGACACTGCTGGAGATCCTGAATTCCATCTCTCCAGGTTTCTGGAGAGGTATGAGCGGGACCTCTGAGAACTGCTGCACACACATCAAACCAAGGGCCTCTTGCAGGCTTAGCCAACCTGAGTTTCTGCCTCTGTTTCAGGAAGTGGTAGCTTTGAAAGACCATATCAAACTAGTACATTGTGTTTCCTGCACATCCTGCTTTATTGGAGGTTAATTCCTTCTGACGCATGCAGTCTGCTGCTGCCAATTAAGTCAAATGTATTTTACGCTTTACTTTTCTGTTGCCTTGCAGGCTTTTGTTGGGAAAAAAAATAATAAATAAAACTTGCCAAACACTGTCAAATGACACGGTCTGATGATTTGGAATAAACACCCAGATTTTAATACATCAGAAGGATTGAGAGAGGGGAGGAGGAAACTCTGGAGCAGCACCCAGCTGGAGGCCAAGTGCACAGCACGCAGCCACCAGCCACAGCAATAATTTCTCACTGTTGTAAAAGCAGAAAAAGGAACCCCAGGTCAAGCAAGGAGTGTGGAGTTGTTTCTCATACAGTGACACTGCAATGTATGATTCTTTGGTAGAGGAGGATAAAAAGCAGCTGCACTGGAACAGCAGTAGAAGTGCAGGACCAAATAGACTCTTCCTTTGCAGTTCCATCTCTGCTGCTTCATATTCTGGTGGTTTCTGGGTTTATTTCTATTTTATACTTCTGTCTGTGATCTCAAGTCATCTCTTTCAGGCTTTAGAGAAACAGCTGAGACTGCTCATGTTCAAGTTATGATAAGAGAAACTATTTACTCAGGGTCAGCTGAGACACAAAATTATGTAAAAACTCATCAGATCTTCTGAATAAAAAAGATTCATTTACTTATTATTTTGTTATCCAACTCAACACTGAGATAGTGCTGTGTCAGGAGATATTCAGTGGAGCTTCTGGGTGACATTACATTCTAACTTGGAGAAGAGAGGCAGCACCAGCTCAGAGGCACCAGAAATACAACCAAGGTGAAGAAGAGTCCCAGGAGAGTTGGCCCTGTATATCAGTGACATTGTATGTCACCTGAGATTCCAGGTTCCTGAATGGATCCATGGTCCTTAATTCCATTACATTGTTTTACTGGAAAATTTTAGAGCAACTTTCAAAAAAAAAAATCAAGCCCAAGGTGGGGGGGTGGGCAGGGGAGGGGGGTGTTCAATTCCTTTTCTTTGATAACAACAGAAAAACCTAGCGTAGAAAGCTTCCCGTAATAAAATTGCAGTGTACTTTACCCAAAATGACACTTTTATTTCTCCTGTGGGATAGATCATGAGTGTCAGAGACACTAAACCCAACACTCGAAGCAGTTTCTGCGAGAAAACAATGGTTAACAGCACTCTGCTTGCAAAGACATACAAAAATCCTTCCAAGGGATGTTCAAGGCAGGCATCTCCCTGAGAAAAGACTTGTCACTGATGAGAGAGAGAGATATGCAATTATAGAAAAATACCTGATGCAAGAAAAGAAAAATTCCTTATTTGTAGTCACAGACAGGGTTGATGCTCAACTAGAATATGGTTTGAAGACAGTACAAAGGCAATATGTATCATACTTGAATGATGGAGTGGCAGCATCAAAACAGTTCATCAGCATCAGCTTTGAGTCTCAACATCATAGCTAAAGTTTAATTTTAAATTTAAACAAATTTCCTAGCAGGGAAGTGCCTTCAAACTGGCAGCTAGTGATGGGAGAAAAAGAAAATCAGCACGCCTTTCATCCAAAAAGGTTATTTTAAAATCTTTACAAAAGGGCATAAGATAGGGCTGAGATAGTGCCTCAGAAAGCACATCTGTCCAGTTCTTCCAAGAATCGAGATGATAGCATCCAACACAATATTGCTGGCAGTACTGGATTGCATGGCTATGATTAAAACAGGGGGGGGAGGATGTTTCAGATAACAGTAAGGTTCTGCTCCATAATTTTTATTCCTTTTATCTACAGAAGTTTGAAGATCTTCCTCACACATCCGAATTTCCTGTGATTCTCAGATGTATTTAATTTGGAGAACAGTTGAAGGGAAAATGCGTGTGCTCTTTAGCAAAAGCAGCCATTCAGACTGGAGAAGAGAAGGGTGAGGAAAAGCCTCATCATGGTCTGCAGTTTCCTCATGGAGGGAATTGGAGGGACAGGCGCTGATATCCCAGGTGACCAGTGACAGGACCCAGGGCATGGCTGGAGCTGTGTCAGGGTGGTTAGGTTGGATATCAGGGAAAGGCTCTTCCCCAGAGGGTGCTGGCACTGCCCAGGGTCCCCGGGAATGGGCACAGCCCTGAGGCTGCCAGAGCTTCAGGAGCACTTGGACAATGCTACCAGAGACGCCCAGGGCGGGGTTGTTGGGGTGTCTGTGCATGGCCTGGGGTTGGACTTGATCCTTGTGAGTTATTTTCAACTCAGGATATTCTACGAACATTAACTATGACCAGTAGTTACTGCAGATGTTTTTTAACTCGTTGACATGAACCCATTAAAAGCAGGTGTATTTATTTCTGAATTACCTTGTAGTTGGTTCAATTTGTTGAGCAGCAAGGAGGGTGTGATGAAATGGAAGCCGCACAGCAAAATTGTGCTTGCTCTACACAAACTCCTTCTTGTTTTCGTAGGCTGACTGAAGGGTAAATAAATCCCTGTTTTCCCTGTTGCTCTCACAGATATTTGTTAACCTCTTTTATCATTATAGTAAAGGCTCACTATGGTAGCAAGCTCTGACTGCTAAATTTCTGAACTCTTCATTAAAAGGTTCTGATTTTCAATCAGTTCCAAGTAATCCCAGTGAAATGGACAGCAGATATGTCCAATATGATCTAGTTATCTGCATAAAGAGCGTGGTGAAATGACTGCAGGCTATGTATGCATCAAGAGAGCCAGCTCTGAAATCAGAAACGGTGTAATTATGTATTTAATTACTTCACCTAAGGGACAGAGTCATGCAGTCTGGTGGTACTGTTGTGATCTAAGCTAATATCTCCACACCAAGGGGTATTTAGGTTGGCGCTGCCTTGGAGATTTTGTTCAATGAACATATATTTATAACTTACAAGCAGATTTAGAGTCATATCTTCCCTCAATTTATCTGTAAGATTTAATTGGACTTAGAAGCAGAGTGACATACGTATACCTTTCTAGTGTTTCATTGTTCTCCAATACTCTTTTTTCCCACTCCTTACCTCTTGCTCATATTTATTCCACATATCCACTCTTATCAATATTTCTTCCCCTCCTTTCTATCTCTTTTAGTAGTTCTAATTTCTTGTTTAAACCAGTTCTCTTTAGTATTGGTGTAACATAATGCAAAGGATGAGCAATTGGTTGCTCCCTCATTCTATACCATAATTTGTGCTCAATTTACTTCAAAAAAGTAATTAATTTGCTATAGTTGATCCCACCTTTCTCTCATTAGGTACTTATCTTCCATTTCTATAAGCAGGTTAGATTCTTAATAACATTGTTATAGAAAAAAACTTAATATTCTAGGAGAAATAATCTATGGTCTTTGAGAATATTTATTTTCTTTCTTGTTTTTTTGAAGGAAAAATTAGGAATGTTTATGGTTTCAGAGGGAAGGTGAAACAAAAGTTCATGGTTGTTTTCTGAGAAAATCATAGAAATGATAGTGAGTCAGGCTTCAATTATCATCAGAACTCCAAGAAGGTTTTTACAAACATTTATTTGATGTCTAAACTGATAATGATGTGTCCTTTAAAAAAATGGGGAATGGCTCCATGATATAGCTCAAAAATATTTTCTCAATAATCTTTGTTAACTACCTTTACTATCACATTCAGCAGCACATCCATGCCTCTGCATCCATGCAGTACTATGAGTTTCCATATATCAGGTGCCCTTATCACCTCCCAAAACTGAGACCATGAATCAGCTCAGGGGAGGTGTGATAATGAGGGGGAGCAGGGAGGCTTTGAATGATTGCACTGATAAATCAGGAAATGCCTCCATGTGGGAAAAGGGGCTGTGCTGTATTTCCACCCCAAGTCCAGCAGACCTGGATGACACCCCAATCAGGCAGATACACCTGGAGACACTGCACTAATTGAATCCCTGCAGAACTTGTTTTCTTCTGCTTCTGTGATGAGGAACAGAAGCTGCAAGGAAGAATAAGGCTGGCAGTGACCCTGAAGGTGTGAGGGGGCTGCATGCTCAGGGGATCCTTTTCCCTACAGGTGCAACACAGAAAGATGTTCAGAGATGTGTTATATAGGTCAAAGGAAGAAACCTTTCTTTAGTTAAATGAAATTTGAGACTACACAGCACAAGTGAACCAGGAGCCAGTTCATTCAGCCTCATGTGTATCCCTTCAGGAGATCTGACAACATTCATTAAATCCTGAAATTAAATAATGGTGCTGAATCTGCAATTATATTGAAACCAGTAAATTCAATTAAGGGTAAGTAGTATACTTTATTTGAATGGCTCACTTGGTGGCTTTTTGGTACATGTAAGTAAGAAGATAAAGAAAAAATGCTTTTTTTTTTTTTTTCAGATTATGCTTTTTCAAATGAAGACCACACAGAGAACCTTGCACAGAATCACACAGTACAGCAGAGCTCATAAAGAAGGAACAAGCACTCAGGACAGAAGCAGTTTTTTTGCTCCAGAGTCATAGCTTTTTTTTTTATTTCTCATGTTATTACTCATATACTTTATATTAATCCTTCCCAAAACACTTAGTGGCACTCTCATTATACTAGACAATGTATAAATACACAGTCCTCCAAAGAGCAGTGACAAACTTACAGATAGTAAGTAGCCGCAGGCTAGAGCAGAAAGACTGAGGAAATTGAATGCTAGAAATCTTGGTTACCTGCTCCCTTCTTTCAAAAGACAAATTCAGATAAATTAATATTTTAAAATATATAAAAATTATATAAATTAATATAGACAAATTGAAATAAATTAAATATAAACATGGACAAAACTGGAGTCATCTTGTGACCTTAGTCCCTGGCAAGCTACACCCTTCCAAGCCAACACCTCGCCCCAAATATTTTGGATTTCTTAGAAGCTCCCATGTTTGCAAGACTGGATTTTAGCATATCCCCATGCCTGGTCAGGCTCCATCTACACTCACATATAAATTCTTTCCCTCCCTGGTTTCTCCTGGTGGGTTGTTTTGAGGGTGATGGCTTTATTTCACGTCTGTTTGAGCAGATGACTGCCAAAGGAGGTTTTTCCTACTTTTTCCTTTCAAAGCATGGCCAAGCCTTGGATGTTTTCTGTTCTCTGAGAAACCCGAGCACGGCTCTGTTCGCTTCTCTTTGCCGGCAGAAGAGCCCGGACAGCGAGCTGGTGCACAAACACATGGCACTAGCCACAGCTGCTGCTACTGCTTCCTTCCATTGTGCAGGAAAAGTTCCCTTGGCTCCTTTCCACCGGGTCTGTGGGCTTTGATCCGGGCAGGGTGGGCGGTGTGTCCTGCAGGCTCCGGCTGAGATAACCAAGGCGTGAAGTCTGTGGTGTTTTCTCAGTCACGCTCACAGCCCCGAGCAGGTTTGGGAGCTGCTCATTCAGCAGCTAGCACTAATCATCTCTCCTCTCTGCCTTCTGCAGCCAGACCTATCTCAAGTTTCTGAGGTGTTCCCCCGCCTGCACTGGGAGCTGAGGTGCTGCCTTTGAGGTTACAGAGCTGGCTTCGGGAGGAAGATACTTTAAAAAAAAGGTTTTACGCTCTCAGCATCTGCTTAGCCACTTGCAGTTGGCATTTTACTGCGGGCCTTGAGGGTGGATTGGAAGGAAAAGAAAAATGGCTTTCAGGATGGATTAGTTTTTGGAAGAGTATTGTGTGCCAAAGGCAGTGCAGAGAGAAGTAAACATTCAAGCAGACAAGGATGACATCATTTATTCAGTGGAACTGACAGGGGCAATGTGAGAAGCTGTAAAAGCAGATAAGAGGGCTGAGGTTTGAGGGCAAGGCATTAAAACTGGAGAAGGGAGAACTAAGCAGCAGAGCTAGTTTTTCTGTGCTGCTCTGTGCCTATCTAGGCTACACGCCTCCCACTCAAAAGTTCATATCCACCCATTCACTGTGGAATACCCTCTGAACCACATTGTTCACTGGCCCTTTACTGGGTCATCTTGACACTGGGCTTTCAGAGCAGGGGAACAGAAAGAAATGTTCAGTTATAAGCTTAGGAGAAAAACTGCATTGTGGTTTTGGAACACTGAGGCACTGCTTTTTCAATTAAAATTAGAGGTGAAAAGGAGTTTGGTCAAGTGGGTTCAATAAAGAAACCTGGGTTTGGTTTTGAAGGCAGAAGTGGTATTTTCAGAGTACTGCATGTCTGGAGCCAAAGAAGGATAACAAAGGCTTGACCGCAGAAATAGGCTGTGATGTTCTAGGGAATAAGAACAGTTATTTTGCTACCAGCTGTAATATGTTTCAAGTGCTAGCAAGATCAATAGGAGAAACTGGAAAGAGACCAGTGTAAGATGAGGCCCAAATATGAAAAAATGAGAGCAGGGCTAATTCTGAAGGTCATGGATAATTGCTGTCATGAGTAAACTGATCTCTGTGCCGGACTTGATATTTTTCATGAAAATCAGCAAACTTCAATCACTTTTGTTCCAAGTAAGGACACAGTAAAAATTAGTCACTTTCATAACACATACCTAATCCTCTATCCACTTTCTGCCTGTAATTAGTTTGTTGGTTGCACTGGGAAGGTTGGAAAATGAGTTAACAGAGGGACCCCTGAACATCTTAGAGGCTTGAAGCAAACCCAATAAAGAAAACTCCTGACATTCCTGACACAATCTTGAGAAGAGGGAGCATCAGGAAATTGGGATTTCTTTGTGGAGGTTTTACCTGATTTTTCATTAGGAAGAAGTTTTTCTAAGTGATTGGCTTGGCCAAATTCAAAATAGTTTATAAACACAGTATATGAAATGTCCCTGCCATTAGAGATGTTGACCATGCATAAATATCTTCACTCACACCATGTGAGGTTCCTTTCTGGGTATGAGGAGGTTTTATAATTTTGTTTTGTTGTTGTTGAGTTTTTTGTTTGTTTTGGGTTTGGGGGAGTTTTTGTTTGTTTTTGTTTGGTTTTGTTTGCTTGCTTGTTTGTTTGGAGGCTTTTTGTGGGTTTTTTTTCCCTTGAGCTAATATGAGCTAAGATGAAACTTTGTAGGAATCACAGACTTGGTTTCATGTAAAGGTCTATCCTCCAGTTCTGTACTTGGAAGCAGCAGATTTTCCTCACAGTCAGAACTGGATTTAAATATTAGAATTATCTTTGGAAAACAAGCCTTCTTACCCATGAGAGTAAAAGCTGTTGCCTCCAGTTAAAAAGACACAGATATACACACCTGCACTAACACATGCAGAAACAGACATTGTATTAAAAGAAAAAATTATTTAGTTTCCCAAAATCTTACTGGAACATTGCATTTGACGTCCTGTTTTATCCAGAAATGCTGGTGGCTGGAATGGACTGACTTAGGACATTTTGAGCATCTGTATGCCATAATTCACAAATCTAGCCATTTTTAAGTGTTCTTACTATGCACTGAG
Source organism: Camarhynchus parvulus (assembly GCF_901933205.1). Taxonomy (NCBI): domain Eukaryota; kingdom Metazoa; phylum Chordata; class Aves; order Passeriformes; family Thraupidae; genus Camarhynchus; species Camarhynchus parvulus. The sequence continues at coordinate 67,135,092 of NC_044601.1, forward strand.
ACCTGTCAATGTTTATATATATGTTTCTAGAGGATGATTTCACTGACTTTTGTGATCTAGATGAGAAAATAAACAGTTCAGATTCAAGGCCAACCATAATTATATGGCCCAACCCCAAGGGTTTCAGGAATGTCTTGTGAATGGAGAAGACTATAAACCTCTCAGTGAAAACTAATTAGTTGTGTCCATGCTCTCACACGAGAGGGCTACACTTGTAACCACTGCATTTCTGTTCCAGTTTCAAAATTTTCATCAATGTCAGTGAGTGAAACATTTCCAGGTTGGGGGACCTTTTCTTATAGAGCATGTCAGGAAGAAGATCATTACTCAGAAGGTGCTGATGCCCTGGCACAGGTTGCCCAGAGCAGCTGTGGCTGCCCCATCCCTGGAAGTGTCCAAGGATAGGTTGGACAGGCGCTGGAGCAACCCAGGATAGTGGAAGGTGTCCTTGTGCATGACAGGAGGTGGAACAAGATGGTATTTAAGGTCCCTTCCAACCCAAACCATTTTATGATTCAATATTGATATATAATGACATGGAGAAATACAGGGTAAGTGCTCAGTGAGAAAAAATTAGTCCTAGATAGTCCCTCAACAGGGACTGCTCATGCACTGACTGTTTTCTACACAACCGTGCAGGGGAGAGAAAGAACTTTTTTCTTCTTCTTCTTTTTTTTTTTTTTTTTGCAAATTTGTAAAACATAATTGCAGCTATTTTATTTGTTACATTAATGCAAGATCCACGAAAAATAGAAACATGAGGGGTTAGGATATCAGTATACATCTTACTCAGTAGTATTTGCTGTTATAATTGATGGCTTACCTTAACCACCTGTGACGGCTGGTTCAGGATCTCTTTTACCACTGCACTAAATATTTTTACATGTGATTTAAAGAAATGGCAACAGCTTCTGTGTTTGTTTAGATTTTATGGCCCAATTATTGTTTCCCATTCTCAGACATGAGGATAATTATTTTATAATTAATCATACAGGGAAAAAAACCCCATATCATCTCTAAAAATGACTACTAAAGCATTTATAATGGGAAATGTGCACATACTGAGTTGTATATGACATACCATGATTATTTAGTTATATTGACCGTATGTTACTTTATTTGCCTGTTATTTGTTAGATGCATTGAGCAAAGAAGAGAAAAGGTGCTTGAGGTATCAATTCAACATTGTTTTGTTCCTGTAGAAAAGACCAGGGAAAATAATCTGGCAACTTGCCTTGACATCAACCATCTGTAAATTCATCATTCTTTGGATCCCTGGGTAATTTAGTTTCAGCCAAAATGAGCATTCTCAATGTTGACAAATGGTCTTGCTACATTTCCCCAACAAAAGTAGTTTTGTTGGAGATTTGACCTTATGGAACTCTTGTTTCCCTTGAAAAAACTGAAAGTACAAGAAAAAACCTTTATGATTAATTGCCACTACTGCCACTTTTTCAGCTATTAGTTCAATTAAGAATTTGGCAACGAGTTGTTTCACTGAGCTGTTATACTTCAGTAACATTCATGGACTCTAGAGAGTTTGAATATGCATTTTTATAAGAAACCCTTTTCTTTGTGAGGTCCATGTATTTTCTGACACCATTCTTGACTCTCCTATTAATGTATGCATTATTTTTCTTCCATAACCCCATCACATCCCCAAAATACAGTAGGGTGACAAGCAACATGCATAAAGCCCTGGATCATATTCCGCTTCTAAGATGTAGGATATCCATCTTTGATCTAATGACTCACTGAAATTGTCAACTTCCTCTTTCTTGTAGAATGCCTGCTTTTCCATTTCCATTATAATTATAGGGTTGAGAGGAAAAATAAAAGGAGCATCACAGAAAGACTGTCTAGGCCATTCCCATGCCTTAAACAGAACTGCATCTATTATGTCATCCATGCAGATGTTTTCCTAACATCTTATTGAAGACTTTCACAACATCCCTGGGTAATAGAATACAATAATAAATCCCGCACTGCTATTTGACTATGAAAAATGCTGCTGCAATTTCAGCCCATTATTACTCATCCCACATCTAGGAAAAAAGGACAACAGCTTTTGCTTTACTTCTTCCTCCTAACACAGTATTTTTTTATGTGTTTGAAAATTGTTATGATATCTGCTCCTGGTCTCTTCATAAATTAAATAACTTAGGTTGTTTCAATTTTTCCCAGATGTTCCAGTCTCTAAACCCCAGATCATTTTTGTTACCCTATCCTGAATTTCTTCCAGCCTCCACTTGGTTCCAAACTTCCTCTATCCTCCTAAGGATCAAAACTGAGCAAAGTTGTCCATTTGTTGAAGTTTCAACAGTGCTCATGAAACAGACCCATTTCCTCTATTTATGCATCCAAGTAAAGTAGTATCTTTTTTAATCATCACTAATGGTGTTGAATTTGTTCAGCTTGCTATTTGCTGTGACAGTTATTTTCTGCAGGGTTGGACCAGTCATTCTCCATAGTGAAATTTTATGGATTTTTTTTTTTTTTTGGTACAGATGCTCCCTAATATTTTGCCTGAAATGTGTCCTTTCTCCTCAGTTACACCAGTTTTTATGAGATCAGCTTGAATTCTAAACCTCAGGGGGGGGGATTGCATCCTTGATTTCTCTTCACCTTCATATAATTTTCAATCCTAGCCGACAGATCTACTCTTTTATACTTCAATTTATTACTTAAACTATTACAATACTGAACTGCAGAGCTTCACTGGCAATAAAATTTTGGTAAATTTTTAGTTTTTCTCATCACAGAAGTTTCATTTGGATTTTGAATCCTTAGTTGCCTTTTTAAAAGTGTTCTGTTAGTACCAAAGGTACAATCACACCTCATATCTGTCACATCCTAGCGTGCCATGGTGGTTTTGGGTAGACACAGCTGAGGTCTCACCAACAGTATCAGCCTTTGGAAGATGGAAAGCTTCAATCCATTTCGCTCAAGGATTAACAGCTTTGACACAATTATAGACTGACACGGCTGTTCAAAAAATGCCTCAAATGATTTCTACTGGAACATTTTCCTGCTCTCCTCGTGAAATGTATAGCAAAGCTGGCATTCATTTTATGGTTTAACACATTCTCTAAATGAGTTCTGAGAAAACCTTGTCTTCTAGGAAATCTTTTATGTTCTTGGCCACAATCAGTTCTGTTGTACATGTTCTCCAGGAGATTTTGTTTATGTGCTTCCTTCTCCAAGTGGTATCTCTTGTCCTATCCATCAGTGTGTCTTGTGTACTTTCCATAATCACACTGCTTTGGTGGCCTCATCTTATTATTTGGTGTCTCCTATTTAATATTCAAAAATTCATCATAGGATTTTATGCTATGTTTAATCAGTTTCATATGATTTCTGCTTTTCTATCTGTAGCCCAAAGATATTAATTCATGGATGTGTAAAAGAAGCTATTTTCAGATAAATGGTCCTAACTATTTATGCTTTTTCCAGGTCCATTGATAGCTATTGAACAAACTAATGTCAATTCTATGTCTGGCTCAAAAAGTACCTAAGGAAGCTGAATGGGATTTTTTTCCTACATTTTTTTCCTTAGGCATCTGCTGGTAAGACATGTTGCAGGATAATTAGTGGTTCATTCAATATCCAAATAGACCATATGGATTTGTAAACTGCTTTTCTCAGACTGTGCATTTCTTAATATGGCACCTGTGTAGTTTCCAAAATAAACTGATTTCTCAACTTGAAATATCAGTAGAGGATAAGTAATAAAGAACATGCAAAGGGCTCTGATTTAAAAATTAATTTTCAGTGTAAAATTTTACCTACTAACCAACTCTGATTAGGTACTTGCTCATTTGGACTGGAAAAACAGGAGTGGCCATGTCTGAATGCCACGTCCTTTGTTTTTGAGATGCAATTAGCATAGCTATCAGAGCTCATTCAAGTGTAGTTAGAAGGCAGGGATGTGGTGTCGATTCATTTCTATGCACAACATAACCAGCTATCTCATGGCAGAAAAGCTAAGCAACATTTTACTTCAGAAAGAATAGTGCAAAGTACTTGAAAAATTTACAAATTCTTCACCCTCCTTCTTGCAAAGGAATCGTTGGTTATTTCAGATACTTCCCTTGATTATGATTTTCATTTTGTTCTGTGCTTTTGTGTTTGTTTTGGTTTTGTTTTTGCCTTTTTTAAGATCTTTGACTATTTGCACAACAATTTTCCCCTAGATATTTTTTAAAACTGCTCTTAGCCCTTCTCTTCATAATGATGATTATGTCTGACTCTCACATTAGGTGCCCAGTGTGGAACAGCAGTCATTGATAGTAGATGATGGTGTAAAGCTTCTATTTTATGTGCTGCCATGCACATAAAAAAAAAAAAAGATGCACTTTTGTGCTCACCTCTGCCGCTAAAATATTCATTTTAATGGTAAATGAAGCATATTTCTAAAACACTGCACAGTAGCAGCATAGTTAATGTTGCAAATCCATTTTCGTCATACACCTGGAAGAAATCAGTGCTATTAACTTCCTATTTTCCCCAAGCATTAAATTTACGCAAGACTAAATTAACATGAAATTCCTCTTCAAAAGACTCTGAAACAAATGAATGGGAAAGTGCAGTTAAAATTTTGACTCTTACAGCATTTTCACTACTTAAAAAGGTCAGTTTCTACACACAGCATGTATAGGTAATTAACCACTGGAATACCTTGCCTAGGACAGAGGAGATTTTTGCTATGCTTTTGGGTGTTTTTTTAAGGTCTTGATAGCAAACCTTGGTGTAGGAAATATTAGGTAATTCCACATTCTGTGGTAAGGAAGAAAATGAAACCCACCATTCTGCTTGGACTTGAAATTTATAATTTTAGAACAGGAAAAGGTAAGTAAATATTGTCTGGTGAACTTTTCCCATTTTGTTCTAAGGATTTATTATCCAGAATAAGGATCCTGAAGTGTCATAAACAAGCACATAAATTTCTATACAGGCATTTCCCCTCTGCATCATGAACCTGATAGACACATCTACATTTCTCAATCACTGGAATTCTCCATGCCAACTGCTACAAAACCTTCCACCATTAAAAAAAATATATATAATCAGAGTTCTACTTTTACTTTAAACAAACTTATAGGCTGGAGACAAGCAGACTACTCATCAGAATTCAAGGAGCCACTGCTCTATGTAACAGTCATGAATCTCCTCAGATATCAGATTTCCAAGGACTGTAAACTATAAAGTTCAAAGGGGTCAGGCATCACAAAATCATAACTGAGTTCACCAGTATTTTCAGGGTTGCATGTTATTTGGGCCATGTATTATAACATCCAATTGTAAGAGCCATTCTCTGAGCAACCTGGTCTAGTGGAAGGTGTCCCTGCCCATGGCAAGGTGTTGGAATGGGATCATCTTTGAGGTCTCTTCCAAACCAAATTACTCTATGACCCTATGATTCGTCTCTATTAGATGTGGATTTAACCTATTATGACTGATTTTTCAGTCTTCTCCATAATTTAATTAAAGGGAGGTGTTAGTTATACGGAAATGTTAAAATCCAGTGCCTCATGTCCAAAGGGCACAGCCTTAGACAAGGCTACCCACTGCTCTGAAAACCTCCACTCAATATCTCAATTAGAAAGCAAAGCAGCTGCTCAATTTAGAAGAAGATCTAAGGAAAACTTAATTGATCTCAAGCAGAAAAATTAAACAAAAGGTTTCACAAAAACACAGGATGTATTCAAACTGGAAAACAACTTCCTTTTACAAAAATGATATTGGATAAGAAACACAACTTTATCTTAATTTTGTTGTTATTAAAACAACACTGACACTGTGACACCACTGTGGTGGCTGCTTTCTTGGGTTCATACAACTCTTCAGTGGTTCTGGTGGAAATTCAAGATAAATACAAGCTTCCAGCCATCTCAAAAAATCAGACCCAGGGACAGCTAAGGCATGGAAATGCAGTATCCACGTAAGCTGCTGGAGGTGCGAACACACTGGAGTTCAAACTAGCAAGTGCATTGTGAATACAGCTCAGGAAGTCTACTCAGAAGCAGCCATTAATAATACAACCAGGGAAAATAAAACACGGGAATTTGATGTGAACCATGTGCCAGCCCTGGCCCGCGCCGCCGCTCCCCGGCGCCGGAGCCAAGGCCACGGCTGCCGAGCTGCATGTGGCCCTTCAGTGCTCAGCATGGGGCTCTGCTCAGGCCTCAGCAGCCAGTGTTTCACTTTCCACAGTGTTTCAGTTTTCACAGCGCTCCACTGCCGGCCGGAAAACCTGGCAGTGCCGGGGAGAGATTCAGAGAGACAGCCTGAGACAGCAGAGCGGTGCGGGAGGGCTGTGGTGGCTGACAGGGCCGGGTGGGGCGTAGCTGGGAGCAGAATGGTAATGCTCCATCTCCAGGACGACAGGAGCTGCCATCCAGCCCAGTTCTCACAGCTGCTGGACCTAATAAACCCGTGATAAGCGGTGTTGGAAAAAGAAATGCATCAGCTTTGTGTTTCACCCCCAAATATAAGCAGTTTTCACACCAGTGGAAGTAACACCGGTGTGAAACGAGCCCTCAGGGTGCAGTGAAATCATGAGGGTCTGGAAGGATCCTTGTAAACCTCCCTGTAGGATCTGCTCCAGCCACCCATCAGAACCAGGGGTGAGAAATGTAGCCAGCTTGTTATTCCTAACTTGGAAAAACAGCTGACCTTGCACTTAAACTATTTTGTGCTTTAATTTGTGCTCAGCTGCTCACCTACACTGCGGGGTCTGTGTATCCACAAAGGTGATCAGAGCAATGAAGCAATTCCCCAGTGAGGAAAGGCTGAAAGAATTTGGATCATTCCACCTGAAGAAGGCTTCAGGGTAATTCTATTGCTGCCTTCCTACATGTAAAGGGGTTACAGGAGAGGGACTTTGGAGTGACAGGAAGAGGGGGAATGGCTTCATGCTGACAGAGAGCAGGGTTAGATGGGATATTGGGAAAGAATTCTTCTTTGGGAGGCCCTGGCACCGGCTGTCCGCAGAAGCTGTGGCTGCCTCATCCCTGGAAGTGCTCAAGGCCAGGTTGGATGGGGCTTGGAGCATCCTTGGATAGAGGGAGGTGTCCCTGCCTATGGCAGGGGGTGGAAGGGGCTGAGCTTTAGGATCCCTTCCAATCCAAACTATTCTGTGATCCAGAATAGCTGTGGGATTCCACTGGCTGCCTTATTTGGAAGGGGTTCTCTTCCTCAAAGCTCCTGGGCAAGCTGCACAGCTGGAGATGAGTCATATTTGCAGGTTTGTGTGAAGGAAAGCTTGTTCAATTTCTTCCCTGTGTCCTAGGGACGTAGGCCTTGGCTCCCCAGAGCTACCACTTCACACAGCGCTAAATTCACACTTTAAAAGGAGAAAGTGAATAATAAGGCAGGGCTCAGTATTTTAGCATGTAATAAAAGACCTGGGATTTTTTAGAGTAATTACTTTAACTACATCTGTTGGTCTCACTCTTTCCCCAATATTTCTGCCCCCTCCCCTTCTTCTGGGTTTTTCCCCCTCCATCTGTGGATGTCCCTGTGAGAGTCTACAGCCCTCTGTGATCACAGGAGCCAGATGGCACCAGTGCTGGAGGCAATGAGATGCCACTTATGGCACAAACATCCAGCAGTGCTGATCAGCAATGTACTCCCAAGGGTGATTTTCTGCAATATTTCTATTTCTTCGCTGTACTGAAATAGTCTTGAAAGCATGCAATCACTAGCATGGTAGTGAGCTGTCAGCATGGAAGTGGCGTTTATAAGGATGGAGAAAAATCATCCTGGGTGATCACTGAAGGGGACACTGTCCAGTGCCAGCCACCAAGGGGTTGAATTTTTAGGAAGAGGGTGAAAGGTTTAGCCTACACCAGCCAAGTCAGCATCAACCTGGAACATCAATACAGGCAATCACCTCAGCTACCTTATCAGAGAGACCATTTGGCACAAGACGTTTTCTGTTACCTGCATGACCTTTAAGCTGCCTTTTTGGCATTCCTGCCTTACCACTTTCACCTCTGGGTTACACAAAGGATTCTTGAGGGAAAAATCTGGTTTTTTTCTCCTTTCCCATGCTACACATTTGAGAAGTTTAATCATTAGCATGAGGTGTGTCTGAGCATAAGGAAGTTGGTCCACAACCTAGTGTAAGATGAACACATCTGAAGGTTTCACCAATGTCTCTTTCTTTCACTGCAACATCCAATTAAAACAGAAATCCAAATTATTTGCCTCCTTTCCCATTGAGACCCTGCAACTATACAGAGGCACAGTGAGCAAATTGCATGATTATTGCTTTTCCCAGAGAAATTGTTCTCTGTTAAGATGTGATATTAAAGGCAGGGCCTGCTGTGCAGAAAACAGGCTAAAGCAAGCCAAGCTTTTGGATGTTCTATTGTGGTTTGTACTATTTTCCTGCAATATTGTCATTCTAGCCACGATTGCTAGCTGGCAGGAAATAAATACTACCTACAAATATTTTGGGGGTAAACGTTAAGGGTTTTATTAGGTGCAACAAGAAAAGAAGAATTTTATTAAGGAAAAAAACCCCATTGATCACTAGACATTACACATTTAATTTTTGTAGTGATTTTGTTGTTCATGGAAAATGCCAAACTGGCACCACAGCCATTTCATCCTGTGCTCTCTGAAGTACATTTGCACCCAATGCATGTGGGGATGGGGAGGGACTCGCTGGGCAGGGCAGGAGGCTGGGAGAGGCAGGATCCTTGGTCTGGGGCTGGGTCTGGGGTCACACAAAGCTGCATGCTGTCACATTGGCCTGTCCTTGCCCTGTGACAGGGCTGGCTGAGCCATGCTGAGAGGGCAGCATGAAATGGTGATCAAAATGAGTGAGCCTCGTGCATAATTCATGAGCTGGAACGAACCTTTGTACCAGACAAGATCACCTATTGAATTTCTCTTCAATGGACCACGGCTTGCTTGCAGCACACAAGATCCATCTCACTCCACAGTGCCTGAATGGGAGCAGCACCAGCTCTCACATTATCCTGAAACAATGCCCAGATCTTTCTTTTAGAGGCAAGTGGGCAATTTGGGCTACACACCCCAGTCAATCCCTACTTCTTCTTCTACTGAGGATGCCAGCAGAGCAGCTAATTACCACCTCCGCTTCCAGGATGGGCTTATTGTCAGCTGGGGATGAGGATGAGGGCTCTATTCACTCCCCAATATATTATGCTCAAGGACAAACCGGAGTGACCTTAGTCAGTACTGACTTACAGAAACTCTCTAACAGGTCTGGAACCAAAGGGACGGGGGAATGGGAAGTGGGGGAACATCCCACCACTCCTTGGAGAGGATGGGTACCATTAATTTCCCCAGATCCTTCTCCAAAAATAAAACTTTTTGTGGCTTGAAAAGGGAAGAATGGGAAAGAAAAGCAGTATAAAATGTGGGCTGGAAAGAAATTCCATGATGGTATTCCAATGACTAAGTGAAAAGCCCAACTCTGATTTCTAAAACAAACCACTCGCTAAATCCTTGAAGACTTCAGTTAAGCCCCATTTTCAATTTCATATGAAAATAAATTTATTTTCTTTTTGTCTTTTTCCTTAATCTTTTTTCACTCCAAACAACAACAACAATTACTAACCCTACCAAAATCCCCCACAAACAAACAAGCAAACAAACAAGAAAACATACAAAAAGGTCCCAACAAAACAAGCAAAGGGGAAAAAAAAGAAAAAAATTAGAAGAGTCATCTAGTCTAGATTTTTTTCTTCAGACCTTTGAGCCTGGGAACCACCAGAGTCAACTGAAACCAAAGCCCAAATGATCTCATTAGAGACATCCAACAGGGAGCACAGAGCAGGGGGATGAAATCCCACACACACTAAAAGAGCAGCACCAAGCTGACACACCAGAAGGAGACACTTCAGAGGGGAGGTAAAGGAAACAACAGCAGCATCTTCGAGCTGCCCTCCTGTGAGGAAGCTGAACCTGGGAATGAGCAGTGTCCCTCATTCCAGCCTTTCCATGATGCAATCAGGTGAGGGCAGCTGGGTGTAGAGGAAAATGGCTGAGCTGTTAGTTTGCTCGTTCTATTTTATTTTATTTTCCCCAGGCAAAGCAAAAGAAAATGTCTTACACTAGATCATGAACCCTACACATTTATCAACTGTTCCCTGCTTGCAACAAATTGCCATTTGTCTTACCCTTTGTGCTCTGTTTGGGGTAAGAAAAGGTTTGAAATCTGCAAGTCTACATGCACTTCCTTGTTGCTGTTGTTTTATTTTCTTTAATATGTGTACTCTAAGAAGTGCCAAGGCTAAAGGGCCACGTCTCCTGCTGGAGAAAGCTCCTAGAGGTTAATGTAAATGTAGCGTAATGTGAAGTGTTACCTCTGGTTTACACCAGCAGGGGATTTGGCCCACTCCAGCTGAACAGTGTATGAAGTGTAGTTCTGGGTTTCAGGATCAAGCAGGAAGCTGCTGCAAAAGTATCAGCAGCCTTCAGAGGTTCATGGGGAAGTGGCAAGTGAGGGGAGCAAGGGGTTTTGCTCTATGCAGATGAAAGCTGCTCCACTGCAGCTCTGGAACTTGAAGTCCTGAATTTACCTAAATTATTCTCAGGGCAGCAAGAAGAGCTTGTGGTGAGCTCCCTGCCCTGGACATCAGGAGAGCAGACTTTACCCTCCTCAAGGACCTAATGGATAGCACCCCATAGGGATGAACCCTGGAGGGCAGAGAGGTCCAGAGATGTGTTTGAATTTAAAGGATACCCTTCTCCAAGCTCAGTAGCAACGCATCCTAAAAATTAGGAAATTGCATAAAAATGCCTTGGAGACCTCCAAGGATATGGAGCTGCGGTGCAAACTCAGAGAGAAAAAAGGAAGTGGAAACAAGGAAAAGTGTCCAGGGAGGATGTCTTAGGTTGCAAGATGTGGCCGGGGGTGTGTATTCTGTTGCCATCTGTTAGAGGGGGGGCAGTTATGTTCTGTTCATTGAGCAGTTTTCTTTATCTCTTCCACAACCCATCCTCCCTCCAGGAGATCTCTGCTGTCCATGGCCAGTGAGTGCCCCTGCATGGCTGATCAAATTCCATCATCCCATGGGGAGATGCTCTGCCCAGGGGAGGAGCCAAGCATTTCCACCTGGATACAATCTGAGCCTGGAACAGCGCAGCAGCCTTTGCCCACTGCATTCCCAGAGGAGCAGCTTTCTGCTGCCCTGCATTGCCAGAGGGAGCCCAGGCCCATCTACACCACCACTGGACTTCCAGAAGAAAACTCCCTCCTTGTGCAGGATCCCTGCTCCAGCAGAACCACAGCTGGCACTGCAGGAGGGTGAGCCACCATGGAATGGGACTGTGCCACCACCCTGACCCACAGGGGGTCAGGTCCTATTCTGGCTCTGTCACTGCTGTTTTGTATTGCTGCATTTTATTTTTTCATTTTTTTTTTCTCCTAATAAGGAACTGTTATTCCTGCCTCCATATCTTTGCCTGAGAGCCCCACTTAATTTGAAAATTAGAATAATTTGGAGGGAGGAGTTTTACATTTTCCATTTCAAGAGGGGCTCCTGCCTTCCTTAGCAGACACCTGTGTTTTCAAATCAAAGCAGTGAAATTGTGTGGGAAGTCAGAGACAAGGTTAGGGAAGCCACAGCCCACTTAGGACTGAGTCTGGCCAGGGATGTGAAGAAAAACAGGAAAGGCTTCTACGGATATGTTGCAAGGAAGAGAAGAGTCAGGGATAATGTGGTGTCTCTCAGAAAGGAAACAGGAGACCTGGGTGCCTTGGGCAAAGAGAAGGGCAAAGTTTCCAAGGACTTCTATGCCTCAGTCTTCAATGGCAAATGCTCCAGCCTGACAAGGCAAATGCAGGGACTGGGAGAATGAAGAACCTAAACCCACTGTCAGAATGGATCAGGTTTGACACCATCTCAGGATCCTGAAGGTGCACAAGTCCATGGGACCTGATGAGATTCATCTGTGTGTCCTGAGAGAGCAGGCAGAGGAAGTTGCTAAAACACTATTCATCATTTTTGGAAAATTGTGACAGTCCAATGAATTCCCTGATGACTGGAAAAGGGGAAATATAGCATCCATTTTTAACCAGGAGAAAGCAGAAGACCCCGGGAACTACTTACTAGTCAATCTCACCTCTGTGCCAGGCAGATCATAGAGCATATTCTCTTGGAAATTATACACATGGAAAACAGAGGTGATTGGTAACAGTCAACAAAGGCAAAATCATGCCTAAAAAATTTGGTGACCTTCTATGACAGGGTTACAGACTTGGTGCACCAGTCTTTATGCTGTATTTGGTGAGACAAGTGGTGACAGCCTAAAAATCAAAATTTTTGTTTCTACCAATCCTTTTTTCAAAAGTGAAGCATCTATAACTGGTATACTATGGTTGTTTACTATGCTAACATCCACCTATAACTGGTGGATGTTAGCATAGATGGAACCCAAATTTATTGTCTCAGAAAATAACAGAGAAGAAGAAACAGTTAAAAATAATCTCCATTAAATAAATTCTGGGTTTAGGGCGGAGGAGGTTGTTCTTTGCTAATTACCCCACATGTTTTTTTGTGAGGTTCCCCAAATGACAGGTAAAAATTCTCCAAAGTGATACAAGGTGATGCAGTTCCTTAAGCTCAGAAAATGTGCATGTTTATTTCCATTAACCAAACTCACGTTCTGTGGAAAAATACTGTAAGACAAAGCTTAAAGAAGGAGAAATCCATGTTGGCAATAGTTCAGTAGAAACAAACTGTCTGCAACTTGAGGAAGAGGAACACAGGAAGCTTGTACTTCCCTGAGAAAGGAATGAGACAAAGGATGGAGTGGCACAGAGGTGTTGCAGTCATGCTCTGTTTAAACAACGGAACTTATGGAACTAAGCCAAAGGAATGGATTAACCAGTGACCACATTGTTTCATTAACTCAAAAATACATATTGCCTTTTACATCCTTGCACACACTAATAGAGTAAAATCTGTATATGCTTTACATGTTTGACTCAAGACACTCAAACTCCACCTAAACATTAAATGATGTCAGCTGAAACCTTATCTTTTTCCCACAGTCAACAATGTAAATAAAGCTGAAGAGGGAAGGGAGCTTAGAAGAGACTCCACTTTTGTATCCTGGGATGGCTGGTGGGCTCTCTCCATGTCCTCTCCCACAAAGAGGCCAACTGGGTAAGTTTTATTCCCTGGTAATACCTCTGTTTATTTATTCTGATATCAGGGTATGTAACAATGGCAGTTTCTGAACTTCACTCTGTTGCAGCATTCCATAAATCTCACTATATGTGAATCTGTCACTCCGAATGTGACCAGACTTACAGTGCTGAAACAGCACCATTTGTGAATTTGGGATCATGAAAGTTATAACATCTCCAGACTTCTAGTGCTGAATTGGTTGCTCTAAAATATTATCTGTGAATCTGTATGGTGAGGATCTCCCAGGGATTTGGACAGATAGATAACACAGAGAAGGGGAAGATCTAACTTCTCCCAGAGCTGTTAGTAACGCCATTGACTTACGAGTGCAACATGCCTTATTTGAGGTGACAATTGCTTTGCATCTGCTATATTTGGAGCTCTGTAATACAGCTCTTTAAGACTGAAAACATTCAGGGCCAGCTCGTATCTTCAGCCCTGCTATAGAAAGCTGTAACAGCCAAGATGCTGTATGGTGGTATATAGGTACCGCACACAGCGACAGGCTGGCAAAAGCATGGGGAGAAGCTTGCATGACAGCTGGCTCTATCTAGTCACATTTGACTCATTTCATAACAACTGAAAAGCCTTATGTTGAAATATTTGTAAGCAAAATCCCTGGTCTGTTAAATCTAGTTAAAGATAGTGGCTGCAAGCTGAAGGCATAGCTTGTGCAGCAACCCAGAAAAACTTGTTAGGCTTTGAAAAGAAGCACATTTAATTGAATCAGAGAATCACAGAAGCATGGAGTCATAGAACTGCAATGTGGTTTGGGTTGGAAGGGGCCCTTTAGGACCATCCAGTCCAACACACCTGCAATGAGCATGGTTTGTGATGTGTCAGGTTGTGTCTTTGCATCCATACTTCTTCCACCTGAAGAGACAAGCTGGATGTTGTCCTTCTACACCTCCTGAAGGCAGAATTATGTGGCACAGCCAGTGCTGGGATCCCCCTGACAAACAGCAAGGCCACACATACAACTGTCTCCAGCACTGAGAAAACCTCTACGCTTTGTTTCCTTCTGTGTGTTGTATGAACGCATCACTGTCCTGACTCATTTACTTCCTGGCTATGACTAAATAATTGATGGACTTTTTACACTAACCACAGTTTGGAAAGGCTCCTATCATCTTTGGGACTTAGAGACCTGGATGTGCAATGCTGCTACAGCAGTGAAATGATGGGAGAAATGCCAAATTCTGCTACGAGGGACTGTGTCTCTGCAGGCCCCTCTTGCAGGGGAGGTTGCCAAGGCAGGAGCCCCATGGGCTTCTCTTTGCTTGCTTTGTGCAGGCAAATGTTGAATTTTTTTTTGTGGTGCACAGAGCAGGATCCTCCTCTCGTGGAAGGGATTGGAGGAAAAAAACCTCACTCTTCAGCAAGTAAATAACTAAGAGAAAAAGATCACATTACAGCCTCCTGTCAGGATGTTCTTCTTGCCATTGTTTACAAACTTCAGGCATCTTTACTGCTATTTTTTTTCCCATGAGATGACACCTGGGAACCTAAAAGTGTCAGACTAGATGTCTGGAAAATTTGCAGGCTGCTTCAGGACACTGATTTACATTCAATCCAGTCTTTTCAAAGAAATAGGTTCTTCTGAAAAGTATAAAGCTAAAGTTACCTCAACAACACCAGAAAATGTCATTTTCACTAAACCAAAAGGAATGCACTGAAGGATTCTGTCAGTCTTGAAACTTCTGGTGTATTGAAATTTTCTATGGAGACCTAACTACTATTTCCAGCAGGGAATAGAATACTATAAAAGAAAAAAAAAAGCTTGAAGAAGGATGTAGCATCATCATCATATCTTCTGCTTAGAAGTCAGATAAGCTTATATTTTATTTGACTAATACCTTTTGCAAATGGTACAACACCAATGGCACGGATATATTAGGAAAAATTCTTTACTGTGAGGTTTGATGAGGCCCTGGCTGCCTAGAGAAGTTGAGGATATCCCATTTCTGGAAGTGTTCAAGAACAGGTTGGATGGGTCTTGGGGCAATCTGGATTAGTTGAAGGTGTCCCTGCCCAGGGCAGGGGGTGGAATGAGAAGATCCTGCTTTCCAGCACAGGCCATTCCATAATTCTGTTATTCAAATAGAAAAAGACTTTCCTCTGCTCTCTGAGCCCCAAAGTCAGTATTGAAAAGAAATTATGGAGAGTGCCAGATTTCACCCATTGGCCTATTTTGCCTTCTTGTACTCCTTGGGAGTGAGGTGCAGAGACGGCACCAGCTTTAAACAGCTTTTTTCCATGCTATACTTTGAATGTATCAAGCCATTTCTTCACCATGCAACTCCATGATGAGTTCTGGGGAATATTTCTTTTCGGAAGCCACACACATTTCAAAGCTTTTATAGGTGCATCACACTTCTCTACACTTATTTTTGGACATGTGGAAGAAAAGGAGAAGTCATTTATGGCTCTGCAGTCTGGGCCATCAGTGTTATGTTAGATGTACCCTGGAGCCCTTTTAACCTACAGAATTGTTTATAAGTTTCCCTCTGGAACCTTTTACTGGTAAAAGATAAAGACAAATGTACTGCTTCCAGCAGAATTTTCCTTCCCCTTTATCTGAAAGTAAGACCAGAGAAGTGTACCCATCATACCTTTTTCTAAATATACACACATATAGACATTTAATCTGAAAACACTTCTTTCAGAGAATTGAAATGTCTTATTTTCTGTCTGAACCAGTAACATAAAAATACTTCTCAATAATATATTTACCAGTCTTCAGTTTCAGCATTTCTAGCCTCTCAGCTTGGTGATGAGGTGATCTAACCTGGACATAAGCACATACTGAAGCCCTTTAATATGTCTATTCCACCACAGCTTTGGGAATTTCCTGTCCCTCGTTTTGGGGGGAAATTATGATCATAAGGAATGCTGTTTCTCTGGGCTGTGGACCTACAGAAACAGGCAGCACTGCTGTGCAGGAAAGGACATAGATCCAGACACCAAGGACACAGATCACAGAATGGCTGCTGCTGGAAGTGGCCTCTGGAGATCATCCAGTCCCTGCGTAAAGCAGATTCATCTCTAGCAGGTTGCACAGGATCATGTCCAGATAGGGTTTGAGTATGGCCACAAAAGGAAACTCCACAACTTCTCTGGGCAGCCTGTTCCCATGATTGGGACCCTTACAGTTTAAGATTTTCCTGTGTTGTGGTTTCTACCCGTTGCCTCCGACATGTCAGTGGGCACCACAGAAATTAATCTGCTCCCTTCCCCTGCTGCTTCTTCTCCCACGGCCCTCACCTCTCATCCCATGTATACACTGGGCTGTTCTGGGAGATAAGGGATTTGTGCAGTCTCAAAGCACACAGCATCTCTGAATCATCCTCTGTATCAAGATACAGAAAAAAGTTATTTTTCTCTGGTCCTCAGCCATTTCCTTTGCTAAGTTTCACTGGACCAGCCCAACAAGGGGGAGAATCTTCCTCCTTGTTGCAGACAAAACTCTCATAACCATAACCATTTAATATGGGCTTTGGTTCCCAAGGAGATGAAGACCAGTCTGACCCTCCACATTTCTCTAGTGGTAGAGCTCACCATCAGGTGTTGCCTGTTTCTTCCCTTGATCTTTAACTCCACACTGGAGATTTCGTCCCTTGAGCACACATCTTCTTCTAGTACTGCCTTTTAAGCAATAACTTTAAATCTGCTGGCTTGTTTTGATTTTTTTTTTTATTTTCACTAATGGTCCTGTGTTTGCATGCCTGTATATATGCTTGGGATTTTATATATATATATATATGCCTTTTATTCTTTTCCTTTTGCATTTCTATTACAAAGTCTCTAATGTGCTGTGCTAAAGGTGGGTGGCTTTAAAAGGGGCTGATTTCATTAGGTTTTTATTGTGTTTAAAATGCGATTCCATTTATTGTGCTAAACACTTGACAGCCTTTGTCACGTCATGTCTCATGAAGGCACTTGGAAATGAGCGCACACATAGAAAGCTGCATCAATTTCCTCCCCCCCAGTCCCTCCCCAAGCAATATAGGTTTGTTTCTTTAGCTGGCACTTAATCCTTCCAAACTTGGCCCCCTTTCTGAAATTAACTCATCGAATAATGGACATGCTCCATTAAAATGATGAAGATAAAAAACTCTGCCAGTGCCTGACTTACTAAGAAAACCATCTCATTCTCAGGCCAAAAGAACACACTTGAGCTGTGACAAAGGATCTGTGTAATTGAGAGCCAAGACTCCCCTCTCATTTATTTCCACAAGCTGGTATTCTTTGACTGTCCACGTTTCTTTTTGTCCTTGGGAAATGGGTCATGCATTTCTAGTGGAAAGATCTAAAATTAAAAATAAATTTTTAAAAATGTATGGTGGAAACTTCCAGAAAGATTTTGCTTCATCTACCCAATGACTTGTATGTTTTTCACATACATTTGTTGTATTAATATTTTAATTTACTGACAGTTGGTGCTTTGGTTACAGATCCAGACAGGGAGTCAAGTTCACGTATGTTTGGTTCCCAACTCTGTGACTGACTTAAAGTGTATTATGAGGCAAGACACTTATTCCTTGATTTCTGTAAAAAAAAAAAAAAACAACAAAAACAACAAACCAACAAAAGTAGCACTTCTCCATGTCTGCTGAGAGCTGAAAGGAAAAATAACTAATACCTGTCAAGAAGCATTACTATTCATAGGCTGCTGTGATGAAATGCAAGTATACAAAAAAATACCACGTTCAGTCCACATTAACAAAAAATACATTTTATCACTAAGCAAACTTTTGACCATGATGGAGATGAAAAGCCTTGCTTTTGTATTAATCCAAAACAGGAAAGCTGGGCCCAATACCTATGTGGGATCCTTCTCCCAGAGAAACTGTGTATTAGAGTAATGGCCCCTGACCTGTGTGTTGTAGTTTGTATTCCGCCCAGGAAATGTCCTGACTTTCCTCATGGACGTAGAAAATTAAAACCCCTTAAAACTAAGGAGGCTGTGGCTGTGGTCCAGGTTGGCAGGGAGAGCAAAGAAAGATGCTGCTCACATTACTCACTCATTGCTTCTGCCTATGAGCCATAAAGGCTGAGAGCTGCAAGGACAGAAAATCCAATAATGGTAGAAAAAATAAAAGCCTGTGAATTAAAATTACCCCAAATACCAAAAGTCAGATGGAGTAGATATCTTGCTAGGCATCAATAGGCACAAGAGTGTCCTCTGGATTAATTTTATCTGGTTTTATACACTTTAAGGCTATAAAAGAGGATTATCTCATTGAGTCTGACCTCTGGCATAATGCAGGCAATAAAAAATGTATTCAGTTGCTGCTGCATGGAGCCCACTAATTTGTGTTTAACTAACAGAGTTATTTCAATGGAGCAGTCCTTCTTGGCCTTGAAGATTCAGTGCTGGTAGAGTCCACTTCTCTCCTGAGCAGACAGTAATTGCAGCTTGGCAAACATTCAGGGTGGGAGAAATGCACCCTTGCAGCTGCTTCTCCAGGCACAACCCCCGTGGCAGCAGTGGGAGTGCAGTGCCCACTGTTGGTGCAGGAGCCACTGCAGGAATTTAGGAGCGGTCCTCACCCTCCCGTGTCCCTGTGGCACCTCCTTCCACCTGCCAACATAAGCATTGTGCAAACGCTCCCCCGGCAGGTTCAGGGAGGTGATTAAAATTAAATCAGTTCAGTGCTCGGGTTTTTGTTGGCTGGGTTGCACAGCAGGGTAGGGATAAATGATGGGAGATCTTTCAGCAGCAGTGTTGGTTTATGCCATTCCAGATTAGCATACGTGAACCTGCTGGTTTGTGTTATTTGGTCATTTCTAATGATTTCAGGTCTTTTTGCAGCTGAGTGGTGCAAAGAGGCTGAATCTCAAGAAGCAATGCCACCCAATAAACTATTATTATCATAAATTAGTATATTAAAGGAAACATATCATGAACTGGGTATTACTTTCAATATTTGGCATACCAATTAATCCATACCTAAGGTTCCATGAAACAAAACAGAATTGTTTTCTCTAAGTGACAGAAACACAAGTCAAAATGATATTCTGTACACATGCCGAAAATTCACTTTTTCTTCATACAATTTAAAACTGAGTATCATCCTCCCTGTCCCTCCACTTTTGGGTCTCATGCAGTAACATGTTCCCAGATGTGCAGTAGTCACTCTTACCTGTTAACACCAGTCCATTCCATGAGCATGGCCTAGAAAAACGCACAACTTTCTACATCATTAGATCCTCCCAAATAAGCCCAGTTCTTAGCCTACATGTTGCTGATTGCAGAGCTGTTGCCTCCATTTCTCTCCCAGACAGAGCCCAAGGCAAAACAAGATGAGTGTCAAACTCCATGTTCTTGTAGAATTAAAAGACACAAGGAAGGAAAGATGAAGCTCAGGTAAACTCCATGCTACTTCAGCATCCAGGAGAGGGAGAAAATCAAAATTATAACCCATGGCAGCACAATAAAAAAAAAAAAAGTGTCCACCATCATTTACTCTCCTTTCTGTATTATTTTAAATTATGTACACATATTTTCTGTGACTGTCACCAGAGCACTCTGTGGTGTGCTACTGGCCCACCTCACTGGATAATTGACCAGAAGTATGACTCTTCTCACAGCTGGATTTAGTTATACTAAAGTAAAAGATTTAATCAGTTTTGAAGTAGGTATCTCAGTTCTTTCCTCTGTGAGTATAGACATGTAGTCCTTTCCCTCAAGCTTTACCCACCTCAGATAACTGCAACCCCTTCTGCCCCTCAGTGCACCTCAAGGGATTTATCTAAAGCTACTGGTTATAGAAGATGATTATTTAGATATCTCAGTTTAGTCACCTATCTCTTAGATGACTGGTCAGATTAAACTAATCACATTTGATGAGACTAATTGTAAGCTTAACTCCAAGCAAAAAGCCTCACATGCATTTCATGAATTATTTTGGCATCAGGCGGTCACAGCAGAGGCTTTTTTTGTCTTTCCCCTTTTTTTCTTTTTTGAGCATAGAGGTGGTTAAAATTTCACTCGTTATGAGTTTTCAATTACACGTTTCATCAAGTTTCCATGGTAGAAGAAAATTGGAATTTTTAGCAAATAAATAACCTTGGGGTTTGACCAACAGTGCAGGACAAAAGTTCTTAGAAATATAAAACTTGGTTTAGTCATTTGTTTGTATTTTTATACATCAGCTTTACCAAAATATACGAATCATTTTATTATTACTATTGATTTTTCTTTACCTTTGTGTATGGATTTCCAGAACAGAGATTAAGCATCAGGGGCAGTGCCCTAGCAGAAGACAGAATGATGTTTTTCAGCCTGAAGACAAGAATCCTAATTATAGGACACAATTTAGAATCCTGTAGCATTTTTTTTAATAGGAAAAGGTATTAACCTGATGATCCTGCCAATCCCCAAATGAAGTGCCTAATTTACTTTGTTCAGGAAATATTGCCTTCCTAATTAAACTTGTTATTAGTTCTTCATGTCCCTTTCTCCTGCCTTGAATGTTTGCTTTGAAAGGATTTCTGTTTTGGTGTTAAATTTGTATTTTTGGTTTATAGCCTGTAAGAACTTTGGGAATATAGAATGAATACAATGTTTTCTTAGGTTTTCTTTATTATTATTGAGTGATGTCTGTTGAAGCATTGTGCCACGTCAACCCTCTGAGCACAGCTTGGAAGAGGAATGTATTGGCCATCATTAATTACAGGTAAAGGCTGATGTTTCAGGGCATTAGAGAGGATCCAAATTGTGTCTGTGTCATGCCACGTTCAGCCACCACTTTTTGCTAATGCAGGCTGGCAGGAGCCACCCTAAAAGGGGGTTTTCCTCCCTGACAGTGGATTCCCAGCTCCCTCCAGAGCCTCGGTTCTCCCTTTCCTGCTGGGTTGTGAGTGCTCCTTTCATGGTGCTGGATGTGATGGGCTGTGACACCTCTCGTCTCAGTAAAGAGCAGTCTCAAGCAATACTGGGACAGGTCACTTAGAGCCTGCCAGCTGGAAGAGAAATAGGATGGCAGTGATGGAAAGTCTATTTTTATCAGTTCTCTGAAGTGCAAGGTACCTTATGGTTCATGATGGAGGCTAAAAAGTCTAATACTCTCACAGTTAGGTGTTATCCCTTTCATTCTAGTACAACCAGATGATTTCATATGGTGCAGCTTCTCATCTATTGGAACACAAAATAAAGCTGTGAAGAAAAGCTCTTTTAACCGCTCCAAAATGAAATGCACTGTTTATTTGTCATATAGAAATGCAGAATCACAGACAAAAAAAAAAAAAAAAAAAAAGTTTGGATAAGGCCTCTAAGATCATCAAATCCAACTCTTCCCCTAGCACTGTCAAGACCACCACTAACCCATGTCCCCAAGTACCACATCCACATATCTTTTCAATCCCTTCAGGGATGGGGACAACACCACTGCCCAGGGCAGACCCTTCCAGTGTTTGACAACATTTTCCAATAATAACAATAACAATAACAATAATAAGAAGAATTTCCAATCTAAACTCCCTCTGGTGACACTTGAAGCCATATCCTCTTGCCTTTTCACCTCTTACCTGAGTGAAGAGTCCCCCTGGCTGCAGACTCTCCCCCAGCTGTCCCCTCCTGTCAGGAGCTGTGCAGAGCCACAAGGTCCCCCCTGAGCCTCCTTTGCTCCAGGCTCAGCCTCTTCCCAGCTCCCTCAGCCTCTCCTGGGGCTCCAGCCCCTTCCCCAGCTCCGTTCCCTGCCCTGGACACGCTCCAGCCCCTCAGTGTCTCTCTTGTCCTGAGGGCCCAGAGCTGTCCCCAGCACTGCAGGTGCCTCAGCAGCGCCGGCACAGGGACAGGCCCTGCCCTGGGGCTGTGTCACAGCCTGGCTGGCACAGCCCAGGGCCATTGCCCTCCTGTCCCCCAGGGCACCCTGGGCTGTGTCCAGCCCCTGGCACCAGCACCCCCAGGGCCTTTCCCAAAGGGCCCTTTCCAGCCCCTCTGCCCAGCCTGGGGCTGCAGGGAATGGTGTGACCCATCAGAACCCAGCATTTGGCCTCGTTGAACCTCTTAAAATTGGCCTTAGACCTTGTACCACGGACCATCCCCATCCCTGCTCCTCCTGATTCAATGGTAAAGGGGTCAATCTGTTTACCACCTAATCTGTTGACCTGACATGCGCCACCAAAGGTGTCTGCTGCCCTGACTTTGTGTATTTCCTCTTCCCTCGCATGCTTCAGCTGTTCTTCATAGCACATTAGAGGATTGCTGTCTTTATTAGTCACCGATAACACATTAATACATTCCTTCTCCTATTACCTCGGACACTAATTTGGTGGAATTGGATACTGACAGTACATTGATGTTGTTAAGGTTAATGACCCAGAGATTTACAAGAGAAGTCACATTAGAAGTCAAATTGATTGTAATAATTGTTTCACTGAACAGTGTCAACATTAAGTACAGTATGTTGTGCTGTGCCATTCAGGGAGGCCCTGTGGCTGTTACAATCACTGCAACGCTGTTGACATCCCCTCCTTACAAGACAATCCACGCTGAAATACATTTAGGTAAATGCAGCCCTAATAAATGGATGCCTAAGACGTTCTAAGACATGAGACACTGTGTTTCCAGCCTCTGCACATTATTTTGCCTCCAAGCATATTTTGTGTTTCCATTCGCTTATGAGGAGATCGTTGCTTTTCTCAGGCAGGGTTGAGCAGAAAGCAAAATTTGGTGGTTATTGCCTCCTTTTGGCCTGAGTTGTGAGGCAGTACATAGCAATTCTGCTGTTCAGGCCTAAATTTTTCTCAGACAAGGGACTACTTGGCAGTTCAGATGCTCTGAAATTAAGCTGCTTTAAATATTTAAGCTTCAATATAGTGGGTGAAAGAATTTTTCTGTTAACATTGCTCTTGTATTGACAGTGGCATGCAGGAATTTCAGATGAGATGCCGTGAGAATCTCACAGACATGTCACCCCTGACCAAAAGGATGTGTGGCTGCCTCTGTGCAACTTATAAAACAATTACTTGTTATTTTTCACGCTGTAGATCTCATTCTTTCCCTTGCCTGTTACTCTGCGCATTGCTGCTCCTTCTTTCCCTTGCATTTTTCCCTTCTTACTCAGGATACTGATCCTGCAGCTGCAGGAGTCACTGCTGAGTGCTGAGTGTCACCGTGAATGGTGAGATGAAAGGTGCTTGTCATGCTGGGGTCCTGTGCAGTCATCCACACCCCCACGGGGTTTGACTCACCCTGCTCCCGTCGTGTCTGCTCTGACTGCAGGGTGATCACGACACTGCTGATGGTGCTGAGCTATGACTAAAGCTCGTGTCAGGAAACGAACCCCTCATGCTTCTGACTGAAGTTTCCTTCACACGTCTCAGTTTGTTTCTCAGTCTTATTTGCAATATCTCAAGACCTCAACCAAACCGTATATTTTCCCAAGAAAATTCAGATTTTAGCAACAGCAGCAAATGTTCCATGGAAAGAGGAAAGCTCTCAGTAAAAAACATGTGTCTGCTTTGGCTCTGATAATACACACTAAATATATTCACCCTCCCTTCTTCCTTTCTCCCATTCTCAGCTTGTCTTCTTCCACAACCAGTTTACATGTTGTAATTATGAAATGATCTCTGAGGTCTCTTCCAACCCAAACTGTTCTATAATTCTGTGTTTTATTGTCTGCAACATTGATATATCAGCTAGTCACCTCTGACTCCTCTTCCAACCAGTGAGAAAGATTAAACAGCTTGGCATGATTAGTCTCAGCCTAGAGTGGATGAAGTGCAGCCTAAAATGGAACCAATATGCTTGGTTCACAGGCTCTAAGCATGTCTAAAACTCTGAGCAGAGTAAAACCTACAGATTATTGTAGGTAGATTATCACAATAATTATTTTTGTGATCATGGACTGAAGGGAATTCATGTGACCAAGGGCAATGGCCCCTGGGCTGTGCCAGCACAAGAGTGTCCAGCTGGCCCAGGGCAGGGCCTGTCCCTGTGCCAGCACTGCTGAGGCGCCTCCAGTGCTGGTGACAGCTCTGGGCCCTCAGGACAAGAGAGACACTGAGGGGCTGGAGCGTGTCCAGGGCAGGGAACGGAGCTGGGGAAGGGGCTGGAGCCCCAGGAGAGGCTGAGGGAGCTGGGAAGGGGCTGAGCCTGGAGCAAAGGAGGCTCAGGGGGGACCTTGTGGCTCTGCACAGCTCCTGACAGGAGGGGACAGCCGGGGGGGTCGGGCTGTGCTCCCAGGGAACAGGGACAGGAGGAGAGGGAACGGCCTCAGGCTGGGCTAGGGGAGGTTTAGATCAGATATTGGGGCAAATTTTTTCATGGTAAACGTTGTCAAGCACTTGCACAGTCTGCCCAGGGCAGTGGTGTAGTCCCCATCCCTACAAGGATGGAAAAGTTGTGTGGATGTAGCACTTGAGGATGTGAGTTAGTAGTGAACAAGCTGGATGCTGGGTGGATGAACTTGATCTCAAAGATCTTTGGAACCCTTAATGTCTTTTATGTTTTTATAATGGAGATTGTGGTTAAATTAATCTGCTTTTTGTGCATAGATTCCTAGACTAACCAGGTTGTATTGTGCTTTCTCTTTGTGCCACACCTACCAAAAATGTGGTTTTCCCATACTCCTTCCTAGAAAGGCAGCTCAGTTTATCTCATGCTGCAGCAGGGTTGTGTTTGTTGTGTGATGGGGCAGGTCCAGTGCACCATTTCTCATCAAGCAGCTTCATTGCAGGCATCAACATTTGAAGAACTGCCTCATGGATTTGGTATATCTGTGAGTGCCACCACACGTAAGAAGCAAACCCAGAAGTCGTCGCATTTTGGATCTCAGCACTGTTTATATAACACATCAATAACACGCCAAACACTGTCTTTTGCTCTGTGCAGCATGTTGTACAGCTCGCTCTCTGCACCATGGGCTTGTTTTGTGGATGATGTGTAAGCTGGGATATTACTTTTAAAATGTATTTCAGTGGCATCGTGTATTCTGCAACAGGCCTGTCAAAATACAGTGTCAAGCTCTCATATGTCACATAAAAACTGTTTGATGTTCTCCTCACTTGAACTCCTACTTTGCATTATAATTAGGAGAGATCTTGACTGGGTGAACTTGTTAGCTTTTTGCATGCACAAGCCTAAGGACACTTTAATTAAAGTCAGAGGGAAGCTTGAAAGCACAGGCAGCAAGACAAAATATAATAAGACTAAAAATAACCTATTCAAAACTGCTGTAGAGAAGGCAAGGGACAGGACATGTCACAAGCAGGGAACATTATGAACTGGGGGAGTTGAACCATTCCTTCCCCAGCAGTAGGACATAATAATTATAAATATAAATCATGCTGCATTTGTTGTCATATTACAGCACTGGAAAAGCAGAATGACAAAATTACTGGCCAGTAAAACTGTTTGAGAAAATGGGTCCTTGGGTTTTGGTTTTTCTGTGAGATCAAAATTCTTAGTGTTAATTATTTTAGAGAGAAAGGGAGTTTCCCAAAACAGTGTTGGGACAAAAACCAAACCACAATTTCCTTTTTTAAGTTTGTGGAAATACTCTTTAAAAATTTACCTTTACAGAGAGAAGAAAACATCAGAACCATCCTGAAGAAATATTTCAATTTTCAAATTTTCTAATTTTAGTCCTCTTGTGGAAAATCAGTCTTACAGCTAATCTAAAAATTTTCACATATAAAATACTAGTTTTGTTCCTTTTAATAGGTAAAAGAGGAGATAATTATGCCATGTCTTTTTTTTATCATTTTTGCTTGAATTTTTTTTTCAATCCAGAGCAAGCATTTTACCCTTTTGCTGATTTTTGAGCAGTCTTAATTATTTTATTCTTGCCTAATTATTTTGTTCTCACCTCTCTCCTTCAGTGATCATATATCACAATTTCTTTCTAAAAGAATAAATTAGACAGTGTGAGTGCAAATTTTATTTTCCAAAGCCTCAGATATAGATACCTTACACATTTTCTTTATTCCTCTTTATCTCTTGTACAGTGGCTATGGCTCACATATCAGTGGAGTAGAAAGGTATCCTGTTGCAAGGCTTAAATGTTCCTCCTTGTACAAGTCCCGCTTGTATGAAAAGCCCAAGGTTCCAATAATTCTCACTATAACTGATTATTCAAGATGGGAATCAGTTCACAGATTTTCACTTTTTCAGAACACTGCAGCAAATCTATAGCCTTGTCCTTATTCAAAACAGCTTTGATGTCACCATTCTCTGACTTCTAAACTCTTTCAGAATGTAGTATTGAATTTGACAGTCCTGTACACCTCCTTGTATTTTTCCTTTCTCATATCCTTTTGCAGCTCATTCTTGTGCACCTTATTTGCAGATTTAAGCAGGCACAGGTTGAGGCTTTAGTTTTCATCTTCTGTGCCCTGGCTTGTTTGGGATTGGTCTTGGCTCTGCAGGTTCAGGATCCACTTCCATTTTTCCTGTTCGAAAGCTCTCCTTCAGGGTATGTTTTAGTTCTTATTCTCTTTGTCTTCTTTTGTCTGGGGGAAATAATGGGATATCATTCCTCTAAAAAGCAGTGCTGGAGGGTCCAAGAGGCAAATGCATATTTGCATTTGTGGTGGGAGCGCTGCAAGGCTATACCCAGCGCTGCAGATTTGTCCTCCCCAAAGTCTTTGACAATGACTTTAATGACTTTTCCCTCCTTCCCTTTACCAGGAAAACATTGCCACACCTCTGTGAATCTCCCACAACAGGTTAGTTCCTGCTTGTTTCCACAGGAAAACAGGCAGTCAGAGCCCTGTCTGGGAGCCTCTTTGAGTCACTCATCACTGTCTCTAGCTCAGCATTTATGTATGTATGTAAATCCACCTACATCCGTGCATAACCCACAGAGGCAGCGTGACAGAAGCTGTGGCAGGTCACAATCACAACCCCATCTGTTCCCAGCAGCAACTCTCTGAATATATTTGAAATTTAATACAAACAAAATTGAGACAAGATTGGGACCGGCTGAGGAATGAGGCATCATACACCTCAGACGCCCCCAAGAATAGAATTGTTATACCAAATACCTTCTCAGGAAGGTATTTTTTGTTTATCATTAGTTTTAGGAATTTTAAAGTGAGGATCTTCTAAACTCATTCAATGTCTTTGAATCCTTGTTATGTCAACATAAATAATAATAAATTTGTTTCATAAAAGAGTTACTTGATTCACCTAAATGATGTCTCAAAACATATCAGGGGAATAATTTGGAATGAAAACACTTCCCTGGAAGTGTTCAAGACCAGGCTGGATGGAACCATGAGCAACCCACTCTACTGCAAAGTGTTCCTGCTTATGTCAGGGGGTGGAATTGGTTGAGCTTTAAGGTCCTGCCCAACTCAAACCATTCTGTAATCCCATAACATGGCTAAAAGCCATTAATTCAGCGTGAATTCAATGTATGCTACTGAGTCTGCAGTGTCATATGTAATGAAATAAGATGTATAAAGTTACTTCCTCATCTAGACAACTTTACACATTGGAAATATGAAAATAAACTAGCATATGAGATTCTGATCTGGGGGAAACTAAAGAAAACATGAAAAGATATGGAAATCCTCTGCCAAGCTGGCTTATATGTGAAAGATATTATTATTATCTACCAAGAAATACATCCAGCTGTCAATGCACTCTTCTGTTAGAGCTGACAGTCACATAGGAGAAGGCCAAGTGAGCTCTCAGAAATGCTGGAAGCATTGTGATATATGAATAAAGGATACATAACACCCCTGCAGAGGCAGTCAGATTATAACACCGTGATCACTGAAAGCAGAGGCTATCTTGGGAGTGTAAAACAGGACAAAAACCAACCCTACAAAACCACTGCTGGGGTTAAATATGGTCAAGGAAATCAGGAACTTGGTCAGCATCCTTGGTACTTGGGCAAAAGCAGAGCAGGAAAAGAAAAGAGACACCTTAAGTGCAAATCCTTGAAGAAGATAAATAGAAGCAGGACAGGGAAGAGACCATTTCATTCCAAGCTGTTTGAAATATACTTGGACATCTGGGAAAGAGAAGATCTGCTTTACACAACTACTGGAACAAGGCAAGCCATGTAGTAGTTCAGAAATCAAAGTATCTCAAGACATTTAATTCAGACTGCAATCCTGGCTTTCTGGCAGGGACTTCTGTTAATTATATGAGAGTGAGAATTTGGTCATATCACATCTCCATACTTAAGTCGTAAGATTGACATATCAAATTCATAAGTTGCTCATAAATGAGCTCAAGGAAGTCTTTGACAGAAGCCTGGTCCAAATTTCAATATTGAATTGTAGAGGCTTTGCAATGCCAATAGCTGGAAATTTTGTTGAGAATGGCTTAGTTCTCCCCTGACAAGACGCATATTGTGAAGCAAGTTAAAGTATTTGAACTGATACAAACTCAACATTTTAATGTATTGTGAGCAGTAAGATTGTGTCATTCAAACCTCCAGTTACTCTGTTCCCACCAAACCCAAGACAAAACAAAAGGGAGCACAAATTAATGAAATGCACTCTCTCACAAGACATGATGAGCAGGACGTTAAAGAAGAAGAATTCTTTTGTGACTTCAAACTTCCTGAGAGGTCTCCAATAAGAGCCCATCCAGGAGGCATCTTGCTGTCACAGGAGAAATTCACACTTAACCCCACTGCAGGGTACAGTGGGTGAGTCTTTGATATGGAGGAAGATAAAAAACAACCCTCCAAGGGCAGGATGGATGGTGCTTTGAGCAATCCTGCCTAAGGGAAGGTGTCCAATGGAAGGGGCTGGGAATGAGAATATCTTTAAGATCGCTTTCAACCCAAAGCATTCTATGATTTTATGAACTTTCAGAGAACTGTGTCTTAGATCTGAAGAGAACTTAACTCTGCACATCTTGGGAAGTTCCCTGTTCTATTATGGGAGCCAGAGGGAGTGGCACCGGGATTTGTTTAATTAAGTTTGTGCCTCCTACTTTATGATGTTTGCAAGTATACAACTGCCTGCTTATACCCAGAATATAAAATGAACATAAAATAAACTTCTGTCACTGCTGTGAGGGTAATATTTTAGAACTGGGCTGCAGAGGTTATTTTGTCTTATATTAATAAAGTCATTATGGATTTTACCTAGTTCTGAGGGAGTGTTCAATCCAGTCATTCCTAATGGTATTTAAAAGGCTAAAACTCTCAAATAAATCTTCAGAAGAGTTAACTTTTATGTTTAAATTATATAAACTATTGTTAGGGACATGTTTTATTTTTTAACTCTTCTTCAAAATGTTTTTTTTTTTCTTCTTTAGTTTAATGCTGGGGGTTTTTTGTTCATTGGTTTAATGCCTGTGTTTCTGTTGACAATCTATAGCCATAGAACAGAAAGATGGAACTTTTCTAGAGAAGCCTTTGGCTTCTTTTAGCACTGACTTCATTCTATTCTTTCCTTCTCTTGGTGACATAAAATTTACTCCAGGACCCTGTTGGAAAGGTTTTTTGCATGAAACAAATCATCATCAATCACAAATCTCTGAAGGGTCTCAGGAGAGAAATAAATGAGTAAATAAACAGAAGACACTCCAGCAGATAAAAGGCAATGAGGAAGGGATCAGGCAGTGCAGGTCAGAGCATTTGCTGTGGTTTGTGTGTGACAGGGATGTCACAAAGTGGAGGGGGAAGACAATCTGATGTAGCTGGATGTGGTGATCTGACATGGCATGGCAAATGATCTCTGGGTGCTAGAGAGGCAGAAATACTGGGAAATCACCTCCTCAGGAAAAGCCTGGGATAGTCTGTTTTCCTTAACATGGTACAACTCTTCTTCTTCACTGTCCTTGTTTTCCTGCTTGTGAGAAACAGATGGACTGAGTGTATTACCCTTGCTGCCTCAAACATTGAAATTTGGATCTTTGAGCAAACAAGAGGTCTTGGAGGTGAAAACATTGCCTCTGTACAATTAATTTTGATCAATATTCCTTTCTCGGGAATTCATGCATCTATTTTTTATGTTGTTATTCTCTTCAATGAAATCCTCATATATCTGATGTTTTCTTGTGTGTGTGTGTAAAGGGAAGGAAGGGGAAGTCCTGAAGGCCAGCATGTCCATGCCTGGGAAAAATGAACACTGACCCAGAATGACTACTGAAAACCCTTGACACTTCACTATTGGAATATCAGTTTAGATTTTATTTTGCGCGTGGGTCAGCAGCCCTCAGGATCTCTTTCCCCTACTTTGAGAGGTGATGACAACACCAGAGTTAGGAGCTCACTTTTGGGGGTGCCTGGTAAAGGAAAGGAGGAGCAGACTCAGCTCTTTTCCCCAGACTGAGAGGTCAAACACCAAACCAATATATGTGAGAGCCTCTATTTTGTCTTAATCAGTATTTAAGGTCATTAAGCTAATTTTCCTTACATTTTGTTGAGTGCGGACTAGAAGTGAACAAAACAATTATAACCACAGTGCAGCTGACCCATGGAAAATTGTAAAATAGTGGTATATTCCTTAAATATCTGGTTCATACAATTTCACCAAGAGATACATTTCTTGGCTTTACCATAGCTTTCCCATGCGACTGTAAAAGTTTGACCCCAGTTTCTGAGTCATTAAAATGATTGAACCATTCGCCAGCTACAGCACAATTTTCTTTCCAACTTAAGGTTTTTTGTATCCAGAACATAAAGTATTTGGTTGCAACAGGTTTTCAAATTATGATAAAGAATATAATAAATGCATGAAGCCCATAGAGCATTTTTTTCTTTCCTATTCAAGATGAACTATTGTCATCAAATACTGCAAGAAATACTAATTAGATTGACTTTTATTACTTTTTGTGTCTATTGGAGCAAGACAGAGATCATCTGAGCCATTTCTCCTGGAAGTTTATGAGACAAAAAAAAATTTTGGTATTTTTAGATAGAAGTTGCATAAAAAACACTTTATAAGTGAGCTTATTGGGTTCCCACACATACGTAAAGAGAAAGCAAGACACAGAAATATTAATCATTTTGTCAGGA
This sequence comes from Camarhynchus parvulus, assembly GCF_901933205.1. Classification (NCBI taxonomy): domain Eukaryota; kingdom Metazoa; phylum Chordata; class Aves; order Passeriformes; family Thraupidae; genus Camarhynchus; species Camarhynchus parvulus. Next base: position 67,166,209 of record NC_044601.1, read on the forward strand.
AATCCATAATTCTATAGCTATACTTAAAGTGAGAGCAAGTTCAGCAAGTCACAGGCTTTCATCAAAGTCAAAAAAGCTTGAGAAATGGGATCTCAGTATCAGGGCTCTGCAACAACAGAAATGGAACTAGAGAGTGATTATCCTTCTGTTTCCAACCCCCCTTCTTCCAAGGAAATGAAATCTTCAAGACGAAAGGATTAAACTGCAAACTACTGGCACAGAAATGGAAATTTCTTCCTGATTATGATTTGCATATTTTCCACATACACTTTATCACGTCCAGAGCTTTTGGCAGCCACGCTCAAGCCTTTGATGTGGGTCAGCAGTTGGTAGGGGCCAAAAGAGAGGAGCACTGAAGACCCTTTGGCTCCTGGCAAGTGCACCAGGCCCATGAGAATGGCAATAATCACATTAGAGCGTGGTCACATTGAAACGGTCACACTTAAGTAAGTGCAGGGAAGTTACTGAGCCTAAAATGTCATCAACTACTTTTATAGTCCAGGTTTCTGCCTTTCAGCCTTATTCTTCTAATGGAGAGGATAATCTTCATGATTGATACTTGCCTCGATATCTCTTAGTTTCACCTAAGTGATCAGTTTGATTTAAACCAAAAGGATAACTTTCAAAGTTTGAGGCTAAATATGTCAAACAAGTTTAGAAGAGATCTCTTTTTTAGCAGTGGCTACAGACATAAAGCTCATTTCTGAATCTGCATCGGGTGTGGTCAGTTCTGAAATGCTTCTAAGTCTTTCCTCTTCAATATTAGTGTTCTATGGAGGGGATTTATTCCTTTGCAACTCTCCATATTAAATATTAAATTGTTGTTGTTTAGATTATAAAACAATGCCTAGGGGTGTATTTTTCTCTCCCATTCTCTAATATGTTTGGAAAATAATTGCATGGACAAAGACAGGCCTAAAGTTACAGCAAGGTCATAAAACTGAAAAACAACACAAATTAAATAATTCTTCTTCACCTTAACTCATCCTTTACTTGAGTTCACACAGAGTACATGCCTTCCTGAAGGTCCTGGAGGAGAATGTGTTTGTTATCCATCAGACTTGAGGGAGAAGGCAGCAAAATAATGTACACCAGAGGGAGAAAAATCCCATTCAAGAGAAAACCTTCCATGAAAATAAAAAAAAAAAAGTCTACCAAACTACCAAAACCAGCTTTGTTTTGTACAAAGCAAAAATACTGCAGGTGAATTAATCTTCAGTAATGTGTCATGCACACAGGTGGTGAGAAACTGCATGAATGCTATTTTCTTCACCTTTTTCATTCCAGTGAGGGATTAAAACTCAAAACCTCAAATCCATTTGCAAATTGAAGTGAAAAATACATCAGTGCACCCCAAATGAAGAATTTTTTTAACAGCTTAAAAATTTTACTTTCTCTTAAACTATTTTAAACTACAGAAGTAGTCAAATTTCAACACAAAAATATAAGTAAGTGAAATTTCAAATATTTCCTTTCTGTAAGTGTCCAAAAATGGTATTTTGATAGTGTTTAAATATTTGACCAGAAAAACCCCACCTCAAATTCAAACTGACTCACTAACTCATTCCTTCAGGCTCCAGGGACAGGTAATTCTGTCAGCTGAGATCCCAAATTTTCACAGGTTCACAGACTACAATTCAATCTCCTTACATCAAAATATTTTGATACATCTTTTCCTTAGTATTAGCATTTTAATACATCCCATAGAAGTTATCTGAAATTAGTCAGACTTCAATTGATTTCATTACTGCAAAAACATTTCTGTGCACCCAACATTTTCACACACCTATGTCAAGGGCTCATCTGTTTGTAGACAGACCAAAGTGATTAACCCATCTATAAATCAATGAATGGGAATTAGCATTAGTTTAGGCTAAAAAAAGCCAAGTACAAATTTTTATTGTGCAAGGTAACAGATGTATTTTGGTGCAGAAAAAAAGTACTTGGTCATATTAAGACCTATAGCGAAGATGCATGGCAGTTCTTGTTCAGCAAAGTTAAATATTATTATTTTTCTCTGATTTTAATGTGCTGCTAAGAGTTATTCTTTCCTAATATAGTTTAAAAGTAGGCATCTCATTGAGAAACAGTGAGAGCTTTGCTTTTACATTTTCCACCAAGTATTCAGGGAAAATCATCAGGACATAAGACACAATTATGGAAAGAGTAGTTTCTTATCAGTGAACCTCTACTAAGGCCTGTGAGTAGATATGGCATTGGTAGATACGCAGGTGTGAGGGAACATAGCTTCTTCCCCATCTCTCCATCAAACCTGTCTGCTCCAAAAGGACAGTGTAAATACTTGATAAATTTTAACAGACTTGGAGGTCCGTGCTGTAGTTTTTGTCATGTGCTAAAACAGGACAAAAAAATGATGCACAAAGCCCACTCAGCTCTAAGAGTTAAATAGAGGACTTTTGGCTATATTAACAGTGGCTTTGTATATTTCAATAAGATAGTAGCCTTTTACCTTTTTGTTTTTAATCCTTTCAGTGCACTGCACTAAACCACTGTACTAAACCACTTGAATAACTTACTTGACTTTCTTTTTAATTAAAATAGTACAGACATGCATTTAAAGCACAACAGTGTCCTTTCCAAGGTTGTATACTGTGATTATGCACTGCCTTAGGTGAGGGAAGGACATGGGACTGTCATGTATCATTTTGCCATCTAATTTCTGGCAAGCAGCACTAAATTGTCAGGAAAGAGTTCATCTTCATCTCCAGATAAATTCACCTCAGAAAACTGTATGCAGAAATAAACAGAATGCATGGCATGTTGTTGATGCTGTTTTCCACAATGCATAATATCACAGAATTACAGATATATAAAGTCATGGAATCACAGAGCAGGCTGGAAGTGGAAGGGGAGGGACACTAATCTGGTGGGATTAACAGAGGGATCTGTCACTAGTGGGATTCCACAAGGCTCCATCCATGGCCCTGTGTTCTTCAGCACCATCATTAATGATTTGGAGGCAGGAATGGGAGGGATACAGGGCAAGTTGGCAGACAATACAAGACTGGGAGGAGCTGTTGGCTCTGTCTAGGACAGAGAGGCCCTGCAGAGAGACCTCAACAAATCAGAGATGGAATATCACCATCCAAGTGAGGTTCAACAAGGGCAAGTGCCAGATTCTGCACCTGGGCTGGGGCCACCCTGGGTGTGCAGACAGACTGGGGGATGAGATCCTGGAAAGCAGTGCCATGGAAAGGGACCTCGGGTCTTGGTCAATGGCAAGTGGAACTTGAGTCAGCAGTGCCCTGGCAGCCAGGAGGGACATCCCTGTCCCAGGGATATCAGGCCCAGCATCACCAGCTGGGCAAGGGAGGGGATTGTCCCACTCTGCTCTGGGCTGGGGCTGCCTCACCCTGAACACTGTGAGCAGTTTTGGGTGCCTTTCTCTATATAAGATATCAAACTAGTAGGTAGGATCCAAGAGAGGCCATGAGGGTGGTGAAGAGCCCTGGGGGGAAGGCCTGTGAGGAGGGGCTGAGGGCACTGGGTCTGTCCAGCTGCAGAAGAGGAGGCTGAGGGGAGACCCCAGGGCAGCCACAGCTCCCTGTGAGGGAAGAGGAGGGGCAGGATCTGATCTCTGCTCTGTGACAGGGACAGGACCCTAGGGAATGGCCTGAAGTTGTGTCAGGGGAGGTTTAGGTTGGGTACCAGGAAAGGTTCTTCCCCCAGAGGGTGTTTGGGCACTGGAACAGCTCCCCAGGGAATGGGCACAGCACCAAACCTGATGGAGTTCAAGTGTTTGGACAATGCTCTCAAGAACACATTGTGACTCTTGGGGATGGTGCTGTGCAGGGCCAGGACTGGGATTCAATGATTCTTATGGTGCAATTCCAATTCAGCTTATTCTGTGATTGTGTGACAACATAAGAAAATATAGGAAATACATTCATATATAGATATATATAGAGAGAGATATATATATAAAACATACATATACATGCATAGAAAGAGTGTATCTATACATACATACATACATTAAAAATTGTTTATTATATATATATATATATATATATATATATATATATATATATATATATATATACACAAAAAGTGTATGCATATATATATGCAAAACATAGGAAAAGGTACTTTTTATTAAGTGGCAAAAACTACCAAATTCAGACCATCAGGCTTTAATGCTTACCTAAAATTAAAATTTAAATGAACAGTTTTCCTTTACTTTTTGTTGTTTTCAATCAAACATCTTTCTTTGCTTATTTTATCATTTGAGGAAAGTGGTTGGCAGTCAGTGCAGGAAGGTAATTTTTCACATAAGGCTTTTTTTTTTATGTGTAAAATGTACTGCACAGGAGACAGAACTCAATACATTACCTGAAACTGGAAAAGCCTTGACAGAAAAGTTCCCAGGCTTGCAGAACACTTAGACGTCTGTTATGCATGTACAGATCAACCTCAGCAAAACACTGCAAAGTTAAGCACCTGCACAATCCTAGCAGATATAAATGTTTAGCTAAAGGATTTACAAATCTCAAATTTCAGGACATAAGACAAGCTTCTTAGGAGAGAGATATGAATCATATCTACATAACAGAACTTTCAGACACTGTAATCGTTGTTCCTGGTAGAAAAATGCTACTTAATTAGAGACAGATGTTGAAAATTTTGAGTTATTTGAAAATGTCATGAGCCAAGTCTTTCAAAGAAAATAATAGGTTACTTGTGGGACTCTTATCTTTTTAGAAATAAAGAAAAATAGAAATGGTAAAACTACACTTAAAATATGTATTTCTTTTCTCTATTCAGCACTTTTGCTTCCTTTGAGCTAGGCTGAAATCCAGAGAGTATGATTAAATATAATTTTGTCATAGCTGGGAATCCTCTCCTGGAAACACTGGCCCTGTAATGAACAGAACTGAAACAGGAACTCACCAAAAGAAATGTCTCTCTAATTCCTTGCTATTTCACCCCATTAAATCCCTGTGTATTCTCCTTTGCAAAACTAAAAGTATATATATATATTTTTTTTTTTTCCCTCTAAATCTTTCCCGCATGGTCTTTGCAGTCCTGGTTATTTCTGTTTGACTCCAGCAAAGTGCTGCTGCTCTGCCCCTTTGGAAGACCCTGTTCTGATCTCTCTTTATTCACCAGTAAATATCTTTAACCCTTCTTTTTCCCCTCACATTTCCCCAAGGAAATAATGCTTTGGAGTTCTTTAAATTTACTTGCCAGAATACCAGGAAACCATTTTTAGGGTCCTATTTATAGTGCAATCAAGCCATGCAATGTCAATCCCTTTGCAGAATGAAATATTTATGTGTCATTATCTGTGAAAAAATTTAAAGAAAGATCATGGTTTATCCCAAAGACCACTGCTGAAACCCGTTTCACAGAGTTGAGGTGTACTCAGGCAGCAGTGCTTCCCACTGAAGGATCATGCCTTCCCTTTCACCCACAGGAAGAACCATCCTTTTTTCCTGCTCCTCCCCATCACTGGATGTGCAGCCATCTCCAATTTAAATGGAAATTACAGGATTGGGAGATTTTATTCTGTTATCTTTTAAATTTTAGCAGAATTCACAGTCATGTCGTTTAGACCATAAAATTTGAAGACCTTGTCCTTGTTGGTATTGTGCTTTTTGTTTTGCTTTATTTTAACTCTGTAAAATACCAAAAACACCTGCAATACACAGAAACACGCAGCTTATGTTAACTGCTTAGCTGCAGCTGAATTCTACCTCATAAATGGTGATTTGAGTACATTTAAAGGTACAAATATACACAGAAATTTTGCAACTGGTCCTGCAATCCATGACTGGCAGTCACTGGAGACCAGGACTGACTCTCAGTGGGAACTGGGCATCTAAACCTGCTTGGATTACACTCAATGTTATATCAGCTTGTTCATCCTGGGACTGAGAAGGCTCTGAGGAGACCTTCGAGCGTCTTGCTCTTCCACATCCAAAGGGGCTCCAAGGAGAGGGACTTTGGACAAGAGATGGAGGACAGGACACAGGGAATGGCTTCCCATTGCCAGAGGGCAGGGATAGATGAGATTTGGGAAGAAAGTGCTCCTGGTGAGAGTAGGGAGGCCCAGGGTGCCCAGAGCAGATGTGGCTGCCCCTGGATCGCTGGGAGTGTCCATGGCCAGGCTGGACAGGGCTTGGAGCAATCTGAGCTAATGGAAGGTGTCCCTGCCCATGGTAGAAGGTGGAAGGAAATGGTCTTTAAGGTCCCTTGCAACCCAAACCACTCTGTGACTCTATGATTCCATGATTTCCTGACTTATTCAGACCGCACTTCCTAAAGGCAGAGATGTACTTGCTGCTTTACATCCCAGTGAATCTGAATTGCCGACGTGTGAGAAACTTGTTTGTTTCTCATGGCCTAGTTAAGCAGAATGAGACACTCAAGGCTTTTGGGTGCATGGTTTCAGCTTGTTTAGGGACTAATAAAGTCAATTCCATGTCCAGGTTCTGCTGGCTTTGTGAATTCAAGTCCGTTCTCACTTGGGCTGTTACAAGGCTCAGTTACTCATTTATTTCAAATGCCTGCGGAAATTGTTCTGGTATTGCCACAGGCTGACAGTTGTCTGAACTATCCAAGAATTATTTTGTTGTTGAAGATTATCATGCTTTTAAAAGAACTCTAAGTATTCATGTTCAAAGAATCTGAGTAGAGAAATGCCAAAGATGCCTGTCTGAGGAGATTTTTGGACGAACCACTGGGAAGATGTGAGGTGGAGATAAAATATGGCTTTATTTTTGTAGGGAAAAAAACACCAAAACATAAATATATAAATGTTCCTCACTGAATAGTGGAGATTCATCCTGGACAATTAAGGATAATTACTGAACAATTTTTAGCCTGGTTTCTTCAGGAAATGAGGCTTGAATGATCCTTGTGCCTGTCAGTCCCACTTAATAACTGCTGGATCTGTTCATCAGCTGCAGATCTGACAGAGCAGAGATGCTGAGATACAAAGTCCTCACAGCATCCGTGGTAACAATCAGCTGACTCGTGGAAAGCACTGGATTAACACTCCCCCAAAAAGAGGAAAAAATAAATCAACAAATTAAATATCCAGAGCTAAAAAAAAAAAAAAAAAAAAGAAATTAAAAAGAAAGGTAAAGTCAGAAATGCTTTAAACTCAAAACAGCGAAGAAGTCTTTGCTCATTCAAGGGAATTTTGTGGATTCTCTGGTGTCTAGGAAGGGATGCATTCAGTATTATGCATTACTTAACCCAGTGGACAGGAGAGAAAAAAAAATCAGTTTGAATTCATGGGTTCTGATGCTGGAATGATGCCCCATTCATCTTGAACTCTGTGGTATTTTCATAGGGATGTTACACCGTACATTACCTGTGACTGACAGAGCAGCAGAGTGTCGTGTCTCAGCCACATTTCCATTTAATTCCATCTTGCTCCCATATATTAACAAAGCCGTGAAAAAAAGAAAGTCAGTCCTGACAGTTTATTTATTTTACGTATATTTCCCTGTCAAAAAAAAAAAAAAGGATCCTTTATCATCCTCAGGGTAATAGGAAGGGAACCAATGCTTTGATTTAATGGCAGGACCCAGCACCTTCTATTGGCAGCAGCTTTCTAACCTGAGTTCTGATACTGTCCTGGCTGGTAAATGTTACACACACTAAATGGAATCATTAAGGAGCACAGGCTGGTGGGTAAAACCAACACCATGGAAAGATATTTAGCTGATTAATGTCTTTGGCACCTGATTTTTGAGTTCTCCATTAACTACAATGAATTTCCTCTCCTGCAGGAACGTATGTGTTACATATTCCATCTCCCCTAGCACAGATATAGTCAGGTTTCTTCACAGGGGAGTGTGAAACATCATTTTTCACTTTTTGGAGAGCTCTGTGCATGCAAATTCCTTCATGGCATTTCCCAAACACTCTTGAAAGGTTCCAGGCCAAGGGGGAAAAAAAAAGTTTTTCAGTGAATTCATCTTCTGGAATTTGTTCTGAGCTGGAATAGCACAGCACTGAGAAAATGCAGAGTCTAATTTTTTAGGAAAAAGAATCCCCTTTCTCTCTTTTTACTCAGATATATCATTAATATCTCTCATTCCATGCTCACACACACAGACATACCCACACACGTTTATGTGCTTGGCTTTTCCATGAGATAATACAGAACTGCTTGAACATACAAGATGCTTCAGGCAATTCATGTTTAATTCCTCAGTACCTTGAAAATAACTTGAGTCTTAAGGGCTGAAGTTCTTCAGACTTCTTTCCTACTTTCTAAAGCACTACACAAAAAATGGCACTTGCACTCTTCTAGATAATTGGATAAAGTGACCTGATGTTGGACAAAGACACTTGGTGGCACGCCACATTCTAGAAGAAAAAGGGGAAAACTCCTTGTGCTTTTAAGAGTGACACTAACAGCTAGAAGAGTGATGACCCTGATGGGCAGTTCAGTCACCATACTGCCGTTCTCCTCAGTCCATACACCCAGCCACTAAACATCCTACATGATCACACCAGACCCATTGCTGTTGAATTGCTGGAAATATGCACACTGTGACTCCAAGCTAAGTGCAGGACTATACACTGTGTGACAATTTCTGTATCTGTAGGGACACATTCTATTGACAATTCACAAGTGCCTTACTTATGGAAAGCTGCATGCATATGTACTGTTTGTGGACTGGTCTGGGCACAGCAGGGACTCTGAGCTGGGCTACCTCCAGGATCATCTAAAATCTCCACTTGGAGAGCTGCTGCACCAATTACTCAAATACTTTGCTGTAAAGAGTAAGAAATCAGTCAACCAGCTTGTCCCAAGTCATCTCAAAAAAGCCCCATGTTGGGCTGGTGCTGCTCAAAGACAAGCTGGAGCACCAGGCAGGGAATTATTGGCAAAGCACATTTGGAGTTCTCAGAGGCTCATCCCTGATTCCCTGTTGCACTCCAGTTGTGACTACATGGCTTGTGCCCCCATAGTTCCATGGGTTTAATTCACCACAGTGTTTCTGGTGTGTCCTGGTGGTCCCCACCAAGGTGCAGGCCAGAGCACAAAGTACCAGCAAAGATGTTTGAAAACCACATGCCCTTAAAGCCAAAGAAATTTTGAGGGAGGTGGATGGGAGGATGCAGCATTGTGAAAGCTCTGCATCAAATATTCTATCTTACACCACTGTCTGAAGCCGCTTGTCTACTGTTCTTCCAAAAGGAGGATATATTGCTACTTTTTTTTTTTAAGAGCTTTCCTTAATTTACTAAACTTAAAGACTTCAGGGAAAGGAAGGTGGTGGTACATGTCCTCCTGCACCCAAGAGATGGAGAGGAGCTGTTAAAGGCCTGAATCTCAGGAGGCTTCTCAAAAAGGTTTGTGTGAAAAATGTATGTACTCCCTGCTGTTCTCTGAGGACTGTGAGAGCAACACAATAAAACTCACTCTGACTGCAAGAGCTATTCTAAAGGCAGTAAATAAACATCTTCCACTGCATACACATTTTAAACAGCAGTTCCAAAGGAAAAAACACACCTCCACTTCAGTGCTCTCTCAGCTGTTTATTTCCTTTCTACTGAACTGAATGATCTCACTTGAAGTGAGGAGACAGTTATGTTTCTGTTTTCCTCAGTAGCCTCTGCATTCAGCGGACATGGAAACAGAATGGCAAATAGGAAGAAATGTGCTTGTTCTAGCTTTCTTTGAGGTGCTGGTAGGGATTTCACGAGTTGCTCTAATTGATAGCTCTTCTGCAGCCTAATGATGACAGCTGCATGTCTGCTCTTTCAGAGAGAGGAGATGCAGGCAGAGGGAAGCTACCCCTCATATTAGCATCCACACAACCAGTGCCCGTGATACAGCAGAGGTGCCAAACAAATGTCCCCTGGGGCTCTCTGCTGAAAACTGCCCATCCTTCCTCAAGAGTCAAAACCAATACGGCCTTCCCTCAAAACAAAACTGTTAAAATAGTCAAGAGAAGAATTTTGCTGGAAGCTGAGCAGAAAATAAAACCCTGCTGGTGCCAGACTCCCAGCTGTGCAGCCGGGGTAGGAAAAAAAAACATCAGGAAAATGTGGGTAGGACTTTTAAATCTCAATAGGTCTGTGGTTAAAAACTGTCATTAAGTTCTTTGTTTTAGGACATGAAAAGTCCTGAAGATTTTGCTCCTTGGAGTCATCTATCTGTGCATGTGTGTTGTGCTGGTACTTTGGAAAGCTAAATGAAGAGGTAAAAGCAAAAGAGACATTTTTCTGGACAAGGCTAGGTTGGACAGGGCTTGAAAAAACCTGGATTTGTGGAAGGTGCTCCAGTTTTGTGGAAGGGGGGGATGAAACTGGATGGTCTTTAGGGACCCTTCCAACCCAAAGTGTTCTATGACTTTAAGAAAACCAAAATGAAATTAAACTTTTATACAAAACTGCAGACAACTGGGGAAATTTAGCTCATCACCAACTTCTAGCAAAGTCTCTTCAATCACTGTGCACATTTCATTTGTACCAATGTCTTATATGGCAATAACATTCATGTTGATAGTTTAGATGGAAAAGAAGGTGGGTTTTTTTTTAATTTTGAAAAGAAAAATTTTCTTGGAGAAGATTAAACAAGTTTTTGAAAATTATTTGTGGGAGACATCATCACATCCTGAATGACACCCTTTTACCTAATATTTTCGGCTGAAAAATCACCAAGTGAAACACCAGAGTGGTCACACATGGCTGGCTCCAAGAAAAGTACACTGTTTTCCTGTTACAGTGTGAGGCTCTGAGTCCTTAGGGCTCATATTTCAGCAGAGGATTTGGTGATGAAAGTCAAATTGCGAGGGAAGGTGGGTCAGGATGGCGCTGGTTACAGTCAGAGATGCAGTATCTTTATTTTCTTACATTTCGTCTGCTACCTAGCTGTGAGGCTTATGTTAAGGGGTGTGACACACCTTTGAACACAGGCCAGCCTGAAAACCTGCATGGAAAGCAGCAAGATAGGTAAATAAAACTCTACCACAGTAAGAAGAGAACAAATTGTTTAGTGCAGGCTCCTGTTCTGGAAAATAAAACAAACAAACAAACAAGCAAACAAAAACAAAAATAAAAAACAAAAAATCCAAAACCAAACAAACAAAAAAAAAAAAAAAAAAAAAAAAAAAAAGATGAGCAATGAGAGACACAAGAAATATTTTCCTTGCAGGAGGAGTGGCTTTGTCATGATCCCTCCTTGTTGGGATGGTGTTGCTGGGAAGCAGGAGAAGGTATTTAATGTCTCCTAGCCCTGATGACTGGTCCCACAAAAAACCATTTGTTTCACATAGAGTAAAGGAGTCAGCTCACAGGAGGCAGAGGAAAGTCAGTGTGGTACATTTCATCCAGTTCTCAGCTGCCACTCTGCCTCTTGGTACTCTAGAATATTGAAAAGCCTGTGGCTTCTGCTCCCTGGAATCTTGTCCCCAAGCTCTCTCCCTGACACTACATTTGGCCAAGAAAGGTGTGGGAAAGAATCACAGAATCATTTCTACCATCCAGCACCACCATGCTCCCCACTAAACCATGTCCCCAGGTGCCACATCCACCTGCTTTTGAACACTTCCAACAGTGGTGACTCCCAACAGTGCCCCAGACAGCCTTCTCCAGGGCTTGACAAGAAATTTCTCCTAATACCCTGAAACTTTCCCCTAATACCCATAACTTGAGGCCATTTTCACTGGTCCTGTCGCTGGTTACCTGGCAGAACAGACCCACCCCCACCTGGCTACAACCTCCTGTCCAACAGCTGTAGACAAGGTCTCCCCTCCTAGATCCTTCACCAGCACCTCAGCATCCTTCATGCAGTGACAGCCCAAATATCTGTGTGTGCGTTCTGCTTCTTTTCTCTGCCATCAGCTGGTTCCAACACATGGAACATCCCAGGACCAGGTTTAATCTCAGTCAGGGTGACTCATCTCACTTGGCTTCCTTTACTCTGCCTTTATCTGCAGCCACAGACCTGACTGTGGTGGATTTGGACAAGACCAAGGTCATGACAATTTCAGAGTAGCACATGTGCATGAGTCCTGAAGGATTCCTAATCTGCTCTGAAAACTCTCCCCAAAGTCTTCTGCTCTCTGAAGCTCATCTTGAAATTTTTCATGGCTTGGCACCCTCAGGTCCTTGTTAGAATGGACCAGAGACTTCACAGGCTGGCCTGCCTGCAAGAATTGAGGACTGACCTCTTGCTGATGACAGTGCGGCACCTGGAGTTCCTATTTTTCACTGGAATGCACCAAAGAGACCAGGAAGTCTCCAAAGAGACCAGGAAGTCTCCTTGAGTCTTCTTTTCACATAGACAAGTTCTAAAGTCATGACAATTGGGAAGGGCTCTAAGGAACCCCAGGCAAGCCCAAGCTCAGGCAGATTGGTTCCCTCTCTTTCTACTCCAGCAGACATTTAGACATTTCTCCATGCCTCATTTTCCCAATGTGTAAATGCAGTGACTGCCTTGGCAGTCTTTCACCCCCAAACTCTGTAACAGCAGCATGCAGCACATTTCAAAAATAGCATAAAAACTATTTTCCTTTTCATCAGTCAGGAGGGGTGATAGCAACGTCCTGTTCATGTCTTTTTTCATAGTCCTAACAGGATCAGATGCTGGAATGAGTCTGCTTTTAATGTCACATACTGGAAGAGTGACCACCACAGCTCATGAGGATGATGGAGTTCAATGAAAGCTTTCCCATGAAATGTAGAATTATGAGACACAGCTCTGCTGAAATTTACTCTTCCTTCTACGTTCCCCCATCCAGTATTTATGACCTAGATCTTCACTGATATGCAATAAACAATGAGTATTTTGTGTATAAAACTTACAGGTGAGAGAAAAGTTCTGGTTTTTTTGTTCACTGTAGCAGAAGAACCAGAAGAGGTTTACAGCTTCAATTTAAGTTTGCTGTATGTCTGCACTCTGCAGTCAGTTAACTTACCTGATGTAAGTTAAATTTGTGTGCAGAGTCTTGAAGGCAAGAAGGGAATAAAGACAGGTTGATTTTCAGAGGTGACAGGTCCCCTTTGCCTGACAAAAAATTTCATGGTAGGTGACATTGTAAGTCTGCCATAGGCAAAACGAATCCAGCTGAAAGTCAAATTTGCAAACTTCTAGGTTGCCCCATTGTGCTAATCCACTTCAGACCTGTGGCCACCTTCAAAGGACATTGGCCTTTTCTTTATTCTTGTCTTCTAAACAAGCTGCTGTTTGACTTCATTTCCTTTCTGTCTCTATTTTTAATTTCCCCATCTAAGAACACCAGACCATTCTGCTAACAAATCTTTTAAGATCTGTCTTCATTCCCTAAAATGGACAGAGGTTTGCAAGTGCAGTGCTGCTGGAACAATTCTCTCTCAGAGAAGCCCCTTCTTTCAACAGTGTCTAAATGTACACGTGTAATTATAGGATCAGATATGCATGACAACCACATGATTTTTCTTCTCAGCAGATAGTTTGTCACTGGAGATGTGGTATAGCTCACCATGTCTGCATCCCTAATAGAAATGTCACTCACTGTAACTCTTTTGTGGAAATGACAAACTGTTGGCCATGCCTCTGCTAAAGTAGACGCTCAAAGCTGACAGAAAATCATGAGGCAAATTTCAGCCTTTTTTCCTAGTTCCTTCTTTGCACAGTGCAAACGCTCAAAACTTGAACATTACCAAGCTGTTATGTATGTTAATACCTTTCCTTGATACTGTATTTGTTTAAATTATAGCCATGCCTGCTTAAGGTTGTACTTCATCACCAATTTCCTCATGTGGTAATGAGAAAATTACCATCATTAAAGAACAGAAAGATATAATCTTAAAAACCAGATCTTGGGAGGGTGAAGTTATGGACTTTAAACGAACAATATGTTCTGTTGCTCCATGCTTCTTTCCCTAAAGGACAATTCCTTATGTTAAAGGGACTCAGTTTGGGTTTATACGTGATCAAGTGACCTCATCACAACTCTATTGTACATTTCCTTGTTTTCTGTCCTGTCCACTTCCCTTGTCACGAGTGTGAGCTTTTCCAGATGATAATCCTTTTGCCACGTGCTGATACCTCTGTGCCCATTTACATCTCTGTAAAATTAAATCATAGCAAATCATCAAATGCAAGACAAGTTTAGTGCAGTGTGAGCTCCTGGGAGGGTCAGTCGTAGACATCAACTCACAGTATCAGGAATCTTAGAAATAGCAAAAACAACAATGAACTACGATTTATTATTTAATCTCACATTCCCACCGAACTACTGATGAGTTTTATACTGGCGGGCTCTAAGGTCTCCTATTTTTGTAGGATTTGAAATGCATTACAGCAGATTCTTTTTTCCAGCATGTGCGTTTTACCCTCAAGGGATTTCTGCTCTCTCCTTCTCCTTCAGCACTGTTATTTCTATTGCATAATTATAGTCCAGCAGTGGCTTAAGGATCATGCTATTTGCTTGTATCTGCAGTCACCAACTCAGCTTTCCCCTCCAAAGAGCACTCCCTTCCTCTGTAATATCTCCCTCGTTTGTCTCTCTTCTCCCTTCCCATTCTTCATGGTTCCAGCCTCAACTCATCTGTCTGGGACAATTATCTTATCCCCCTCAGTGGGAAAACTAAAAATTCAGTTGAATCATACTTCCTGGTACTGCCCAAGGCTGAGGAGGTTCACTTTTATTCCCAAGCATTCCTCCTGGTGCTTGGTTTCTTGCTTTTCTGTGTTTTCTCTGACTGCTTAAGTAAACTTGTACCCTAATGCTTGCTACTTATGTGCGTTGTGGTGTGAAAGAGCAAAAGAAGGAATATCCTTTAAAAGTTAATGTCATTGTAATTATTTTTTTGTTTGTGCTTTGCATTTCTGCAGTTCTGTTTGCATTTAAGTGAAGCTTTAGACTCTGTATCTCTATCTTCGGAAATTAGTCAAAGGCTTATAGATTTTAAAAAAGGAAAAAGAAGAAAGAAAAAAAGAAAAAAAGAAAAAAGAAAAAAAGAAAAAAGTTATCTCACATTCAGGTAGTGAGAAGATAAACTAGGCAAATATAGAAAGAGTTTTGTTTCAGCTTTCTCATCTTTTGCAGAACTTTGAAGTGTGTCTTGTTTTCATCTCCAGAAAGAGCTAGTAGATCATCAAGTGCTCCCATCTAGCTGATTACTGTGTAGCCTTAGAAAACTGGGAAATTGAAATAGGAATTCAGAGTAGGTCTTGCCATAATGATACTTCTGAGTTCTCAAAAAATAATTTAAGTGCAGCTGGAATGGTTTAAGAGATCACAAAATGTGGCACTGTGCTCGCATCTCTCATGCGTCTTCTTCATCCTCTTGCGCAAGGTTTTTGCTATACACAAGGGGCTGGAAGAGAGACATGTCCCTCAATACTAAATTGTTTTTCTCCCAACAGCTGTGAAAAGCCTCCCTAGCTGCAGCTGACCCAGATCTGGAATCCTCCATCTCCTCTTTGCCTGTGATTTGTGCTAATCTCAAAGCATCTGAGGAAGTGCACTGAACTTCTCCAGATCGGTCAGTCGTTTTGGTTTTTATTTTGTTTTGAAGAGGGGTAGTAGGAACTTAAGACCTTTTTCTCGTGCTAGGAAGGTAAGGTACGTGAGCTCTTATCTCGTATCAGACATATAACCCCTCACAAACTATTCCTGAGTACACAAACTTTGTCAAATTTTAACCTCTCTGCAATTAGCTTCCTCCTTTCTCACAGTAAAGAGGAGGTTTAGCATTGCCGAGCTTTAACTCCCAACTACAATCAGATGGAACAAGAAATAGGAAACAGGGGCTGGATTCCCAGCTGGTCTGAGTCAATTCAGGCTTATGGAGAGCAGGGGGGCTGTGCTCTGGTCTGAAGGGGGTTGAAACTCTGGTCCGGCTGTAGTGGGGTACCATGGAATTGTGAAAAACATCTATCAGTGAAATTCCTGGGCACAGAACATTCTCCCAAAGGAAAAACCTCTGGCCTATTGGCCTCCATTCCATTATCTGACTGTTCAAGTGGAGAAAGACGTTAACACGAGCGTTGCACAATTTGATAGGATAAGTTTTTGAAAGCCACACACAGCTGATGCGATGGGTTTCGCACTCAATTGCAAAACTTTATTTTGTATCTGTAACAAATGAAAAAAGAGGTCATATCTGCCATCTTCTTTCACTGGGTTGACCAGGAAACAGCCATCTCCTGCAGGCATTTGGCTGTGTCTCCATATATAAACACAAAGGAGACTTTGTGAGCCTTTACCAAAGTGTCTTGAGCGGGCTGTGAGGTAAGAGATGCATGTGTCTAATAATTCCATCTTTATTTCACAGATGTTCCAAAAAAAAAAAACCAAAAACAAACCCAAAGCTTATTCTTTTTTTTATGCAGTAAACATGGGAATAACCATTAAGGGCTATGCTTTTTTTATAATATTTAAAATCAATTTGTAAATGTCTTCTTCATGACTAATAATCTTGAGAGAAACTGGTCTAAATCTAGGAACTTTTACTTTATTAGAACAATTTTTTATTATTTTGATGTTCCTTATTGATTCAGGAACATTTTGGATTGTCACACAACTTTGTAATGGAAAAAATTGTAACCTCTCAATAAGGTTTATGTCTAAGAAACTTAGAAAATCTCAGAGAAAAAAGCCACAAAATTTCACTTATGCATGCAGATTATGCAGCTCCAAACATAAGATTTTGGGGGGAGGTTTTTCTTGGCTTTTGGTTTTTTGCATCAAAGAGAACGAGTGTGTCAGACAGTCTTACACATGAATTTGTAACTTGGTGCTCCTGTATGCCAACGGTGTAATTGTTAGTGCATGCTTTGAGAGTTGATTTTAAAGGTCTTAAAGAGTCGGTTTTAATAATTCATATTGATTCAGTAGGGGATGAGGATGCTTGACATGTTAAATTATTAGCATTTACATTATGAACATGTTAATTACTGTATTTTTAATGCCGTTGGCTTTTATAAACTAAGAGTATTCTTAAAGGGACATGAAGTAGATTTTGCAACATGTTGGAAACCAATGTTATATAAACCAGGATTAGAAATGTTTCTCTCTTTCTTTTCACTAGTCACACTCACATTTTATGTTTCAGTAAGGATCTTCTATTTATTTGTTTTTGCACCTGAGCACTGAGGTAGAATCAGATAAATAAAGAGGGAAAGAGAGAAAGAGAGAGAGAAAGAGAGAGAGATACAAAGAGAGAAGGAAAGAAAGAAGGAAAGAGAAAGAAAGAAATGAGGAAAAAGAAAGGAGGAAAGAAAGGAGGAAAGAAAGAAAGGAGGAAAGGAGGAAAGAAGGAAAGGAGGAAAGGAGGAAAGAAGGAAAGAAGGAAAGAAAGAAGGAAAGAAGGAAAGAAAGAAGGAAAGAAGGAAAGAAGGAGGAGAAGGAAAAAGAAGAAGGAAAGAAGAAGGAAGGAAAAGAGGAAGGAAGGAAGGAGAAGAAGGGGAGGAGAAGGAAGAAGGAGGAAGGAAGGAAGGAAGGAAGGAAGGAAGGAAGGAAGGAAGGAAGGAAGGAAGGAAGGAAGGAAGGAAGGAAGGAAGGAAGGAAGGAAGGAAGGAAGGAAGGAAGGAAGGAAGGAAGGAAGGAAGGAAGGAAGGAAGGAAGGAAGGAAGGAAGGAAGGAAGGAAGGAAGGAAGGAAGGAAGGAAGGAAGGAAGGAAGGAAGGAAGGAAGGAAGGAAGGAAGTGAAGGAAGGAAGGAAGGAAGGAAGGAAGGAAGGAAGGAAGGAAGGAAGGAAGGAAGGAAGGAAGGAAGAAGGAAGGAAGGAAGGAAGGAAGGAAGGAAGGAAGGAAGGAAAGGAAGGAAGGAAGGAAGGAAGGAAGGAAGGAAGGAAGGAAGGAAGGAAGGAAGGAAGGAAGGAAAAAGGAAGGAAAAGGAAAAGAAGGAAGGAAGGAAGAAGGAAAAGAAAGAAAGAAAGGAAGAGGAAAGAAAGAAAGAAAGAAAGAAAGAAAGAAAGAAAGAAAGAAAGAAAGAAAGAAAGAAAGAAAGAAAGAAAGAAAGAAAGAAAGAAAGAAAGAAAGAAAGAAAGAAAGAAAGAAAGAAAGAAAGAAAGAAAGAGAAAGAAAGAAAGAAAGAAAGAAAAGAAAGAAAGAAAGAAAGAAAGAGAGAAAGAAAGAGAGAAAGAAGGAGAGAAAGAAGGAGAGAAAGAAGGAAAGAAAGAGAGAAAGAAGGAGGGAAAGAAGGAGGGAAAGAAGGAGGGAAAGAAGGAGGGAAAGAAGGAGGGAAAGAAGGAGGGAAAGAAGGAAGGAAAGAAAGAAAGAAAGAAAGAAAGAAAGAAAGAAGGAAAGAAAGAAGGAAAGAAAGAAAGAAAGAAAGAAAGAAAGAAAGAAAGAAAGAAAGAAAGAAAGAAAGAAAAGAAAGAAAGAAAGAAAGAAAGAAAGAAAGAAAGAAAGAAAGAAAGAAAGAAAGAAAGAAAGAAAGAAAGAAAGAAAGAAAGAAAGAAAGAAAGAAAGAAAGAAAGAAAGAAAGAAAGAAAGAAAGAAAGAAAGAAAGAAAGAAAGAAAGAAAGAAAGAAAGAAAGAAAGAAAGAAAGAAAGAAAGAAAGAAAGAAAGAAAGAAAGAAAAGAAAGAAAGAAAGAAAGAAGAAAGAAAGAAAGAAAGAAAGAAAGAAGGAAAGAAGGAAAGAAAGAAAGAAAGAAAGAAAGAAAGAAAAGAAAGAAAGAAAGAAAGAAAGAAAAGAAAGAAAGAAAGAAAAGAAAGAAAGAAAGAAAGAAAGAAAGAAAGAAAGAAAGAAAGAAAGAAAGAAAGAAAGAAAGAAAGAAAGAAAGAAAGAAAGAAAGAAAGAAAGAAAAGAAAGAAAGAAAGAAAGAAAGAAAGAAAGAAAGAAAGAAAGAAAGAAAGAAAGGTAAAAGAGACTGAAATAAAGTATTTGGTTATTCAGTTTGCACTGATCTGCGATAATCCAGTCATGAGAGGTGTTGTAGATTCCCCTACCTCCCCTCTCTAATCTTAAGGCCACAGTGATGGTTCTTTCAGCATTTTTTTTCAGTTAAAAGTGTCTGATTAACAATGATGGCCGAGGAACAAGCAGAATAAAACAATTTACAGACATGGTCCCCCTCCTTTCCTTTGGAGAAAAAAATAGCTTAGCTTTACTCAGTCAGAGGTTTCTGTGCCGTAAAGCAAAAGGGAATTTACCGACCAACAATGCAGCTTTGATATAACATTGTGTCACCGGCCAGAGAACCAGCCTTTTCCTATCTCTTTGGGACATTTCAGCCCCTCCCAGACATTTTATTGGCACACACTGTCTTGAGAAGCCCTTTTGGGACCAGCAGAGGTTGAAAACTTGCAGGGTGTATTGAGTAAAATGAGGCTGTGGCAAAGATAAGGCAATCAGTAAATCGAAGTCTACTGATAGTGGTCAGGGACAGAAATGATGTAGCAGGATCTATATGTCAGTACAGGAGATGGAGATAAGGCACAACACCAGATGGATGTCAAGAAAACCTCTCAGATCAGGCTGAGGCACCTCACCCTAACCCTCACAGCCTGGCTCTTAAAGCTGCATTCCCAGAACTGTCCTTGGAGGCAAGAAGCTCCAGAGGAAGACAGGAAGCTTTTGATAAAGCGCTGATCTGAATTTGGGGCTGGAAATTGATGGATAGGATAGGATAGGATAGGATAGGATAGGATAGGATAGGATAGGATAGGATAGGATAGGATAGGATAGGATAGGATAGGATAGGATAGGATAGGATAGAACAGGATATTTCTGTTGCAAAGGAACCCCATTGATCATCTAATCTGGCTGCCTGACCAGCTTAGGGGTACTGAAAATTAAAACAAATCATGAAGGGCAAATCAAAAGATTAAGGGCAACACAAATAAATTATATCCAGATACATGATTTTGGCCACTGATAACTCACTGGAACTGCTGAATTGTGCCCATGGACAAGGCAGGGGAGGCTCTGTCCTTAGAGGCTGGATAGGAAAGGGTGTACTGTAAAGGTGGAAATCAATCTGAGCTTTTTTTGTGCTAGTTCCTCTTCAACCTATGTCAGCTGCTGAAGACCATTAATGCAAGTACAGATTTCACTTAAGAAGTCTGGAATGACCCTTCTATATGTCCACATACTTTTTACAGAAGGCTTAACACAGAAAAAGCAACCACAGTTCTCATTTGTCTGGAGGTCTTCTTCCAGGTGCTCCTGCACAGTGCCAGAGCAAGGTCTCTTAAATTGTGGTGGAGGTACATAATTGTGTCATTAATTAAAGCTGGAGGAGCTGGGCAGTGAGGAGGAGGCAGAGGGGAGCAGTTTGGGAGCTTCAAATTGAAGGGAAGATTTTTCAGCTGGACATTACACACAATCTTGGGGCTAAAGGCATGGCTGCACTCGAGTCTGGAGCTTTCATCCCTGTCTTTTGGAGTTTGAAAGCATAAAGCTCTGAGACATGTTTCTGCATATTTTTTCACCTGGCCAGTCTTGCTGTATCATGCCATTTTTAATCTGTAGGAGGGCTGAAAGGAGGAGGTGCTGAAAAGCCCAGGAAAGCAGAATCTCTAATTTCTTCAATTTAACCAAGTGATGGAAAATTTGCCAAAAAATGTTGTAGTGTGATTTCTCAAGCTTTCAGAAATCTACTGAGTAACCCAGTAATTTCTAAAATCCTGCAAAGCAGTTCAGATGATAAGCAGCTTTTTGGCAAAAAACAGATTTGGTTCTGCCTTTCTCTCTGCAAGCACAACTCTAAGGGCTGCTCTATAAATATTTTACTTTTTTTGTTTTAAAAAAATACCATTCTTATTAGTACTTAAATTATTTTTTATGAGTTTTATTTGGGGTTCTGGCTCATAACAAAACCAGATATTGTGTTATCACCTGAATCCAGGTCAATATGACAAGCACCAGGTACCTTGAATGCTGCCTACACGTAAAATTCTTTACATGGGGAGTATTTATCCTGCTTCTTGGACTCAGGGAGCTCCAAAACTTTTACAAAGTGATATTGCCTGGTTCAATAACAAAATCTTAATAACCAGGGTTCCCTCCTGCTGACTACGTCCTAGCAAGTGCATCCTCAATTGAGGGCATGTTAAGTCAGACTTTGTGAGTTCCAGCTCAGTTAATCTGTACAAACCAAGACACACTTTGGGTAAAAACCTCACCTAAGGAGGTTTCAGGTTGCTCAGGGCAGTTTGACATGAGCAGATTAATACCTTTCTTGATAGGTTTTTATTTCTCCAAGATTTTTTTTTTAACCCAACGCCTTTATTCTTGTTGTCATCTTATGAATGTTCCATAGGACATCTCTCACACATATCGAGAAGCCTATGAGTCAGTATTTTTAAACTTAAAATTAGGTTCCTGAAAAGATATCCATGAATATAAATTCTGTCACAGTTTGAGAAAGTGTTAAATATCCTGTAAGTGTCACCAGACTGGAGTTTTGAAATTTAATTAGCTCATAATATAGAGCTACTTGTCATAAGTAGATTCGCTGAAAATATATAGAGGAAGAATGAAAATTCAGGAATAAGTAACAAACAATGAAATTTAAAGTGGCCTATATCTTCTACATCATCGTTGCTGGTTTTGTTTTTAATAATTGTGTATTTCTTCCTTTTCATTAAAACTAAATCCAACATGAGGACTCTGACAAGCAATAAATTGGAATTTGTATCCCTTTTCCCAAATTTTTTTTTTGTTATGGAGGTGCTCTCCATATAGAACTGTTTTTTCAAATTTTGAATACAAAAAAAAAAAAGAAAATACTATGCCTAAAAGTTTTCAAAATTGGCACTGTAAATTCACAACACATACCCCAGTGATGAAGTTTAAAGGAGGAGCTTTGACCTCAGACATGGGTTTGTTTTTTTTTTTTTTGCTTTTCAAATATAAGCAATTACTTTGAATTTTGCTTTTGGTTTTGAAAAATTCTGGTTTCTTCTACAGCCCAATTCAGGAAATATCTGTGCCCCAAACAACAGTTAATAAACATGTGCTTACTCCAGACGTGGTTTTAAATCACTCCCAAATGAACAGAAACACATTATTGAAACCTGTATTAAACATTGCTCCTGGGAAATATTCTGACCAGGATCAGATTCAAATACACACTAAACTCATACACACCCTGTTTCAGACCATGCATTGGATGTGAAATCATAATTCCCTTTTCCTAAGCTCTTGGACATATGGGATACAGAACAAATTTTTTTTAATTTACATATGAAATAATGTGAAATGAGTAAACTTAAATTCACCACAGCCTTTAAATGAGAGGAAAAGCTAACCTTAATCAATCTGCTCTTTCATTCAGGTCCAAGAAACCCCTCCTGGAGCTTTTTCCTGGTTTGGATTTCTTATCATTGTCACTAACCAGAGTCTGAGTCCCTTCACCATTCCACCATTGAAGTGAGATTCTCCAACTGACTGGTAAGTATGAGATAAAAACAAAAAAAAAAATACTGGTTAGATAAATGTGGCAGAGCCCCAGCAACCATCAGGAGCTGCTGTAGAAGATCTGGGTTTTTGCTGAGTCAAGGTGATGGATTTAAATCTAAGTCTGAGTCTGCTAAGTCTTGTAAGGGACAGGGAAGTCATGGGTGTCATTAAAATGAAGTAGCAACCTCAAAAAACTCAATCTCACAGAAAATACAAAGAAATATTTAATAGAAAATTATGAATCTTTCCTTTGAGTGCAATGCAACCAGTGTCTAGTATACAAGAAGAGACATCTGAAAGGTAGGTATAATTTTCCAAAGAGTGGATTTGTTCCAGTCTGTCTAGAAAAAGTACAGTGATACCAACTGATTTGTAGAGAACCATTTGGCTTTTAAACCCCATAAAACATTTACAGAAGAGAAATGCAAATGCAAACTTCAAATACGAAATTTTCAGATGTTTATCTTGTTTGCCTAGAAGTTTTTCAAAATCATTTACCTGGTTTATTTATTAGCAGTGGCAAGAACTTTTGACACTTTCACTTTTTCTGGTGGGGGAGTAGGGGGTGTTGAGTCCTTCTGTTTCATAATGTAACTTTGAACCATGTTTTTCTCCCACATCATTACGTTACAGCTAACCCTTTGTTACTTCCAAATGTTAGGTACATTTACTTGTGCAAGTGGGCTCTGGGTTCAGGATGGGGTCAGCAGACCTTATCTGTGCTGATAAACGCGGGGCTTTGCCTATGAATGAGATTATGAGAACAAAACCCCAGGTACAGACCTGTGCAGAGCAGCTGGGGCAGCCCTGGGTAGCTCTGCAAAGATGGGATCTGCTGGGGCTTCTCTTTGTGTGTGTGTGCAGAACTGAAACACCACGGATCACACTTGCAAAGCCTCCTGTTTTCCTCCCCCTCCCGGAAAGCCGTATCTCTCTTTATCTTCTGCATCAATCTCTCCCTACACCGAGACAGTAAAGTTGGGACACAGGATGGCTTTGTCTGCAGGAGCACATTCAGACTAGTCTTGCAGACTAATTTTCTGCTTGGGTTGCCTTCCTAATTATAATTTGTGTTCTCATCATGTCGTGGAAGAGTACCTTTTAAATGAGCTTGCGACACACAGCGTAGAATACCAGCTTTATAGCACTGCCCGTAACCTGCAATGCCATTTTTAAATTTGTCATAATGCAAATGCCGTAATAATTGCAAGTTTTCAACCCTGTGATCTATTTTTTTCCCCAGCTACTTGTAAACTAAAGGTTCAAGTTTCGTTTTCCCACTCCATATGTAAGAGCATTGGGGCAGGATGTTGATCTAACTCCTTACAATCAGAGCTGTGTATGTTATGGATCTTGTTCCAAAACACTGTTAAATATGTGGAAAAGGAAAAAAAAATACATTAATTATGCTTTCTTTAGGCCACTTATGCTTGCTAATAGGTTTTAAATGGACTGTTTGGGGTTTTTTACTGATAACCACAAAAAAGTGTTTCATTCTCTCAATTAATACTAGAACCATTTTCTGGGAATGGAGAACTAATTTTTATTGAGTGATAGAAATAGGATGCCTGATTCTGTCGAGTCTAGAGGAAGTGAAAAGCAACTCTGAATTAGCCACCTACTCCTTGGGAGCTGGCTCATGCAAAAATTTTATGGAGAGTCTTATTCTGTTGAGTCCATTGAGGGACACTTTAAAAGAGCAGAACCATGCACAAAAGCATGTGTACAGGGGGAAAAACAAGTTATATATATTGTTTACAGATTAATTTGCACGTGTTTGTTTGCACACCTTACCTAGCCTGATTTACCTTATCATAGCTTCTACCTACAGATACTTCATTAAGCCAGGATTTTAAAATAAAATTGCGCATATTTCCTTTGAGAGTGGTCACAGGAAAGCCAGATTGTTTCCTACTCCCAGGAATCATATCCTGCTCTTGTCATGCAGCAGGATAAATGACAGTGCCCACACTGGGTGTGACACTTGTGATGTGACAGAGAGAAGGAGCTCAGATTCCATGTCTCCCTGCTCCCACGCTGCAATCTGTTGAGATGGGGTTGCATGTTTGGATCTGGTTAGTCCCTGAATGCTGATTCAGATCTCACCCTTTGTGGCCTTATAGGAAAAAATCTCAATGCTGCCCTGGTGGGTAATAGTTATAGATCATTAGCTGCAAGGCTAATTCCCTGTGAAAGTGTATGATAGCACAAACAGTCGCTGTCCCAGCACAGCCATACTCATTTGAGGGTTTTTGCATGAAGGTTCTCCATGGAGATATGGATGTTTTGGGTTGTGTTAAGGAAAACCTGAATGTTTTGGACTTTTGTGTGCCCCAAGCACAGCTATCTCCCCCACAGATGCAAGAGGGATGCTCCCTACATTGCAGAGAACTCAGGAGAGGGTTGGTGGAACATCTTCCCAGCCCTCCCACTTTGGAGGAACCACCAGTGCTGGGGATACACTGCTCTACAAGGGGAAAAAAGGTTTGCCCCTTCACCTCTCAGTAGTCACAGGATCCTTCCCCTCATCCAGGCTGCCAAAAAAACACCCAGCTGATTCTAGAAATTAACTTGCCTGAGGAGGAGCAGGGCAGGACAGGGGGATGCAATGGTCCCCAGGAAAGTGCAGCTCAGCACTTCAATCATCTCCCCAGACTCGAGCAGCTGAGCTGTGGAAATCACTTTGACGTAAATCTCTCAGCAGCTTTTTTGTCTGAAATAAATGGTGCATAAAGGAAATGCAAAATTGTTTGGTGGACAGGATTATCTGTATGTTTACCCCTCTCAGCACTTTTCTTTTGTCTTTTGGCTGTGTAGCTCTCGTTGGTGTGAATAGCTGAGCACGAAGCAAAACTGCTGAACAAAAGCAGGGTGTGAGAGAGCTCTCCCTTTAAACCTGTGACAGCTCTGCACTCGTGACTGCAGGAAATGTCAACTTAGAGGAATTACCAGTAGTACAAAGTAATTATTTTTCACTTCCAAGGTTGTCTGTTCAGCGTTAACCCAAATGTAAACTTTCTGTAATTCTGCAACATTATCATACCCCCCTCCCCTCCACCCTGGATTTCATTTATTTATTATTTATTTATTGTTTTTCTTAAAATTTATTTATTTATTACTTTCATTTCCAGTTGCTGTTTTACATGTGCACCCTCACACACATGTACACACAGCTGTGGCAGCTCAGGGTGGGTTTTTCATGGCATTCCATCCCCTCAGCTCTATTTGAGTATGTATTATTCTGTTGCCATAACACGCTGATGATATACAATATTTGTATAAAGATTCAAATCAATGTTTATCGCATCAGAGCGCTATCATTCAAAAGGGAAGCACAAATCAATAATTCATTAAGCAAGAGAGAAATGAATGATTTGAATTTGTTGTTCTTCTCCCCCAATACTTTCAAAAGGAATTGCATTGTTTAAATGAAGTTTGATCACTTTTGGACTAAATGAGCCTGATTTAATGCATCTGATAGTAGTCAGCATAGTATTCATCATGGGACAAATAGTAGAAATGCACAATTATCATATATATTCAGTTTGCTAAAACTTCTTATTCATTAAAAATATTTCATTCTATAAAAATACTGGGGGTGAGGGGGTTGGGGGTTTTATATGGGGTTTCAAGTTGAATGAAATAACTTTTTAAAATATAGATAAAATTATTCATTTCAATTTGGAACCCTTCATGTTCAAAAAGCTTGCCTCATGAAAAATGAATAGAGCTACTTTTAAATAGAAAAAATTTGCTCTTTAAAAAAGGATATACTCAATCTAGTTAATGTTAAGAAGTGTGGCACTTCTGGAAAAATTAGAAAAGTTTTCCCTGGAGTTTCAATTTTTGAATGAACTAACCAGAGGAATAGACATAAAAGTGTGACTGCTAATCAGCTCAATAATTTTTTTTTTTTTTTTTACTAATAATCAGCTCTTAATTTCCTTCTTGTGTTTGGAAGAACAAGCTCCACTATTCTCTCTGATATCCTGTGTATGTTGATACAGCAGGAAAATCCCAATTTTCTTTCCCTGAACCTGCCCGTGAGAAATCCATGTGATCTCCTGCATTGGAAGATGGGCCAAATGAATGAGCCCCTGGATTTCAGATGCACCCTTATCCCTCCTAATTTCCTAATTCACCAGCAATAAAGTGGTCATTGCTGATGACACAGGGAATTCCTTGTGGTTTTAAAACACAATGACAGAGTATCCACCAGGAACCACAGAGCATTAGCAGTTGCTTTCACTGAGGATGAGTGTCCTCTATTGATTGGTTTTCATTGCCTGAGCTCAATAATGCTTTTATTTATGATGACATAGTTTATGATTGCTTCTTTATCTGCTGTGTCTTAAGATGAGCTTAGAATCAAATTACCATATTTACCAAAATGGTAAATTGGATTCTGGATTCTTGTAGAAGATATTTTATTCCCAGACATACATAACGAAATTCAATAGAAATTAAAAAATAAATTACCCAGACTGGCCTTGAAATTTTCATATCTCTACTCTTTGATGTCTCCATCACTGAAATGATGGCTTCCTCTCTGCTCAACTTCTGATCCATTCTGATGGCCCTGTGAGGAGCTTTATTTTCAAAATTTTATCTTCCCTGCAAAATTCTACCTTCGAATGTGAATTTACAATAGGGGCTGAAATCAGCACAGCTTGCTGTGAGTTATTTGCTTGGCAGGTTAGATGTAATCTAGACTGTAATCCACTTCATGAAGTGGTTACACAAATGCAGAGACAAAAAAAAAAACCAACAAAAATTGTTAAAGTTGTGAAGCTTTGGGCTAACAGGGAGAAGTCACCTAGATTGTAGTGGGGAGGGATGAATTTAAGCTTCCCCTCTTGTCATAGCCCTCATACTCTTCCCCATGGGGAAAAAAACCCAACCAACCAATAAAAAAACAAAGACAAATATAAAAGCAAACAAAAGAACCCACTAAAAACACAAGACAAACAAACAAACAAAAAACACACTGAAAAACCCGAACAAACAAAAAAACAGCAAAAAAAAACCCACAAAGCAAACAAAAACGGAACAAAAAAAATAAAGAGAAAGAAACAAAAATCAAACTAACAAAAAAATCCACATTCTTACCTATGTTTGGTCATTAATAGCAGTGGACTAATTTTGTGGCAATATCTGTTCTGTTGTTGTGCATTTAGGATAAGCATGGGCAAACCCATGTTACCAATGCAACAGAAGGCAGCATCACTTCTTGCACTGGCAGCTCCTTTACAGGGCTAGAGATAACATCAAAGTAACTCCTCTATAAATTAAGCTGCTGGGAGTAACTAAGACTGGAGGAAAAAAACCCCAAACTTTTAATTTTCTGATTCATATCTTCAATCAATCACGACATGGTGCAGTTGTGTTTTAGCTTGTTTACTCAGTAGAGATTACTCTGTTCTGTTGATTGACTCAGTGCCATTGTATTTTTTTATTGACTTTTTAGGTAGTTTTTACAACATTCAAGGTGCGTAAGTTAAGAGAAAAGTAGTGTATTAGCATTTCAAGATAGAAGGAGGCCATAAAGATGCAGAGAAGGTATAATTTACAATAACAGGAAATTACAAATTAGGATAACTCCCTTGCTGTCATACCTAGTTAGTCCCTCTGTACATGTTTTTTGAATATCTCAGTAAAACATGATGTGTTTACACACCATAAAAAGTTAATGGACGATAGGGTTAGCAAATACTTTAGCATTATTAATAACGTTATTTAAGATATGATTAGGCTGAACTTCAGATGCAAGGATGTATACAGGATTTCTGAGCTGTAAAGACATTAATTATTTGAAGAACTGTGTTTGGTCTAAATCAAGCAAAGACAATAAAAAAGATACGGACTTTTAGGTACATGTAAGGAACATAAACATAAATATGATACTGACAAGAGTAAAACATATTCCCTGAAAGCTCTCCGTACATGAGCTCTTTCAGACCTGCCATTTGGGTTCAAGGGAGTCTGTGTTGCCTCTCTATATGAAAAGGTAGTTATGTGGAAAACTTCAAAGCACATACATGCCAAGATTTTTTTCCCCTTTTTCAGCCTATGTAGCTGTATGCACTCACTGATTGCTACTTGCTATTGTGACTTTTTGTTGAATGAATTTCATTAAAACCAAATATTTTGGAAGACTCCAATCCTGCTTTGGAGAGGATGTAGTTATATTTCACATGTTGATGTTCTTCTGAGTACCTATAGAGGAACTTCCTGAAAATTATTATAATAATTTCACAGTGCTCCTCACATCATCTTTTGATGTCTGTGTTTACCTATCAATAAAATAGGACAATTATGTTACAGGATCTCTCCGAGTTCAGCTGTCTAATAATATTAAGGCTTTGTTAGTGCTATAATTTTTTCTCAGTTGTTCTTTTTCTAGAGAAAAATGCTGTCTTTCTTTTTATCAAATAAGGAGCTTTTGTGAGATTGTCTCATTTCACAGATTTTACAGTCAGAAACCTAAGATTTGGTGGGGTTTTATCCCATTGTATCCTTCTAGTTTCGCTAACAGTACTAATCACATTGATCAAGTTTACCTAGTTTATTGGAGAAAAAGAGGCAAGCCACAGAACAATCCTTCATTATCACCTGAACAAATACATCTGGCTTCTTGAACTAGTCCCTGTTTCCAGTCTGTAGCAGAAAAGATGGATGTTTTCAAACACATCCAAAGATGCCATCCTAAATGAAGCTTCTGATATTGGTTAAATTAATTTCTACAGCACATCCTGTTCCTGGGTGAAAGGAGAACCCAGGGTGACCAGCTCATGTCTAGGTGAGATGAATTGCACCCCGAGACCAGAATGATCCTGATCATGGTGGACTTCCCTGCATCACACAGCCTTTAGGTGTTCCCCAAGGAATTTCTCCTGGAAGTGTCCCCTGGTGATGACAGTTTTGTCAGTCTCACCAAGCCAGGGTAGAGTCTGTCCAAAGGCCTCTAACCAGCAGCACATAAGGTGACTTAGGAGGATGCTTTAGCTTTATAAAAAGCTTTGTTGTGGGTATAGTTTCCATTTCATATCGATGATCCAGTCAGAGAGAAGAAATAATACTGAAAGAAAGGTTGCAGTTTTCTGTTAGATTCCATAAAACTTCTCCATTAAATGATAGCAAAGACATCTCTTTACCAGAAGGCGTTTTGCCAATTAAGATTTACTGTGTTGTCTTTACATGTGGGACTAGCTGCAGTTGTTGCAACCACTGAACTTTCTCTCAGGCATCAGCCCACATCTTATTATGATCAAAATCCTTGTCATTAATCCCATTTCATTGTTCTCAGTCGTGGGATAAATTCATCAATGGATGATCTCACCCTGCTTAATCGCATTAGTTTAGATTATTTCTTTTCTAGATAGACTTATCATAATCTTATCATCACAACCCTTAGGAAGTTTGGCCCCAAAAGTGCTGTATGTGTGTTGGGTTTGATGGTTGTTGGTTTGTTGAGGTTTTTTTTTAATTAATATTTCACAGTTTGATAAGAACATTTACATTTAACCCTCAACTGCCTCTGGTGAGAAAAAGAAAAGCTTTGGAAATGACTCAACAAATGACTGCATATTATGGTTCTCAATTGCCTCCACTTGGTAGGACTCTGATTTTTAAAGATTTGCTTCTGTGCACTGCCATTTTTCACAGGTATCTAGACAGAGACATCATTTGCAGACAGCTGAATGCTGACTGTATCCCTGACTGTATCACTTTGTTTTGATAGAACCTTCTCAATCATACTGAGTAGTACCTTTCCTCAGAACAGACTCAAAAATTTCAACTCTGAAAATATTATCTGAACTGCCAGCTAATATTGAATAAGTGTGAACTCCATCAATGACTTCTTTAGGAAGAAAACCCCACAGTGTTCCCTGTAGCTAATTTTCTTTTTCTGCAGGTGTTCTAAAATACAGTAATGTTTTATAACACAAGAGTCCTTTCTTTCTTTGCAAGGCAGGTAAAGGAGGAAAAGCTACTGATATTGCACATCCCTTATAAATGGAGCTAGCAGTCACACTTGTTGGAGCACAGGGCTCCATGTGAAGCCTAGGTCTGAGTTCGTGTTTACCTTAACAGATTCAAAATAGACCTTGTGGCTCCTACAGGGAGCTCAGCAGACACCAGATTACACTACATTAAATTTAGCACTTTTTTTTTTTTTTTGTGGAAATGGTGAAGCTGATGACAAAATGATTCGAGATTTTTTTTCTTTTTGAGACTGAAAGAGACATCAATTGACCATAGAGCTCTCAAATCTACTGTGTCAGAATCCGGCTTTGGGAAGGAGGTAGATCTGTGTGTTCGTCTCTCTTTCAAAGGCTGTTTATGCACTTTATCTAATGACTCTTTCATGTAAATGATCTCCCTCTGAGGTTAGAGCCCTTAGAATAATAAAATGAGGTTAGGCACATATTAGTATGTGTATATACTCCCCTGCTCCTCTGAGGTCTCGTAACATTATTCATGAGTATATGAATGACCACAGTCTGTTCTGAGTCTGTTTCCAGGTCCCTTGTGTTCCCCAAAAGAAGCTTTTTTGAATATTTATATGTCATTCATGATTCAAAATGGGTCTTTAGCCATCCACTCACTAATTGCATTTAAACTGTCCAATCTGGGGACAGTACCCTATGATTGAGGTAAAACATGACACATAATGTACATTTTGTAGTGAGCAGGTTCCATTCACGGATGCCTCATACTTCAGAAACTGTTGGTCAAAGCTTCTTAGTGAACGTATATAAATAAATCAATTTTCAAAAATCAATACTGGGTTGCAAACAATTTCTAAGAATAAAAGTACCTACACAAAGTATTGATGACCACCATTCAGACCACTCTGAGGGGAAGGCTACTCTTGGAGCTGAAAACTCATTTGAACAAACATACAAATCATTCATGAGCTCAGTTAGCAGAGTGATTTAAATAAGCTGATCACAGGCAACTTGTACAGCTGTATGAGAGAAACATAACATGTTTTATTCTTTAGTGCAGTTGCACAGACCATTTGCCACGTGCTTCCAGAACTCTTGTGGATTTGTGGTCAGAGGAATACCACTACAGAAGCATTGCATTAGTAAGTGTGGTCCGCTAGTGCTCATGGTTTAGCAGATTTTGCCTTTGCTGCTATCAAATCAGTCAATTAATCTATCAACTATTGGCATAAACTTTTGTTTTATATGCTTCCATGACTCATATTTCTGCTTTTATTTCCTCCGACTCATTTTCTTGATCTTACTTACTTAGTCATA
Source organism: Camarhynchus parvulus (assembly GCF_901933205.1). Taxonomy (NCBI): domain Eukaryota; kingdom Metazoa; phylum Chordata; class Aves; order Passeriformes; family Thraupidae; genus Camarhynchus; species Camarhynchus parvulus. The sequence continues at coordinate 67,197,812 of NC_044601.1, forward strand.
ATCAATAGTTCTTCAGTAGATGTCCACAGCTTCTAATAGAATGGTGTCACTAACATCCTTCTGAGTCTGTCCATCCACCCATCCATCCATCCATCCATCCATCCATCCATCCATCCATCCATCCATCCATCCATCCATCCATCCATCCATCCATCCATCCATCCATCCATCCATCCATCCATCCATCCATCCATCCATCCACTTATCCATCATATGCCACCTAACAAGAACCTCTTACTACCTTTTCACAACTCTTCCTCTGAAGCTCAGCAGTTTCCAGAATACCAGTGTGGTGTCTGTACACTACCCTAAATCCTAACCCAATCCAATGTGGTGAACTGATGTGCTCCATGTGCCTTTGCTGACCAAAAGTGAGTTTCCAGTGCTGCTCCATGACTTTACAACAGGCAGACATTAGTCAAAGCAGGATGAAGTGTCAGCACTCCAGCAAAATGTCAAATCCTCATCCAGCTACAGCTGAGTCTGGCAACATTTCCAAGAGCTAACCATATGCGTGAAGCCTCACTTGCATGCATGAATACAGGTCAACCATCACTGTATGTATACGAAACAGAGATTTTGAGAAAACAAAAGTTACGCACGAATTATTGACTTTCTGGCAGGGAAAGCCTTCTTTCCATCCAATGGGTGACTGAGTTTCCAACAATTGTGTTGCAGGCAAGGGGATTTCTCTAATTTGCTGTGATCACAGGTTGTTGGCATTTCTGTAGTCCTGAAAAATCCTCCTAGATGAGGAGAATATTGGAGTCCCAAGGAGAAGTCTGCAAAGGTATCTCTTCAGATCTGAACCCTCTTCCACAAGACAAGTTCCAAATTCTGGGAACCTTTGCTTGAAAACAGAAGCTGAGATGGAGGGAGCAAAGATGTAGACAATTGTCACTCAGTGTATCTGTTTCAGAATCAAATGTCAAAAATTTATTAAATATCCCTTTTCTTTTGATGTTTGTCTTCTGCTAATGATGACTTGGGAACATATGGTAAATAAAAGAGTTCTTTTCTTATTGGAAGCTCTATAATTTGTCCTTGCTTGAAAAGGAAGTGAAAGCAACTGGGCCTCATTCTCCCATTACCCAGAATCTCAAACCAGTTTTGAAAGGTATCCAGAAAAAGTAGAGTTGTTACTCCATGGTTTATCAGAAGTTGGGAACATGTCATGTCATTGTGAAATCAGCTGTCTTCCTGTCATATTGCAGGACTTTAGAGAAAATACCTTATCTTTGAAAACCTCATTTGAGTTTTTTACAGGAATCCAAGTGTCACCTGGACCCCTGTCCATAGTTTGAAAGTCAAATAAGACAAAGTAAACGCTTTAGTGCTATGAGACACCCATCTGATGACACAAATGGGCAACATCATTGTGTTTTTAAAATTTAATATATAATCCCTACATTAGCATATATTTAGCATTATTTAGCATAATTTTCATATTAGTTTGTGGGGATTTAACAATCCTCCAAACAGCTGACCTGTCCAGGTGGAGGAGGAACCACATGAAACAAATGAGGAAGTGTACCAATACTCTGGGAAAAAAAAATAAAAATTGGGTGGTCAGTCATTAATTAGTAATATTAATTACACTTCCACTAAACAAAACCAGATCAGTCAGTATTTAGGCTGAAATAGAGTGGTGTTCAATAAATGCGCTCCCTGACCCTTGTGGCAGTCTGATGCATTCCTGGAAGCTGTTTATCCTGTAAAAAGCAAGAGTGTAACTTGCTCTCAGGAACAAGCCCAGCAAAGATTAAAGGAGTAATTAAACACCAAAACTTCATGTTATATACCGTAAAAACCTCTTAACAGTGTTGGCTATAGTGAAGCTTTATATTATAAATAGACTGAAATGCTAGATTGGCTGCCCAAGCACTCTGTTTTCAGATATATTGCTGAGCTGAGAGTTTTCATTGGATAATTAGCTGTGGTAGAACAAATCTCTGCACCTTAGGTTGATTTAGTCCTTGGAGTCCCCGTCTGAGTTTCTGAAAAGAAAGTATGCAATTAATTGCTCAGCAGCCTGACTGGAGAGTTGTAAGGAAACTACAAGTTAATACCCTTTAAGTGCATTTGAAAAACCTTCTGTGTAGGTAAGCTGAACGAGAGATCAACACACAGGAGAAAAGAAGGCATATTTGTACTCTGGTTCACTCATGCAGGGCCGACCACCACGCAAACACTGTGACACCAGGAGGTGAAGAAATGCATTTTCCCAGTTGTTGTGCTGCTAGCTGGCAGTCTGGGGGCAAGAAATGTACCTGCGTTGTGCCAGGGTTCATCAGTGTGTGAAATAAAGTTTATCTTCCGTCCCTGTGTGTTATTGGCATGGGGAAACACAAAGAAACATCTCACACCTGACCCCTATACTTGCCTTCCAGTATTCAGATCAGTGAAGGCTGAGAACTCTGCTAGCCAGGGAATTTCTCTGGTTTAACTATCAGGAAAATAAATAGTTTGTGAATTCTATGTAAAGATAGTACAGAAAGGCATGAGCAAGTACTCAAACTTTCCCACCAACTGTACAATTGTGCTTTTGTGGGCACAGGCACATAGTTGTGACATCATCTAGGCCTGGTCTGTGTACAGTCATGGTTTTCAGAGGAAACACACAGTGTGTGAGATTCACCATGGGTGTGAAGCTTGGCATGGTCAGAGCCTTTGTTTGCAATCACTCAGAGTCATGAAAGGAGAGGGAAAGGGAATCTGTCTTTTATTACAAAGGGACTACTGGGGGCAGCTCTGCAATGTACAATAAATAATAATAATAATAATAATAATAATAATAATAATAATAATAATAATAATAATAATAGTACCAAAGTAAAAGTCTCCAATGTAACAGCCTGTTTGGTGTGTGAAACACTTAATTTAAGTATTTCCCTTTGTGGATGAATCTTTGAAAAGCCATTTTTAACGTGAAATCTGACAGCATTCATTCATCTGTCCCAACTAAATTTTGCCATTTCAGGGCTACAAAGCAAAATTTCAAGGCTTTATTTTAAATGCCAGAGGCGGTCATGCTAGAGAAAAATAGTGATCTATTTGGCCCTAAGGTATAGGAAAGAGAATATGAGTGGTGTGTTTTGTGGGGAAAAAAAAAAAAAAAGAAAATTCTAATACAAGCAGAAGCAAAGCCTTCTCTCTATCACACATAACGAGATAAAGTAGTGATCTGGTAATTTGTGGGTAAGAACTCTGTTTTCTAAATACGTGTCAGTAAGGAGATGGTAGGTGTTGAACAATTTCATCACTTTTTCTGTATCTGTTTTGTTGTAGTTATTATTATTATTATTATCATTATCATTATCATTATTCCCTTCTCTGCCTCCATGAACGACCCTTACCTCAACACATGAATTGTACTGGGGATTTTTTTTCCCCACAACTCTGTCCCTCACCTCACTGAGAGGGAAGAAGTCAGCAGGAATCTGTGTGGCATTAACTGCTAGGCTAAACCACAACAGGAACTGCAACGACTTTATTCCCAAAAAATATCAAGACATTCTGAGTAAATCCCATCCTGGTTAGATGAAAATCATAACCACAGCACAGGCTGGAGAAGAGAAGCCTCAGGGTGACCTAACTGCACCCTTCCAGTACCTGAAGGGAGCTGACAAAAAAGATGGAGAGAGAATATTTACAGGGGCCTGGAGTGATAGAACAAGGAGGAATGGCTTCAAACTGAAAGAGAGTAGGTTTAGATGGGATATTAGGAAGAAATTCTTCCCTGTGAGGGTGGGGGGCCCTGGCACAGGGTGCCCAGAGAAGCTGTGGGGGCCCCATCCCTGGAAGTGTCCAAGGCCAGGCTGGATGGAGCTCTGAGCAACCTCGGACAGTGGAAAGTATCCCTGCCCATGGCAGGGCAATTGGAACTGGATGATCTCTGACATTCCTTCCAACCCAAATTATTCCACGATTCTGTGAAATGGCCAAGATGAGAGGAGGAAGTGAGGCCAACCTAAAAGTTCACCCAAGAGTTCATGTACTCATTTTCATATCTGCGACGTGGATCCTTGTGGGAGGCATGTGAATGCGGGAGGGTAAAACAGCCTCCAGCAAGCGCCCCAGCATGCCTCTTGTTCTGCAGAAAACTTGCCTGTACAACTATTTCTTTTGGCTTGAGGCTCTGCAGCTCTGAAACTTCTTATGAAGAGGGAAAAAAAAATAAAATAAGATAAAGAAAGTATCCCTAAGGGCCTCGTTCCATGATTTGAAAGCCAATTTTTAACAGCACACATAACTTTCAAGATTAGATGCCCCGAAGCAAAATAGAATTCAGAAAGTTTGGGCTTTTTTCTCCACAGGAAATGTTTGGAAGTCCCATGAAATTGTGTGTGGGGACTGCTGGCAAGGGGTGGGAAGGGCAAGCCCCAAAATACAGAAGTGTAAAGCAGGAAATGTTTTTAAAAAATACAGTGTTGGGCAGTTGCTTTGGAAGACAAACATATTTCAGGTCTGAAAGGTTAGAGTGCTTGTCCCACCGTTTTAATCATGGAAAGGCTTCAGACAACTGACCCTTTGCAGTGATACTGTGCCTCATTTATATCTCTTTTACAGCTGTTTGGGCCAAAGTGAGTCAATTCACTTAATGAAGCTCCTCCTGATTTACATCATGATAAGTAGACTTGGAAGCAATCAGAGAGAGTAATTCTGGCAAAAGCAGTTTCACATGATATTCCATTAACCTACGTTCACACAAAGATGCTGTCCCTTTCTCTTCTGCCTTTAATTTCTATTATGTTCAGTTCTGATTCATGAGGCTGGAAGTTGGTTCATTCCTGTCCTCACACTTAAGATAAATAACATAACAGATGTGTCACTGTGAAGCCCTACATGGATAGCTATTTTTCTCCCACTGAATTGCCACTTGGAAACAATGTTGGATGACAGTTGTGGACATTGAAAATTGCTTGAAATGCGAGGGGAATTTTAAATTCTGAACTCAGTCCAGCCTTTAATAATGTGCCAGCCTTTGTCATCAGTTACTTAACAATAGATATGCATTCTGCTAGAGAAAAATGCCCCGTGGTATTATCTCAATATACACAGACTGTAAATTATCATATGGCACTACAGAACATGGCTACAACATGGGCCTTTGTAGTCTTTTGGGTTTTGTCTGCTAGAGCCTTTTTTGGCTAATAAAACAAAATTTGGCACTCAGTGGTGAAGAGGAGGTCCAAGGCACCTTATTCATACTGCTCTTTGTGCTTGGAAATTTTATTTTTGGGGTCTGGTTTTTTGTTTGTTGGTTTGGTTTCTTTTTTAATTTTGTTTGTTTTCTTGTTGTGCTTTTTAAATATATCTGTGTCATGGTAAGTCTGGACATCATGGTTCCCTTGTGCTGGATTGCTGCAAAAATCTTCCACTGCTCTTGTGGTTCTCAGTGGGGTTTTTTCCTTGCATGTAGATATATGACTCATGGGTCATTAGTGATGGGAAGAAGATAAGGAAACTGTGAGAAGTAGCATTGTCACTGAGATAGAGCTGGCTTGTGGCAAGCACTGCACATGGAAACAGGGCTTTCCTCTGTATTTGTATGAAAGGGACAAAAGAAAGGGGTGATATAAAGATTCAAGAGGAGTGGGAATACTTAAAAGCACATAGTAGAAGAAGTAGTGTGCCTACTGTTGAGAACAGTAATTTCAATGTTATTTCAAGAATAACTACTTCCATAGGAGTATTTCATTATTCACCACTTTCAGAGAGTCTCTGTTGACAAACATATGTGCCTTAAGTCTTCAGATCCTTGGCAAAAGGGATAAAAAATTATTTTCAGTAACACACCAACCCCTTACAGGGGGAAATTTCACCATAATAAAAAAAATTACAAACACTTCATTTGGTAGAAACCATTTTGAAAGATTTTGGAAGCCATTCTGCACCAGGAAATTTATTTTTTACTTTCAGTGAGAGAAGAAATGGACATTTGCTGAAAGCAAATCAAACCTGGGTAAATGTTTTTAGGCAGTACATTGCCTTATTCACACCACAGTTTCCTTAGAACATTGAAATAATGGCTTTCTAATGCTGAACTTATATTTTATAATTTATGCTGCTTGATTACTTTTGGCATCTCTTTCAGTGAGAACAATGAGGAGGTCAGCCAATCTTATGTTTGTTTCTATTGATTGCCATTATTTATTCATTAGCCCATTTATTTGTGTCATGCTGGCAATATGCATGACACTATACAGATGAAAAAGCATTGACAGTCAACATGCAAATGCAGAAAAGGAAGTTACAATTCAACTTGAGTAAGGACTGCCTTGCAAACTCCAGTAATTATAAAAATTCTGGGGTTTGGTAATTTTTTTTCTGTCCCTTTTCTGACTGACATCAGTGAGACTCAGCTGAGGTTTCTGCTCTGATACCAACATGACTCAGTGACAATCTATAGGAAACTGGGACACTTACGGCTTAATAGGGTTATTATGAAAAAAAATTATTTGATATGTTTGAAAGGGGAAGCAACTACAGAATTCTCTTTGTCCCTTGAGGTCCAGGTAAAACAAGCAAGCAGTGCAATGAATGTAAAGTTTTATGGAACTATGATAAATATTTAACGTTGAGGCACTGGGAGTACCTTAAAGTCCTGCTTGGGAGTCACCACTGTCATAGCTGAATCTTTGGGAAAAATTTCTTATTGTTCTTATTGCTGAATCTTTGGGAAAATTGTCTAATTGCTTGCTCCAGCCATAGCACAAGATGTGACTAAGTGACATGACCTTGCTTTTAAACATTCTGGCAATATGGCACTGTTTTCTTCTCTTTCTAATTTTTTAATGTTTTTCCCCCTCTATTTCTTCCTTTTTTTCTCTCTCTCCTTTTAAATTAGTAATTTTCAACATGTATTTCACATTTATAAATGGGCACTGAAGTCACAAGAGGACTGGATTCACAAACCTGGCCTTATGCAACCTTTTCAGATTCCACAGTCCATTGTTTAAGATATAATTTCCTCAGGGTGTTGGGAACTTAAATTCACATTCATGCTTTCAAGCAAAGAGGAAATTTAAACTCCAGTCTTCTTCTTCCCAGACGATTACCCTGGTCATTTGAGCTGAGATAGAGAAGTACAAATTTCTTTGACACTTCTTTTTGAAACATTGTTGTGGCATCTGAACTCCTTTGTGAGTCTGTCACCTCAGTTTGAAAATATTGTATTTAGTAATGTGTGTTTTGTACAAATCCAGTTGTCCTTCAATTCTGCTTCCCAACTGACTCAGTATAACACAAATATGTGAAAACTTTAAGCTGAAACAGTGCCTTCAGGAAATAAATGCTTTCCTGGAGAGAAACTATTCACCATGCTACACTCCAGGCTTGGTCCTGCAATGATTTATGTCTACACTTAATTTTGCACAAAGCGGTAGCTGTGCTGAAGTCAGAGGGACGGCTCAGAGTTCAGAAAGTTAAGCACATACTAAAGATTTTGTGGGATTGAGCTGATGAAGAAGAATTCTGCCATTACCAGGCAGTACAGAGAGATGAGCTGTTTGAGAAGCAGCCTGTTGAGCACACAGCCCTTCAGCATCCCTTGGCCCAGCCGTTAAACTACATCTATTTCTTGTTGTGCTTATGGGGGCCACAGCAGAAATGGAACAGTCCTTAAAGAACCTGAAGTGCCTGAGATCCTTGTGGTTTCCATCTGATTGGATTTATGCTGCAGCTCCCCTTTCCCTCCAAGTTACCCACTTGCACATTTTGTGTCCAGCCTGGCGCAGAGGAGAGAGCCCACACTGCTGGAGGGGCTCAATCAGGAATTGCTGATCCCTGGCAATTTGTGTCTGAGCTTTGTACCCCAAAAGGACAAGGGCCTCCAAATCCATGTTCTTCAGAACTGCCCTGAGATTTCTAGATGTCTTCCAAAGAGCATTGGTGAGAAAATGTATGTGCTTATAGATTATAGGGCTGCAGTGATGCTGGAGGGTCTGGAGGGGAAGCCACACAAGGAATGACTGAGGGCACTGGGTCTGCTCAGCTGGAGAAGAGAGACTGAGGGGAGAATTTACTGGGGTCTTCAAACTCCTTGTGAGGGGAAGACGAAGGGCAGCACCAACCCGCTCCACTCTGGTGACAGTGACAAAACCTGAGGGAAAGGCTGGAGCTGTGTGAGGGGAGGGTTTGGTTGGATATCAGGAAAAGGTCCTTTCCCTCCTTTCCCCAGAGTGGCCAGGCACTGCCCAGCCTCCCCAGGGAATGGGCACAGCCCCAAGGCTGCCAGAGCTCCAGGAGAGTTTGAACAGCACTCTGAGGCACAACTGGGATTGCTAGGGGGATCTGTGCAGGGCCAGGAGCTGGACTCCATGGTTCTTGTGGGTCCTTTCTGAATCAGGACATTTTGTGGGTACATAGGTGTCAGGAATACATTAAATAAATAAAAATTTAATTATTTCTGTTGCTCCTTATTCATGCAGATTACTGTTATGTCACTTGTGACAGAAAAGCATACAGCCCAAATCTGGAATTATATTCACAGCCCAGGAAATACAATGCCTCCTGTTGCCTTTGATTATGACCATCTTAAAACTCTTCTTCTAAGCAATAAAAAGAGACCTGAAAAAAGTCTTTAAAACACTTGGTATTTGTTTTTTCCATTCATGAACATACAAATCAAAGTTATATTTCTCATTTAGGAAAGACTTTCTCATTTAGGAAAAAAAAAAAACTTCTTTCCATTGTGATTTTGGTCCTTAGGAAAAAAGCTATTCAACAGCCAGGAAAAGGATCATCCTGGGTTAGGAAATGGTTACAGATCTAAGGTAGATTAGTTCAGCTCTATAGTTCAGTTCTAAGATAGCTCAGTTCTATAGCTCAGATGTTTCCCCACCATATGTTTCCTCTATTACTGAATAAATCACCTAGACCCAGCTCCTCAACCTTCTAAGATCTCCCTTGAAATCTTAGGCATTTAACTACCAAAGTTGTCTTCAGGCTCTAGGCTACAACCTGTTTGAGATTTTGTTTCCAACAGATAAAAATATGGAGAATATTTCTTCTATACTCTTTTGATGTGGTGTCAGATTAGAAAAGTGCATGTTTAATGCATGTAAAAAGTTCAGGGTAGGAAATAGTAAGACCAACAGTAAAAAAAATATTTATATATCTAAAAAGATGGAACTGGTTGCATTTAATTACACAGAAGCCTTTCTTTAAGCTAGCTGACAAAATATTGTTTGACCACTTGACAATTAAAAATATGTTTAACAGTATGAATAAATTAGTACCCAGTGTTTGTTTCCTAATGTATTGTATCAAACGAGGGGCAAAGATGAAAATCCATAATATGAAATCAATTCCATTCAAAGCCAGTAAGCCCAAACAACATTAAGAGATTTGAATTATTTCCCCCTGACCCCACCATCTTGTTTTTATTAAATAGAAATCAAACTGGGGCTTTATAGACTCTCCTGGGAATAAAGACAATCTGATGATTTTGCTTAGTAAACAGTAACACCTAGAAATTTGATTTCTGGCCAGTTCTTGTGTTTGGCAGGGATGCTGTTTGTCAGGGAGCACTCCTTGCAGACTGATTCATTATACACTTTGATTTCACAGATAAGAAATTCAACCAATATGTTTCCCACAAAACCAGCTTTCTGTGCTTTGGTGATGAACCCGCTGATGGGAGAGGGACCTCAGGGAAGCAGAACGAAGGGGAGAACCCATTGCAAACAGATGTGTGTTTGTAGAAGGCATCTTTGATTTCTAAGTGGTGATTGCGTGGTTTATCTCAAAGCAGTTACTTAATGCTTGTTATAAGCACGGTGTCATTAGAGTCACTAATGCACCCCTAACGAAAACTACAATGCAGAGGAATGCTAGATCTGTTTTTCTAAAATATATCTACAGTAAATCCAGTGGAAATGTTGTGCCTGCAGTAATGTTATCCTAGCAATGAATGTGCAACCCAAGAGGAGGGTTTACTGACTGTAGATTTGCAGTCAAGTGTCCTCAAAATACCCAGCCTTGAATACAGAGAACAGGTAATGAAACGTCTGCAAAAAGGTTCTGAAAGTTCTCCTCTTGCAGTTCTAAATCACATCCTTTTTCTTGATTTGCCAATTTCAATTATTGTGTGCGTTGTCTTTAGCTTCTTATTAGTAGCCACAATCCACCTGATGCACAACTGCATTTCAGGAGCTAAGCCCTCCCTCTACAAGCTCTCTCATTCGCTTATGTGCTTATAAATATATAATTGCTTTTTAAGAACTGTTTGGAGTTCTTCTTCTGCATTCATTGCAAGGGAACACAAAATGCACAAAAAAGCAAAGAGAGAAATCTTCAGGCATCTCTGAAATTCGGTCTTGTCTTCCCAGGAGAACTGGTGGGTGTGGTGATATGCTGTGCTACTTATGGGCAAAAAAGGATCAGCATGGGCCTTCCAGAAATACATGGTACTTTGTATTGCTGGAAAAATCTCTGGAACTTTTGGTCATGCTACTGGCAGTGAAATCCCACAAGCCCTCAAGTCCATGATGAAACTTTTGGCTAAAATCCTTTTAAGTCTCCCCATTTCAGTTCCCATTTAGAGAGATCAGCTGCCATTTGGAGCCTTCAAATAAATGATGATATGCAAACATAACCTTTACAAATTACTGTTATTAATCATTCCTCTTCCATCCCATGGCCTTTAAAACCCTTGTGGGTAGAGAGCCATTACTCAGAATCTCAACATGAAGGGCTGTGCACAGCAGTAGCTCTCCTCTGGAGAGGCTTTGCAGCCATGCAGCCACATGTCCATCATGTCCTGGAATCTTCCCGTCCAACAAAAACCAGTCCTAGCCAGGAGACTCTGACACCTCTGCAGTAAAACCACACACTCCAATTACACACTGGTAGTGGCTGTATATTGAAATCATAAAGCAGTTTGGGTTAGCGTCATGGTTTGAAGACAGGCGTCTGCTGAGGAAACACCTCCCCTGGAATGGAAAATGCAAACCCCCTCCCCATAAATTATCATAATTTTGGAATTAAGAGGCTCTCAGGTAAAGATATGGGAGTAGGAATAACTCCTATATCTTTACTAGTGAAGAAAATAAAAATAAAATAAAAAATACAGTAATACAAAACAACACTGACAGAGTCAGGACAGGTCCTGACCCCCTGTGTGTCAGGGGGTGTCACAGCCCCATCCCATGGGGGCTCAGCCCTCCTGCAGTGCCAGCTGTGCTGCTGCTGCAGCAGGGATCCTGCACAAGGGGGGAGTTTTCCTCTGCAGCTCCAGGGCTGCTGCAGATGGGCCTGGGCTCCCTCTGGCAATGCAGGGCAGCAGAAAGCTGCTCCTCTGGCAATGCAGGGGGCAAAGGCTGCTGTGGTGACCCAAACCTCAGATTGGATCCAGGTGGAAATGCTTGGCTCCTCCCCTGGGCGGAGCATCTCCCCATGGGATGCTGGAATTTTATCAGCCCTGCAGGGACACTCACTGGCCATGGACAGCAGAGATCTCCTGGAGGGGGGATTGGCTGTGGAAGAGATAAAGGAACTGCCCAATGAACATCAGATAAATGCCCCACCTCTGACAAATGGCAAATAGAATAAACACCCCCAAACCACATCTTACAACCCAGGACAATTAGAATGGACCTCTTAAATGCCATCTAGTCCAACTCACTGCCGCTTTACACTAGACCAGATTGTTCTGAGTCCCATCCAACCTGACCTTGAAGCCCTGTGCAGCCTGACCTTAAGATTCAACATCCTCTGAAGTAAAGCTTTAATGAGCTCATTCTCCTTAATCTTCTCATAATTAAGAAATATTTGTTTGGAAGAGGAGTGGTGTTAAATGTAGGAACAATACTTAGGGGTGATGCTGGAGAGTCAGGCTGGAGGGAAGTAAAATCCAAGAAAATAATTTTACAAACTATGCTGGAGTCACTGGCCCCTACAGTGGGGTAGTTCAAGGCCAGGCATACTTTATAGCTGGGGAAAGTTAATAATGGCAATAAAGCCATAATTCCTGCAGTAGCTGGAAGTGGTGCACAGGAAGTTATTTTCAATTTGGTGACTATGCGAGACTTTCAATAGCTATTACGGGGATAATTAGGGGTGAAATGAACATTAAATCAATGTTTGCAAGCTAAGCTCTATGTGTGTGTGTGAACATGCATGTCTGCTTTTGCTTTCACCAAAAACAGGACAAAACTTTCCCCTCAAAGTCATATTTTTTCCTTGCAGAAGCCCCATTTTGTCTCATTTTGTGCACTAAACCCATATTATTTCCCTTTCAAAGCACTTTTCTTATTTCCGTCAAGTCCTTATGGCTATATTTCTGTGGGAAGGGAGCTCTGATACATGACAAAGGGAGACTGGGTCACACTGGCAAGCTGAAATCTTCGGGGTAAATCACTTACTGATGCAAATCAGAAACCTCCCAGGTCCAGATTGGAGTAAAGAGGGGCTTGGAAGCAAGAAACCACACATATGTATGAATCTGCTTAAAACCAGCTGTGGTTGTAGTGCATTTCTGGATAGAGTTGTCTTTTACTGGGGAATTGTTTATTAATAATGACCCTGGGCTCACCGAGTTTTCAAAAACCCTCTTTCAGAGAGAACAGTCATCTGCTGCATACATTTCACTACTACCTCCTCACAGCATGGATTTAAAAGAAAGCACCTTATTATAACAAGGAGAGAAGCTGGATAGCACAGAGGTACTTGGCTAAATGGAGCAGCTGCTTATGGCCTGAATAGATGCTTGGTGTAAATAAGCCGTGGCAGATTTTCAGCTGGGTTCAGAGTCAATGCAATAAGGGAAGAGAAGAGCAAAAATAACCAGGTAATTTAAAAAAAAATTAAATTTAAAAAAAGCAGGGAGGGGAGACACAGTGGTGGACTGCATAATACCACGTAATAAAGCAAAAATCTCCTCTTGGGTGTTGTTCTGAGCAGGGAGGGGCGCTTTCCTCCCCCCTTCACAAAGCGATGGCCTAAAGAAGATGTCGGTGCTGTCAGGGCCTGATGAACTGCTTCCAAGCCACAGGGCAGGGCTTCACGCTGCCTTCACACGGGGAAAGTTCTCTGTGCCTGTCTGTGCAGCAGCACACATTCTCTCAGATTAATTCCAGCTGTGCAGCGCCTCGCTGGCAGGGTCGTTATGTATTAGTAATGCTATCAGATTTGAGCAAATGGTGTCCCCTTGCACATCTCACTCTTCTCTCACAGTGCTTTCTCTCACATTCACATAGTCATACAAACCTTGATAATCTTCTTTTATTTCCACATCCCATCCTTTTTTTTTTTTTTTTAACAAAATGATCTGATTTTTCCCTAACTGCTTTAACACACAACTGCACTCCTCATTAGCACAAAGTCCTCACTAGCTTCACCTGGAAATGGCACCAGACAAACCTGTGCTGACAGCTTTGTCATTTACAGGCAGGAGACTGCAAGCACCACCCTGATGGTGTAAATTAGAAGTAACTCCACCATCAGTGCTGTTCTCTGTGTGAATCCAGGTAGGATGAGAATTGTGTTGACAGCACATTGTTGCAAAGCTTAAGGATGCCTAGCCCTGATTCTTGATTTTCCAACCTGCCCATCCCAACCATCCACTTACACAGAGCTGATATCCTTAAACATCTACATTTTTCATTTCTTAGCCATGTCATTTTTGCAGCTTGCTTCTTATCCCAGACTTATCTTCTGCAGTGGTGGCACTTAGTGGTCATTTCATTTCCACAGCAGACGTCCAGCAGCTCTGAGGCCGTCTTCTTCCAAGAATATTTCAAATACTTGTTGCATCTGCCATACACACACACACATATATATATATGTGCAGCATTGGGCAGCACATTGTAAGAACTTAGGCGTTAAAACTGAGGGACATGTTTGTGGTGTCTTGCCACAAAGTATTCCTCAAGGTGGTTTGCCAGAGAGCTTTCCAGCTCCCTTCTTTTCTGAGGATTTTGTCAATCCACAAGCCAGAAAATGTTTGTTTATACCAACAGAAATATGATAATATTCACCAGAAATCTAGCAACATTCCAAGCCATTCATTTGGCATGTTAGAGAATCAACTTCAGCAGAGATTGTAGTATCCTAGAACAGTTTGGTTTGGAATGGATCTTAACACTCATTTCTTTCCAGCTCTCTGCCATGGACAGGGACACCTTTCAGCGCATCAGGTTACTCAATGCCCCACCCAACCTGGCCTTGAATGAACAAGGATCTAAGTCTTAAAAATATGCACGTCAGCACTCACCATTTCATTTATTTTGTTCTTGTTTCTTTGCTCTTCCAGGATTCTCAATTTCTTCCCTTCCTAAAACTGCCAAAAACCTGTTAAAATGTACATTTGAAACCAAATGAGAAATAAGGTTGAAAAACTGAGAAAATTAATTGTGACAGCCTGTTTCCATGTCCTGGTGCTTCATTTTCCCAGGCTTGGGGGAATTTGTTGCCACAACATTTAGGAGTGATCACGGGCAAACCAGGTCAACTTGGATCCTCAAAGACTTTCAGAAATCCTCTTACAGTCAACCTTCCAGTTGTTGGCCTCTTTCTGTCCCAATTTTCCATGTAAAATGGGAATTGCTGTATGAAAATCAGGATTGTTGTGTTAAAATAAGAATTGCTGTATTGTCCTTCCTTGCAACTGGACCTTCCAAAACTTACACTGTTGTAAGAGTGCACCAGGAGCTCCACATCATTAGTTTTGGAGAATGGGGTTGAATAGGGTTTTGAATAGGGTTAATCTGTACTGATTTATAATGAATAGGGTTTATGAATAGGGTTAATCTTTTCTGATTTATAAGTTCTCTTACAGACCAGAGTCAGCAGCTATAAGGCTGCAGACCATCACCCTGCTCTATGGTATAAAAGACTCATTAAGATTGGAAGAGAACTCTTAGGTCACCAGGTTCAGCCACCAACCCAGCACCATTCTCACCATTAACCATGTCCTCAAGTGATGTGTCCACATAATTTTGAACTCTTCCAGAAATGGTGGCTTCACCATTGCCCTGGACATGTTTCCTAATGCCTCACCTGAACCCTTCCTGGTGAAACTTGAGGCCATTTACCATGTGTAGGGTCTTTATTACATCTGACTTCAGCAGACACTGTGTTGGAATAAAGGTAGAGAGGAACAATGTGCTTCTACTGCTGAAGCTCTGTGTAGTTCAAAAATGCCTTAAGTATGTTGTAATTTTTGAAATAAATGTATCAGACTTAAAAGCTGACTGATTTTGCATGGTAGCAGCAAAGTGGTCAGGGAAAGAGAAATACCAAGTCATAACTGCTGTGTAATTTACCTGCCTCCTGCAAGGTCCTTCTGAAACTCAGTTTGGAGCCAACACAGCTTGGGGCCATGCTGAGAAATCTTATCATACTGCTAAGGAACACAATAGAGGTGGTGGGGCTTTATGAGGGCTCCTGTGGCTCACATATCTGTGACTTGACAGCCATGTGGTTGTGGTTAGCATTTTGGAGAGCTGTCCAAAGTGGGAAAATGCTATAAAAACAGAGAATGTTACTGAAAATGTGCCCAGCTATTCTATCTTGTCTGTGTGACTGCTCTGGGGGGCTGATCTCTCATTGTTTTGGTGTGCACATCTTTCTTTGGGGAAGTCAGCCTGCACATTTCATATCTGCTGCTGGATAGGGAGCTGCAACACATCTACTCTTTGCAGAGGTTTCTCAGGTGTTGTGTTTTGAAGAAACTGATTGCCCACCCAGTTTATGGAGTCCAGTGTGTCAGCCCTAGCCTCTTGCCTTGGTTTGTAACCTTCATTTCTCCATGTATTTTGATATTCATCTCACAGTATTAATCCCCTTGCCTCATAAGTCTGGGCTATGTTAGTAAGTTAATAATGTCCATTGGCAAAATATCCAATTGCCTTTTAAATTTGCCTCTGAGGCCATGCTGGCTGCCGGGACATTGCTCATGTTCAGTAACATGCAAAATTAATATATCAATGGCTTTTTGCCTTCTTTGGAGCACATTAAAATGCCACCCTATTATTTTGTTCTACAAGTATCCCTGGCAATCACTTCTTATGTAGATAAGAGTTTTTTGTGCGTGGTGTCCTCTGGTCTCATTTCCATGAAATACAGCTTTTGAGGAAATCAGAGGCAGAGAACTGTGTGCTTCTAGTAAAGGCCAATGTACCTTAGGTCAGAAATGTGTTTAGGGCAAGGCAATGGCATAGGGAAAAAAAAATCTAAAAAGTAAATATAGAACCCTACAGTGGGTGAGAAAAATAGGTTTCTGGTATAAGGTTATTGTGTGCTAAAAAAGTGAGGCTGAACTTCCTCAAGATGGCAGGAGTAAAAACATTGATAAAAGCAGTAGCAAAATAAAGTGTTCCAATTTAGACACACCAGTTTTCCAGAAATAATTTAGAAGACTATGAGAGAAGGAAGCACAAAGAGAACTAAAGGTGAAGAGTAAAGATAAGAATGATTCATAAATTGAAGATGATATTTTTATCCCTTCTGCTGCTAAGAAATAATGCACAATGTAACAAGTATTTCTTCAAGGGCACTGGAGGAGTGCTGCACTTTAGATATTGGAAATAGAAAAGCCAAGAAGAATATGTCCAAAATCCTTGAAGGTGTGGGGTAATAGTATTTTATTTCCTTAGTAATTGCCATGTATTAGAGCTTGAATTGACTCTGAAGATGTATTCTTGTAAAGAGGAACAAAAGATTAAATGGAAGTAATCTACAAAAATGGACTGAAGAGAAGTTTGCTCATAACCGTAGGAAAGGGGAAATGAAAATAAGAGGCATGTAAGAACATATCTCCTACCTTCATTTTCTCTAACCAGGCTCTGACCACTTTAACCTCTTTTCTAGATAAGACACCATTGTGAAAGGCAATATAAAGGTTGTTGAAGGCAGTAATGAAACGCTAGACAAAGTGTATTTCAGAGAGAAGATTTATTATTTCTATATTTATTATAAGTGTACATCTTGAACAGATCTTTGCAGGATGACAGAGAGATGAAACTGGCAGTTTCTTGGTCTTGAGATTAGATGGTTTAAAACTTTGCAAAAGCATTGAGTTCAGAATTACTTTTGCAGGATGTTAGAGGAGAATCAGTGTTTTTGTACCCAGTGGCTTGGGTTAAGAGTTCAGCTCCCAAGATTTAGTCCATACCTGCCTTGGGCATTGGTGTTGATTTGCCCAGAGGACTCCACTTCTGGTTTTTCTTCTGTTGTGTCAAACAAGTTATCCATGTCATCCCTCAGTTTTTTGATATTTTGGGGCTTGTCTTTTCACCACAGTGTGAGCAAACAAAGCTCCCTATGACACAAAACACAAAGGAGTATAATTTTATTAACTAAATTATACAATTCACACATCACCTCAAATTGAAACCATATTCTCCTGCTTTTTTTTTATTTTTAAACCTCTAAAACAAGAATTGGGAGAATTAACTGCTCTAGGTAGGAAAGAGCAGGGACAGTTTTTCAAAGGCACAATAACCCTTCAATCCTCCTAAGCAAGTGGGAGCAAAACATTTCCAAGGCCAGGGAGTACCAGAGCTGTGATGGCTCCACAGATAATGCCCCAAGATCAGAATCAGAAAGTAGAAACCTGTATCACTCTGTGTTTTTCCTTTACATGGTGTACTTTCACCAAATCTCAGAGACCTGACTTACTCTAGAAAGGCTCTTTAACCTTACAGAATTAATTTTATAGAAATAGGACACTTTTTTTTTTCTTAAACTACCCATCCAAACTTGAGCATATTGGTTTGATCGCAAAATGCTAGTCTAGGGCCAAATCCTCCCCTTCCTTAAGAACTTAAACAATAATGTGCAAATTGGCCCTTGGCAACTTCTTTCTCTTGAGTATGTGAGCTGTGACCTTGATGGCAGCATATTCTGTGTTTTCTCACAATACAGTTTTCATTTTTTTTTTCCCCAAGTACAGAAGTCTTACTAGCAGTGATGGTGAAACACAAATTCTTGGCATGCTTATCAAGAGAGAATTTAAAAAGTTATTGAGAAGTGCTGATGAAGTGATTGAAATAATTTGGCATGGAGTTACAATGCCTTGCTGTGTTACAGATAGGATTTGGGATTTAGGGTTTTTTGAATAATAATAATAACAACCATAACAATAATAATAATAATAAAGAGGTACTGAAACACTGCAAGTTGGGTACAATTGCCTGAGAAATCTGTTTTATTTGTGAGAAAAGAAGTACAATTCCAGTTCAATTGCTCATGTTTGATGAAGATGCAATGAAATTTAACAAAAGGCACAAATCAGGAAGCAAGGAAAAGAAACCCATTCTCCACCTTGCTGATGGATAGAGGAATGTCTTCTATTTTGAGGAATACTTTTCATAATCTGGTGATATCTAAAATACGGGTTTGATATATGTATTAAAAGAGGTCTGAAATTAGTTATAGGGCATCTGAAAAAGAAAAGCAAAATAGCATAATGTGGAGAAGTTAACACATGAAAATATATAAAACTGCAATTATATAATGCATAAGGGGAAAAAAACCCCTCTGTGTTTGCCGCTCATTTATAAATGTGCATACAGTGATACCATAAAATATTTTTTTATCATATATTGAAAAAATTTTAAAGCATAAAAATTCATAATAAGACATGTAGTTCTGTCCTGTGAGTGATGTGAAGCAGGAGAATGAATTTGATGGACAAAGCAGCAGTAGAGTGGAGGCCGCCTGGTATAGAGGGAAATACAATGTTAAATAATCAGAGATTTATATGTGTTATGGTGATCCAAAAAGATGTAGCTGTCCAAAACAGATTTTAACAAGTTTCTGAAAAGTTGAGGATATTTCCTGATGATTGGAGGGCTGCTAGTGAAAGCCCTGCATTTGAACAGATCAGAAGAGATGACTCATTAAACTCACTAGTCAGATGTCAGTCTGATGAAACTACAGAAACATTTAATTCAGGACTCAGTCAAAAAATAACTACAGGCTGAAAATATAACTGATTCTGGTCAACATGTTTGCATGGAAGTAGGTATAGTCAAACAAACATCATTTTTTCTGACAATGGTGCAGGTCTGGTTAATAAAAAAATGGTGTTGACATAATATACTTGAATTTCACCAATTAATTTGATTTAGTACCACATGACTTTTAGATTAAAAACTGGCACTTTGTATTGAATCAACAGGGCACACGTTAGATGGATTAAAACTCCCTGTCTGACAGGTCTTGAAACAGAGTTTTTAATGTGTAGAAATCCATGAGTGGAGTTGCTGCTAATGCAGTCTTCAAGGGATTAGGGTCTTAATACAGGTCGCTTCAGCATTTCTATCAATGAGATAAATGTTTACCAATAAAACCTGAAAATGCCACAATGGTTTTAAGTAGACCAGTAATGAGGGCAGTAATGAGTGAAATGCCTAACCAGAGGTCCAACATTTATTAGAACAAGTTCATAACTAAAAGAAAATGTCCAGCACCATCAACAGAAACTATGGATCAAATTTATGAGATAGAAAACACTGAAAAAGAAAAGCTAGTGGAAATTAATCTCAAAGGTAGGAAATATAAGACAATGACTGGCTCAGTATGGGATTTAGGATTGATATTTGAATAAATATGGTTTCATAAAATACCAAGCAGGAAATATCATGGAAAATATGCAATATTGTCACTGTTGTAATTATAGGATTGTTTTAAAAGGAAATGTTTTCCAGCTTTTCAGACAAAATGACACTTGGAAAGAAAATTGGCAATTTCTTCTTCAAAAATGTCAATACAAAATATTATATATTTCCAAATGTTCTTTCTGCTCCCTTGGCCACAAAATTTATGTTGATTTTGACCACACTTCATGAATAACTCACATCCCTCTGGAGCCATATTTTCTTGAGAGGTTTGTTGGGATTTTTGTCCTAATGAATGTATCCATTCAAAAAACATTCATCTCTGATCATTACTCAGCATTGTTATAAAAGCTACGAAATTTCTTGTGGCTTCTTCAAATAAAATGGAGTAAGAAAAAGAAAGCAGATGGAGGACAAGTATTATCTATTTCTGTTTGGGGAAAAAAGCCTTTCCATGTGATTTTAGTAGTGTGTGTGGCTAGTGACATGTGGGGAACTTACATTGCAGTAGAACAGGCAGAAATGGGTATTTTAATTTTCAAGACTCAACTTATAAGAATGCTCAAGATTTAAGTAAGAGAAATTCACACTTGAAATTACACACAATTTTCTACCAGTGGCAGTTGCAGCACACTGTATCTTTTCATCAGCCAACATGGCAGTTTTCCTGCTATTTGGAATCTTTAAGGTATCTCTCTAAAAATGGTTTGGTTTAATCTACCTACAGGAAAATGAAATTCAGACAACACACCTTACATACAACAGATCATCATTATCTGTCTTTTAATGCACTGAAGCTTGAAAATGAAGTCAAATCAAGCTAAAAAAATCTCACCATAAAAAAATAAAGAAAATTGTATTAAAAAAATACCCTCTCAGAATTAATGGACCTTTTGTAAAAAGGTTTGAATTTAAACTTTCATAATTATACTCTAAGGTCATGCTCAGATAATTTAGAATGCTTTAGACTTCTTCTAAAAGAAAAAGATAGAGTAACTCCTGGCTCAATCTCTGAAACTCTCTCTAGAGAATCAGTGATGTTTAGAAACCTGCAGCTGGGGTAAAATCCCTCTTTCTGCCTGTAAATGTCCTGACATCCCCCTGTAAAAGCTGGTCTGATGCCACATGGCTCCCCCTACCCTTGGAACACTTGTTTGTAATTGTTTTATTTCTGGACACTGTCTATGTTTAATTCTAAGTAATTTTTCTGAATTGGAGCATATGCATCCAATTTGGTCATCTCATTACTCGTGCACAGAGTTATATACATTTCACTAAATCTGGATCCCAGCAAGGATATGCCTGTGAGGAATACAAAGCTCAGAAAGAGGCTGGATGACATCCTGGGCTGGCATCACCCAGTGTGGGCAGCAGGAAAGGGGGAATTCTGCCCCTGGGCTTTGGTGAGAGCCCACCTGCAGAGCTGCCCCAGCCCTGGCTCCAACAGCACAAGGACCTGGAGCTGCTGGAGGGAATCCAGAGGAGGCACCAACGTGATCAGACGGATGGAGCAGCTCTGTTGTGAGGAAAGGCTGAGGGAATTGGAATTGTTCCACGTGAAAAAGAGGTGGCTTTGGGGTGACCTAAATGTGGCCTTCCAGTACCTGAAGGAAGCCTGCAAGGAAGGTGGAGAGAGATTATTGACAAAGGCCTGGTGTGACAGGGCAAGGGGGAATGGCTTCAAACTGACAGAGAGTAGGTTTAGACTGGATATGGAGAATAATAAGTTACTAAGTTACTACCCATCATATTTGAGTAGTTGTAGAATGATGTGATGAAATCTGCACTGACTGGAGAAGGGAAAACATAACCCTCATTATTAAAAAGGGAGAAGAACCAAGGGTGTTGGGAAGACCCAAGGAACCACAGACAGCCAGTCTCGCCTAGGGGTCTGGCAGGACCATGGGGCAGTTTCTTCTGGAAACTGTGCAAAGTCATTGGAACATAAAGAGGTGACTGGTGACAGCCAGTGTGGACCCACTGAGGGCAGATTGTGCCTGGCACATTCAGAGGCCCTCTCTGTTGGGGTTTCAGTGTTAGGTGATGATGGAAGAGCATCTGATTTCATCAACTTGGATTTCTGCAGAGCATTTGACTCTATCCCACAAGAAATCCTGGTCTCCAAACTTGAGAGACATGGATTTGACAGATGACTCAAGTGGATGAGGAGCTGGCTGGATGGTCTCACTTAAAGAGCTGAAGTCAAGGACTTGATGTCCAAGAGAAGACCAGTGGCATTCCCAAGGCTTGGAATTGGGGCTGGTGCTGTTTAACAGCTCTGTTGGTGTCACAGGCTCATTATGTCATACTCTCTTGTGTTTGACATATTAATTAATTTACTAGCTCCATAACTCAGCAACTGATCCACTGAAACATGGCAAGTCATTTTTTTCTGTTTCTTTAAATATGAAGCATTGCAATGCAGAAGTATTTGGACAGGTTGCAATACCCTATTTTGATATTATTTCAAACCTAAGTGATACTGCTACTGTCTGAAAATATGTTGTGAATACTTGGCAGGTACTTTTTTCCTCCTTTTCCCTGTTGTATACATGGTGAGTTGTGGACTTGGAGAATGACAATTTTGACAGAAAAAACTCCCATCAGAGTCCATGCCTTGTATTAATTCATACTGATATTTTGATACAAACATTTAAAGAATCTGTGTGATAGAATATTTGACTGTAAACAGCAGAAAAAATTTGAATGACAATCACTCAAATCTTAATTTAGTGTAGATAAAAATATCTATTTAATCCCATGTTGCCTTAGTAAACTAGAGAAGCAAGGTACTTTTCTGCTCAATCCCTGTTTTCATACTGTCAGATATAATGCAGGGTTTTGGTGAAACTCAATGCCATCTTTCAAAAATTATGTTTATATTAGGTTGCCTAGAGAGGTAGTGAATGTCCCATCCCTCAAAGTGTCCAAGGCCAGTTGGATGGGGCTTGAAGAAACCTGGTCTAGTGGAAGGTGACATCATCCCATGGCAACTGGATGATCTTTAAGGCTCCTTCCAGCCCAAACCATTCTGTGATTCCATATTAGCTATTCCATATTAGCTATTTCCAGTTCTTCCTTTCTCAAAGCACTTTATATTGTTCTTTGGTTGTTAGCAGCTTGGTTAGTCCGCCTGCAAAACAAAATGTGGAACAGCAAGACAGAGGCAAGCTGTTGAATGTAAAAGGTTTCTAAAACACCTACTGAAAATATTAAACTTTCTGGAAGTTCTTGAGGAAGTTTGAATATTAAGAGCAGGACTTTGTAGGATGTTTGTCTTCTTTTTCTTCCCAAACCTGGGAGAGACAGTTTTATGAAGCCATTTCACACCTGTAGTGCACAATCTGTTAACTTCCACTGATTCCATCTTAGAATCCACTGACCCTTTCTGAGGCAGGATTTTTATGCTGTCACAGCTGTCTGTGGCAGTGGTGGTCCTGGTAGTTTCCACTGTAAATGACACTATTACTCGAAATATGAATTTGTGTTGGTGTTTTTCACAAAGGGGGCAGGACTGCTGGGCTGCATTGCTTGAGCTTTTATTAGCAGCATTAGCCTTATTACATGGTTGAGACAATAGGAAGATCGCAAAGCTCACATACAGCCAGCAGCAGCCAGACTCAAACTATCATTTAATTTCCTTGCTTACTATTGTGACTTTATCTACTTTCAGACTTAACACCTGCAGCTAGCTAAATTTTCTGTTCTTTCTGTTTCTAAAGCCTACTTTCCCAACTTTCTAAAAATCTTCTTACCGATTCCCACAAGAATTCAATGCCCAGTTCATGGTGTCTTTCAAGAAAACAAACCACTCAGTTATAGGTGGGATATTCCCTATCCTTCTCTCCCAGCCAGATGGTTTCCAACACACTTTTGCTGTTGGCTGCATTTCACAGGGACAGCAGAGGTGCCCACTCTTGGATTTGTTGGAGTTACAGTGGAAACTTCTCCTCATAACTAAGCATTCCCTTGATGTCTTCCATTACCAGTCCAGAGGAATAGCCAAAGTTGCTTTGTCTCTGTTTTAGCCAGTTTCATGTTCGGTTATTGTTTTTCACTTGTTCACTTTGGTCTTGTTCTGTTTTGTTTATAACTTCCCATGCAAAAATCTCACTCTTTCCTTTTATATTGTGACCACCAAAGTGATCTTCTTCAGCTTTACAACACACTTCTGATCTCAAAAATTCACTTTATTTTGTGTTCTGGATCAGTGCAGTGCGTAAGAGGTTAAGACAAGGATGAGCTACAGGTTATTGTAAGTCTGCTCTGACTGCTGGAGTTAGCTGAAATTCCTCCTCTCAATGCAAAAGCTGATTAAAAAAAATAAATTTCACCTTTAATTACTCCAGAGACCAGAGTCTGTACTAGCTAGGAAAGAACATTTCCCACTCAAATCAATAAGTGTTTTTGAGAGGTGAGAAAAACATACCCAGCAGCCAGTCTATCCTGTTTATGATAACTAGGATGTGTGTGTACCTCTGTATTAATATTTCTCTGTGGTTTTCCAGTTTCTTTTTGTTCGTTCCTCAGCAAGGACAAGGATCATCACATGGTACCATGTGTGCTGTGTTACATAATGATGATTCACCCCCCAGAGGTAGCATTGGGTTGGAAATGATAAAAAGGCTGTGCCAAGTTAACAAACACTCTGCACACATTAAAATGCAGCTGTGAGTTTCCACGTAGATATCTGGGGGGAAAAAAGAGAGAGAGAGAGAGAGATAGATACATGTTGATTTATTTAACAGGTTGTCCAGCCTATGTGTAAAATCTTTGTGACAGCAGAGTACATCTTGACATCCTGCAGCTATCCCTCAGCTTACTCATCTCCTACTGGGAAATGCACTGTCCTTGTTCACTGCCACCTCCTCTTTCCACAGATATACATTTGCAAGTTGTCTCCCTTTTGTAAAAAATGAAAAATAAATCAGGCATGAAAGCCTTTTTCAGGTTTATTCCTTTAATTTATAACTTAATGTATGCCTTCTTTGCACGTGATCTGAGCTGCTTTCTCTGCTTTAAGCATCATAGCAGCTGTAAGCAAGCAGTGAAAATCTGAAGTATCTTTTACTGATAATGGGTTTCTTTGCTGGTTAAATAAGGGCGTTGCAGGCTGTAAACACAACACAGACAAAATAATGTTGCCTGCCTCTTAAAGGGTCTTCTCATGGCAAATGAGGTATCCCTGGCCAAACTCACCTGGTTTGCTTCAGCTGGTGAAGAGAAAGCCAATGGCTGTTAACAAGTCAGGTCTCAGCATCAGAGGGATATCTCCAGTTCTGCTGTGAGTTTTGTTAAAAAATTATTTCATTCAAAATACGATTAGAAGAAAAGAATGAAAGGGGATTTCATCCAGATGGAAATGTGTTTTTGAATAAATTCTGTTTATGACAATATTTTCCCAGTTTTCGTCAGCTTTTGTCATCTGTTTAGTTTATTTGTTGTCTGACAACCTTTGAAATAAGATGTTTGCACAAATGTGAAAACTTTCCATTGCCTGTTTTCCATGTCATTCAAAAATTATTAAAAAAGAAAAGAAAGAAAGAGCTACGTGATCTAGAGGTTTTCATAATCCTTAAATCTTTACATTGAACACGACATTCTTGGACTCAGGAAACAAGTCCATTCCTACGACAGGAGCTGAAGAAGGAGGTATTATTAAAGAAAAAGACAGAAAAAGGGGAAAGAGGAGCTGTAACACTTCATAAAGCAAGCAGAAAATCAATCTGTTTGTACACTGTTACCTCCCACATCATTGGCCAGCCACTGCCCAGAGCACAAGGGCGCCTGCAGGATGCAGGCTGGGTTGCAAGCAAAAATATGTGCAAGTCTAAAAATTCACTGATGAACTGTGCTCATGTCCTCCAGCCCCAGGCAGGTGCACGGGTGTACCTGGAAGCTGTAGGCAGCATGGCAATGTAATATTGCAAAAGGGAGCCAAAGCCTCAGCAGAGCTGCAGCTGATCTGCATGGTCATACAGAGCCCCCCATGAAGATGAGGTGGAGGGAAGGATGTTTTCCACAAGCCATGTTCGTATGAACATGGTC
This sequence comes from Camarhynchus parvulus, assembly GCF_901933205.1. Classification (NCBI taxonomy): domain Eukaryota; kingdom Metazoa; phylum Chordata; class Aves; order Passeriformes; family Thraupidae; genus Camarhynchus; species Camarhynchus parvulus. The sequence goes on from NC_044601.1 coordinate 67,223,428, forward strand.
CAGTGGTGAAAGTGATTATGTTATAAATGTGGGCATATTGTCCATGAAAAGAGCAGAGGCTCAACATCCAGGCCAGAGCAGACAGCTCATTTCACGGCTGCAATACCTTTGAAGCAATGTCTGGTGCTTCAACAGTGAATCCCTCTTTCTTGCAGGTGAGAGAAAAGCTACAGGTCAGTCCCATGAGCTCAAATCAAAGTTTCTTATAGAATAGGCCAAGTCTTTGCTTCCCTTCTCAGTTACAACAGAAAGATTGATGACGACACTGACACAGCAACAACCATACAGAGTTTTGACTGTTCTTACATTTTCTTGAGTGTAAAACTTAAGTTTCGACCAGAAAGCGTCTTAGGGTTTTAGATTTTTGACAGCGTGACTGGCTATCTAGCATGGATTTTGCATCTAGACTTTGTGTGCAGAACTTTATTAAGCACAGTCCACAGTGTGGACTGGACTGTGTTGAGAAGAATGTGGAAAACATGGAAGATAATCATGATTTTCCTTCTGCACTTATTTGTACTCTCTTCTATTCTTTTTGATAAGTAGAGAGGGAAAGACAGCAGGGGCATTCCCTCATAAAGTTAAAGTAGGTTCAAGTTTCTAAATATCTTGTTGTCAGTAAATGTTACTCTTTTAAGAAAAGAAAGCTCAGGGGGGACCTTGTGGCTCTGCACAGCTCCTGACAGGAGGGGACAGCCGGGGGGGTCGGGCTGTGCTCCCAGGGAACAGGGACAGGAGGAGAGGGAACGGCCTCAGGCTGGGCCAGGGGAGGTTTGGATTGGAAATTGGGGAAAATTTCTTCACCAAGAAGCTTTTTTAAGCATAAGAATAGGCTGCCCAGAGCAATGGTGGAGTCCTCATCCCTGCCAGGATTTAAAAGCCATGTGGAGGTGGCACTTGGGGACATGGGTTAGTGGTGGGCTTGACAGTGTGAAATTTATGGTGGGAGATGATGATCTTGAAGGTCTTTTTCAAATTAAATTATTCTATAATTTGTTATTTTGTGGCTACAATATCACCCCAAAAAATCGAGTTCCTTACTTTGATAAAAAATAATGGTCTAAGAGCTTTGAAGTCCTTTGAGCTGCTGAGCCCTCAAATCCAGAGCCATCTTTCACCCCATTATCCATATTCCTGCAATGAGGACCAAGGGTGAACCAAATGAAGGAAGATAGACTACATCTGTAATGGGATTAATGGAGATTTTAATGGGTAATTTATGGCTGATCAAATGCATTTGAATCAGATGCCGAACCAAAGTGTTCTAGCAGACATTTAAAAGAAAATAATAATGACAAAAACTTTCATTTCCATTTATAATCTACCTTTGCTTGATCTTAATCAGTTAGTTTATACAATATTCATAGCAGAAAAAAATCCTTCCTATATATTTCTTAAATAGTTCCACTGTAAGCCTGAGTGGATGTGAAAAGGAAATAGTAATAATGAATAGAGAGTTTTGAAATATTCATGGGGAAATTCAAAGGGTCCAGAATCTGATCTTCCTCCATTGCTTCAATTTTGCAAAATTATTCTGTTTTGGTAGAATTTCCAGATATACATATATATATATATATATATATATATATATATATATATATATGTATGTATAAAACTCTTTTTTTTTGTCAGTCAGAAAATAAGAAAACTTTCATTCTCACATCCTCATCTTTGTTTTTTGAGCTTAAGCTCGTCACAATCAGTTTTCACAGCACAACATCTTAGGCACAACTCTAAGCCATAAAAACAAGTATTTTAGGGATGTAAAATGTACCAGTCTGAAATCACACTTTAGAAATATGCCTTTTATTTTGGAAAAAAAAAATAAAATAGTGCTACATAAAAGCTTTGGATTGCAGTATCCTGACAAAGACTTGTAAAACTTCTTTGTGTTATAAAGAATCAAGCTAAACTTTTCTCTGTTCTTGACCCTGTCACAATATTCTATGAATATCCTCAAGTTTAAGTCATTGCAGCCCAGATGAAGTCTGTGAAAATGAGACAGTTAGGATAACTGAAAAATGGGCCTTGAGCCTTTGATGAATACTATACATCCTTCAGTTGGCTTTATATTTGATATATTGGTGTTTAAAGTGTGGCTATGACCAGATTATCCTCATTTGGAAGGGACCCACTAGGATCATCAAAATTCAACTCCTGGCCCTGCCCAGGACAGCCCCCATTTGTTGACATTAGATAAATCATCATGGGATGTGGATACAGAACTAAAAATCTTATTCTCTCATCACCTTCCTACCTTATAAACTTGTCATTTTGGAGAGCCCTCTGCTCCACCCACCTGCCAGTCCGCTGAAAGGTTTGGCTGGATGTAGACAGTAGAGAAAAACAAAACATGTGCTACAAGGAAAATCAAATTTCTGGGAAAAAGAAATAGAATTCTGTGAAAATCAAGACCTGGAGAACTAAAAAATATCTGAATTATTGTCCCTTTCAGGTTACAAGAAAGCAGATAGCAGTGACTATGCAGTTGGACTTTCCCAACCCATATTGACAGAAAGTCATGTCCCGACTCCTTCACTGGGTGTCCCTGGACCTGGCTTTTGCAGGGATGAGGGATCCTTTGGGACAAGTGTGGGAAATGGAATTATAGATAGGTAGGGAAAATCTAGGGGGTAATCTTCCTGACTCCATAAGAAACTGGACTCATGCTGCTCATGAAACAAATTGTTGTCTTGAAGTTTCTGCAGCAGGAAAGAGTAACCCCACAGTTCTGCTCCCCATGAGGATGCCAGGGAGGTTCCTGCCTTGCTTGCTACATCCCAGCCCTGGGAAAAACAGACTTTGTTTTGATTTTTTTCAGATTTTTAATTACAGTGTTTATCATTCCACAGGAGATAAGAAGCGCACAGAGTGAGGGGATCCTTTTCGTTTTCTTATTTATTTTTCTTCAGTGCTTCCTCCCTTATGAATAGCACCACTTCAAGTAAAAATAAAATTCCCCCTTTGGTCAAACACACTGGAATTTTGTTGGAAACAAAGCATCTGAAGTTGTTTCCATCTTATTTCCTCCTCTCTAAATGGTTTGCCCACGCATTTTAGGAAGGCAATCCCTTTCATGTCGCATAGCACATCCTCACTGGCAGCTACAGTGTGTGCGCTTTATTAGAGCATTTTTCCCCCTAGATATAATGGCACCAATTAAATTACCTTGCAGCCTGACCTTAATCTGGCAGGAATGATTATTCCATGAAACAGTTAGGGCTCTAATTGACATGAAGTGCCTGCAAAATATGTCTTTTGCAGCAGACCCTGTCAAAGTCACATTGATATGCTAATACCTATAGCTGGCAGAATCACTTCATAAAGAGAGACACTGAAAATTGAATTATTTCAATTTCAGTACCTAGGAATCTAGTGATCTGTCTGTATATGGAACTAAGTAGGTGCAGTACTTTATATGGGTAAACAGCTGTACTAGGGCGTTGCTATGGAAACTGCTTGACTCATGACAATTGTGTTAGTGATGAAGTCATTAGTGGTGTGAAATGTACTTTGAGGTTGTCAAGTGTACACTCCAGGAATATTTCAACAGTATTAGTGGAGCCTTTTCATTTGCATAATTTAGGCTTTCACATGCGATCTCGTTACGGTGCGGGGAGATGGGATGCCACAGCAGTGGCAGCAGGGCTCTGGTGTGGTGCTGCAGCCAAAGGCAGTCAGTCCCTGCATGCACAATAAACCTCTCTCTGCAACAGAACCTTCCTTTCCCTGCCTCTCTTTCTCTCTTTTCCTTTCTTTTTTTTTTCTTTTTTTTTTTCTTTTAATAAAAATGTTTTGAGCCACAGGGATCTTCAAAGGATGAACTCCTTAAACTTTTATGGTGCCAAGTTGACTTTGAGCGTCTGGACCTCTGTTGTTTCTTTTTACTGCAATTGCTCCGGATGTACTCCAGAGAAAGCACAAGTGGGCTCAGGATCATAGGGGGCTACTTTTTCCTCATCTCTACTATTCACTATTTATTACAGTTAGTGTGATTTCCTATGCTATAAAGCTGAATGATGAATCCCAGGGCTTTTCTTGGAGTCATGCATCCTTTCTTCTAGTTTAAAGTGTTTCAGACTATAGAAAGCTCTCTTTTTTTCCTGCTGGCAGGAGGATGCAAAGAAGACTTTAACAGGTCTTTGACAAGATGTCTGAAGGGATTCCTCTAGTTTTCATGCACCCTTTGTCAGTAGGGTGCTGGCTAATCCTGGGTTTATTCCTTTATGTGTTCTGCCCCTTCTTCTGAGCGGGCAGGCAGGGAGGGAGCACAGCTTCCTCCTCTGCTTGCTGCAGGGACACAACCTCTGCCATGGCAGTCACCTATCAGGCCCATTTCCAAATAAATACTAATGGTTCCCTGGGTGGCAGAGCCCCAGAGGATGGTCAGGCACTGGAACAGGCTGCCCAGGGAAGTGGTCACAGCTCCAAGCCTGTCAGAGTTTCAGAAATATTTTGGACGATGCTCTCAGCCATACAGTGGGATTCTTTAGCCCTGTGCAGGGCCAGCAGCTGGACTCAGTAATATTTGTGGGTGCCCTTCAACTCTATGAATATTCTACAATTCTATGAATCTACAAATTTAAAAAAAAAGAATAATAATGGGGAAGGAGCACTTGTTTAGTTTGCATGAGCACATGTAAGCAGGCACACACACACAGACGCAGAAGTTGTCACCCGTGGCAGGAGATCAATGCAAGAGCTCAAGATTTTCACCCAGATAAGTTAGCAGCCTGCTAATACCAGACCTCATGAGCTGATCTTATTTCTTTACAGTGTCTGATCTACTGAAATGCAATCTAATGCTGTATGTTCACTCTATATGTTCAGCCTAATACTGTATAATCACCAGCCTCTTAAGTATTAATTACAGCTTAACTTTACAATTGGGATGAGCAGAAAAGTAAGCATGAAATCAAAGCTGGATTTGATTAGCATACTATGACAGGATCTTTACTAGTCAAGGGTATCTTTAATATTGTATTTAAAGTATGTTCTTTCTCGTATGAGGTACTGGAGGAGACATTTCAGCTGACTCCGGTAGCATAATAACCAACTATTTCAAATCCTTTCTAGTTTGAAGAGATTTGAGCTATTCACAGACTTCAATGGCCTTTTGAATCAATTTGTTTTCCTGTCCAGTGTCTCCTGCTCCACCTGAAAAAAAAAATCTGCTTTTCCCCTTGGAAAGAGGTATTAATTCTTTTAATGATGACAGAAAATTCATCTTTCTTCTTTTTTCTGAAAATTCAAGATGATCTATTGGTGTTGGTAGGCGAATGGAAAAGTGAACAGGACAAGAAGATGAGACTCTTGTACTTTGATAAAACCACTCCTTATTAAGAAAAAAAAATTGTACATCAAACTTCATACTGAAATCTTCCATTTCATTCAAAACTAGCTCCTGAACCCACACATTCTTAGTTCGTTTTTTATTCCTTATTCACTGACCCCTTAGGATTTTAATATTTTGGACCAGCCAGGACAGAAGATTTTGCATAGCAGATCTCTAAACTAACTTCCTTCCATTGCAATATGGGAATGCTGAAATCATCCCCAGAGAGCTGGCTGGAGAAATTAAAAATATCTTCATAGTAAACTGTGATTAAAAAAAAAACCATTCAATTTTGGCATTAGTCATTCTATGATTCCTCCATATGTTTTGTGCAAAAAGTTCTCTACATTATTTTTCTTTAACAGTGAGCGCAACAACAACAACACCACCACAGATAGAAATTTTTGAGATTTTTGAGTTGGCCTTCAGGGTCTTATCCAAGTATAAGCAGTTAGGTGGATTTAAGATCATGAACTAGCTCTTTACATGCAGGATGGCCACACATGAGTCCTAAAGGCTGTTTAACCTTGAGATCTATGTGGGGATATGTGGTTCGCAGAGAGCTGCTGTGAACATCCAGGTTCCTAAACCACTTCCCTGGGAGACAGATCCTGTCAGTTCACACAAACAGGGAATGCTTCCAACTGTCAAGAATCCATCGCTAGGATAAGATGATCAGCACATTGAACAGGGACCAAAACTGGCTGTAAACCATATTTAACTTCCGTGTATCTGAAATTGCAATGGATAAGCTTTAGGACATGGATTTGTTGTTTATTTCTGAGCTGTGGCTGGCCCCCAAAAAGTTGTGTTTATGGAAGTTTGCATATGTAAAAAACCTATTTAGGTCTCAATTTCTTGGAGACAAGTGAGAGCCCCTTATTCACTGCTTCAGCCCTGTGGTGAAGTTCCCCATCATCATTAAGGGATAAAACTCATTTATTTTGGGGGCCACAATATGAATTTAAGTTTTGCAAGGGGAGAGGAGAAAAAAAAACAACCAGGTTTGAACAATTTCTACTGTTTATCTGGCCTCTCAGATGGATTGAGAGAGACGTCAGAGGACTTTCTCTATCACAGAATCCTGCGGAGAAACTCTGATGCAAAAGAGAGAGCAACTCAGCGCTGATTTTGTGTGGCTAACACACCTGATGAGAGTTGAGGTTAATCAGCAGTTGTTGCTCCTTACACGGGTGCATTGGGATCTTCTTCAGGTTCTTGCTGGTGCAGACTCAGTGAGGCAACACCACCCTTAAAATCACACTTTTACCTCACAGACACGACTGTAAACTCCTGAAGCCAGCCAAAGTTTTTTCTCAGTTGGAGCTTGGTGTCAGGGGTGATTTTTGATTTTTGCATCTCTCCCCTTCCATTTATAATTAGCATTTCTTGCAAAAGCTTTACAAGATTTTAATTCTTTCTTGCTGATACTCTGCTGTCTCTCAGGCCATTTTGAGTTTGACTTGGGTTTAGCACAGCAACAAGCCAGGGCTCAGCAAAGAGAGGAGACGACGTGTAAAAAGGGAGAGAGGCTGTGTTGTGATGGACAAATAAGAGAAGCACTCCAAACTAAAGACTTCAGGCAGGTATGAAATGACATGTCTGGCAGGTTTTTTCAGGCTTCCCTGCCAGTGAAAACCTGATGGGTGAGTGGAAGTGAGCAGAGAGAAGCTTGATCATCTTTGTTCAATCCTCCAGAGGAAAGCTCCCCGCAGCACTGATGTGGGTTGGGTTTTTTTTTCCTCCCTAGAAGAAGCAGCAGCAGAATGTTAACAAGCTTCATTTTCTATTCCCTACAACGAGGAAGTGACCTTTGCCCACTTCCCAGGCTGTTTGTGTTCTTGATGCTGATAGAGCCAGATTTTCACAAGACAGACCTGGATAATTTTCATGGCTGCCACACTATTGCAGACCAATTAGCAAGCCAGCTTGATAGGGTAAGGTTGTGGAGATGCCCATGGCTGCTTTAATAAAGTTTCCTGTGTATCAGTATGATGCTATTGATTTTCCCCCTTTGGACCCAAAGACTAAAGTTCATGCTCTGTAGCAGACAAAGTGAAAACAGTGGAGATTCTGTAGCATGTAGACTAATTTAACCTTTTGTGAACAGGGAAAAAAAAAAGGAGAGACACTATATGCAGTGTTCCTTTTGCTTTTGTACACATTATTTAACATTAACGTAAATAGGATTGTGCTGATGATTCTGGTGGTCTAAAGGTCACTGTGGATTACAAATTGAGTCACCAGCAGAGAGTGAAGGCACTTTGTAGGGAAACACAGGAAAATATGATTCCCACCAGGTGAGGTGGACAGGGGCAGCCATGAGAGGCAAAGGGATGTGGGAAGGACAAAAAGCAATGAGACTGAGGGCCCCTGTGAAGGCCACCACTGCTTCATGAGTTTGTGCTGCCCATTTGAGACATTCACTCACTGAGAGGGGAATTTAAGCCACTCTGCCACGTTGTTGTACTGAAACTCTCCTTGTAGAGATTCAGCACTTGTCTGCAGTGGTGTTACGAGGAGAGTGATCCCAGCTGGAAAGGGTGGACAGACCACATCATGCCATTATTATTATTTCATGGAATGGATTGTCTGATCTTACTGGAAAACAACTGGAGGCTGGCACTGCTGAGCAGGAGAGGGGATGGCCTCAGAGACAGCAGCGCCCTGAGGCTCTGACAAGGCTGGCCCTTGGTTTTGGGCTCCTGGGTCTGTTCTGTGTGGACTCATTTTCTTCCACAGTTCCGCTGAGGCCAAACATTTAAGGGTCATGAGCCCATCTCTATAATTTTTTGAGAGAAAAATAGCAGGGGGTTTTATTTTGTGGGACTGGGGGTTTTAGGACAGCCTTTTGCCTTTGTCTTTAATCTCCTTTCATAAACACAAAATCTATAATACAATTTAAACAGGGAAAGAAAGCAGACTTGGGAGCTTTGCTGTGATGTAGTGTTTTTTCTTGACAGTTTGTGGACTTCCTCCCAAATTAGGCTGAACCCTAAACCACATTTTCCCTTACTTTTCATTTGTAGGAATCCAAAGGAATAAAAAAATTGCTGGCTTTGTACAAACAGAAACATTTTGCTTAATGCAATCCATTTATTTTTTTTATCCTGCTGTCTGAAAACTCACTTGCCTGAGCACTTTTCCAAAGAACTGAATTAATTCCATGTTATAATGACTGTTCCAGTAGGTAACTGGTTGGCAAAGGGCCAGTTTTACAATCTACAATGTAACAGAATGTATTGCTTAATGCCATTAATAATAGTTGTGAACTCTGTGGATTTGGGTAATTCCTATAAGATGTTTTTTCCATAAACAAAAGTCAAATTTCCAGCTGCTGAGTAATCCTGGTCTATATATTTCATTCTGCTTTGTGGCTGTTAGCTGTAGATTACTTTCTCAAATTTTGAGCATTAAATGCCTCTCAGCGTGAATAAACCCATAAGTTTGTATTGAACATAGTCTGGCATTTGCCTCTTGCTGCTTTGTGTTCAGAATGGTCAAAAGGAGCAAAGTGGCTCCACTGATTTCATTTTACCTGTGTTGAGAAGGACAAGGTGGGAAACGTCTTCTGCCGTGTCCCGAGCCTCTGCTTTTTGTGGGAGCCTGCCATTTACAAAAGCCCATGGAGGCCTCTTTAATTCCCCTTGAGAGAAGGATTTTACAGCCCACAGTGCTCTGGGGAGAGGATTGCATGCTGCCTGTGTCTCTGCAATGTGCCATGCCACCTGGGGAATGCAGGAAAGCCACACAGGTGTAGAGTGGAACCTGAGAGCTGCCAGTCCAGCTGGAATGGACATACAGGGTTCAGTGCAGGGGAAAATGCAGCATACACTATTTTGAAATAGCAAACTGTATGGAATCTCTATGTAAATCTGTGCAACCATTGCACCTATGTAGTGGGAATACTACATAGGTGCAATGGCTGCACTGAGAATACACTGAGAATACATGAGATAAGGCAAAGGTAGCTTATTCTTTATTTCAGTGATCACTCTGGTGAAGCACTATATTGAAAGGCATATTAGGCATAACTCCCTTGTTTATTCTTTTGGTTTACAATCACATCTCCCAAGACAGCAAGGAATCAATCTGCCTTGCACAGGGTGATCTCTCAGAGTAAAATGGGACACTGCCTGGATCAACTTTGTTCTTTGCCTTGGACTTAATTTCTTTGAAGAGCTGTGACCTGTATCTGCACCAAGAGCACAGGGGAAGGAAGTTTCCTGTCCATTACTTTGAATCTGACGCTAGCCACAGGAGTAAGTCTAGTTTTCAGGAATATTCCTCTGTGCTAGAATACATTCTGGTGTGGGATGGTTGATCTGCTAAACCTTTCCAAAGAAAGCTCAGGAGCCTCTGATGAAATACAGGGTATCCTGAAAGGATATCAACAAGTCTTTACAGTATATCCTGAAATGGTATTGAGAACTCATTCTTTTTAAAGCTTCTCCCTTCCTCTGTTTCCAAGCATGGCATAAACATTTTACAGATGTTCTTGGATTGTTAAAACACATATAAAGCTGTGCTGGGACCACCTACAAAGGAGAAAAGGAAGTGCTTGGAGCTGAAGGGGCTGAAAATGGCCATGGATCTTCCCAGACATACACATTTGGTGGCATTTGCTGACTGCTGACACTGCTGGAGTTAATGACTTGAGGGGGTGCACAAGTACAAGGCAAATCCACGAAGTCACGGCTAACTCCACAGCATCCCAACCAGAACCATAACAGGAACAACCATTTACCCAGAGCACCACCTTTTGGTGCAGGTGCTGTTTGCAATCCACACAGCAATCCCCATGAGAGAGATGGAGCAGGAGACAGAGGCTGAATTCTTCCCTCTTTCTGCAGTGTCACAGCACTCAGGATTGCAGAGCAGGTAACAAAGATGACTGCACCCATATTTCTGGGGGTCTGGGCTCACTGCTGCTTAATCCTTTCCAGATAGTGATGTTTAGACACCAGAAGAGAAATTAAAAGTGGTCTCATCATCCTGTGCTGATGTCAAGTTACGGATGGGTGTGAATAGAGAGAGCTCCCAAACAGCCAAATATCCCAATGTCCTGGGAAGTCACAGGGACAAAGACATCCATGGGCCAAGGAACGGTGCAGAAGGACACTTGAGATTGATGAGACTGTACTTGTGATCCATCAACCAGCCTGTGCAAACACTTGCTGTGAGATGTTTGCCCTTCTGCTGGCTGGGTTACTTTGGCTCGCAGAAAATTCATCCGGAGCCTCTGGATCACTGAGAGCTTAAGGGAAAGCCAAGGGAAGGTTTGTGCACACATGACTTACCTGCCCTGAAAAGCAAATATGGTCTGGGCTGGCTCATTTCTCCTTCATCTGCTGCAAGGACCAGCAAGTTTTTAAGGAAATACAAAAGAATGTATTTTGTATTTGTGGATCCTCCTCTTCCATCGCACCCAAGCAATGGGGCAAGCTAGGCAAGTAAAAAAACAAACAAACAAAAAAAAAAACCACACAAAAAAACCAAACAAAAAAACACACAAAAAACCCAAACAAACAAAAAACCCATCCAAACAAACAAACATACAAAAACAAAACAACAACAAAAAAAGAGAGAGCTTGCTAATAATAGGGAAATAATACCAAGTAGAGTTATTAATATATAATAATATAAATAATAGTTGTGAAACCAAGTAGAGTTAAAATTCAACACATTGGTTCCATTTATGTTATTGTCTTTTCTTTTACAAGTTCCTCAAGGATAAATCATCAAGGCAGAAAGCAGTTTAACTTTCCAAGTCATAAAAAAGAGCAGAAATACTTGGATTGCTCAGTCGTTTTGCCAAGGCAAGAAGCCTTCCATCAGTCTGGGTTGGAGAGAATAATCACTCAATGCATGGATCTGCCCCAGGAGGCAGCTGCTGATGCCACCAGAGCTGCAGTTCTGAGAGGCACAGAGAAGACAGGAGATGTATGAGCCTTTCAGAGATGGTGCTGGTGAGGCCTTTTCTTGTGCTTTTTCATTCTGCAAGATTCAGTTCAGGCTGCTCCCCATATGAGAATGATGTTATAGCCCAGCATATAAGATCACAGAGAATAAGATTAAGCAAAAATTAAATGGGAAAACCAAAAAACAAAAAAAACACCCACCCTTTCCCCTTCTCCTGTAATTTCCCAAGTGTCTGAGCATTCCTGGGATGGAATAATTCTGCTGCTATCAAAAGTAATCAAAACCACGTCCTGGCTTTTTTTGGTCTTTTGGTGTTTCCATGCCAAGTTTGGAAGCCACGTTTGAGTTCTCCTGACTGTTCCTATGGCTGAGTGAAGTGGATGGGGGAAGCAACATAGGAATGACTCCACTCCATGGAGTGAGGCAAAGCTGGTAACTCAGGAATCATAGAATGGTTTGGGTTACAAGGGAATTTAAGGTCTCCTAATTTTAGCCCATCCCTCATGGGCTTGGTTCCTTCCTTTAAAGGAACTTTCCTTTGGAAACTTCCTTCCTCCTTTGCTGCATAACCTGGGCAAACCACCTCTCTGCATCTTTCTAAAATTGCCCTTGTTTGTACAGAAAATAAACATACCAGAATTACAGTGTTGTAAGGCTCTGCTCTGTCTCACAACAACTGCTTTGTGAATTCTTTCCTTCTCCCTTGTGCATCTTACCAGACAAGTTCCTTTGCCCGTACCAAGGGCTGATTTCACCTCTGCCCATTAATGCTGCTCAAGCCACCATCCAGAGGGGTGCCCAGAGAAAATCTGACAAGACATGTCTTTTCATCAGATTTTTTGTTCACAGGACACCTGCCTGCTTCCCCTTTTGATTTAATATTAATATTAGCGTATTTATCTCTTTTAGAACTGGCACTGTGCTTTGCAACTGTGCAGGCTGTGCAGAAGGGAGCAGTCCCTAGGCAGGCATTATATCCTGACAGACAGAGGAAGCACAGACTGCTCTCTATCGAGAGCTGGGGCATTTATAAATCATGGGAACCCGCATGAAATTAAACATCTGACCTCTATACAGTTCAGATACACAGTTTCCAGGCCCTGCCAATCCACCAAGATGGATTTCTGAGCTGTCATTCGAGTCCTTTGAAAACAACCTCTTTGACAGTTAAAACGAATTGGCAGAAGAGGCATATGGGGAGTGTAGCTTCCAGATTGATGAGGTATTTGAGAGAGAGCAGGTTACACATGTAGGTTACTCACAATGCCTTGCAACCCTGTGGCCAGCTCACATTTCATGCCTTCAGCTTAGCAGGGTGCACAAGATCTGGAAGGTTGATTTTTCATTTTGGAAACCCCCAGAATGAAGGGGGTTCATTACACACATGTGGTGATGCAGGGAGGTAAGAACATATCGAGGGAGGATGCTAGTTCCCCTTTTCCCCAGATAAACCCTGACTCAATTTGCTGTCAATGCAAATTTTATCGACTGACTTCTAGGTGTCATTGACTCAATTAGACAAGGTTGTTTGGTTTGTTTCTTTTGCTTTTTTTTTTAATTAAATTAATTTTTATTTTAAAGTTAGGAAAGTAACCAAAAACCATGAGTCCCCATGAGATTAAAATAGTCTGAGCAGATTAAAGAGGCGACGGGCAGAAATTGATGCACGGGAAGTTTCAGCTGAACAGAGGAGGAACTTCTTTAGCATTCAATGACTCTGCTCAGAAACATGTTGCCCAGAAAGGTGTGGAGTTTTCCTCACTGGAGATATTAACCTAGACACAATCCTGTGCCATGTGCTCTGGGCTGACCCTGCTGGAGCAGGGGGTTGGGCAAATGACCCATTGTAGTCCCTTCCAACCTTATCTATTCTGGGATTCTGTGAAAACCGAGCTCTCAAAACTGGACATTTGTGGAATAAATCCACAACCTATAAGGCTGGAAGTTCTTGTGCCACTCCTGCCTTCACACTTGGTTTGGCATGAGACTTTGGCTCGTCTTTTCAGAGCTCTAAGGCATCCTCATTCTGACTTTGGCATTTGCAAGATTTGGAGCAGTGTTCAGCCACACCCCACAGGAGAAACAGGACCCAGTCCTGTCTCCTGTCATGTACCAACAATTTGGGTTTCTGTTAATGATTGGGTTCACAAATTCTGTCTTGTCACATGTAGGAAACCCACAATTAGTGATGCAAAGCTCTTTTAGGGTCAGAACAGAGCAAATGATCTGCATGGCAACGTGGCCCTGAAGCATTTGTTGCCCTGGGACTCTTCTCTCTTCAGGACAATTTCAGAGTAGTTCTGGTCATTTTCAAAGCCCTGCATGGGATCAGCTCAAGCTGCTTGAGTGACAACCTCAGCTTGAGCGTTCATATCCATGAAGAATGCAGCTGTCAACATGAAGCATACAGCTGCATGGAAAACAATTTTCCCCTCCCATGAAAATGTGAATATAAAAGCACTTTTTCCTGCAAAAATGAAGACAAAATGTCAATCTAGGGATATTTTCACGGGCTGAAAATTTCAAAATGATATTTCAGCACAGGTCATCTTGAACATTACCTTGTATTGATTTAGCTTTACCTTTTCCATTTTTGTTAATATTGCCCTTTCTAAAAATTTAACTATACTAATGTTCTTTCTATGAGTGTGAGAAAAAAAAAACCCTGAAAATATATTGCTGCCTCTAGATGGAACTCAGACTTGTGTGGGCCAGGGAAAAAGCTTTCCTGGCAAATTCCTAAGCCTGAACTCACTTCCAGAAGGGAGCAGGTCAACCACAGTGTTTGAAAGCTAAAGAGCAAATATCCGTTTTTCTCTAGTCATTGCTTTGGTGGGAGCTGTGAGGAATCTGGGGCAAAGATTTCTCCCCATGGGTGCACAAGGTCTGATGGGCACAAACACAGACATCCTCTGACTTTTTCAAAACTGTGGGTTTTTTGGCTGAAATTAAAGGAACAATAGCAGAAATAGAAAAGAAGAAGCCAAGGCAGAAAGAAATTCTGCTGTGGATTTCAGTCAGCTAAGAGTTTCACTCTGTAGTTCCATACGCATCTCTGAACTCTCAAGACATCAAGGTAGCATATTTATTACTCCCACATTACACATGAAAAATGAGGCACGTGAGGAACATGTTCAGTCCTTTCCATGTATGACTTGGATCAAGGAATGAGGCATTCCTACTGCAGGCACTTTTATTCTTTGACTTGCATGCCAAAATTGTTCAAATATTTTTGGCCAGGAGCAGTAGGATCAGGCATTTTATTTTAATGCACTACTCTCTTCCCCCTGCTTACAACAAATTTTCTCTCTCTTATGGGGTGATGTCTTTTTTTCAGTAGTCCATTCCTCATTTGCCTTTTTTCTCTCTTAGGACTTATTAATAATGTCCACCCTCTGTTGATCTTGGGTAGAGCTAGAGAAAATATTACTGTGAGAGAAGTAATTATCTGAAAATTAGCTTAAATTTAATATATGACTTTGCAGGGATCTTCTTTATGTTAAAAAAATAAATTCCTAACACTGCAAAATGAGAAATGAGGTTTTAAAAAAACAGAAAGACTTTTTTTCTTAAAATCAGTCAATTCAAAAGCAACCTTCTTTCTTCTTTCTTTTTTTTTTTTTTTTTTTTTTAAATCAAAAATAAGAAAAATTGAGGTGTTGACAAAGTTAGGGAAAGGAAAAATAATCTAAACCAATTTTTTTGCTAAAACCAGAAAAACTGCCTTGAACCTGAATAAATATTTTTTTCCCCCTAAAAAACCTTTTGCTTTCCTGGGAGGCTTTTTTGGTCTGAGTTAGACTTTGGGTGGTTTTTATTCATTCCACTTAATAAACCTAATTATTTTGCTTGGCTTGACTCTAGCTATTTTATTTTTCATCCCAGTTTTTCGTAAATGCATAATTTGTCTGGTTCTTAACGTGGGTTTGTAGTAGGAAGAAAAAGTATGCCAGGTTGGCAAGGGGGAAAATGTCTGTGCTGAGGCACCTTCTCCATGTGGTCTTTGTTTTGGAACCTTCCTCTGCCCTGTCAGGAGCATGAGTTTAAGGCAATAGTGACCACCAGCTTGTTCTGAATGTCACCGTGGTTTTGTGGACATGGTGGGGGTTTTTTGGGGCTGCAGTTCTCCATAATTTTTTCAGCAAATTGGTTGTAATAGAAGGGAAATAGATACTTCTCCCCCCCCCCCGTCATTGTCAAACATCCCCTTTACCTTATTATTGTTTCAAAGCTCTAAAGCATAAAACTGAATTTTAATGTTTCCAAATGACCTTCAAAATTCAAGACAAGGCTGACTTCTGCTCGAGTGTAATATTCTGGATCATTAATTTCAGTAGAGATATTCCAATTTGTAATTTCATTAAGTTTAAGAGCATAACCACTCTTAATACCGTGTTTCTAAATATGACGGGCTGTAATCTCAAGCAGCACAAGTCAGCACAGCCTGAGTCTCTCTGCCACAGCACCCCACAGCAGCCAGTGATGCCTTGGAGAGGCTGCCTAGAACAGAGGCTAGACAAAGGTATAAAATAACTATATTTATTTGAAAGGCTTCAAAGGCTACACCTTGGGCAGTGCAGGAGCCTCACAGAGGCTGCACCCAACCTGGACAACAGTCACAGGTTTTTTGGGCAGATGTATATTTAGTCTATTTGCATATCAGGGGTTAGTTGTCCAATTATGGCTTTAGGTAATGAAGTCACATTCCCTCAGTTTACTCCTCCCAGTTCACTTGTGTTTGTATTTTTCCTCAGCTGAAGCTGAGATGACAGCCTTTAGATGATGACCTTTCCCACCTGGAAAAGGATTGTTTCGTCTGACCAAACTGTGAAGAGAACTTACCAACACTCTATTATTCAGAGTTATACACTAATGCAGTGCAGGATCTGAAAAATATAAAAGCTAAAACTTAAGGCATCACCAGGACCATGAGGGCAGGATCTTCCTCTGCATTTGGTTTCAGCCAGTCTTTGATACCCACAAATAATCCCTGCCATGACACACGTTAAATATCTCTAATAGCTGATTAAGATATTTTTGGCAGGAAAGACTATATGGTCTAGTGGATAGCGTGTCATCATTACCCTTCTTTTCAGAATAGATCTGCAGAGCACTGGCCACATGTAACTTTACAAATTATAATCCTGTGACACCACATTTTGTACCACTGGTTTGCATGGCCATGCAATGATTGCCTGGGCAGCCCCAGGGTAGTTCACCTTGCGGTGGGACATAACAAACTACTCCATGAACTCATTTTGCTTTCTGTGTTACCTCTACACAATCTAAACACCTGTAAAACCTACAGAATTTTGAGCTAGGGCCACCTCTTGTGGGAAAACCTCTTGTTTTCCCACAAGAGAAAAACTGAGGGAAGGTGGCTGTGAGAGACTTATGAAAAGACGGGGGGAAAGTTCAAAGTAAGGATTTGGATGAATGACTCCTGTTTGCAGTGAACGTCCAAATCAGAGGTTGTGGGCCATGGGGAGGGCTGATCTTTCATCATCTCATCTGCTGGAACCTCTGTGCTGTGTTTCAATGGATGAGTTGAGCCAGGGAGATGCTGAATGACTCCGTGACCTGGCGGCTCAATGCTGTGTGCGAGCCTGTCCCAGTGCCTGTGATTAATTGTTTATACAAAATGAAACAGCACCCACAACTGAGATCTGGGCAGTGGGGAGGAGGGACCCAGTGTGCCACCACTGGGCAACCCACAGAGCGCCATCATTAATTCACTGGCCTGGGATATGCCAGCTCCACTCGTCAGCAGCAGAAAAGGAAATTGCACCGGACTTTTCGCAGTGTAGGTAAATATCCCAGCCCTTGGGCACAAACTGATGGAAGGCCACTCCTGTTGCCTACAGCTGTGCTTGGTGAAGTTAACCTATGCTTGCCCTATTCAGCAAACCCATGAATTAGGACAAAAAAGTCTTAATTCTGAAAGGCTGTAAAAAATAGCATTGCCTCGCTACACATTTCTTGAGCCTTGATCCAAAACTTTTATTCTAGTCAGGATTTCTACACCATGTTTCTGTCTACCCTGAAGCTGGTATTTCTTAGCAATAATAAAATAATAGTTTCAGCTGATTACGCTCCTGGACATAATTGCTGCAAACAAGCCTACAGAAATTAACAGCCTTGTTGTTGCCAGCAGATTTCTCATGAAGGTTATTCCTGTAGAACAGTCAAACAGAACGCAGTTGATAGGTTCCTAAAGCTAACAGGTTTCATCTAGAGATGTTTTCTTGGAAGTAGGCTGAGTGGTCATAGAAACTTTTTAATAACCTGGAGGAATTGTCCATTTTGTCCTGATGAACCAACATCTCAGTTTCAAGGCTGATGGATTCAAATGAAAGAAGAAAATTTCTCACCTTTTCTGTGTTTATGTCATCAGGTTTTGACATGTTCATTAGCAGTGACAGCAATTATCTGGCCAGCAAAATGTCTTTGCTTCTCAAGGTGCAGGGCTTTTCTTTACAGAAAGCAGCAGATGAAGCATGTTTAAATAAACTATGGGTTTGGTACATTTACAAGCTTATTTTCCTTCCATCCAGAGATCCCAAAAACCTTTGCATAGTCCTCTACCAGGAGCTGGTTAGCAAGGGGGACACAAAGAGTTAAAAATCTTCCCTTCAGAACCCCCATAGAAGGTTTGTGTGCTGAGCTTAAAAATCTTCTGCGCTGGTTAAGATTTCATGCTGGCCATAGTCTGTCATGATGAAGAGTTTACAATTAAAGCTGATGAGCTGGAAAATAAGGAATGAATTTGAAACTACTTTGTCTGAAGAGAGTCTGAAATTATGAGAATATTTAGCACCCAGTGTTTCTTTTTTTCTATTTTTTTTTTCTTTTAGCTGTCTCCCTCTGTGTGTATAACCAGGCTAGTTTGAAGAGCAGTTGAGAAATTGACTGTAGACAGGCAGTTTTTGAAATAAACTGAAATTCTAAGGTAGAAAAAATTGCTGTAATTAAGAAATACACTTTGATATTTCAAAATACAAGTGAAGTTTTCAGCTTACACCAACATTTGCTAGACTAATAGGAATACAGACATATTGTATGCAAGGTAATCAAAGAAAAATTAGAGCAGAACTGGGTCAGGTAGAATCTGCAAAATCATAGACTGCCTAATGGGCTGAATTGCTGAACTGTAGAATTCCTTTCTTGCCAACCTCTCTAGTAATTTTCTCTCTGAGTAATTTCCCTCTGCCTGTACCACTGGTACTTTCTGGTTTGATATTTAAGAAGAATAAATTCAGACACATGCCCAGCACATTACGATGAAGACTCTGCAACTTATAGATGATATAAGTGTGCATGTACTAATTCTCTAGATTTGATGAGCAACCTCCCAAGAAAATATGACTTTTCCCACATGCAAACATTTAAGGTTCATTGATTTTTTTACCACATTTGGTTTGGCCAGCTGTTTGCACAGCCCCTGCTTCAGTGGTGTCTTCAATTAACCCACTCTTTGGCCCCTAAATGAAAGGCATAGCTTTTGGAGAGAGTCTAACTCAATGGGAAGGTGTTTCAAGCATCCCAGAATGAGCCAGCCCCAGTCTAGAAACCAACATGTTGTTTTAACAGATGGTGGTACAGGAATCAATTGTGCTGAGGCTGGCACAGCTCTGCCATGAGGAGACTTTTAAATATCCACCTGCACAAGAAGTCTTTTCACTTTTTCCCCATCTCACCAGGTGAATGTTATAAAAAGTGGATAATTTTTTTCATCTACAGAAGCAAAAGGGACTAGGGACATGCATTAGGGGAAAAAAGAGTAGGGCATCTAAGTCAAAAATGGCATTTATGTCAATAACAGTTGTGAGGAGCTACAGGTAACTTGGGAACAGATTGTTATGTGTTGATAGATCTGGACCACTGAATTTAGCCTTGACCACTACAAATGTCTCATATAGTTCCCTCCATAAACTTAATAAACTTCAAAAAGAAATATCTTAAAAGCAATTGGGTTTTTCCTTATATTTTCAAGAATTCCTATCTTATCATACTGCAAGTTCTCGAGCACTTGAACATATCTTCAAGAGGACTTCTCTCCAGTAACACCTCATTTTCTCCACTAGAAGTTGCAGTTTATTTTGCAAACTATTAGATCACACTTGTCATTGTACAACTTCCCCTTGTGATCAGCAATCACCTCTGGGCCATCTCTTCCTTTGTCATTCCAAGGGATAAATTCTCAAAATATCACTACATCAAAACTTTGAGATACTTTCCCTCAGGGTTTGTGATTTTGCACCATGATGTTGAATGATATAGAATCATGGAAGTCATGATATGGAGTCATGATACGGAATCATGGAATGGTTTGCACTGGAAGGGACCTTATAAATCATCTCATTCCAAACCCCCTGCCATGGACAGCGACATTTCCCATCAGACCGGGTAGCTCAGGATTCATTCCAGCCTGGCCTGGAGCACTTCCAGGAATGAGGCACCCACAACTTCAAAATTATATGATATGATTATGTTATGATATTTATATTATATTATATTATATTGTATTATTGATATGATATGATATGATATGATATGATATGATATGATATGATATGATATGATATGATATGATATGATATGATATGATATATGATGACATATTATATGGTTTTATATGGTATTATATTCTTCTCAATCAAGTTTCCAAGCCCATGCCATATCTGTGACACTTTGTAATGTTGCTCTGTACTGTCACTCAATGTTGCCCTATGACAACAGGAGCAGAAAAACAAAATTTAGTCCGACAGCGCGGTTTCCCTCTCAAATAATAATTCAACTTTCCGTGCTACCCCTTGCTGTCTGTTCTTTGTGTCTTAGGTAGCGTTTTATCAAAAGTTGTAAAAATAGCCTAACAAATGAGGATTTTCACATCTTTTATACCTAGAAAATCAGTTGTGTTTTTCTAGAAAACCAGGCATTTATTGGAACAGTCTGGCACAATCTGTTTTGTGAACACATCTTTAGCAAGCAAGTTCCTAAACCATCTGAAAACTGGGAGTTTGGCACTAAAGGGAAACATAATTTATTTAAGATGCTGATGGAGGCAATGCCAAAAGTGCTTGCTTTTTACAAAACATCAGGAATAGGGTTTGTTGGATGGAGCTAAGAGCAACCTGGTCTACTAGAAGTTGTCCCTGCCTGTGGCAGGAAAGATGATGATCTTTAAGGTCCCTTCCAACCCAAACTGTGATTCTAAGGACATTGTAATTCTGATAGAGCTGCTGAAGTCATTGGAATTACAGTAACTTTTTGTTGTTGTTGTGTTTATTTGAAGTTTTATAGAATGTGCAAATATGCTTTGTGGCCACAAAAGTTGTCCAAATGTTTGTGTTAACAAAATAAAAACCGGAGTTCTCTTTCTCGTCTGGTTTTCCTCTAGTTGTGCCCAGTCAGACATTTAATTAGTGCAGCATATTGGATCTGCTCTCAGCTGCTTTCCACAGTGGTGAGCCATCTACATCTGCACACAGTGGGTGTTCAGCAGCACAGCTCTGATGTGCTGTGCTTTTACAGTGACCTTTCACAAGTGTGAATGGTTGTACAAGGTACCAGGGACTGGTCTGCTGGCCCCTCTTTGGACAGCAGGCAGGATAGAGGCTGGTGGGTGTTTGAGTGGCCCGCTAAAGGAAAATGCCAGGACAGCATGAAACAGGATGTTTTGGTTTGTTAGACTCCAAGCTCTGCTCTGCTTTTTAAAGGTCTGTTTTGAGAGTACACAGGCTTCTGTATCTGTACACATGACCACAAAACTGCCATGTGAAATTCCACAATCTGCAAGTTTAGCATACCATAAACAGTTAAGCAAAATAATTATTATTTGTCGCTTTCAGCTGAAATATTCTATTCTATTCTATTCTATTCTATTCTATTCTATTCTATTCTATTCTATTCTATTCTATTCTATTCTATTCTATTCCATTCCATTCCATTCCATTCCATTCTATTCTATAATTCCATTCCATTCTATTCTATTCTATTCTATTCTATTCTATTCTATTCTATTCTATTCTATTCTATTCTATTCTATTCTATTCCATTCCATTCCATTCCATTCTATTCTATAATTCCATTCTATTCTATTCTATTCTATTCTATTCTATTCTATTCTATTCCATTCCATTCCATTCCATTCTATTCTATAATTCCATTCTATTCTATTCTACTCAATCCAGTTCCATTCTATTCTATTCTATTCTATTCTATTCTATTCTATTCTATTCTATTCTATTCTATTCTATTCTATTCTATTCCATTCCATTCCATTCCATTCCGTTCCATTCTACAGGCAGCTACTGAACAACACACCCAGTAGCTTTGCTTTCATTTTGCATGGCAAGATGAATGGGCCAAGCAAACTCACCAGGGATTCATAGAGCCACAGAATGGTTTGGGTTGTAAGAGACTTTAAAGCTTTTCTAGTTCCAGCCCCCTTCCACGGGTAGGGACAATGTCCCTAAACCAGCCTTGAAAACTTTCAGGGGTAGGGGAGCCAAATTTAACTGGGAAATCTGTGACAGGGCCCCACCACCTTCACAGGAATGATTTTTTTCCCTAATATCTAACCTTAATCTATTCTTTCCCAGTCTGAAGGCATTCTCCCCTGTCCTGTCACCCCAGGCATTTTTAAATAGCCTCTTTCCATCTTGTTGGTTCCCTTTAGCTACTTGAAGGCCACAATTAGGTCACACCAAAACCTTCTCTTCTGCAGGCTGAGCAATCCCAATTGTCTCAACCTTTTCTCACAGCAGAGCTGCTCCATCCCTCTGATCTACTTGGTGTTCCTCCTCTGGAGTCACTCCAACAGGCTGATGTTCTCCCTTTCTGGGGATCCCATACCACATGGTGTCTCAGCTGATACTGCCTTGATCTGGTGGCAGTCCAGGAGGTTAATTATGAATCTCACATCGTGGTCCCTGTGCTTGTCTCCACTGACTAGATTTCATCACAGTGGGACTTTGGAAGCTTAGAAGGAAGAGGTATTAATAACTGCAATAATAAATGTGATTAACCATAGGGAAAACCCTTTTTAAAGGCAGAGCAACGCTGCTTAAATAATTCCTCTGAAGGATAATCTTGTATAATTTTGCAATTCCCTGTTATGCTAACCTATCCCATCTTTTCCAATGCCTGACGTGTGAAGACACAGAACTCTTAATGCCTTTCCCATCTGAAATGTTTTCATCTGCTATGCCAGGTGTTTGTATCGTCTACTGTAAGAAAAATATAAATGTTCACTTCAACCCATGAGCATTCAGTAGAGACAGCTCCAGTCTGGTCAAGAAGGGATTATGCTGAATAAAGATCTCCTGATCATTGCCATGTGCCTACAAAACTTGTAATTGTCCTAACCTCACAAATGAGGGTTCCCTACAATGGAGGGAATTATTTCTTTTCAAATTATAAGCTCTGCCAGAAGGAGACATTTTCCTCCAGATAGTTCCCTAAAAGGTTTCTTGACAAACTGATGTCAGGCTTCAGTGTGGGGAGAAAGGCAGAAATGTGTTGCTCGGTTTGGATCTTTTCTGCAAATGTGTATATAATCCTGCTCAGCCTAAATAAACTGATGGGAAAAGATTGTTAGTAGAAAAGGTGGAAGTAGAAGAGTGAACTATGAATGCTCTCCAATATCAGCTGTTTGCATCTGTAATTCAGGTATTAATATACCTCCCTTTTCACAAGATGTTTTCCTTCTGTTTCCAAAGCAGCTGGTCCATTTCAATAACTTCTTCAAGTCCATTTGAATAGAGTGGGGGATATTTACTTCTTCTGTGCTCTGCTTAGACCTTTTTATTTTCACCCCTTGTTTGTTATCATTCTTAATTGTTCTTATTTCTCCTTCTTTCAGACTCAGCAGCAATGATGCAAGAGGATTGTTTTGTCAATTTGCACTTTCCAAAATGACCTCCGGTATTTTAGGAGGTTTTTTTAATTCCATTCCTCATGGATCTCATCCAGAAATGGATCATCCATCTCACCCTTTTCTTGAATCTCCCACCACATTAAGCAGACTATCTTATTTTGTCACTCAGGACACTGCAGACTGTTGTTGCTGAAAATATTCACCATACCTTAAAACTCAAAATTATAATAAGTAAAGGCTGGGATTTGCATTCATGTTTTGTTCCTTGCTCTTTCACATAACAGGGGGAAACATTGCTGGCTTCATAGAATCCTCCCTCATTTTCCATCCTGATGTGAAATACCAATTAATTAGCGTAACATTTCCAAATTAGTTTAGGAACACCAACTCTTGCTTGATTTCATTTTATCTGAATGAATCATTTGCTTAAAAAAACCAGCCAAGGTAGTCCTGGAACTGAATATGGAATATGGCTTAATTAGGGTGCTGAGGGACCTTTTCATCAGCTTTCTTAGCTTTTTTTAGTTTTTGCCCCAAGCACTATGTTTTCAGCCTAGAATACAGATATCTTTCTGGGTTAACCCCTTGGGGTTTGTTTTTTATGACAGCAACAGTTATGCATACCCTTACTATTTGGGCTTTGAATCTTGCTTCATTCACACCATTTAACCTAGTTTTTTCCTTGTGGTTCTTCCTTCCAGAAGGCATGTTCTGTTTGAGGCAGGCAGAGGTTATTTTATCAAATAGTTCCTGTCAGCTATCACCAGTGTTAAGAAAACTGTGGTTTCATTTGTATTCCGCCATGGAAGGCAAAATATTTGAAGTCCTGAAATTGTATATGTTATTAGCTTTTTTTGATTAGGTGGATGAATAACTTGATTGAAACTCTGGTTGTAAAAGTTTTTGGAGATGTTGGCAGGTCTCCAGGATGAGGGTGAGTTTGGATTTCATGACCGTGTTATGGTTTCAGTAACAGATAACCAGATATAGTGTGGAATGTGATTTTTTTTTTTTTTTTGGGGGGGGGGGGGGCAGGGGAAGCAGGATGAATTTTGCATGAAAACAAGAATTTTTCAAGAACTTTCTGAAATAAGGTCTGACCACAAACGTTTTTCCCCCTCACTTACAAGGCAGTGGGTGTGACCATACAGGGCCATTTTAAAGAAAGGGAGCTTGAAAATACAGAAAAGCACAGAAAATATTTTCCACATTTATTGAGCTTTCTGTAATCTTTGGACCTTTTCTTGGACTGCTGGTTTTGGTTTCTTCTGTATCTCTGTTGCAAGGACAGATTTAGCTGTGCTATTTTCAGGCACTCATCACAAATCACACTTTCTCCACTGGATCTGGTGCAGATCCCTCTTCATCCTCTTGCAGCTTTGAAGCTCATCTTGTTTATACCCCAGGGGGTTGTTGCAAAGCCAGGTAAGAGACTGAAAGGCACTTCAAGGCTTTGCTTGGCTCCTCCCCTGCTCACCTGCAGGTTCCAGGAGAGCTAGGAGTCACACGACACTATGGAGATTTAAAAAATTCAGCCAAAATTCCAGAAGGTGTCCCTACTGCTTATTCTTGTCTGAATAGTACTATTAGTAGAAAAAAATTTGCACTACCCATGCTCTGTTGTTATGCAGTCCCTTGACTCCTTTTAGCAAAGAGGATTTGGGGCTTTTTTCCCCCTTTAGCAGGGACTCAACACAGAGCAGAGCAGCAGTGGAGCAGCCCTGAGGACAAGTCACTGACTTTGTGACTGAGCCAAAATGTCCTGCCTTCCTCTTTGCTGCATCCAGGTCTCGCAAGAAATTGTGATTGAGAGAGTTTAATAAGTCACTACTCATCAGTATTTGGGATGCCAGGCAGTTCCCATGCATCTGGAATGATAAACTGTGGTGGTAAGAGCTGTTTCATGCATGGCATTTTAATGAAAGCCACGATCATTATAGGTGTCATATCCTGACAGTATCTTTTGCTTCATAAGGGGATTCAGTCCAATTTACTATTTCCCAATCTCATTCCCAGTCAAGGGTGTGAAGAAAAATCTGTTAAATGCAGCTAAAAATCTGTTAAAAGCCAGCTACCAGTTGTACCTGGCTGGCCCAGGCTGGTCATGCCCATGCTCTTGTTTGTGTGTGTGCATGGGATACCAGAGAAGTGACACCCCTGAGCAACCTGCAGACATCCAATTCCCTTCACAGGAAGTGAAAGGGTTAGGAAAAGGAATTTTTGATTCATCCAAACACACAGGACTTAGACATGGATATCATGTTCATGTCAGGTACATCCACAGACTAACTTCAGCCTATTTTGGTAAAAACCTTCTGTCTGTCCTGAGGAACAGCTGAGGCTGGAAGGGATCTCTGGAGATTTTCTGGTACAACTCATGTTCATCCATGGTCTGAGCAGGATATCCAGGGCTGTCTCCAGTCAGGCTTTGAGCATCTCCATGGGTGCAGTGCCTGGGGTTGTTGCTCCCTGGGGATGGAACTGTCCCTTCCCTTTTCTGGATTCCTGTAGACCCATCCCTCCCTGTCGTCCCTGTCCTCCCAGCAGTGCCACAGCCTCACCCAGCCTCTCTGCCTCCCAGTTTGGCACCTTCTCCAGACTCTCTGGTGCTATTGCCCGTGCATCAGTGCAGGTATTAGATAAAGCTGGCCCCAGTATTGGCACCCTCGCATCCCAGGGCTGCCTGGTCTCCAGCTAGGCTTTGTGCTGCTTGTGGCAACAGCAGTCAGCAGCAGCAGACTCTCACAGGAGGTGATCCAGAGCTGGCACCTCTGAGGAGCATTGTGTGGAGCAGCACAGCTTTCCTTGCAGAGAGATATCCGCCTCTCAGCAAGGCTCCTGCTGAGACTGCCACCGCATTGTGCCCACTTTAGGCACCACTTCACCCCAGCAAAGGGAAAGCCCAAAATGTGAAGTCAGGCATGCACTCACTTATGAGGCAGTGGTAGCTCCTGTCCCCAGCAACAGGTCCTGAGAGTGGCAGGGACCCAGAGGCTGAGGGCAGGCAGAATTTTCTAACACAAGACCCATCACTTCTTCATTTCCCATTGAGAGCAAGACCAAGAGTGAAAGATCCTGTTCTCTCCCAGTTATAAAACATATAGTCACACTGTCATGAAGAAGCAGCTTCCTCCAAAAAAGCAATTTATTTAAAATAAAATAAATTTTACATAAGCTTTGCATGGTAAGCTATATACACTAGGAAAAAAAAGTATTCAAAATTATTATATTTCTATTGGTTTTTAATTAAAAGTGATTTTTTTGGTTCTTTTAGATTTAGGACATTTATTATTCCTCTCTCATACAAAAAAATGAAAAATAAAGCCTGGTAAAGAACCCTCCAGGATTTTTGCCGTAGGGAAAAACCACAATGAGGAAAAAAATATAATTGGTGAGGTTTTGGTGAAGACATTTGTCTTGCTGCCCATCCTGTGGTGTCAGCCTCTCATCAGCAGAGTGCCAGCAGGACGAGACACCCGGCCACATCTCAGTGCCCTCTGCAGAGCTTCCAGCAGGCTGACACTCCAACCCAAATTTGTCTTATCTGTACATGTGCAGAGGGTGCACTCAATCCTGTCACCCAGATCATCCCTGGAGATGTTACACTGGGGCTGTGTAACAATACTGAGCCCTGGGGAACCTCACTTGTGACCATCCTGCAGCTGTCAGAAAGGTGCGGGCTCTGCACCCCTCACTCCTCCTTCACTGCACTCAGGCACATATAAATAAACATATTTCATTTCTGCCTCATCTTCATTCCCCCCAGAAAGTAAATATCCCTTGCCTTATTCTCCCATGACTCATTCACAAACCTTCCCACTTCTAAATTATTTTATTTTGTCTTGTCTCGTACTTGTTTATCTTGGGTGCAATCCTAACCTCACTGAAGTCAGTGGCAAAACTCCCATTGACTCAAACTGAGCCAAGATTTCTTCTTTTGTCTTGATTAGATTGTGGGTGTGTTTGCCTTGAATATACTTAATCCTGTCCTGGTTGGATTGTAGCTTTTGGATAAGTGCCACGCTCTATCTCTGTATTTTAAGCAGCGTATCAGCATTTGCTGTTCTTGTGAGTCTTAAAAGATCATAATTAGCATGAAGGATTTACCACAGCAGTTCGATAAGGTGTGGATGGAGGCAAATAAAGGAAATCAAACGTAGGATTCTGTGCTTTGGACCCAATACTTATTTAAAATGAAGGCAGGGACCACAGAGGAGGGGAAAGCATTGCTCCTGTGATTTGAGGCTCAGGACTCATGGAGCACATCCGCAGGGTTACAGCACGCTGCAACTGCTATTGCAGGGAAATGCTGATGCCACAGAAAGCAAAAAAGGACGAGGTGACTGCAGTGCAATAATAACTCAGACAGGCTTAGCGAGAGGGAAAAGCAGCTTCCGTGCCAGCGAGCCAGCACTTCTGCTGTTCCAACAGCAGAGGAGAAAATGCTGGTTGGCAGCAGCAGACAAAATAAAACAAAACAGCCCATTAAAAAGGCACAGGGCAGGAGGTCTGTGCTCAGATCTGCTTCTTTGCAGCAGGCAGAGACAACCCTGGCAGGCACTGCAGTGCTGGAAGCAAACACAGTCAGTCCCATGCCACACAGGGCCAAGAACCTTATCATCCCTCCTGGCATCCCCTGCCCTCAAAATGGGGAAAGCTCAGTCTTACCCCCATTTTTCGTTCGCCTGGGGTCAGGACTGCCTTTGGAAAAGTACCTTTTTCTCACTGTAGGGAGTGACTTCCCAAAAGATAAGCGCTTCTTCTGTTGCCAAGTCCATTCTAGAGGGAAATGGTGGAAATTTATTTTTTGAGGACACAGAGGTTTGACTGAAGAACAGTCAGATGGGAGCTGTGGGGTGGGTGGAACAGCTAAAAAACATTCTGCCTCTTTGCATAGAGGTCTGTAAACTTCATAAATCAACAAACTACAGAGGGTACTGCTGCCAACAGCTGATAAATCACTTGTACTGGAGTGAGTACCATCTTGGTTGTGAGAGGGATAAAGCCCTGGCACAGGGTGCTCAGAGCAGCTGTGGCTACCCCATCCCTGGAAGCGTCCAAGCCAGATTGGATGGGGCTTGGAGCAACCTGGGACAGTGGAAGGTGTCCCTGCCCATGGCAGGGTAATTAGAGATTACCATGAGGTAATCTCTAAGGTCCCTTCCAACACAAACCATTCTGTGAGAGATTTGACAGCACTCATTTGTACACCCACAGCCAGGAATTGTTTTTAAAATCAACTTTTATTTACCTGGTAGTAGAAAAAAAAAAAAAAACAAAAAATCAAGCAAACAAAAAAGCAAAACCCCAAAAACCACCCAATCGAAAATACAGTTAAAAATTTCAGATAGCCTCTTACGAAACTAATCACTAATTGGAAGTTATTCTGAAAGGTATAAAAATTACAAGGTAAATATATCCCTTTCAGAGAGAAATTACCAAATGTTGAACACAGAGGGGGAAGATAAGCAAAAATAAAATGTGATCTTTTGATTGAGATACCTGAGGTTGCAATACTTTGGAGTATGTTTCAACACAGTAACCTGATATATATTTACTAAATTGTTTGGCACATTCAGCATGTCCCCAGGGAACTGTTGGAGGGAACTAGCAGTACATTTTTCACTCCTTCCCTGTGCATTAGCAGACATAAGGTCACACTAGTATAGCAGAGATGGGTGCAGCCTCAGGCTCATTAGCTCACAGCAAGCTAGCCAGATGAGGCAGCGTGGTGTTTTCCTTTCATCATTCAAGCTTGAAAGGAAACTGTCGGCAGCCACTTGCTCTTAAAACAATGAAAATTTAGGTGACAGAAATCTCATTAGCTGAAAAGTAGCATTCAGTGAAGATAAAGATTTCTAGGTAAAGATTTCCCTCTCCTGCACACACACAAACTTATAAGCAAACCGTGTCCTTTGAATGCAAAAATCCATGTATGAGGGAAGGAAATAGTGCTTGTTAAACTGCAGCAGCCACTGTGTTTCAGTGAATTATATTTCTTGCAGGAAAATCAATGTCTGGATGACTGGCTTCCTTTCAGAATAATGCATGCATTGTAGATGTATATACATATTTACAGAGCAGCAGTTTAATCTGTAACCTTTGCCACAGGACTGACACTTTCCCTGCAGATGATTTCTTTGCCTTGCGCAGAACTGAAATGCAGAAAATGCAAAGGGCTATAAATACTGCTGTTCTCGGGGTTTTCCAGGCTTCAGACATGATACATGGCCTGCTTGACAATTAAATACCTTTTGCATTCCAATTACTGTATGTGAAAGTCTATTCATGGTGTTTTATTGGTAATATTTAATCCCTGTGAGCTTTTAAGCTGAGTGGAACTGCACACTCACGCGGATTTCCTAAGGTCCAGGAGATCTGGGGTTGAAGACATATTTACACTCTTTTTTTTTTTTAATATTCTTTTTTCTCTGCTGCAGTTCAAGACAGAGTTAGCAGAGGGATGCTTTCCTTGCTATGTTCCGTGGGAACCCGATAGTCATAATGATAATTTCTGAGCTCCCTGGTGGAGGCACGAGGCGGGTTTGTGCTGTTCCCAGTGATGGTGGTGTTCCAAAGTGTCAGCAAACACTGGGAGAAAAGTACTTGCTCCCAGCCCAGCTGTCATGTATGAGGAGGCTGATTACCAGAGGCATAAAAAGCTACCAGATGTCAAGCTTCCAGTAAAATTTTGTGGCATGCCACTCCGTAGGAGTTTCTTGAAAATCATAGATGTAAAGGGTTATATTTGCCCTTCAAGTTTACATCTCAGCTTCTAATATATTTTCTTAGACTACCTCCCACTAACAGCATTAACTTCCTTTTAATGACTCCCTGCCTCAACTGTTGCCTTCCCATCTTTTATGATCTTCCTGATTCCTATCTCTCCCCAGCTCCGCAGGGCACATTCTCTCTCCAGGAAGCAGGAATCCAATCATCCCTATTATTGCTGTTAAAGTGGTGCTGACAGGACCAAACAGGAGAGGGTCTCCCAAAAATTCCCCCATAGCCCAG
The DNA here is from genome assembly GCF_901933205.1 of Camarhynchus parvulus. Taxonomy (NCBI): domain Eukaryota; kingdom Metazoa; phylum Chordata; class Aves; order Passeriformes; family Thraupidae; genus Camarhynchus; species Camarhynchus parvulus. The sequence goes on from NC_044601.1 coordinate 67,253,580, forward strand.
CTGACTCTGTTCCATCAGGGAATACCAGGAAATGATCTCCATTCCCCCTCTAGATGACTTTCCTTCCTCTCCTGGGCACCTCTCAACCCTTCCCTTTGTGACAAGGATTGATTTTGCCCCCTGAGCCATCTTCTTTTCCCCAGCCCACAAGGGATTCTCTCCCAGTTCCATTCTCATATTCTCGTGTTCATCTTTTAACGTGCTGAGGGACAAAACTGCTCAAGTCACTCTCTCAACCTTCTTCTTTGCATTGTGACTTTTCCAGTCTGGACAAAAAACTCAGGTTTTCCCCTACAGTGCGTTTCGCCTATATATTTTTTTTTGTTGGCTTTTTCCCCTTAGCTTATTTATCAGAAAAAATATACCAGCGTATAAAATAGCCTTTGGTCCCTTTGTATAAAAAATCACCAGCCTAGATGAAGTTTGCAAGGAGAGAATGTAGGTCGAAACAATGTGACTAAATCATTCCAAAACAACCATCGGAAAGAATCAAGTTCACACCTACAGGGTTTATGTGAACAGATTCAAACTTGCCAGGGCTTTGGCATTTATTATTATGAGCAGGATTCACCAGAGCTTTATGAGTCAAGGAAACAAAACAAAAAGTCCAAAGCTTAGAAAATAATTTTCATCGGCTCAAAGAAAAAGGAAAAAAAAAAAAAAGAAGATTGTTGTTGAACTCAGTAGCTGCAACAGGTTTTAAGGTTTTAAGTGTGGCTAGGCTTCACTTTCCACAAAAGCAGAAGAGAAATGGCAAAAGGTCTTGGTCGTTGCTACTTTCCCTTTATTCTGCACACTTTGCAGAATCTCAGTAGACATCTGCTGAAAATCCTTGTGAGACACTTATCCCCGGTTTGTAAGTTTCCCCAGTTTTTGAGTTTCCCCAGGGAAGGGCTAAGCCCAGAACTGCCAGGCCATGGTGGCCCAGGAGATTCAGGAACACTGGTTCTGATGGCTGGCCCTCTACAGGGCAAATTTCTGTCTTCGTTTTCTCTTAATTAAGCCTCAAGAGCAAAGGATGAAATGTTCCTAAACCCAGATATGTGGCTGTGGATCAGCGGGTTCCTGATTTCGCAGAGGCTGGTGCAGAAGTACAAAGCTGTCCATCTTTTCATTATGAGGTTTTTCCACTTACACTGGGCATGAATCTGAACCCAAAACAAATCAACATTAATTAAAAAAAAAAAGAGAGAGAAACAAGAAGTCCTCCTTCACTGTTCCTTCCACTAAACTTGAGCCATTTTGTAGGATGATTTGGAACCAAACTTTGTGGTTGGCATCATTTTCTGCAATAAGACAAAACAAATTCCTGGATGCAAATACTTCTACATGTAGGAAAGCCTGAATGTGGAAATGTGTGATTTGCCCTAAATGTCCCCACAGCAGCTTTCCCCAGGAGATCTCTGTTCTTTTGCTGATGGCAGCTGCACAACACCACAGGGAAACTGAGGCAAACTAAAAGCAGAATAAGGCAGAAAATAGAGACTTCAGTCACCCAAAATGTCCCTCAGTAGAGAATACAATTTGCTCCATTTCTTCATCAAGCCTACTGGGTTCACAGAGTTCATGTAAACAATTGATTCATGCCAATCATCATTGTCACCTTTAAAAGAACTGATGAAGATGTCACTTCACAAAAAGCACTTTCCTAGACCCTTCACTTTTCCCACATGAAATATTTTCCAACCTGGAGTAACGAAAATAAGGAAAAATAAATTTAAAGTGTTGTTGATTTTTGTTTTTAAGAAAGGAGGGGAAAAAATGCTACAGATCTTCTGCGAATCCCACCCTGTATTTCATATTTCTCCAGTGAGGCTCACATTCTTTTATTCAGATTCCAAAAGTAGACATAATTTGTTCCAAATGTTTTCAAAGGCAATCAGCAGCGTCGACTTACATTCTTTCCAGGGTTGGGAGAAAACTGTGAAATCTTCTAAACACTAATAGAGGAGTGACTGAGGGGGAGGGATGGTGGAGAAGGGCAGATGGAAGAAGGTGAGAGGGGAAAATGAGGAGAAAGAAGGAGGAGAGGAGAAAAAAAAAAAGAGAAAAATTGCATAAAGGAGTGTGCTGATGATCTATTTGCTTATATTGTTGCAGTTATGACTCCTTGAACAGCTCTGGAGAGACTTTACTTCTTGCCAGCTGCATATTTCCATTGGCAAGGTAGCTCACAGTTCGTAGCATGATATTATGTAGCAGAATATGATTGAGAAATATACCATAAAATTATATATTTATTGCAAGTCTGTCGGTGCGATTTTTGCAGGGAAGCCCAACATATAAATCCCTGTGTGTTGTGTGTCTATTTTGTCTGGTAGAGATCTTCGCTGAATTACTCACCAGTCATTGTGCAGGTTTAGAAGTCTGGACAGATGTTACCCGTGCAAATAAAGGCAAAAATGCTGCAATTTATCTTCCATTTAAGCATCTACACAAGCCACAGGGTTGTTGAATGTCTGCCTTTAGGATGCAGTGTAGTCTGGAGCTGCCTCAGAATGCAGCTGAAGGCTCGTGGTGTTGCCGCCTGCTCTGCCCCTGGCTCTCTGTGTGGCCTTTGACAACTCATTTAATCCCCAGCTTCCCAAACCTATAAAATAGGAGCAATAATTCTTGCAGTGTTTCCCACACAGGGGCAAGTGTAGGGATCCATCTTCTTCCTGACCCTGGCCAGGTGCACATCACCACCGACACACTGAGCCCAACAGCTGGCCAGCAGAGTGACAAGTGATGCTGGCCACCAGGGCCACCTCCCCACAAGCTTTTCTCCATTTCCCCACCAGCTTTTCTCCACCTCCCTGCAAGCTCAAATCCCACACTAAGTCCAGCTGGAAAGCGCGATCGCCGTCCAAGTGTTTCTGACCTGGAGACATTTCTCCGAGCTTCACAATGGTCAAACATCTGCTCCTGGCCTGTACCAAGCTGGGCATGGTGCCAGCATCCTGAGATTGTCCCCACCAGCACAGCCCCATGGGCCACACTGGCATGGCTGTGAGCACTGATGGCCAGAGAGTAAAGAATTGGTGGTTGGCGTTTAATGGGCGCACATTAACTCTTAAGCCTTCAAAAGCTCTAATTAAGCCTGGCTTTCATTTGAAACACGCCACCCTAAGTGGGAGAGTAGGCCATTTGTTTTTACACAGCTGAGGAATGTGCATTTAACTATCTCAGGAAGGAAAAAGAAATGAAAAACACTTGGAGAGCTGGTAAACTCAACCACCTGTACCCCTGCAGCCCACTGGAACAGTTCTTTTCCCACTGTAGGCCAGAGCTTTGAACAACTGCAGGAGGTGGCCAGTGTAAAACTTGAATTTAATACAATGGCCTTTGCTAAAAGCAGCAGGGCTTGGGGAGTTTTTACCAGTATTTTGTCACTGTCCACCCAGCACCAACAAATTCATTCTGCTCTGTGTTTTTGTGCCATGATGCATCTCCACCTCTGCATTCCTGCTCCTCTGAGGTCCAAATCCTAAATATGACAAGGCATCCAGACAAAGCTGTGCAAACTCAGCTCCCTCTGACCAACTGTTTGGACAGTTTTAATCATAAACAGTATGGTAAATTAATGCTAGTCATGCTAGATTGTTTTAATGCCTGCATACTTTCTGCTCTGTGCCCAAAACAGTGCTGGTTTGTCTTCTGGCTGTGGCACCAGCCTCTAAGACATTCTTGTGCAGCTTAAAGAAATGTGTTTTGAAGGATACTAAAGGGGCTTGAGAAAGGCTGTATTCTGCCTTTAAATTGTGGGTGGACCTGGGGAACTGGTGCATGAGAATGAGGCAAGAGTTTGTGAGACTTAATTTTTAGTACCCACACCAAAACTGTGCATTAACTTGGAAAAGTTTTAAATTATGAAATAAAGCCTACCAATGAGCAAAAAATAAAGAGGTTTTCATTCAAAGAGGGTTGAAAAAACCAGAAGGAATTACTTAATTTTAAGTGGCAACTGAAAGCATGATGTTTGGTTAAAAAAAAATCAACAAAAAAGTAAGGAAAAGAAATTTTAAAAAATTTATAGTTCATTTGTTTGGAAAAAAAATCAGCTAGATTAAAGAAGAAAAAATATCTTCAGTAGGAGGAAGTAATTTAAACATGTTACAGAAGGAATCCTTGAGATTTGGTGCTCCAAGTTGTAAAATATCTTTTGTGGGAAGGAATTGGGAACAGAGAGCAAAACCAAAATGGCTACTGAAATGAAACTCCCTTGTTCCTCTCTGAGATGCCTCCAAATTGGTAAGAATTTGAAATGTAATAAGGCACTAGATTTACAATCTGGGGGAAAAAAAAGAAAATAAGATATATCCTTAACTGAGATTCAGCAATGAGCTTTTCCTCCATCATTGCAGATGGGAACCTCTGTACCTCTTCTAGAGGCAAAATGCACGGGGGTGTTTTGCCTGAGCAAATTAATTTTTCCCTCTTTCCACCTGTCCAGGTGTAAAGCATGTGAGGTCATTAATATGCATTAATGTGCATTTCTGCGCTTGGTCTGCTGGCTGCAGAGAGAGAGAGACAGAGCACAGCACCCACAAATGCCGCTGGCATCCGAGCCTGAGGTTGTCCAGCACCTTCCAGTGCAAGACCCACCAGCAGGAAGACAGCAGAGCATCCCAGAGATAAATCAGAAAGGCTTGGGATAGGATACAGGGCTTCCATCTCCCTGACAGCCACTTCTCTGTAGTCCAGAAAGCTCTCCCAGTTTTTACACATGGTCCCCAGTGCCTTGAACAACTTATTTTTGGGGTCTTCACACCGGAGTGAGAGACTGCTGATACATTGAGATAAAACGTGCAGGGAATATTCTGGGTCTGGGTGGTCAGGATTTTTTTTTTCAAATTATTTTTTGGCCCCTCTGTTTTGATAGAAAATTTTGTTTCTGGAAGATCTTTTCTAGTGTTCATTTCTGCAGCCTCGCTCCACTTTCTCACTTTCACTCTACTTTTCTTAAAGTGGGCAGAAAAGTAAAAAAAAAAAAATGTAGGAAATAAAAAGAAGCATTCAGCTTTTCCCAAACAGGAGCCTTCTCCGGAGCAACTGGTTCCTCCCACTCCTGCGTGAGACAATGTTTACAATTAGCTTCCCAATAACACCATCTGGAAGAGCATCAGCCTTACTGTGCTTTCACACCCAGGCCTCAATATGACCATGAAATCAAAACAAGGCAATTTTTCCAACCACCTGGCAAGCTTCCCCTGGATGTCAGAATTAAAGAGCTAGAGCAAGAAACTATGGCCTGATCTAACCACAGCTATTCTGCCTTGCAGGCCATGGTGAGAGTGTCTTACAGATTTAACCACAACCAGAACTTCCTTTTCAGCAAAGGGGTTTTTTGCCCAAGGTATTTTCTTTGGAAGCTTTCCTTCGTATGGCACCGCTGTGCCAGGTCCATTGGGCTCTGGCTGCAGTCTCTAAGCACTGCTGTCTGTAAGCTTTCTTGAGGAAGAGCAAATATCTTCAATAGAAGGAAGTAATTTAAACATGTTACAGAAGGAATCCTTTAGATTTGGCGCTCAAAGTTGTAAAGCAACTTTCACGGGAAGGAATTGGGAACTGCGAGCAAGAACAAAATGGCTACTGAAATGAAATTTTCTTGTTCCTCTCTGAGATGCCTCCACATTGGTAAGAATTTGAAGTGTAATTAAGCGCTAGATTTTCAGCCTGGGGGAGAAAAAAGAAAATAAAATATATCCTTAACTGAGATTCAGCAATAAACTTTTTAAGGTTTGGATGCAAGTGGAGAAGGATAAACCAGAAAGAGTCACTGGGGTTCAACTCTGAGCCTGATGACGCTGAGCCACAAAGAATTCCCTCTTAGTTGTATCATTGTCCTGATAAACCAAAGGACCTTATGACAGGCCCTTGGGAAGTTGCAGTGTGCTTCACTCTAATCTCATTTTAAACCTTTAGGTAGGATGACCTCAGATGTAATCCTGTTCTGCAGTTCTCCTCACCTTGTTTAACACTCCTGCTGCACATCCCTACACACATTTCCACGAGGACTTTGGGCCTGTTAGAGCATCCTGGTCAACATCTATCTGCAAATAAAGCAGATTCTAGCCTTTCATCCTTTGTCTTCCAGAGAAGACCTGTTTCCACCATGAATTTTAGCCAAAAAGGAGGTGAGATTTTAAGACAGATTGAAGGCTAATTCACACTATTTTGATAACTTTCCCCAGGGACTTGTTCAATCCTTTTTCACACTGTGAGATGATCGAGTAACTGCTCAATGTGTGCTGTTGTGCCAACCTCCATCTTCATCAGCATCATCTGTATTTTCACTAAGAGCAAGAGTACAGCTCTGGAACTGACTTCAGAATGATTTTAGGACATACTTTTTGTATTACTATTATTGTTGTTATCATTGTTTTTGTTGTCATGGTTATGACAATTATTATTCCTAAATACTTAGAAATCATACTTCAATTAACTGTCCTATTCAAAATACTTTTCTAAAGGTTGAATTTGTCGGCCAATTTTTCTTGTATCACAGTTCCTACCAAAATGACAATCGAACTGTATATTTTTTCCTATGGACAGCCTTCTGAAAGAACCACAGGATTCAAGTCTTCCCGAGTTTTTTCCAACCTTCCTCTCAATCTTCTCCATCCATGATGAGTTTGGGCTCCATTTCCTCTAGAATCATATGAAAATCAACCTTTAAAATTTGTCCAGTTATCCCTGTGTCCTTCACAGATTTTTGTATTTATTAGCAAAATTCCCAGATGGGCTTTGCACTGCCCTTGTTGGAACACAGAGCTCACAGTTTTCCCCCAAAAGGACATCTCCAGCTGGTGATCTGCAAGTTCCCACAAGCAGATCACTGGGCAGTGTGAGGCTCTGTCCTGTCTAGCCTTGAACTGATTGAAGTTTCTTTTGGTTGTGTCAGTACTTAATTAATTTGTTCCTGCAATCCTTGTTTTATCCAGTTGCCTGTTTCCCTCAATTATAGACCAAAGTCCCACAGCTCTTCCTGTCAATCCCAAAGTTTTCAAGAGCCATGTTAAATCCCCTTACCCAACACCCTCAGGCCACGTGTCCAAGTGTTGCCATGCATGATGGTGACCCATTTCCTTCTTCTTTCATTCACCTGCACCAAGGAACTCCCCAGGATCTTTGGTGAGGTCAGGAACCTCTGCTGCCATCCTGAGGCCTCTTTTTACTGATCCTAAATTGCCGCCTCCAGAAGATCTCTGTCCTTTCTCAACCCTCAGCTGCTGTGGGGATGTGGAGTTTGGGCATGCCAGGAGGACTTGTCTCCACAGGCTCTTCTCAGGTTCAGCTTCTTGGGGTCTTCTTGGGTGTGCTCTGGCAAGATGAGGTGAGTCCTTCCACCCCACACCAAGGGGCTTCTACCAGATTTGGGTCCTGCATCTGGACACTGTGCTGCAGTACCACTGAAGATGAGCTAATCCAGTTGGCTGCCTGGAGATGCCCCTGTCCTTTCCCTTTCTACCTCACACAGTTTTTGTCTAGTCCCCAAGTTTTTCACTTGGACCATGGAATTAAACAGAAGCAAGAACTCGGGGAGGGTTTTTTTGCACAAAAAATAATTGGCTTCTGTGTTACTCAGGCTGGGATAATCCAGCCTTTCTGTTCCAGGATGATGTTGGTTACAGACAATGTGGAAGATATATGTGCCCAGTCTTACCAAATCTTCCAGCTGGCCCAGTTCCCCCCTCCACTGACTCATCCAGACATGCTGGTCTGCACGCCTCCCATTTCTCACAGCAGCTGATGTTTCCAGCTCCCTGAACCCCTGCCACAGCACATCTTGGGCAGGGACACATCAGGCCATTACTTTCTCCATGTCCTCTGCTCTGCTTGGGGGCAGCTTGCACCATCCTGACCCAGCTTGCCAGGCTAGAGTAGTGGCACCTTTACCTTTAAAGAGATTCTGGGTCTGCTCAGACTTTTTGTAGCTTCTGTCCCTGGAACTATTTTACATTATCCAAATACAGCTCAACGCTAAGTTCTTCCAGGGATGCTTACAGATATTCTTTTAAAGCTTTCTTGCTTCATCTTCCACTCCATTATTTGTTCCATTTTGGATCAAGAGGAATTACCAGTCTGCCACTTCTCTCCCTGGGAGCCGGATCCCGCTGCTGATATTAACATGACTCCTTATGTCATGAGCAATTAATCAGGATTTGGGGCCTCCAGGGCTGTTCTGTCAGGAGGCAAGCATTGCTGCTGCAGCCAAGCAGTGCAGGAGTGCCATCCTTTTTAGTCATAAAGAGTATGTGAAAGTATGACTCATTTTCCTAAGCAGAGCAGGAGGCGCCCAGAACGGTTTCCATGTTTCCAGACATCCTTCTAGCAGGAGCTTCATCTTCTGGGCAGCATTACCAAGGTTTTCCTTACACCGTCCTGCTCTTCTTTCTCCACTCTAAGAAACTGCTGTCCAGTCCCTCCCCAAAACTGTTTTTTTATTTGCATTTAGAAATTGCAGCCAAAAATCAAAATCTGTGGTCCGAATATCCTCATTTTCTTACACTTTTTTGTACTGTGTGTGTTGTGGGAATTTTCTTACATCTGTGTGCTATTAGATTTAACTGCAGTAATTTTTAATATTCACTGTATTTTGCTGGTCCTTATTCACTGACGTGCCTGAAAAATGTCCAAAGTTCCAGGCTGAAGCACTAAGTCATCTGATTTATTTAAGTTTCCATCTGCCTCAGGTATTCTGGGTAATGGAGTGTTTTTCATTGCATGGCTGTTTTACTGTAATTCCACTGTAATTACACTTAGAATATATTTTTAAACGTGTATAATTACCCCTAAGTTGAAATGTATGACTGGCATTATTAACTCTCTGTTCTTAATGAAAGAGAATTTAACCTGGAGCTGTATTAGAATTATTCTGACAATTTTTGTAGCTGTTTTGTACATATTAAAGTAAAATAAAAATTTTAAATAATTGCAGTGTAAGGTAAGTTGTGCACTAAGCCTCTAAAAATTCTTTAATCATAAAAATCCATGCGCAAATGACATAATTACCCTTAATATTTTTTTTACACCAAATATATTTGTCAAACTCTTTTACATCAAAGCAGTGCCAGAGTAGTGTAATAAATCTGAAAGCTGTGCTAATATGGATGACCTTCCTTTTGATATGAGTTTGTAATAATTATCGACATAAAAAGTGGAACCATTTCATAATTATGTAGGACATGTGATGAGAGTGCAGTTGAGTAGTTATACTCTGGTTTTGTCTTGTATTTGGATATGTCTTTAGCCACTGGTCTAGTGATGAGGAGACATGGGTTCAAGAGTGAAGACAAGAGGCAATAAAATATGCTGTATCCTAAAGTAAATCAAGTATGACTTTAAAATTGTAAAAGGCTGAGTCAACACTCCATTATTTTTTGCTCTGGCATAGTGTCTCTGATGTTGATAGAGATAAATGGCTGTAAAATCAGTGTGACAGGCTGGATATCAAGTCCTTTCAGAACAAGCTTATAAGACTTCAGGTATTTCCTACTTTTGGTCCTCAGAGCTCAGACCAGACATTTCTCCTGGCTAAGAGCTGGTCACTGACAGAGCCCTGGCACAGCCTTGATGTGGCTATCACAGCCAATAAATCCCCAGGCAGACCCAGAATTGGAAAAATAAAAGAAAACCCAAAAAAATAATGAGGCCAGAAACATTATGAGCCAGTCTCACTTGAACTGGAACAAAGTTATGTTCAGGCTTGGTCTGAGATAAGGGCAAGTGGCTGAGAACAATTTTTCTTGTGAAAGGTCTATTTTAATGGCTGAAATTCAGTCATTCCTATTTATGCTTCTTTTCAGGTTCTAAATTATAACAGCCTATAAAATAAGCAGCAGGTGACAAAAAGAGAGATACAATGGTTAACTGGACATGCAGGAGGACTCCAAATGGAGTAGAAATGCACATCTTCTGTAGAGATTTATGGATTTTTTTTGTTTCAAAAATCCTTTTTTGTTCGAAAGCTGTTTCATTACAGCAAAAAATGGAGAAGTGTGAAGAGGAGACCCACGCCAGATGAAGGGAAGTGTGTGAGATCTACTGTGTGAGAATGTCCTAGATAATGACTGACAGCTGCGAGGTTTTGGTCTCACTTTCATTTTAATGGCATCCTCCAGTGATATGCACTGGATTTCAAGCCTTTGTCGCACTGTCAGCTCCTGTGATGATCCACAGAATATGGGCATTTGACAGCTCTTTAATAAACAGTTTGCTGCTGGGATGAATTGAAGTTCAGCTGGTTCCAGCTCGAGTTCAGCAGAACACATAAGGCTGTTAACTCACCTTTATGCTACAAAGGGAAAAGAAGAGAAGGAAGGGGGGAAAATCCAGGCTTGGACACCTGCTATTTTTTCAGACATTAATTATGAGACCTTATTTTTGCAGGGCATGATAATGGAGTAGCAAGCTACGGTAGCACATTCTCAGTACAAAAAAACCTGCAGCTAAGAGTACTAGAAAATGCTTTTAAACTTTTTTCTTGTTTTTTTTTAATATACCTGTAGTTGAGTAAAACCCTCCAGGAGAATTCAGTTTGTTGGGGTTTTTTGGCAGAAATGGGATTCCAGGGCTGTTCTTTGTCTCTCTAGCATTGAGGTTCTTCTGGCACAGGCTCACTGAAACAATCACAGAATCTCAGAATCATTTAGGATGGAAAAGGCCTCTGAGGTCATTGGGTCCAAGATGTGACCAGTCCCCACTTTGTCACTGAGTGCCATGTCCAGTCATTCCTTGAACAGCTCCAGGGGTGGTGAGTTCATCACTGCCCTGGGCAGCCTCTTCTGCTGCCTGACCACCCTTTCTGTGAAGAAACCTGTCCTAATGTCCAACCTGAACCTCCCCTGGTGCAGCCTCTGTCCTCCTCCTGTCCCTGTTCCCTGGGAGCACAGCCCGACCTCCCGGCTGTCCCCTCCTGTCAGGAGCTGTGCAGAGCCACAAGGTCCCCCCTGAGCCTCCTTTGCTCCAGGCTCAGCCCCTTCCCAGCCCCTCTGCCCTTGCCTGGAATGTGGTTATTGTGGGCAAAGTGTAGAACCCAGCGCTTTGTCCTTTTGAACCCATCTTGGGTCTCAGCCCATGGATCCAGCCTGTCTATACCCTCTGCAGAGCCTTCAGGCTTTCCAGCAGATGAAAACTCCCATCCAACCTGGTGCTGTCCATGAATTTGTTAATGATAACTCAATCCCCCTACCTAGATAATGTATTTATTTATATAACAAACACATACTTTTTTTTTTTTGACATAGTGTCCATGCCAGGGCATGGGTCAGGCAGGACACCACTGTGGAGATGAGATTCCAATGAAAAAGGAAAGAGGAGCAAACCAGCTGAGTCTCAGCTGCCTATTTTAAACCCTGCTGCTTCCTTCCATGAAGGAAGAGGAAGGGGTTGCAGCTGGGCAATATGGAGCAGGAACTGCCTCCATCATTTTCATCATCGCATCATTATTCCTTATCACAGCTGAAATGGGGATCCCTGTTCTTTAGGACTTCTCCACCTGCTCAAAACTTTCAAATCTTCCTTTTCCTATTCTTCTTCCTCTTGCTGGATTGGCCTGCTTCCCTGTTTTTTAAAATTCTTTCCCCCCTATAATTTATTTTCCTTACTTGCTTTGTGATTCTTATGTAGGTCAGCTCTGATCCAAGTCATACCATGTTCTCAGTGGGAAGTCCTTTTAAATGATTTTCACTATTTTCTTTTAAAATTTATTTTAGCAAATTTTAGCAAAATAAGAGCTTTTATAGTGTCACTTTAGTTAGAGTCAGTACAGTCAGAGGAGGGTGGGTGGCAGAGAACTTGCACTGTTTACTGCAAGATTTAATACCTGGAAAAGCCTTTATTCCCAGATTTGGTTCTGACAGACATGAACATTCCTGGACTCAAACTTCTTGCTGATCTCTGCTTTTTGCAGATCATTTTATCTTGCATCCTGTGTGAAGACAGAATTGAAGCAGCATAATAATAATAATAATAATAATAATAATAATAATAATAATAATAATAATAATAATAATAATAATAATAATAATAATAATAATTCTTCAGAAAGCCAAACAAAACAAAAAACCCCATAAAGAATGTTGCTGGCTAGCATAGGCATGGCAAGGAATTGAGCCAAATTAGAGAGGGTGAGGTGATGTTCTTGGGCAAGACAGGACCTGGTGCAGTACCTGTGATATCACTCAGAAAAGATCAAGCCTTGATATGTTGTTCTCCTTGTTGTGTGTAAAGAGCAACTGCTCAATTACCACTCTAAAAAACCTCCTCAAATTAATGGAGAGTGTAGCAATTGAGAAAACTGGGATTAAAACGGAGCAATTGTGTGACTCTCAGGTTTTTTTGTTTGAAGAGGAATGTGTATCAATAATGTGGCCAGCAAAAAAAACCAGAGCCTTCCTTAAGGACCACTTAAGAAAGAATTGGGAGGGAAAATAAAATTCATGAACTCAATTCTTTATTCGTCTGTACAGTTTGAGGTCTCAGTCATCTTCTCCCACGCAAGGAAATTCTAAAATAAAACCAGGGATGCCAGAGGCATATACCCAATGACTGAACTTTTTAAGGTGCATGAGTCCCCAGTTGCCCCATTTCTGCATAATTTGAAAGATTTTTGTTCTTAATTGTCCTTTCCCAAATATATCTAGACTGGATAATGCCCACAGTGAGTACAATTGGGAGTGACGCGTTAGGAAAAGTTAATTAAGAATCACCTATGCTTAAATAGGAGCGGAGATGAACATTAAAGTAGCCCAGTTGAATGAAATTGGACACTGTATGCTATCATAAGTGACAGCTGCCATGTTAATTCCCTGTTCTATTCAGGGCTGTGAGCTGATTAGTGTTATCTCACCAGCCTGTGCTTCCTCTGCTGCCTCACGGAACACAGCAGCCCCTGCTGCAGGACTCTGCCATCAGGGACTGTGTTGTGACATTGTGGCTCTCTGCTTGGCCCTGTGAGAGCGAAAGGAAGGGCTGTGAATGGGGAAGGAATGAGTGGAGTTGGCCTGGAGCTCCATCAGGTCATTGCTTTGATTTAGGGGTTGGGCCAGTTTAATGAGTTGGCCTCAACCTGCAGAGCTGCTGGTGGTTCTATATCCAGCCAGAACCTGAGAGGGGAGATATAAAAAGATGCATCAATGCATCATCCACTGAAGGCCCAAATACAGGCAATTTTTCAACAGGAAAACAGGAGTTAGTTAGCTTTCCTCAAAACCAAAACAGCAACTGTTTTCATTTCTAATAATACAGAATTTCTCACCTTCCTGGGTTGCTGTAAATATTTACCACAACCACCAGGCTATTAAGATAATGATAGAAACAATCATTTACATTTAATAGCACATTCTGTGGTAACTAATCCTTGTGCTGCAAGATGTCCTGGCTTAGCTCTTGCTCAGGATTTTCCTTTAGTAGTTAAAATGCATTTTTCTCATGATGTCCAATGCTTCTGCACTGCTTTATTTACCATTGTATATGGAAATCACACAGTTAGGAGACCAATTCTCAGGCTGACAGACATAGCCTGGAAAGAAGGGGAGAGGCACAGAGTATATCCTGAGGGAACAGTGGAAATTCTGGGAAGTTCCACCTTTTTCTCTCTCTCCCCCATTTTACTGACTCTCAAAATGCTGAGAAGCTAATTTGTGGTGGAGGAGAATGGAAGTGAGGTTCTGAGTCTTCTGAGATCAAAATCAAGAACGTAAAGCATTCTAAAAAAACTGGAGAAATGCTGGAAAGCTGGAAAATCCAAAAAGTGATGTTTATATAGAATAAAATGCATGTTCTTCCCAATGTGCGACTGCTTGCTGTGAGATTTTTTAGCTTGGTACATCCTGGTCCCCAGTAATTGCAGATGTCAGGCTGATCAAAGCAAGAAGATCTGGTGGATAACCAAAGCCCACAGCCCCTAATGCCCAGAACAAGCAGCCCTTCCCAGGTGCAGGTCCAGCTGTGCCTCCCAGCCTTACCTCCTGTACAGAATTTCATTATTATTTAAAGTGAAAATAAAGCATAGAAATGAAAAGCAATACGCATTAGAGATTCAGTATATTCAAAGGCTGTTGTCTGTTGGCACTTTTTTATTTATGTGGCTTAATCTGAATAAAGATGGTGAATACCAATGGCTCAGCATTCCTTAGGGCTCAGCTGACAACTCCCAAGAGCATACATAGTCTGAGGATAAGAAGTTATTAACATAATTGTCTTGTTCCCAACCACAATCTTTGCCTCTTGTGCTCCAGCACAGCTTTGCACCACTATTTGCTTGAGTTTAATTCAAATTCACCCTGATCAGATGCTTTTGTTCCACAAACATCATGAGGTATGCACCCTGGCTGAAGGCAGGTCAAAGATCAGGAAGAAGCATTAGAGATCTTGAAAACATGGCCTAGAGAGGAAAACTGGAAAAAATAAATCAGACAGACACCTTTAGCTGTTGGTGTGAGATGGTACCAGTGAGAGGATGAATAATTGACTACATTGCAAAGATCCAGTTGGTCTCCTAACCACCAGCACTTCTTCAGAAAATGCAGAGGGATCAGCAGGATGTCCTGGGGAAGGGCTCTGTTGCCTTTGCTGAAGAATCTTCAGCCTTTAAATGCACTTAGGTGTTCACCACCAGCTACTAATGTAAGTTGAGAGCTGCACGAAAACCATGTGCAAATGTTATTGGTTAGGAAGTGGGGCAGTTAAGTACTATCAAACCTCTCAGAAATGCAAAAGAAGAAAAATAAACTTCTAATTTTCCTCGACTCCATCAGAGGCCATCTTGCCTGCCCATTTTTTTGGGAAAATTTTGCTTCCCTTTGTGCGCCTTTACAAAGATTCTTCTCATTGCTTTACATCAAGATGACAATAATTGCTGTGCTTACTAAAGAGTGTTTTTTACTGTGTCTGTGGGTAACCTTACACCTGAGAACAGTCTCACCCAAAGTCTATGTAATCTCTTATGCACTGCTGGTTTTAGTCCTTTCTGAATGATTTCATTGGATAGGTCTATTTTCAAAAAAAGATAGAATTTTAATGATTCTTTATCTGAATTAGCTGCCTAGAATTCCTTTAAAACCATTGAAGGGAAATGGGCATTTTAATGACAAGAACCTTCTAGACTGAGTTAGCTACCTAATTTAGGTTACCTGAGTCAACATTTGTGATGATTTCCTTTCAATTACAGCCAAAGAGATTTCTTGATGTCTAGCTCAGATCAGCTCATACCCAATATCTACAGATTTTATTTTTTTTAATTAATTCTTTCACTTATATGGCTGTCCCACTCAGGTCCCAAAAGCAACCTCTAGGAAGAGCTGCAGACCAAACTATAATGATACCATCTAAAAAAACTTTACCATCACAGTACTATTATAAAAACAGCACTGCAAAAATATCCATCCACCCAAAAAAAAAACCAAAAAACCAAAGCCACAAACTGTGTCAATAATTCAGTGTCCACAAGCTGTAAGAAAATTCCTTTGGCAAATGACAGCCCTAATGTTCTTTGACTTGCTGCCATCTCTTCTCACTGCCTTATAATCAAGTTTGTTTTCAGACAGACTGTGCCTGATTCTTTCAAGATAAGGAGGGTGTGTATTCAAACAGAAGTTACCAGTAGACAGATCTCTGGCATGGGAAGGGCAAGAAAATAATTGACTAGAGTTCTGTGTATTTATGTAACAGTTATAAGTGATTTCCAGGAAAAGGAATTAAAGTCTCCAGAGGTGGTGGCAATAATCTCTGCAATTACACTCTGGGAAGGGAAAGAACTTGCAAGCTGGGACAGCCTTTGGGATGAACAAGAAGAGGTATTGTTGAAAGAAATACATGTCAATATATCTCCCTGTAACTCTACTAATGGAGAGTCAAAGTAGTTTAAAATAATTCTGGAAAGATAAAATTTTAATTGAAAATTCTAGCTCTCTATAAAACTTTGTGTTGAAGGTGTTATAAATATCCTTGAGTGAGAAAGGGGAGAGTTTGGAGATTTTGATATGGATAAGGTATAAATACAAGCACAAGAAATAAATCAGAGATAGAGATAGAAACAAAGATATAAATACTTTTTCATCTACAGTCCCCCTGTATACATTGAGGTTCCTGAATAACTATTAGTTTCAGAGCACTATCTGAAGTTTTATTTAGGTTGCTTTTTTCTTTTAGTTAGAACCAGTGATAAAAGAGGTTACAAAGTGACTATTTCAGTTACTTTGTATCTCCTATCCCTAATGCCACTTTAAATTGCTCAGGAAAACACAGTTCTCAGTTCCCCAGCACGTCTTAGTCTCACCAATTATTTGTGGGGGTCAGGGATGTTTGGACTTTCAGACAGTGGAGGAGAATAAAACCCATCCCCAAAAGCATCACCCTCAGCTCTTCCCTATGCTGGAACAGGGCAGCGGGTTATGAACTGGTCATGCTGAGTGCAGAGATGTCTGTGCCAGCTCACATCCAGCGCAGTGCACCCTGCATTCCTGCTCAGAGGAAGAGGGGCATTCTCCTCTTGGCTTCAGAGTGGCAGGACACGAGAGGCAGCACCGCCCTGCCACTGTTGGGCCAGAACACTCTAAAATCCTCTCCCAGCTCAAACAGACTTGCCAGCTTGCTTGCAGCACCACTATCTTCAGCTTTCTGCATATCAAACTATGCACTTTTCCTTCCCTTCCTGTCCCTTTCTCCCCTTTCCCCTTCCCTCTTTTCCCCTTTCCCTTCCCTTTTCCCCTAACTTTTCCCTTCCCTTCCGTTTTCTCCTCCCTTTTCCCTTCCCTTCCCTTCCCTTTTTCTACTCCCTTTTCCCTTCCCTTTTTCCTTTACCCCTTTCCCTTCCCCTTTTCCCTCTTCCCTTTTCCCCTTTCCCCTTCCCTTCCTTCCTTCCCTTCCCTTCCCTTCCTTCCCTTCCTTCCCTTCCCTTCCCTTCCCTTCCCTTCCCTTCCCTTCCCTTCCCTTCCCTTCCCTTCCCTTCCCTTCCCTTCCCTTCCCTTCCCTTTCTCCTTTCCTTTTCCCATGTCAGGGACTGCAATTAGAGGTTAATTAGTGCAAACCCCAGCCTCTTTCACTCTTTAGGGATGTGGTCCTTTCTCACCCTGTGCACTCAGGGTTGTCTGTTTTTCCTGAAGGATGTTAGAGAGGGAAGGAGAGGAGGAAGCTCTGTGTTTCCAGCGCCAGACAAGGAGATATCATTGCCTGCACTGGATGGATTAGGGAAACATTTCTTCTGCAGACAGAACCCTTATAGTATCCATTATGGGCATGTTTATATCTGTTCCTTGGAAGATCTAACATCAACAACTTCCCTGGATGGGCCATCAAGTCTGGTGTGGCGGTCTCTGTTTCCCTGCGGTCCTTCCAATAAAACTTGTCCAGGTCCATTAACAGAAGCTATGGAGCCAGGTGTGGGTCTGCTTTCCAGTGACAGGTCTGAGAAAGTGTATCATTTAAAAGGTAAATAGTTTCCCCACAAACAGAGCCCAGCAGCAAAGGAATTTAATTCATGGTATATATCCTACCTCCAAAGGCTTGTCAAATGCTGGGCTGTTCTCTCAAAGCAAGAGATTAAAACTGCACACCTCAGCCTGAATTGTAGCCAGATTCATCTGCTGGTGCATTCCTGTTTTCACTGGGAGTGAATAAGGAGGGCTGATAGATGATCCCATTCTGATGAGTGAAATCCTGACATCTTAGAAAACAGTGGGAGTTTTGCCATTGGGTTTGCACTGTAATCAAAATGCCAGCATCCCCTGGGTCTGGGGCTACCACAAGAGGAAGTTAAACCAAAATGAGCTCAGGCTCATCTGGATTTGGGTTTTGAGTCTTCCTACATGGAAATTGTTCTTATCTTAGCAGGGCTAAATGTCTGCTCATGCTTAGCAGGAGAGTTATGCAAAGCTCAAGTCATATTTCAAGCCAAAAAACTTAAGGCTTTTCTAATTCAAGGTATCAAGAGAACTTTAGGCCACCATGCTATACAGGAAGGAGCAGACTGTTCTGGTTTTTCTACTCTTACATCTTGAAGGAGGAATAATAATAATAACAACATTAATAAATTATGATGAAGAGGGGAAAGGAGGAGAAGGAGAAGGAGAAGGAGAAGGAGAAGGAGAAGGAGAAGGAGAAGGAGAAGGAGAAGGAGAAGGAGAAGGAGAAGGAGAAGGAGAAGGAGAAGGAGAAGGAGAAGGAGAAGGAGAAGGAGAAGGAGAAGGAGAAGGAGAAGGAGAAGGAGAAGGAGAAGGAGAAGAAGAAGAAGAAGAAGAAGAAGAAGAAGAAGAAGAAGAAGAAGAAGGAGAAGAAGAAGAAGAAGAAGAAGAAGAAGAAGAAGAAGAAGAAGAAGAAGAAGAAGAAGAAAGAGGAGAAGAAGAAAGAGGAGAAGGAGAAAGACCACAATAAGAGCTGTTCAGAACAGACGCCCAAACAGCATGTTTTTTCCTTGCAGTAAGCCTTGGAAATAAAAGGTTGCAGAACCCTTGGTACCTCCTGCTGAGAGTTTTCACACTTTAAAATAAAGCTGCCAGAGACATAAGCAATTTTGGGTTTGGTTGAATTCTAAATGTCAATATTGCTGTTTACTACCTCTTGAAGTAATGAATTGCATCGAAGGTCCAGCAGTTCTCACTGGCCCTATTGATTGAAAGCCTGAGCTGTGGTTCAGTTTCTAAGTCACCTGTTATTCCTTTATACAGTGGCCTCTGCCTGTGCACTTGTAGTTCTGCTGCTTTTGAAGCATGTATCTAGTGAACATGCCTTCAACATCCTTTCCATCCAATTAAAATTCCTTGCTATCATTCCCTTTTATCTAGTGTTTGTAATTGGATTCCCGGTTTCTCAATTTTCATGTCAGCAAGGGGGAAAATGATAGCAAGTGCCTGATAAAAAAAAAGTTATGATTTAATTCTGTTAAATGGTTTTTCTTTCTTTAGCTGAATTTCTGAAGCAAAAATAGGCTTCTGCAATCATACTATGATTTTTCCACCTGTTTCTCCACTTAACTCTGAGACTTCTTGGCCTGTTTCAGTCAGATTTGAAGAGGGATTTGTAAATCTCCTGTAATATCCTGGTGATGCTACATTTCTAAGAGCTACAGAAGATTGGAAACTGGCTAGAGGAGGTGAATATGGAAATGTTCAAGCCTAGGCTGGATGGGGCTCCGAGCAACCTGATCTAGTAGAAGGTGTTCCTGCCCAAGGCAGGGGGTTTGCATCTTGGGTTGTTTCCAACCCAAACCATTCTATGATTCTGTGATTCTATGATCCAACAATCACACAAAGAAAAAAATCTATGCTGTGTGAGCAGATCTTTACCGATTCTGGGTAGCCAGATGCTGGTGGGGACATTCCCACATCCCCGGCAGCACACAAGCTGCTTTTTCCCAGGAATGGGGAAATTTCCGACTTCCATGAATGGAAGTGGGTCTGGAAGGCATCACAGCTTTTCATCATGAAGGACATGGGGTAGGGGAAATGAGAGGAATCTGGAGGAGTAAACCACCCATACTGATTTGGAAAAAGACTTTGTTAGTGTCACTTGCTGCTCATTAAGTACCTTGGGGGTTTGAGGGCATTACAGCCTGGTGAGTTGTTTTCAAAGCTGCATGTTTCCTGGGTATTTTCTGTTTTCATGTTCCTGGCAGTTCATGAAAATATGCTCTAGCAGCACCTTGTACACCAAGATCAATATCAGAGACAGGTGAAATACATCACTTTTTGGAGGTGCCCAGGAGGGCCTAGGTTAGTCTGAATACCTATCTCCTACATGGCTGCCTTCAGGTGAGCTGAGTCAAGGCTTAATTGGCCAGGGTTTTGTTATTGCTGAAAACATGAATCTGAACGGAGCACAACATTTGTATTGACCCATAACACAGTGGTTTAGTTTACATTAACTTCACCAAACTATTATTCCCTTTATCCTCTAAGAGTTTCACTTTGGGAGAACTTCAGAAGTACTCAAAAGCCAGCAGTCTACAAGCTGTGCCACAAATATTTAGTTACAGAAAGCATCCAGTAAGTCTGGTGTTACAGTTAACCTCAGATAGTCTCTTCCTTGATTGATATTCCAAAGTCTTGGTCAAGAATCCTTAGATGACATCACCAGTGTGGAATAACAAGACAGATATTTTGTTGGGTTTTTTTCCTTCATCTAATGGAATAACATAGCAAATAAATTCTTGAAGTGAGTAATACTCAGCAGCAGTGGCAGCGGCACACTAGTACATCAATTATGAAATCATTATTAAATTAACCACAAAATCTATTTGATAACCATTCATAGGATTCCAGGAAATAGGAGTTCCAAATGAGACGGAACACTCGTGACTATCATTGCAAGGAAGAGACAAATATTTTGCAAGCCTAGCCCATCTGCTTAAAATAATGCAAGTAATTCCAAATCTTCTTTCCTCTCAGGCAAGGTACTGTATAGCCTTTGGTAAAGTTAATAGAACAAAAGTAAAGGTAAAAGAACAAAAGGTTAAAAAAACTGAATAGCTGTAACTTGGCAAATAGGGATACAGAGACAGATAATTGTCTGGAAGCATCTGAAGGGAAGGATAAGAATATTTTCTAGTTGTTCAGGGGAGTGTAATTAGATATGATCGGATTAAATTAGGCAATGGAAAATATTAGGGAGGAATATCCTAATGAAAACTTCATCCAAAACCTGGCATAGACTGCAAAGGAAGCTTGTTGGAGAAAGCCCTGGCTCCCTGGTAAAAGTGAGTGGAAAGAAGAATTATGAAAATGCACTGATTCTGCATTGGAAAGGTGATGGGAAAATCTTCAAGAGAGTTTCAGTTTTAATTTTATCTAATCCCATGTATATTGCCTTAGTATACTGGTAAAATGGAAAGAATTTCCTTGAAGACCATTTTAAGTGTCTTTCTAAGGTTCAGAACCTTCATTGTCATATCTAGGTTCTCTAAGCACTAATTTTATATGACACCATTAAAAATCCATAATCAAAAGTAATACAAGGGTTTCTCCAGGAAAATGTTCCTGGGGTTTTGTCCCTGGGAGGTATCAAGGCCCCTTTCCTTTTCCTGTTACCACTTTTTGTGGGGATGGTGGCGAGGATTCGCTTTCCACCCCTGGCTCTCTGGAATAAGATGGTGAAGGGATTATTTTCACTGTTTGCATTCACAGGCTTGAGCCACTGCTGTGCAAGTCAGCTCTTGTAAGGTGGTCCATGTTTCTGATATCCATGTCATTCTACTAAATTTTATGCATTATATATCTGGACTGTATCGCAGGCTTGGGCATGGTCTACTTGTCTTCTGTATATTTTGGATAACTTTTTATTTACCCTGAATTTAAGAATCTGGATCAAATGGCCAAGCATTACTGAAATTATCCCTCCATTAGGATACCGCAATTTTCTCTCCCCTCGTAACTCTCTGAAGATCAGGTTACACACTTGACTGGGTTTCAGGTTGGTCAATAATGAACTGTTCCTGGAATTAAAATCTCTATTTTAACTTTTCTGCCTCTGTGCAGCCATAGGTCACAATATGGAGAGAACTATGTGAGCAAGGTTCTATCTATCCCATGTTCTGGTTCTGTCTATCCATGCTCTGTCTCTTTCCTGTTGTGCAGAACCTGTGTAAGTTTTCCCCAACCAGACAAATGTGGTGAGCAGTCAGTGAATAAAAGATCCACTTTCTCAAACCTTTTCTCCATACAGAGTCACAGTGACTCACTTGCCGAGTTATGGATCATGTTTACAGTGTCGCGAGCAGAAGTTGTTCCCATCTGACTGCTTTTTGAAGTGAAAGAGAGATAAAATCATCTGAAAAGTATTAGGAAACAGCAGAGAACTTTAGGCAGCTCTGTGCTGAGAACAGCCAACCAACACAGGTTTGAAGGGAGCCATCCATTTAACTGGAGATGAATGTTTGCAATCACAATAACTGGATTTAATTATTACTTAACATACTCAAAGTACATTGTGCTTCGTAAAGGAGATTCTCGTAAGATGATTGCAGTGCTAAATGTTCTGATTGCATAGAAGCAAGACACAGAACCATTTAAAATCCAAGATAACAATGTGACACAGTTGAGATTATATTTATTCCTCATTTTCTGATTCTGCAAAATGTTTCCTTTTGTCTTTAAGACAGCAGGCTTTGTATATTGGTAGGGGTCTATTCACTCTTGAATTATTGCAATATACAAGTTTGCAGCTGTGAAAAAATGTATTTTATTTACATAGCTGCACTATGATTTTGCGCTTCTAGCAGCCTCTTTCCTGCCTCCTAACTCTAATATTTTCCCTGCCTAAGTGCAGGCACTGGGGTGACCTAAGATCATTTCTGTATTCAACACTACCTTTCTGCTGAACACAATTGATCCATAGTAGGGGTCAAGGTCTGGCCACGTATTCTTCAAAGCAGAGACACTAATCAGGATAATGAAGCCTTTTTCCTCATCTCACCTCTGTAAATCCAGGATGTGAACATCAACAAAACCCATCCCTTTCTGCATCCAGAAAATGCAGCAGTTGCTGTAGCCCCCAACAATCACAGCTGTCTCATGAAGGCTCTTTCAACACCTTCCTTGCATTTTAAACTCTGCCCCAGGTCTGGAGAATATTTCTTGGAAGTCAGCTTGAACTCTTCCTAGGTGATTTTGAATCCCAGCAGTCTCTTTCTTAGCTGTCTTACCATGAGAGGCTCTTGGCAGCTCAGTGTCTGGGTAAGCAGCTGGTCCTTCCCAAGGCTCTGGGGCCCTGAATGCAGCAGAGCTCCTTCCAGATGAGTGCTATGTAACCTCCCAATCCAAGTAATTCAATTTGAATATATATAGAAAATACATAACAAATCAGACAGCCCAGTGATACAGTCAGAATAGCAGTGAGGACTTCTAGATAAAGGATTACGTTATTGGGTTACTCTTTTATTTTGATGCCCTGTTTAGTTACCAATTTGCTCTGCAGTATTTCAGTCAGGTCTACAGCAAGCTTCCTGAAGGGTTTATTCTAAAAAGTAATGCAATTTGAAAAGGTAGAAAATCACAGCAAACTCATTTAGTTTCACTCATTGTTACGAATTTGCCATTCTACATTGATTTTTCTCCTTCCTATTATACATGGACTATGTTCTCTAATGGGTTTACAAGTCTACTGATTAATGTGAGTAAAAATAATACTTGCTTTATTGAAGGGGTAAATAATGTCTTAACTACTTTGCACCCTACAGCTCTTTCAGAGCACTAATCTGACATGGCACTATCACAATGACTTCACCTGCCTCCTTTTTAAACCCCCTTAAAGCCTTTTTCATTCATTTTATTCTCATTTCCTCTGAATATTTGCTCAACACTTTTTAAATGGATTTGCTTTCACAGTGACTACACCTTTTGTGGGCAAACATTTCAATATCCACCTTGTCCTGTTGGGAATATTTACAGAAAGGGAATTTTTGAGTCACTATACAAATATTGAAAGAGCGAATTTAAATTCAAGGCACAGATATTTGGGGTAGAACAGCTGCTGAGATTATCTCTAGAAGGCATAGCAAAAAGTTGCTCATGATCATTTCAAAAGGTCATCAATAAACCTTAATTCTTCTCCCACCACCTATTTCCTTTTTGTGGCCATTGCTGACTTTTGCATATTTTTTCAGCTTCTTGAACACTCTAATGGCAATATTCCTAGTGTGTTTCTGTGTCCCTCAAATGATCTGATTTGTTCCACACACCAAAACTTTAGGTTCCACCCATTATCTTAGCCAAGATCTGCATCCAGCAGACCCAGGTAGTTCCTGTTCAGTGTGGTTTGGGTTGGAAGGGACCCTAAAACTCATCTCCATCCAGTGATGGGCAAGGACAACTTCCACTAGACCAGGTTGCTCCAAGTCCTTTCCAGCCTGGCTCTGACACCATCACCTCCATCCTTTGTCTCCCCTTCTTCCCCTTCCCAGCAGCAGACATTCCCCTAAGATGAGCACGTGTATTTATTCAGAGAGAACAATTAATAGAAAGGTAAAAGCTAACAGCAAAATGGGGAATGTCAGGGGTTCTTTTGTTAGAATTGCACAGGTGGTTAGAGGTAACTGAGCTAGTCAAACAGATTTATCTCAGGTGGTAGAAGCAGCTGAGTTATTTCAGTGATGAACTCCAGGCAGGATAATTAATTTTGTCTTTCAGACCTTGTAGAGCTTGGGGCCTCTAGTAACCAGGCTGTGATGCTTGCAGCGAAATAAAGCACAACTGCATCGTGTCTGCACTGGGGGTGGTTTGCTTGCTTTAGCAACTGCAAGATGATTTCTGAACCAGAAACCAAATGCCACAATTTCCATGTCCTGGTGGTGCTACCCTGTCTGCTGAGAGGAATATCACACATCATTTCTGGCTCTTCCTCCTCTGCCATCCACTCAGCCTTGAGCCCAGCAGTTCGTGCCAGAATTTTTGCAAGCCCAACAACACTGTTCATTGTTAGTCAGCCTTGACACCTTTTCTCCAAACATTAAATCTACAGGGCTAATCAAGCTTTTTCTCCTTTTTTTTTTCTTTTTTTCCCTTCTTAAGTGTCATAAGGAAAGATGACATTTATAATGCTCTGAGATGAGGAAAGGTTAGTATAGTTGAATCCAATATGAAATAGCTGGAAAAACGTTCACACTTTTTTTTTCCTGTTTTAGCAACATTTTAAGGATGTGTTAACAAATATGACAAAAATAACTCAGGAGTCTGAAATACTTTATTTAATGTTTTCTTTTTTCAATTTAAAGCATTTTTATTTCAACAATATCATAATATGTTTGCAGTTCAAATAAAATTCAAACTTCATATCATGCTAAAACCATTTTTTCCTAAGCAAATAATGGCAGACATTTTAGGAAACTGTTCTTTATCTCAGTTGGCCTTTTTTTTGTCTTTTATTTTTTTTTAATTTTATAAATATTTCTATTTCTCTTCCAAAGAGAGGAGAAAGTATTGATAATGATAGACTATACTGACAAATCACCTCTTACCCAACACATAAGTTAAAATATAGAGAATATTGATAAAGAAGGGAAGAACTCAGAGATGATAGCTACAGATTTTGAGGACATGCACTTAAGGTCTTTTTAAGAGAAAAATATCATTCAGAGAATATCTGTACTTTTATTTATCAGAGAAAGAAAATTAGAAAAAAGGGATTTTTAGGAGGCGTTATTTTCTGAACTGAAAAAAGTGTCATAATAACAGATGAATTTTTTTTTATTGATATATAAATAATATAGTGGTATATCAACACCAGAATTTTTCTTTCTGATATACCCTACTGATAACCTAGGTGAGAAGGATGATGGCAGTGACAACTCACTGACAGATTTGAAAGAAGAGATGGAAAGAGACTATTTACAAGGGCAGGCCTACAAGGAATGGCTATACACTGACAGATTTACATGGGATATTGTGAAGAAATTCTCCCCTGTGAGGGTGTTGAGGCCCTGGCACAGGGTTCCCAGAGCAGCTGTGGCTGTCCCTGGATCCCTGGAAGACTCCAAAGGCCAGGCTGGATGGGGCTTGGAGCAGCCTGGGGTAGTGGAAGGTGTCCCTGCCCACGGCAGGGGGATGAAAGGAGAAGAGATTTAAGGTCCCTTCTAGCCCAAACCATTCTGGGATTCTGTGATACAACCATGTAATTAATGAAATAATGGTCATCCCCCTAAAAAGATGACCAAAAGTCAGTGCAGTGCGTGGGTGTGACTGAAGTGACAGACACCCTCTCCCACAGCCCAGGCTTCCATGCTTAGCTGAGGAGAAATCAGCACGGCTGCAGTCAGTGGATAACTTACTGAGCTGAAGGTTTAGCTGCCAAAACACCCTTGGTGAAGGAGAAACACTTTACTAAAGAGCCTTGGGATTAACATGCAGATTAGGGTGAAAGAACAAAAGGGGTTGCAAAACATAATCATAGAGTCTTAGAATGGTTTGGTTTGAAAGGCACCTAAAAGATCATCTAATTCCAAGCTCCCCCACCATGTACAAGGGGTGCCACCCACTAGATTAGGGCCCCATAATTCTACTGTCTGTCCCTTTATGTATTTAAACATTCAATTAAGACTGAAGTTCTGAGATTGCAGAGTGTGTCACAAAAGAGAAAGTGAGGATGAAATGGAACAGCAGACAGAGCTGACTGGTCTCATTTCCTTCACCAGGCAGGGTGAAGAATGAACACAGAGGGTAACTGCTGCCATGTCACTGGGGTTTCAAAATCCATGCCTTCTGTTAGCAGCAGGAAGATTTCAGGCAGATAGGAAGCGATATATCTTTGTGAAATGCTTTAAATGTTGAATGTGATCTCTATCTTGGCAATGTCCTTTTGAAAGTTTGAGATCTAGTGTTCTGGATGTGCAAAGGAATACATTTCAGACTTCTGCATTTCAGATTCTCTCTGAACAAAAAAAAAGTTCCTGTTTGAATATGCATTCTGCATACTGTGCCTCAGACACAGGGTATTAGCAACAGAGCCAGTGATTCTGTTATCCCCTTTGGTGGTGGGACATTTTTTTCTTTTTCTTTTTTTTCTCTTCCCACAACTGTTTCCCAAAAAAGGAAGAGGGGGAGAGGGTGTATTTCCAAAACCCATCTCTCAGCTTCTTTATTTTATACAGTCTCCCCTCCCCACCCAAAATACACTGAATAGTTCTTTATGTAACTTCAATTAAAAAAAAAATTACAGCTGCTCCTCTGAAGCCATCCAAATCTAATTAACTACAGAAGCCAAAGTTATATTAAGCTTCTCACTTTCTTCGTCTTACCATCTCCATTCATACCTTCATTCAATGTGTTCACAAAAAAAGGAATTTCTAATAATTGTATCTATAGTCTTGGAAAAAGAAAGCCACTAATCAGGAGGCCTGTGAAAGAGGAGAGATCGGAGCCTTGCTTGAACTTGGCAGTGTGGCCCCAAAAAACCTGCAGACAAAAGGGGTGAAGGAAACTGAAGAGCTTAGCCCTAGGTCTAAGGAAGCTGGTGAGAATTTGTTCAGCCTCTGAATAGAGATCTTCATTTCAGTCCTAAATTGTGCCTGCACAGACTCATTGAAATGCCTTCTCTGAAGGAAGAGGGGGCGGGAGGCACGGGAGAGAGAAGGGAAGAAAAGTTTGTTGAATATAAATGAGGCTACGTGTGGCTGAAGAGCGAGATAGAAGCTCTACAGAGATTTATTCCTGACTGACATACAGTAACACAAAGGCAATAAAATGTGTCCTTGGCAAGAGGCATTAGGAAGCAGTAAACTTTAATCTTCGGAGAGCTGAGATGATGCTACCCACCTCAGTGGAAAATACTTTCTCATTTGTGGAGTGCGTTATTTAAAATGTGTTTAGCCAGTTTAAAGAAGATATAACGAGCTATCTTGCCATGCCATGACCTTGTGATTCAGGCAGTCTGCAGAACCACAGGACCAAAATAAAGACCCTCGACATTTTCTCACCAGGGGACTCAGCAGTCTTCCTTCCCGTTGTGTCTCATCCAGGGAAAACTTCAGAGTCTTGAATAGGATTGCACCTCAGATGAGTTTTGTTCAAGGGCCTTTTATATTTTTTTAGCTAGCAAAAGATGTATATTCAGTCTGGCAGTCTGGTACTGGTTATTCATATTAATCTCTTCACTTATATTCACACATCCTGCTGCACGGAGCCATGAAACTCCTTGCAGCATTACTCAGTACAAGCAAAGGAACAGAAGCCTGGTCATTAAATAAAAATATTTCCCACTGCACAGCAGAGAGGGTACATTAAAATTAGTGTCATTAAGATACAAAAATCTGGATGGTGCATGAAATCCCTTAAGGAAACATCACCTATTCTGTTCCCAAAAATAGGAGATTCAGAAAACATTAAAATGGAACTAATTTGCTTGCAGTTCTTATTAAATTTATTGTAAATTTTCTGTTTTCCCTCTTCACATTACCAATTAGGAAACAAGATAACCTGTTCCTAGCTCCTTGCACTCTTACTCTGGAGACCCTGGCAAAAGGCTGAGATTTGATTTCCAAATGCGGGACAGGAAATGCCAGCTAATGCATGCTGCTGTCTAAGAAGGAGTAAAGTCACTTCACCACCTTGTACTGCTCTTCAGAGGTTGGATAAACCTTATCTTGGTAAAATGAAGAGTAGTCTTGCATTCAGTGAGTGTCTACAAGGAGTGTTCACTGGCCATTAATCCAAGGCACAGCCCTGAAGGTCTCCTTTCCCTGCTCTGAACTCAAAAACATCACATTGCTGGAGGCTTAGAGCAGCTTCCCCATTGGTCTCACCCTGCACAGTCACTCACTGGATAAATGGAAAGTTATTTTTACTCCACAACTTAAACAAAAAAAAAGTAAACATTTTGTGAGGTTTATATACTGTTTGCTATGTCTTTGAAAAGAAATTTCAACTTTCCCCCACCACTCGCCTTGAATCTGCTTTTAGCTCAATCTGTATCTGGGTTTTCTGCTACGTAACTAAGGACACTTAGAGGAAATACAAATTTCATTATTGGGCTGTAATTGCATTTGTTTTGCCCTGCTTTGATGTCAAATATAAAGAACCCCCAGGCTACTCCATCTAACACTGCCCTGTTAGAGAAGACTCATGATAGGGAAGGCAGGGTGCTGTATTTAGCCTGATCTGGGGAGGTGATGTTTATCAGACAGCTGAACAAGCTCCTAAATGAAGGAAGGCACCATCCAAGGGCTCATGAACCAAATCCAGCCCCGGAATACCTAAGGACTTCAATCAGCTTTGCATGTGGGAAAATTAGTGCATTTCATTTCCACAAAAGCAGATTAAATTGAGAAGCACAGTTTCTATTTGGTGGAGTCACCATCCCTGAAAGTGTTCAAGAAACATGTAGGTGTGGGAACATGGTTTAGTGCAGGATCTGGAAGTGCTGTGCTAATGTTTGGACTCAATGGTCTCAGGCGGTCTTTTCCAATCTTAATTATTCTATGATCCTATTTTGTATTGTTTCAATGAGGCCTTGCTCATTTTGACAGCAAAAAAAGATTTATTTATTCTCTCTTCCATCACTTTCTTGTAGGGCAGCTCTGAACAACTTACTGGTTATGAATGCTATTTACTCCAAATCTATAAAAAATATACAAATAAGGAAAACCTTTAATCCTATTCTCTCAGTCTGTTCATCAAGATGCTTTTCCCTTTCAAACATACAAAT
The DNA here is from genome assembly GCF_901933205.1 of Camarhynchus parvulus. NCBI lineage: Eukaryota > Metazoa > Chordata > Aves > Passeriformes > Thraupidae > Camarhynchus > Camarhynchus parvulus. The sequence continues at coordinate 67,282,692 of NC_044601.1, forward strand.
AACTGGAGGGGTCCCTTAAATACGGGGAAATAAAAAAAATACTTGAACACATCTTTCAGTGGTGTCCCAGAGGTGTATCAAAGTGCCAGGGAGGGAAAAAAGGTGTTAAAAGTAGAACAGAAGGAGCACGAACATCAACAATGCCCTGCACAGACTGCAAAGAGGATACAGCCTTCATGTTCCTTCTCCCAGGGAGATGGACTGGCATGAAATCTGCAGCAGAGCGGAGTACATAAAACTGTGCTTATCTTTTCCTGTTTATAAGTTGCATGATGCATTCAATTTTATGAGCACTGGCCTTGTAAGCACAAGGACTTCCTAATCTATAACCACTTGATTTATCTGGGCCAGGCTTGTTAAATCAAATTAGGCCTGATGATAAAATAGCAGTGAAAATGTTGTGAGGGGAGGGGGCGTGTTCGTGTCTCCTGGGCAGTGGAGGAAAACTGTGTTATTGGGAAGCCCATTTAGCTCAGGGGCCTTGCAGCTTTACATAAAAACATGCTTTCTGGGGCTGTGCCTCAGCAGTGAAGGAGTTAAAGTGGCTACTTTTTCTTTTCCCATCCTTTCCTCCAGCATGACCACCAGACACTCTTCTTCTGGCTTTAACTAAAGCAGCTGTTTTATTATGCCCCCAGATTCCACCACATGTTTTAATGCGTACACCAATAAGTTTTGAATACATCAAACACACTTTTTATTAGTATTACTTGCCAGTACGAAGTTACTACCAAGCTAGTAAATATTTTGTCTCAGACCACACTAAGTTCGAGCCTAACCCTTGGTTTTACCACTTTAGGTGGGTGGTCTCACTTTCTCACTCACAGCGGGAAGTGGTAATGTCCATGGATGGCAAAGGCATTGTTGCAGCTGGAAATGTTGCATGCTGTCCATGGCCAAGTCAGCTTTCCTGTCTGCATTCATGCACAAAAGCCCCTTGAGCACAAAACAAATCAGACTTAAGGCCAAGTTCCCCTGGAGAGGGAACTTTGACAAGGATGTGTAGTTATAGGACAAGGGGAGATTGTTTCACATTGACAGAGGGCAGGGTTAGATCAGATACTGGGAAAGAATTCTTCCTAGTGAAGGTGGGCAGGCCCTGGCCCAGGGTGCCCAGAGCAGCTGTGGCTGCCCCTGGATCCCTGGCAGTGCCCAAGGCCAGGCTGGATGGGGTTTGGAGCACCCTGGGACAGTGGAAATTGTCCCTGCCGTGGCAATGGAGGTGAAATCAGATGGTCCTTAAAGTCCCTTCCAGCTCTAACGATTCTGTGATGATTCTGTGACTTCTATAGTGTCCCAGCTAAAGAAAATAATAGGAAATTAGGAGTGACAGTTCTGCAGCCTGCCTTGACTCCTGCTCCACAGCAGAGCCAAGCCATCACAAGGCTCAATGCGAGCCGTGCACTCTCTGTGATTGGTCTGACCCCAGCATTGTGGCTGCTACACTCACTGGGCTGCCTGGCAGTGGTGAGTGGTGCTTGGTCTGAATGGCTGTTTGCTGTCTGTGTGTGCCACAGGAGCTGCTGTGCCCCCTGCACACAGCTCTGAGATCCTTTCCAGGCCAAAGCAGGAGCTCTGTGCCAGCTCACGACCTGCCAGCACCCCCGATTTCCCTCCCTGCTGCATCATTCCTGCTCCCCCCGTGCAGCTGCCATCGCAGAAGAGATTGTGACTGCAGCTCATTCCCCTTATCTTTCACATGCTGATAAGTTGAATAAAATATAATTTCCTCAGCCACTCAGTATGTCTTTGTGGCTCTGATTTCTGAGAGGAAGCGAAAGGCTTCCCATCAAGCCAGACCAATCCTCGCCGAGGAGGAGTTTGACTCCTGTGCCTGATTGTCTGTAAGGTCATTTCAATCACAGCCCCTGCCCAAGGACACAGGCTCAGGGAGCACCAAGTGGCCTCAATTTCAATTCTGCTTTGAATGCAAGCCCAATTTGATTCTCGGTGGTGTTTAATTAGGGTGTATCACTGCCAGGACATGTGGTTTTATGCTGAAATACTCTAGGCATCAAGAAAGAATTCTGCAAACATTCTCTGGCCCTGACCTTCAGGATGATTTCCTGCAGTCCTCATGAGGAAGCATTGTGTCCCCATCACAACTTGATATAACAATCCTCTCTTTGAAAGAGTTTCTCCTTAGGTTGCACCTGCAATCAGGTTTCCTGAGATTTAGAAATCTCATAGTGAGGGGTAGTTTGAGACTCCTGGACAGCCAACCAGCAAGAGATAAACAGGAACAAGTTGCAATTGCCATTCTCCTGATGTATTCTCTTCAGCGAGGGAAGATTTGAGCCACAACCTCTTGGGACAGAGTACTCAACACTGGCAAATTGGCTATCCAAGATGATGGGGAATGTGGAGCTGAGCACAGGCAGCTCTGTCAGCAGTATTTCCCATTTTTAGATGCCACTCGAAGAACTGGAAAACTTCAGTAGGTAAAGCCACAATGAGCACCACAGGACTGCCCTGGTATCCCCAGGGCAGTCAGGAAGACCTCAAAGGTGAAACACAGTCCAAGACAAATCCCAGGAGGTGCTCAGCACCCCCTGCCTCTGCTGGCAATGTGTTTCAACATATTTAATGTCCCTCCCAAGCCAAAGGCTGCAATTTAAGGAGCTAGCCCCTCATAAGGAGGTGCATGTATTATTCACTAGGTCATTTGTAAAATGCAAAGGCTCATTTCACAGCTTTTCTCCACTCTTCCTGGGTGACCTTGCTGAGTCTCAAAAAGTGGCATTCATCTCAGTCATCTGCAGCCACACAGTATTATGGGTGTAAATCTATAAAACATCAGCCAACTACCTTTATAAACAGTAGAGAGGAACAGGCATGTTCAAAACTCACCTGGTCTGTCTTAGATAAGTTTTGTGCCTCAGTTCCTCATTTCCCACCTGTAAAACCGGGATGGCAGCACCACCCCACCTTCCTGGAAATGCTGTGAGGGCTAAAATACTTGGATAATACAGTTCTGATGTTATGGAAACATCTCCAACAGTCTGAAATCACTGGGGAAAGAGGATGTTCAGCTGATTAGCACATCCAAAGAGAGAAATTTTTGTCCTAGTTAATTATGGTGTTACTAAATTTCTGAGCACAGCATCTGGAATTTTGAAATATTTCTCCCTGAAAATCAGTGGCTGGGGTTTTTGGGGCTGTTGTTTTGTTTTTCCCCAGTGTAGTTAGAGCAATGAAGGCTTTAGATAAATTAGACATTCAGAGAGATTTGAGGTAAGTTGGGATGGATAAAGTAAATCAAGTCACCAGTACCATCTGCTCTGTGGGAGAGGAGGCTGGGGACATCTTCCTCTCTTTTCAGTTAACAGATGCAGGAGATGGTGAAAAGGTCAGAGATAAATGTAGTGCTCACCTCATGCCACATATTCACAGGGGCTGGACTAAAGAGAGGCCAGAAAAACTCGTGTGTACTTTCAACCTTTCTCTGCAGGCAGTAAAGAGCATTGCAGAGATGGAAAGGACAGACTATTTTTGTGCAAAGCCTGGAGACAGTCGCTGTAGCAGAGTGGGACCAAAATAATAAAAACCCCAACCAAAAAATAATTTCCCTTTCTGCTTTCATCCTCCCTGTGTCTCCCACACCCCTTCCCCTCTCTTGCCTTGCAGAAGCTATAAATCTAGGGCATCAGAGAGAAGCTGGAGCAGCAGCATATTATCTTGAGAAATCACTCCCAGAAGGGAGCAGAAAGTTCACAAGTAGAGTGCCAAAAAAGGAGAAATGGCGCAGCGCTATCATTGGATCCGGCTGCGGCTGGAAGGCGTCCAAGCTCCTCGCACTGCTGACATCCCTGTGCATAATCAGAAATTCCTTTCAATTATGTGGGAAAAGGAGCTTCGCATTGTCAGCCCAAATGCCCCCGTGAAGAAGCAGGCTGCCACAGCATCACCGTAGAAGGTCATGGTGCAGCAGCACCCAGGCACGGCGCCGCCTTTGAACCGCTCTGCTCTGCCATCAGCACCTCTCATCTGAGGGCCTCCAGTGCTTCACAGGCATCAGCTGGCCAAAGCTGCTGGGAAATATGTGGGTACTGCTGGGGACAGCATGGCAGGAATCCCCGCTGTGAGGTGCAAGCTGCCCTTGAGCATGGAGAGATGGCTGCTGCAGCCCCAAGCCCCTTCTTGGTTAACTGGTTCTCACCCTGGCAGGCAAGAGGCACTGCCTTCCTCCAAGGTGTGTGACCTGGGATAGCAGGCACTCAGCACAGAGATTGGGAAGCCCTCTGCTTTGGCATGCACCCCACAGGCAGCCCAAAGACAAAGGCTTAAACCCCAGGGCTTAAACATCCCAGCACTGCGGTGTCTGGGCTTCACAGTGCCCGGCTCTGAATGCAAATCACAGGGGTGTCTGGGAGGAGATGTCAAATTTATGGAAATGCTGCATGTTTTTCATTATGGCTGCTGAGTGTGTCTACTGAGATGTGGAAAGATGTCCGTTTTCCTGCAAAGGGATTCTCTGCCTTTTTCCCAATTTTTTTTTTTTTTTTTTGCCAATTTATATCCATTAATAGATTTAGTGGGCAGCCTGACAAAGTTAGGCAGCTGCATGCTGTTTTTCCTGCTAGCTACAAGGGTGTTACAAGAGGTTATTTTAGCCTAATGAACTTACATCCCCAGACTCCCCCTCTGTTGTCAGTAAAGAGAAATGGTTTCCATCAGGAGGAAGGAGAACTTGATTTGGATGCTGTGAACCGTCTTGTGAAGTCTTTTTCCTCTTGCTGGCAATGGAGGGAGCCTAGGGAGAGCTGTCCATTAGGCAAAAGGTGGTTATTCTCCCTAATTTGCTCCACATACTGGTTGGGGATATTACTACCATATGACTTTTTGCCATCTAACTTAGGTGCTCTGAGTCACTCCCTGGAAGCAACTATTCCTTGGCCTGTACAGAAAATTTAGGCTGTGACTCACACCTAAAATAGATACCCCAAACAGTCTATAATAGGTGGTGTGAATGGCTGCTATTGTCTGTCTCAGTGGTGAGATCCCCACTCTGGGGACCATTGTTTCAGTGTTTGCACAGCGCTCAGCACAATGGAACATTTTAATTGCCTCCCCATACACCCGCTTGTCTCCAAGAGTGCATTTTTCATAACGCTAATGAACTATCATGAAGCTTCCTTCTCACAAAAGAATGGGAGGGAGAGGAGTGAGCAGTGTGCTCTGGTGGTGGGCCAAATAACTGAAACCAGGACACTGCACCATTTAGAGACCTCAGATCTACCCTAATAGGTGTCCAGAACTGTGATTTACACAGCCAAGTCACTCCTCAGAACTACTTTCAGGGTCCTAAATAGCTTGGGGTTGTGTGTGTTTGTGTGTTTGCCCTGGTGATTCAAGAAATGGGGCCATTTGGTGAGCATAGCTGTGCTGCAAAACCCTTTAAAAGACTGGGAATGATGGAAAACCACCAGCAGCAAGGGCAGAGATTGCACCAGAGCCTAACTAGGCCCTGTGAGTTCTCTGCCCTGGATTTTAACCCTGCAAAGTGCAGACAGGCTTGGGAGCAGGGCGAAGGAAGGTGTGGGAGGTAGGAGCAGGGGGTGGCACGTGTTGGCCCTGCCAGTCCTGCACCCTGGCCCAGTGAAGGACCTCTCCACTGCACAGGGCTGTCATTCCAGCTTCTTTGCCAGCCCCGTCATTATTTTGAATGAATAAATACACAGGGGGCTAGCTGCACGCTGGAATGTCTGGAATGCCAATGCAGAACTCAGCTAATAATGGCCCTATAGTGTAAATCAGCAGCATAGCGGGTCCCGGTTTCACTTGGCTGTGCTCCATGGATAGCAGAAGAGACATTGAGTAACAGTGAATTGAAAATCAGTTTAAAAAGAGGAAGAGGATAAACCCTGAAAATACTCTCTGTTATGGTGTGAACTATTTTTAAAAGCTGAGAATTAAATCTTTAAGTGATTAACTCGGGGAAAATATCTTGTTCTGTGAAACAGTCACATAACTCTGGCAAGGAATATCTCTGGAGTGAGTTGGTCCCAAGGAAAGAAGTTAATGAAAGCAGTTTTTCTTCAGTCTTACGTGACCCAGGATTGACCCAAAAGAATCATAGTCATCGGGGAAAACACTGGGTGCTGCTAGAATTAATTTAGAACATGACCTCTGATTGGAGCTCCTACTAGCACAAGGAGACAGCTGTTGACTCGCATTAAGCGGCTGGCAGATTGGTTCCTTTTTTTTTTTTTTTTTTAATTTTTTTTTTAAACTTTGCTACATATCTGAGTCTAACAAGAACTTAGCAGAGAGCTGGGGAACGTCTTTTTTAATGACCATTCTGCGTGCCTCTGCGAGTGCATTTGTAGTGGGCTACTTGCCGTGAAGTCTTTGCTAGGAGATGTTGCTGGCAGAGCTTCTCTGGCTAAGAGTGTGAAAAAAAAATATTCAAATGTACCCAGCCAATGTGTCTTTGCCAATAAAATCTCCCTGTAGACACAGCTATGCTGCTCAATGAGGTCTTCACAACTAAGTTGGCAGGATACTGACCTCTGAGGGCTGTCACACTGTCCCTGCTAGGAGAGGGTGCTGTACTATGGCAGCAATGAAACAAAGCCACCCTTGGAGGATATTTCTCAATTTTAGTCAATTTCAGCTACTAAGAATCACAGAATCACAAAGTGCTTTGTGCTGGAATGGACCTTAAACTTCATTCCACGCGCCTGTCATGGGCAGAGACAGCTTCCCCTAGAGCAGGTCCCTGCCAGCCCTGTCCAGCCTGGCCTTGGACACTCCCAGGGATGGGGCAGCCACAGCCTCTGTGGGAGACCTGTGCCAGAGCCTCACACAAGTTAATATAATTTTAGAGCATCCCAAAAATCACACAATTACGTCAGGGATATCTCCATGAGCTGCTCATCCCTTTTGCCAGGAGCTAATGGTAGAGAGGTTTTGCCTAGACTTAAAATTTAGGATTTATAAGAGACTTTTTAGCAATGATTCAGAGAGGGGGAAGGAAATACACTGTGAGAAAATTGAAGGTTGTAGCTGGAATATTGTAACAAGAGTCCTGAGGAAAATTAAGTCCCAAATATACCATGTGGCTACCTACAGGAATTGAGAGTTGTAAAATGTGTGTGTAATTGTAAATACACTGTCTTAATGGGCTGTGTACCTGCTCATAAGTGCTGCCATGCATGGAAGATGTCCCTCCTGTGCCATGGCAGTGAGATGGCTAGTGCTAAAGCTGAGAGGCTACCAGGCTTGCTGGAAGGTGTTTGGGGTGCAGAGCATGAGGCAGAGACACAGGCAGTGCGCACAAGCAGAAGAGCATACTACCTATGGGGAAAAAAAAAATACAAGTACGAGCTGGATCAGTCATTTCCATCTCAAAGGGGATGGGAGGGAGAAGTCTGTCTCTTGAAGTAGCTGCAAGCAAGAGGGTGGAAAAAGAGTCTTAGAAGAGGGAACCTTCTGCAGAGATCACAGCAAACCCTACAGCTTTTGCACTGTTCTGTCCCTTGGAAATTCAGCCAGACAGGAAAAATACCTCAAATGAGGAGTGACTGAAGAGCGTCAGGTAATTCTAGGAAACACCCTGGCAGGTCTTGTCTGCTCAGCAGGGATCCCCGTGTTAGGAGGTCCTCCTGAGACACCAGGAAATTTCGTAAATTCTGGGCTGGCATTCTGTGGCAGGCAGAAAAAGTGAAATGCTGCTTGCATGGATGGCAAATATATCCACAAGTAGGAAATCCAGTCAAATTTAGCAACCCGAAAGAGTAATATTTTACTATTGCTCATAAAACTGCATGGGAGGCGCAGCTCAGAGTGACAAAAATGGTTCACTACCTGGGTATACAGTGTGGACAAGAGCACAGGCTCCCAGAGCTTTCACCAGCTCTTGGCAGAGACATTGTTCTGCCAAGAAAGACTGCAGGGAGTGCAGCTGTGCATGTCTCTGGCAGCAAAAGCCCTTCAGTTACAGGCTTTCATCTCTTCCCTTTCATTAGTCAGCATTGCAAGTGAACTGCAAGATGTTGCAGCAGCTGATTCCACACACACAGGGCCAGACAGCTCCCCATACTAGAGTGCAAAGACGCACTAAAATCTGCTTCCAAACCTAAATGTTCTTGAGATTTTTGGGTCAAAGGCCTCTTTTACTAGCAAATGAGTTACCAGTCCTCATTTGCTCAGAATTTTGCCAAAGCTTTCATGTGGCCTGAATCCTGAGCGCTTAACATCAACCAGTGACCTGCAACCACAAGGAGACACCACATTTCCTTCAGGGTGCCCTTTCCCACATCAGGTCCTCTCTGTTGTGCTGGCTCTGCCCTCAGCAGGAGCAGACACAGCCCAAGGGTGCCGAGCTGCCAAGTATCTGTTTGCATTTTAACTTCTCTGTCCCCTGGGCTCTCCCTGACCAGGTGTTTTCAAGATGCGGTGGTTAAAATGTCATTTTCTGCAGGAAAATGTGAAGCAGGACAGCCCAGTAGCTAACACGCTGTCCCAAGACCTTCCAAACTGGGTCCTGTTCCCATCTCCCTCTGAGAGCAGCTGTTCCAGCAGCTGCACAAGTCACTCCACATTTATTTTCTCTCCCACCCTTTATTTGTCTCTCCTATTTAGACTGCAAGCCCTTTAGGGCAGGGGTTGTCTCTAAGTACAAGTTTATGCCACTGAGAGCACAATGAAGCCTTGATCTCAGCTGGGGACCCTCGACACTATTTGGACTCCAGCAATAACTGAATTTTCCTCTCTCCGGGGCTGCACCAGTCTGATGGGAAACTCCGGTGGGGGAACGGGGTGATGTGGACATAGTCAAAGAGCCCCTTGTCTCTAGAGATCAGGGAATAAAAATATATTCAACAATTTTAAGTGTCCGTGGCTCCCAGCCCCCCTGAAACATGACAGGCCATGTTCAGCACACACAAATTGCCACTTCATGCCAGGACCCAGCGTCCCTCCATTAGTCAGTGTGGGAACAGGCAGCTGGAGCTGCATTTTCTGTGCTACACATGTTCAGTTAGCTGACAATCACAGTGTCAGTAGAAATAGACATAGATACACATGTTACGAGTGGCTGTGTTTTAAATTAGCACCATATAATTTTCAATGGTTTAGAGCCATGATGGACTTTCCATATGAGAAGCTGCAAAGACTTGGATTATTTAACTTGGAAAGAAGGATAATTACATGGGCTTAATTGGCCTATTTAAGATGATGAATAGTGTAAGAAAAGCTGATCATTCCTTCTCTTTACACTCCACAGTAATATGAGAACTGGGGCTCATATGTTAAAATAAATGGTAGGTAAATTTAAAACAAATAAAGGAAATACCCTACAGCACAGCCTGCCTGTGGAACTCATTGCTCTGCAGCATTAGACTTGAGGATGGATCCTAAACCAGGTGAGAAAATTTAACATTTAGAGGGCACGATGAAAGTCCTGTGCTCACAGGTGCACACATGATGCTGGCTTTAGAAGCCCTGTCAAAGCCAGGTTCTTCGTTTTGCCAGTCCCCATCTTTGCCTGCTGTGAGCCAGGCAGTGTGGCTGGGCCACTGGCTGGTGAGGACTGAGCAAAAAATTGTTGAGCATTTCAGTCTTGTGCATATCCTGGGTAACCAGGTCTTTCCTCTCCTTCCAGAGAGGGTTCACATCTTGCCTGTCCTTCCCTTTACCACTGGCATACCTATAGAAGTGTTTCTTGTTGCCCTTGTCATCCCTGGCCAGGTTTAATTCTATAATTCTATCAGGGCATTATCCTTCCTTTATCTTTTCCATAATCTTCCCTGATTGCCTGGGCAATGTCTCTTGTGTTCCTGGCAGGCTGCCCTTACCTTCATCCTCTGTAGGCCTTCCTTTTGTGTTTGAGCTCACCAAGAAGCTCCTTCTTCATCCACCCAGGACTCCTGCTAATTTTATCTGGCTTCCTACTCATTGGATTCCATGGCTCCTGAGCTTGGAGGAGGCAGTCCCTGATTTCCTGGGCCCCTCTTCCCTCCAGGTCTCCATCCCACAGAGAGTAGCCCCCTAAAGAGGCCAAAGTCTGCTCTCCTGAAATCCAGGGCAGGAAGGTTAGTTAATGGTATCCTCATTTCCCCAGGGATCTGGAACTTTACCATTCCATGGTCACTGCAGCCCAGCCTGCCCTTGAGCTCCACATTCCCCACCAGCCCCTCCTTGCAGGTGAGAACAAAGTCCACCACAGCACCTCTTTAAAGACTCAGGAGTGAAAAGGATGACCTGATTTTTTTCTTCTCTATTAGGGGTGACCTCCACTTTTGGCTGCAAGTCTTAACAAATCAGTGATTTCATCAACCATCTCACACTCTGCTTTAATGTCCCTGATGAGTCTCCTGCTTAGATTTTGTTTTAGTTTAGTTCTGCTTTAGTTTAGGAAATCTCATTGCCACTAAAATCCTAAATTCTTGGTGAAAAATCAACTCCCCATCAGAAGCAATCAGATGGTAGGAATATGAGCATATTGTAATAGTTTCTTTTTTGAGATGAACAGAGAAAGTACAAAATATTTGCACTTTGAAACCTCTTCAGACGTCTTAAACAGACATGGCAAAGTTGCAGCATGTGGGAATGCTTGGGAAAATTTATGCTTCTAATCATAAAGTTCCATCCTGAAAGAGACATTACAGTATCTTTAAATTTCATTTGCGTTCAAATATTTCAACAAAAAAAAAGCTTGATCAGTGCCCACAAAATTCCAGCCATGCAGAAATAGGATTGCTCTGTCAGGCAAGAACAGATTTTCACAGGTGAATAGATAGAACTGTCCTAGCTGATAGAAATGAAGTTATCTGTTTTGTTCTACTAGTTTTGCAGCCCTGAAACCCAAACAAGATTATTCACTCCGTCTTCCCTTCAGTGTATCTCAAACCATTTTATTTTCCCTCAATATTTCTTAGCTGATTCCAATTAATTTGGTCTAGACATAGCGCATTTCAGCCAACCAAAGGCAAAATCACCATGAGTGGGGAGCAGAGACCTCAAGACTAAAGCACCATCAACATCCACAGCTGCAAAAATTAACCATTCATTTGTTACAACATTCAAGTGACTCTTGAAGGTGATCCAGTAAAGGAAAGTGTGAAAATTCCAGACACATAGCCACTAAAAACTCAACACAGAAGCCAGATACCTGTATGATTGGAAATTCTGCAAAGTGATGCACGGGCGTGTCTGGTGAAGTGAGAGTGTGCAGGATACAAAAGGCAGTGCTGCAGGAGGAAGTTTGTCTCCTCTAAATTCATCCTTGTAAAGCCTCTGAACATTATACCTGTTTCAGAAATGGAAATCAGCATCTCTCTCTCTCTCTTCCCCCGTGTTGATAGGTTGGAATTTCTTGTCACATCTTGTATGGATTCTGCAGATCGAAAAGACATCCTGGTTCCTGCAGGGAAAAGGAATAAAAGGCACAGGTGATCAGAAGAGATATAAAAGCTGTGATTGTGGTTCTCCTTTACCTTTTACTTCATCACTTGGCAAGACGTTTTTTAAACACGTGTTCTTGAGTGCTGCTTCTTTTTTTTTTTTATTTGAATTGTTTCTGTTTTGACATCAACATTTGGTACTAGATTGTCAGAATGCCCAAATATCTGATAGTAGGATTTTTGTGACTTTTTAAGGTTAGTTAAAACAAACACCTGTATTATTCAAGAAAGTGAAATCCATAATTTAGGCATTCCCAAGCTCAGTGATAGAGTTATTAGGTTGAGTAAAATTTACTACAGATGCATGGTTATTATAATTTTGTGGGGGCTTAGGAGACTTAAAATTTGAGGAAGATGGAGTCAGGAAAAATTCTGTATGGAACAATCTGCCCAGTTGACTAAGTCAACTGGGTTGTGTGTAGAGATTATTTCTTTGCCCCAAACATGCTGAACTGCATCTCTCTTCTCTCAACAATGGGAAAAATACAGATTTTACCCTTTTTCCTCTCCTTTTTCCTTGACTCCCTGTTTTCAGCCACAGGAAGAGGAACTTCTCATCTTAGGCCATGCTTTAGGATGATAGGCAAGGCAGGCACTCTATATCCCCTTTTGTCAGCACACTAATGGTCTGGGTGAGATCAGCCACTGGGCTGGGCTGGGGTTGTTACTGTAATGAATGGGGAAGGGGAGGCCATAGCATGGATGATTAAATATACCTGTGTCTCCTGTCACTCTGCAACAATCAGCATTGTGAAATGTGACACCATTTGTTTCACCGTTTATAAAGTTACTAAAGATAATTCTAAAACTCGAAAACTGAGAAAATATATGAAAATCACTCCAAATTGTCAGCTTAATTTCTCAAGTAATTATGCTGATTTTTTAGATTTCTGTGTGTTGGGATAACAGAATTACTCTGTCATATGCAATAAAAAAATATTGATTTATGGAAGCATCCTCACTTACAGTAGAAGGGTGACCTTTTCCTATGTCTGAAAGTCCTGATTTCCTACTTGTCATTCATTACACTTCTGAAAGTTGCTGTCTTATTTGACCTTAAATCCTTGGAAAACTCTGCATACTTCTTTGTTGGTTAATTTTGCTTCCCCCTTCAAGCAAATCCATTAGGCTCAAAGAATTACTCATTATGATCACTTCTATAAAGTGAGTTTCTGGCAGCAATTAGTTCAGACAGTTAGTTTTACACACTGATGAATGCAAAAAAATTTTGGCAAAACTTGCAGTATTTTACACGTTGTGCTTCATGCTTCTTATATAGAACTTGAAAAACACAAGTAATTTTAGTCAGGAATCCAAGGTCTTTGACTTAGAAATTAGCACATTATTTTTTTAAGCTTAAATATAGAGTAGCTAATTCACCATTTACTCTGAAAAGCTGCTATCTTGAATTTCAAATGGTAATCCCCTAACAGGAACTGACTGATTTGACAATACAGATATTCTGACTTACAGTTAGATTTTTTTTTTCCTTTTAAATCAAAAGTCATGCATAATATTTTGGGGTCAGTGTTGGGAGATGTATGTATATAAATATACACACACATAACAACTGCAGAGTAATTTCACAGGCTTTAGACTGAGTTTAGACTGAAACACCTGATAAATTATGTACTGTGCTCAAAACCAGGCAGCAAAAGCCAGAACAACCAAGGATTGGATCAAACTTAGCATCTGGACAAGACTTATGGCCCAGGGTCAAGCCAAACTTCAGGAAACAAAGTCAAGAGGGATTCAAACCCATGTAGAACAGCCAGTCAGGAGTGAGAGGAGGAGAAAAGCCCATGCCACAGGGAAAGATGATTATTTTCAGAGGGTAACAGGGTCTATTTGCAGAAGGCAGAGCTCCAAGTTTGCTTCCAAGCAGAGACTTCGGAGCTGGAATACCTCATGCTCCCATTGTGCATATTAAAGAAGCAGAGCCTTCTCTGCTGCAGAGCCCAGGTGGTAAAACAGGACGGCAAAGCATGAATTTGGGACAAAACAGATAATATTTCATTTCAAAACAGGCAATTTAAGAAGGAACAGTGCTTTTGATATTGTTGCTTGGGTGTAATGCCCAGTCCAACCCCATCAGTGGGCAAATGCCCAGCTCTGCATCAGTACTGTATCAAGGGCTCTACCTGCTCATAGCCTGGAAGTCCAGGGTTTGTGATGGATAAACACCTAAATATATTGATATTTTCCCAAACAAACAGTGTTTTTTCCTCTAGTTTAAAAATATTAGTCAGGATCTCTGGGGTCATATTTCCAACTCCTGTTCAGGCCCCAAACCCTGCATAATCTGTTCTTCTCAAAGCAGCACAGACTTTTTGTTTCCTATTACACCCAAGAAAGAAAAAGGTGCACTAGTAAAAATTATAGTGTGCTGGAGGAGGGGCACAAACCAAAATTTTTTGCCATTCCAAAGACCTGCATTTAATTTGCATTTTACTAACAGTTTCTGGCAATGGAAGCAAAAAGAAGGGTTGGTCCATAAAAATATTCACCCCTTTAATTACAATAATGCATACTATAAAAATAATAAAGTACTAGAACAGCCAAAAAGAAAAAAAAATTAGGTTTCCAGGAAGGAATGAATAACATGGGGTCAAAGTTAAATAAAAAAATTATATCTTTCCTTCTCTAATCTACATTTCTAATCTGTCTTGGGGTTTTCTTATGAATTAAAACTATGTTAAGGCACAGTGAGCTAGTTTAAGATATGAAAACAAACATGATCTGAAAACCATGTCTTTTTGAGCAATTGGTTTTCATTAATTGTTCCCTTCTTAAAGTTTCCAAGCAAGGAGTGAAAAAATATATATCTAGGCAGAAAGTCAAAATTCCTTTTAAATGTGGGATGGATTTTTTTTAAATTTTGTTTTAATTTATTGCAAGCTAACTCCAGGAGGTAATTACAGCCAGTTTTTTGTATTATTTTTGACATTGAGCCTAAAGTTTAAACTGAGTTCCATGAAGGATTTGACATCTGTAAAGCAAGTCAAAATTATGGCCTTTTCCTGTAGTAAGTTATGATGCTGCAAGCCCTGTGAGAAACAAATTTTCTAAGAGGGTTTGCTGTTCAGCTGGACTGAGAACGAGCCAAGAATCAGACCACAGGACAGCGGGGTTGTCCTGGAATTAGGGCAGGTGGCTGGAGGGAAACACTGGTGGGTTAAATGTTTCCGTGTGGACATAAACTAATTTAAGAAACAACAACACTGACTCTGATGCTGAGAGTCTGTGTGTGTTCAGATGTGCAGGCTGACATAGTCCAGATTAGACATTCAATAGCACAGACACCTCCCCCTGCTAAAAAAAAAAAAAAACAAACAAACAGAAATCCACCACCCACAGAATTCCCCAGACCTGCTCAGTTGAAGCTGTAAAAAGAGTTCTTTTCATTAAGCTATAGAATGGGTATATTTATGATCAAACAATGGTGACAGGCAAGCAAATATTAAATAGGAAAATATTATAAGAACTGTGCTGTTAATAATAATTGCTTTTCCAGATTCAGAACTTAAGGGTCTTTTTAGGAATACCCTTAAGTCAAAAGCACCTTAACTAGAGGATCACCTTTCCCTTCAAAAACTTCCATTTATAACGTACATTTCTAAGTTCAGTTAATATCAAGATTGAATTTGGTATTGTGACTACACAGAGGAAAAGACTGTTTGTTGAGAAAAGCCACAGTTTGCTACAGGCCCTCTTCTCTGCCTGCTGGAGGAAGCATCCTCCATGGAAGCAGCCATGCTCGCCTCCAACAGGGCACTTGGAGGCAAAAGGACTTGGCCTACTGTAGTCAGCAGGAGAGCCAGATATTCTGCTCCTCTTTGGCAACTCAGCAGGATCAAAGAGGCAAAAACACTGCTAGCTGGTGAGATCTGTGCAGCATGAAATGTAGGTCGCCATTCTCGGCCCATCTGCCCGCTGACTCCACCACCACCTCCTGCAAGGACTCCTGCAGGATGTGGGCTGAGCTGTAGCAGCTCCAGAGCACAGGAGGATGACTCATATGCCCTGTGTCAGGTGCTGTCCCTCCTTGCTTGGGAATACTCATCTTTCTTCACTGACTCTAGGTAGAAACACGCTCAAATGTCTGTGAGGCCCAGCGATGAGTTCCACCCTCACTGCTCTCACTGACACTTCCTTCTCCCTTCCCTGCGTGTTGCCACAAGCTTCAGCTTGCACTGTGGACTAGATTACCTGCCCTTATTTTATACTCAGCTTAATTGCAACTTGAGTGTAAAATAGAAATATTTTATACTTCACAGAAACTTTCTCCAGGTATGTGAAACCTGAGTGTACCTGTACCTCATCTGCTCAAAGGCCATGTCCATCTATTTTTTCCTATCTTCTGCCTGTGCAAGGAACCTTACCTGGGACACAGCAAGAAGATAGAGTCAAAAGTAGTCTTTATCTAACAAAGACAAGTTGGCAGCCAGTTTTGTGCTTCTGCTTCTCCATTTTGTGCTGCTCTTGAACATTTTCATCAAAGTGCCTTGGCCTCTTTGTCTCTCTAACCCATGGAACCACAGAGCCATAGGACAGTGCTGGTTGGGAAGCATCTTTAAATGCCACTGTGCCCAACCACCCTGCAATGAGCAGAGACATGGTGAACCAGACTGGATGGATCAGAGCCCCATTCACCTGCCCAGATGCATCTCCAGATCTATATCCCCATGTGGATTTGGAGTGTGAGCTGTGGCCGCAGGGAGGGCTGGAAGGTGTGAAGGGCTGCAGCAATGGAAATTGCCATCTCAGATTTTCTATTTTTGTCCTGTGCCTGCAGGACAGGGCAACATCCAGCAGACAGGGAAGGATCACATCTCTGGGTGCCTGGGAAACCTCAGCAGGGCTGTATGGCCCTTTTAAATACGGGCAGCATGCAGGATTTTCAGCTTCTCATATAACACACAGGAAATTGTCTGGAAATCTGTCATCAGAACAAAACACTGTGCTCAATGAGGCTTTATCTTCAATCATAGGTCATCCAGGTGAGACTTTCAAATGATGGTTAACTATTAAAAATAAATAATTCAGAGAATTCAGGAGCTCTCTTTATGCAGCAGCACTGAATACATTAGATCTCTAAAGTCTTGGGAGGTAAAGGGGAGGGATAAAAATCCATATTCAGTTTCCTGAGAAAAATTGTTCCTTCTCATAACCATCTATAAAAGATTATTGTCTTCATTTTATTTAATTATTCCATATGAAATAATTAAAAGGGGATAACCAGCTAGTTCAGTAGTGATAAATGTTTTAAGTGAGAACACAAAGGAGAGTAATAAATGCCTCACCAGTCCTCACTATCGTTATTAGGACCTTTAATACTTATATTTTTATTGTTTGCTAAAAATTAATTGTTTATCTTCCCAAGAAGGTTTATTGCAACTCTGTAACTTCTGGAGGTTTTACAGTGTGTGCCAGGCTGTAAGTGCCACTGAAATGCTGTGAGCACAGGCAATTCCTGTATAATTGAGAGGACAGTGAACGTGCTGGGTCGGGACACTGGTCCAAGCCCACAGCACCTGGTATGAGTACACCATTCTCCAAGGCAATGGCAAATTTGAGAATCCTCTTGCAAAGAGAGAGAACTGGCCTTCAGAGTGGGATTGGAGTGGGTGAGATGCCCAATGCTCACTGCTCACTCTCAGTCACCACCCGGACATGTGCTACACCCTCTTTTTGTTAAACTCAGTGATTCTGCACAGCTATGCCCATTTCCACCTTAAAGCACACAAAGGAAGTGAATGAACAGTGCAAGCATCATCTTTGTCATGATGTCCTTACATCTGGCAGCACAAAAGTCAGGGAAGGCAGAAAACCCAAGATTTATGAGTGCTTGAACAAATTCTTCCGTTTCTTACTCATGGTTTCCACAAGGTAAGTTGGATTTTTATGAGCAGCACCAAGGAAGTCTGCAGAAAAATCCAAATTTTTGTAGATTCCTAAGAGAAAGATGCACATTTGTAGAATATTTGGCATTGTAAAAAAACCTCTAATGCTGATGAATTTTAAAAAAAAATTGAAAGTTAAAGTATAGTAATTGATATAATTTTATAGGAGAGTGATATTTGTGAATATACTGAAGGGCTTTGGGTAAATTTAGTTTGCATGTTATGATAACATCCAATAAAGGGAAATTTTACAATCCTGCTAAAAAGTATTAAAATCAAAATTGAATTTTATATTAAAATCTCAATAATTTTTGAAAGAAAACAGGAGCCATTCAGAAAAACTGATGCTTTCCAAAAGTGGTGCCTACTGTATGAGAACCCACATGCCCCAAATCCACTTCTTTCACAATAATTCTTGGTCTATACTGCCCCATACAGGTCCTGCTGGACTAAGTGAGCCTACAATTAATCTTTTTAACCAATGGGTCCCTTGTAATTCAAGGCGGTTGTGCAGGATTTGTATGTGTTCCCTCCCAACTGCACTTTCTGAAAATCCATCTCCCACGTCAAAGCCCCGTTTCATTGCAGTTCCCTGTCATTCCACCTCATGTTTGCTTAGTAATTACAGGACAAAATTTTCCAGTGATCAAATCAAACTGCATTAATACGTGCCTGTGTGCAGCCCAGTGTGAAAGAACTCTCTTTCCACCCTTCGGGAGCTCATTATTACATACACAATCTTTGTGTTTTTATTAGTCAGACTTGTGATTTGTGTGGTAAGGGGGACTGACAATATTGTTTCACATACATCAAAGGCTGAAATGTACTTTAACAAGAGCCAGCAGGTTACACACAAGCCCCAAAACACTTGTTATAGGTGTGACTTGCCCAAACCAAACCTGGCAGTGAGTGTTGGCAGAAATTATTCCAGCTCTCTGCAGCAGCAGTCAGATCCGCACATGTAAAATGGGAATTATTAATCTTTTCTGTTTTAAGAAAAAAAAAAAAGTCTACTTTTAAAACATCACTTAATGCAAGACCTTAGTCCAGTGCAGTTTGGGTTTGGCTATGCCTTATTGAGACAATTAAGGCGTCCTTGATGGCTTATAGTGTTCCTCCACGAAATTCAATCCTTCAGCCTCTCTCTCTGACTAGTCCAACTATGATTTAGTTTTCAAATTTATCTTCCTAAATATTTTAGAATATATGAAGAAAAAGGAAAGAGGAAATGCTCTGCATGCAATTATCAAGGAAGGAAAGGGAGAAGGGTTTTTTCAATCCTCTAAGCCCTCTTAAACTTACTAATTATAAAAACTTTTAGGGGCTTTCATTCTCATTTCTTTCATTTCATTTTTTTCTTATTTGGTTGCTGAGTGTCACAGAAAAAATATCTCCTTTCTATTCTAAGGCAACTTACATGTAGTTTTCCTCAAAGTCTCTCCCAAAGGAACCCAATTTTAAGAAAATGTGTGACAAACTTCCCATAATTGCCAGTGAGATCACTTTTTTTCTCTGCTTTGGAGACTTCATGGGGAACAGAGACATTTGATCTGATGATTTTTCCACCCAGTGAATGAACACTGGGCTGCTCTGGAGCAAGGCTCCCTGTTCATTGCAAACAAATTCTGCACTTCTCCATTCTTTACACAGGGTGTGGTCCAACCCCACCATGGCCAGAGATAGTCTTTCAAAATGGGTTTAAAGCAACCCCCTTTAACTCACAGGCACATTTTCAATTGGTCTTAATGCAAATAGTGATGGAATTTCTCTGAGGAACGATGATGTTTCTTGCCTGAAGACCATAATCTGCAGTGGTTCTGAGAAAGGTTGACTATAAGAACAGGAGCATGGAGCCCACCCAAAGCTGGGTGGGAGCTAAGATTGTTGATCTGCAGCACTTTTCAAATTAATTCAAAGAACCTGCCTTTTGTTGACAATTTCTCTTCTTTGTTTGTTTTTTTTGTTTGTTTGTTTGGGGTTTTTTTAAGCCATTTTAGAGAAAAACAGGTGCATTTTCAAAAATCTCTTTCAACAGACCCACTCTTTGGGGTACCAGATATTCAAACTGTACCTACATCAGATCTGATTCCCTGTTTCATATGAACCAAAATCATCTGATCCTCATTTTAACTGAAAAAAAAATATTTTTGGCCCTGATAAAACTTTCTTGACAGAAGTTCAACCAGAGCAAGCACATTCCAGCCAAGAAAATGTTGCTTTGTTCCCAATTTTCCACTGAATATTGACTCTGTTAAATATTTACAAGCACCTCTACTTCTAAAAATCAGACAGAGGAGCCAGCATCACAGGTATTGAACCCCAGTTCTGTGACTGATTATTAAAATCTTACATGAGTCCTGTAGTTAACCCATTTGTGCCTTGAGGGAAAAGCAAAAGAGCTGCAATGTGCTGGTGAAGGATAAGAAACCCTGGATTGGCCATGGTCATTGGGAAGCATCATAATACCTCCCTTCCAACCCACCCCTGTAATTCTGCACTTCAGAGGAAGGCAACTAATAACATTTATCCAGGTCAATTATTGTAATATTTGCTCAACGTCTCCGAAACATTAACAGGGACTTTGGAAAAAAGTACAGAGTGACAGGACAATGGGGAATGGCTTCAAATTGACAAAGGGCAGGGTTAGATTAGATATTGGGAATTAATTATTGCCTGTGAGTTTGGGGAGACCCTGGCTCAGGGTGCCCAGAGCAGCTGTGGCTGCCCCTGGATCCTCTGGAAGCGTCCAAGGCCAGGCTGGATGGGGCTTGGAGCAGCCTGGGACGCTGGAAAATGTCCCTGCCCATGGCAGGGGGTGGAACAAGATGAGTTTTAAGGTCCCTTCCAACCCAGACCATTCTATCTGTGCTTCACACTAGACCAGGCTGCTCAAAGCCTCACCCCACACCTAGATTGTTCTTCCCAGCCCACATTCCTTGAATCTGGATTAAAACTTGAGGTTGCAATCCTGTTGCAATAGCGATAATAGAGTGTGCCTGAGATTGTTTACCCCCGCTATAAATAAATAAGGACCATCTCAAAAAACATACACAGGAAACTTCTTTCACGGCTTTCTCTGAAGACATCAAAAAGCTAATTTTTGTACTTTTTGCAGCTTCTGGTACCATAGCAACTTCAACTGGCTAATACTCTTCTCTGACACAAAAAAACTGTCTTTGCTGAGCTGTGGTTCTTGCTACTGTTCCTCTCCCCTGGATATGTTGAGAGCCGTGCTCCGTGGTGTGACAGCTTTAGCTCAACCACAGATGATTGGGCTTGATGCAAAATTGCTGGGTGACATTTTATGACTCGTGTTGTGCAGAAGGTCAGACTAGATGATCATAATGGCTTTAAAATTCATTAATCTGTGTGCAGAAATATCTGTGAAAGGATTAAAGAGAAGTTCCAGCATTTATTCTACATGACAAGCAAATTGGATTTAAACAAAGGTCTTTAGAGCAGAAACGTAAACATCAAGCTGCCAACTCCAACGTTTGAAAGGTCACGTAGGGAAAACTTGCCGCTGAATGAGACTGACTTTGTAGAAATTGTTCTTGTTTTCCTCAAAATTTGAAGGCACTTTCTAATTTAAAAAATTGAAAATACTTCCATTTGAAAGAAAGTTTATGTTTTAAAAATTGAATTACATCTTAATGATAGATTAAGATGGTCAAATATTTCATATTTATCTAAAAGAATTTTTGACTAAACCAGAAAGACATATTTTTTCACTTTGAAGATTTTTTTTTTAGGATTCCAAGATTTTCTCTCTTTTCCGGATGTTTCTTCAATATCATAAAAATATTCATGGGCTAAGGAAATCACTCCCCTTTGAGCACTATCAACCATCAAAACTTGGCCTTGTGATTCGAAATTTCAAAGCATCCATGCTGTTTGATGCATACTGAGCTCCAGAAACAGAGAAATCAATCTGTACAGCTCTGCCTACCTTGGTAGTTGCAACGTACTGTACAGTCTTTGTTAAATATTTAATAATTAGCTGTGGTTTAATAATGTGTGTCTGAAGTAACGCTGAAGGTTGGGAGAGGGTAATGAAAGAATGTTGTGTTCTGAGACAAATGGCTTGAGTTGTTATGGATTGCACTGTAGTGGTTTCCCCACTCAGCAAATTGAGTGACTTTGCCACTTGGGGGGAAATAGGCAATTGTGTCTAGCAGACATCTGCTCTTGTAGCCTCCCGTGTCCTGGGGAGAATCCATTTAGAGATCTGAGTAAAACCCAGGATGGTAATCCCAGGCCCAAAAACACTTCAGTGGAAAGAGTTTCCTTCAGACTGCTCATGTTTCCACCACATAAAAGCATCTTTTATTCTATCCAGTGACAGAATGAAGCAAGTCTTGTGTGCAGACATGTGTGCTGCTCTTGACATACAGACCATCCTATTAACACACAAAAATGTGCTTGTAGACTAAGGACATCCAGGCGTACCCTACTATTTTCCATTATGTGGGGTTTTTTTACCCATTTTTTTAAGTATTTTAGATCCCAGGTGTGTTTAAAACAGTCATCCATGATGATGAAGACCTCTTTACTCAACAGAGCCTATAAAATTTTCTTCAGTAGGAGCGTATTAAAGCCAAATCTTTAAAACACTGCTGTCTGAGAGTGCAAGCTCAGAGTTAGGAAGGCTGGAATAGGTGTGGGTCTAACACCATGGCTGCTATTGCTTTATGGGAAGCCTTGCTCTGTGCCTGCTGGTGTCATGTGTAAAACAGAATTAGCAGCTCCTCACTGTCCAAAAAGGGAGTGGCTGTGGAGCTTGAAATCTCTGATCTTTATAAAATGCTACATGCAAGTGACATGAAAGACTTTAAGGGCACATGCAAAAGATAAAAAAAATAAATTAATAAGATCAATAGGAGTGTGGAGAGTTGGCTGTGCAAGTCAGCTCTGTGCTAGCAGTGATTTGTCCAGAGCTCTGCTATCACTGGGTGCTGTATTCTGTGGGCTTGTTGAAGGACTGAAATGCCTCCTGTGAGCACAGAGCATCCTTTTGTTCAGCTGCACCACAGGCTCAAAAGAAGTCACTCCCCTTCCCAAAGAGATTTCAGTTATGACAGGATTGACCACTTTTCATAAAATTCGGGAGCCCCTATAGCTTGTGAAGGGACTATAGAGTAAAAGGTACTTTTAATTATAACTTTGCACTGCAATGTACCTGGAATTTACCCACAGGAGAGAACACACTGGCTTGCCTCAAACTGCTGCCTGTGCAGGGGTAGAAAGAGTGCAGAGCATCTTTTGCTGCTTACCAGGCTGTCTTGTTCATCCCCTGATGATTTACTGGATGATCTGTACAGTTGTTCCTTCAAAGAACAGGGTTTTTTTCCTTCTCTTTCATGGTATTGTATCACTATTTCTTGATTAATTTAATTAAAAAGGAACAACAAGTTGGTGCTTCAATTTGGCACTTTATGACCAGCCTCAGACAATTTCATCCCAGAAGGAATGATTTTTGCATGTGGTGGTGCACATTTTTTACAATTTAATTTATCTTAACTTCATGCTTACCAGCAGACATCTTTGGAACAGTTCTGCTTTTTTCTCAGTACCTAGTATAATTCAAACATCTCCCTTAATTCTGTGGGCTAAAGACCCTGCTGAAACCTCCAGTGAAATAAGGGAATGGTGTCCCTTGACCCCATAGTGTGACCTTCTGTGTGAAACAAGGTCTGCAACTTGTCTCACAAGAGTTTGCAGAGGCAATAACAGAACAAAATCCTCCAGTTTAGGTCTATAAAAGGGAATATGGAAGAATAACAAAGTCAAGGGCACTTTCAGCTTTCCCTTAGGAGCAAAGGCCAATGGAATATCTCAACAACTGAAGGAATCACAGCACGAGCCTGTGTGTGTAGTGGGCATGAAGCTTTGAAAAAGCATCTCAAAGTGAATCAGTAAGAAAGATCTGGTAATGCAGGAAATAAAGAAAAACTGTACCAATAGATACACAAGAGTAAAATGTTAAAATATATTTGTAAGGAACATTAAAAGGCATGTGTGTATATATATATATATACAAATAGAAATGGAGGTGTGCATCATATAATTATTATAAATAGCATAAAATTGTTTTGTAGTTTAGGCTGTCTAAAAAAACCTTAGAAAATATATCTCTTATCTACTACAATTTTTTTTAACATTTAGACAACTCTGATTTTACACAGGCACAAAGTGCAGAAAAGTCGCTTCACATCTTCATTTACACCTGTACAACTGGGTTCCAAATCCAGCTCAAGGTAGACAGGTCCTTCTGTTCCTTGGCCTCTTTTCACCCTCCCCTACATTGCTGGTGTGTGACTCCCAGGGCCACGAATGGCAGCCACAGTCACTGACACAGGGTAGGACAGACCTGAGAAAAAAGCATCAGCATGTGGGGGAACACATCACTCATGTCTTACAGTCTTTGCACCAACTCCCACGAAAATTCACAACTGATTTCAAGGTTTTTCTGTGTATTTTTAAGGCATTCAGCAGCTATGGCCCAATATATCTGACAGAACTTTGGTCACCCTGTGTTTCTGAGGGTCAGAATCCAGAGGGTTCTTCAGCCTGTGCAGGGAACAATCTTAGATCTTTTTGGAGGTAAGATCCTCTAGCAAAGGTATGATGTTATTGAAAGAGCTATTTCTGAGGTGCCTTCTTTTGCGCTGTTTAAGAATAAAGTAAATTAAATATATTTTGATAGGTTTTATCCTCATTTTACTCAGGTGTCCTGAGAGTTCAGATGGAAATATTTTTGGGAGGGGCATCATTGTCAAAACTATGGATGCTAAAATCTCATAAAATCCTTCCACAGTTCTTCCACTAGTCCTTCTACTAATAATCTACAGGTCAGTCAAGTATTATTTCTTTCACTGCATTTCCTAATGCTTCATCTATCCTGGCTTGAAGACAGACCAAGAAATGTTTTCCAGCTTTTTGTCTATATGGAAAAACCCCACCACATGACATACACCTTATCCCTATGGATTGTCTCCTGATACCTATCCTACGTTTTCCATTGTACACATCCATTCATTAAGGAATATCATTCAAATTTTTCAGTCTTGCATTCAGTATAATAGTCATAACCAACCCCATGTGAATAATTTATTGGAAATAAATTCAATCTTTCTGTTTAGAGAGACACATTTGCAGAGAAATTAAGTGAAGGGAGATGAATGCTGGGTTGGACATTCAGAAACAGTCCGTCACTCCTTCGAAATCAAGATTCAAAATTTTTTTTTTCTTTTTTTTAATGCTCTTGAACAAGTAAGTGGCTCTGATTGTTAAAAAATCAAGCTGAGCTATTTATCTTTAATGACCTAGAAGTTGCACACTCCTGTTTAGGTTCCCCAGCTAGCTGAGTACAATTCATCAGGACTGGGGCTTATGTAACCAACACGAATCTGAATATTTCAGAGGCAGGAATGATGCAGGAAACAGAGCAGATAAGGCTGAATCTAAGGATTATAGAATTTTAAAAAAAAATTATAAACCTTTTTCCTTCTGGACTGCTTATCCTTGCCTGAGGCAACACTTATTAAAAAACGTATATACATAAATATATATATATATATAAATTAAGGTCCTTTAAGACTTATTAGCTGTGTGCAGTTTAATTTTATCTTGTCAGATTCAGTGCAAACAAGCCTCCTTGCTGTGAAGGTAGCAGTCAGATTCGTGTCTGTCTCGTCTGACTGTCACTTTGGCAGAGCTTTGGTTGAGGGCTTTCCTGGTGATCCTCTCCTCCCGCTGGGCTAAGCAGTGTGATCCTATACAGCTCCCACTGCAAAGTCTGGAGTTACTGTGAGATTAACTCTTGTTTCCTCCCTCATCTCATGCAAGAGCTCATTTGCTCGCAGGAAGAAGCTGTCAAAAAGGTGCACACCCCACAGAAGGAAATGCAAGTTTAAATGGGAGTGAAGAAATATTTTGTGCTGCATTTTGTGTGATGGGGTGAGCTCTTGGGGTGAGCACAGCTGCTGTGTCATAAGCTACTTCTGCACAGCTCTTACTCTGCTTCAGTTTTATTTATAGGCTTAAATCCTCCTTTGTTTTCCTGAAAAAATAAGTACCCCTCATTGGCCAGCCAATAGATTCTCAGTTTTACCTTTCTTGTTGGTTTTCCATTTCATTAATTTTTGTGTTGTGCCTATAGATATTTTCACTTAGATAATGAATACTAACTCACAAACCTAACCTGGTTACCACACAGAAAGGTGACATCAAAATGCTCTAGAAGAAAATACCCACATTTGGATTCTTTCACCATGATGTTATTGTTCTATAGGAAACTGGCAAATAAGTGTTGTTTGACAGCACTGGCATCATTCATGGAATCATAGAGTGGGGTGGGTTGGAAGGTTCTTTAAAGATCATCTCATTCCATCCCCTGCCATGGGCAGGGACACATTCCACTGTCCCAGGCTGCTCCAAGCCCTGTCCAGCCTGGCCTTGGACACTTCCAGGGATCCAGGGGCAACCACAGCTGCTCTGGGCACCCTGTGCCAGGGCCTGCCCACCCTCATAGGGAAGACTTTTTTCCTAATATCCAATCTAAACCCACTCTTTTTCAGTTGGAAGCCATTCTCCTTGTCCTGTCCCTCCAGGCCATTGTAAATAATCTCTCTCCATCTTTCTTGTAGGGCTCCCTTCATGTACTGGAAAGCTACAAATTAGGCCATCCCAAAATTCTCTTTTCCAGGCTGAACAATCCCAGTTCTCTCAGCCTTTCCTCGTGGGAAAGATTCAGAAGGATTTACCCTTTATGACTCTTTGTGTGAGGCCTCTTTTTCTCGCATCCCAGTTCAATGAACAACTTGGCAAAAAGGCATTTGCCTGACTTTGCCTTGCATTTCATCTCTGTGTGTGCACAATATTCTAACCCAGCCCAGGAAAGGGTGAGTTCAGGCACAGCCAAGCAAGCCCTGAGGCTGTGGAGATGTGAGCAGAGAGGCAAAGGCCAAGCCTGGACCTAGAGCTTGGTGGCAACTGGGCACAAACCTGTGTCTGTCTCTGTGCCCAGGAGCATGAGAAAGAAGCAGCTGGGGTGATAAAAGCCAGGCAGCAAAATGCCTGGGAAAACTGCCCCTGACTCATCCAGGGGGTAAATCATCCATTCCCAGGGCTGACACAAGGCTCTCCTGGAGGCTGTGACATCTGTTTGCAGCTTTCCAAAGTCAGGACAGTTTGACTAGGGAGAGGTTAATCCATCCATGTCCTCGTGGCTGGTGTTGAGTTTGCAAAACGTGTAGCTGAGAGCTTTTCAGATTAAGGGGAAAATACCAAAACATAAAGAGGTAACAAAGCTGGTCCTGTTGAAAGTAATTATGTTTCCTTTGACTTCAGTGTCACGGGGATATTAATCAAGATACAGCTATTATAGAAATAGAATATTATTCCACTCCTCCTTAATGGAAAGGCTTACATGGAAATGTCTGACCACTACAAACATTGGTTCTTGGCTGAAATGGAGCTTCCTCTGTTTTAGTTCTAACATCAGTTTCACATCTGTGTCATGACTGGGAGATTTATGTTCTCCTCTACATACATCATCAAAAAAATGAGTGAAGCTGCCATCTGATTGCATTTTTTCAGGCACTTTGAGAAAATGGTTTGAAAAGCTGATTGTCTCCAATCTTTTCTTAATTCCCACAACATCTCACTGAAGGAGAAGAACTCTAGGTTTTTCCATAGCTTAATTTATTATAGAATTATTGAGAATAAATTTTACAGGGCAGTAAGAAACTTCAATATATTACTAAAAAAGATAAAATTCAAACATATAAATCACAGATATTTTAAAATCAGCAAACAGGAACTTGGAAAACTCCAGCGGTATGTGTTGTTGGTCCAGACATCCTGTATTTTATTGTTTTAAGATGCTTCTCTTACTCATCTGGTAGTTTCTCAACATGCCTCATGTTAAATTTAACATGCTTCTTTCCTTCATTTTTTTTCTGAGATACTCTTTGATGATGAAATATGGACCCATGTAGTCAACAGTCTTTGGCTAGAAAGTGAAAGAAAGATGTTTCTTGCTAACATCTTCCCTCATTGGCCTCTTGTGGGTTTTCCTTTAAGCTCACCTTTCATTTCTGCAGATCCAACAGAGATAACAAATTCAGCAAGCACCAGCATCCTCAGTCATCAGGGTTTAGAGCATGAGACCTCTGCACTGAGTGTGGAGAGTGAAGCCTGACCAGAGCACATCCATTCCCAGCCCCTGTGACATGAATCAGGATCACTGGCTTGAAAAACCTCTTTTCAGCTGCCTGGCAGCTTCACAGCAGTGCAGTTTTTAAAATTAATTCCCTCTGGTCACACAACTGGGCCATTTCTCCCTTTTGCTGTGCAGAAATAAAGGATGTGAGAAACCACAGAGTTTTCTTCTTGCTTTCCCTTGCTTCAGGGATCCCCACTGCCGCATACCAAGTCTTCATTTTTTTCCCCTGAGAGGCAGGAAAAGACAGAATAACAAAGCAGCCACTATTTCTTTCAGCAGGAACCTTTCAGAAGATGCAGCAGCCCCAGTCCTACGTGCTTGGTGCAGCAAGGAATGCTTCATGCTATACCTTACCAGGTTCTCAGGAGACAGAAAAAACAGAGGAGCTTGACCATTGTACACTGTGTTCTGCATAAAATCTGTATAGGTGTGAGCAATCTCTTGCTTGATTGCTGTGCCATTGGGCTATGAGGACAGGCAAAAATGATGCTTACCTTCCATGAGGCTGCTAATGCACACCGTGCACAGAAGCCTCTCTTGTCTGTGTCTGTTGTGCAGGTGATTACTCCTGCATTAGTCATTCTGGGTTCCTACAGAGATCTTTTGGGATGTGATTCACTTCACCCTGAAATAGACCTAAATTCGTCCAGATGAATCGTGCCTCAAAGGGTCTCTTTCCACCAATCCCCAGCATTCACTACAAAGGGAGCCCAGGATGACCAGCTCTGGTGTTATCATTCATGTGGTGGATGTGTAAAGCTGGATCACTCTCTGGGGACACATTTTATTTCACTGTGTGAGACCACATGCACTGAGACTCCGTGGTTCTCTCTCTAAACATTGCTGGTAATAGCAAAGCATGTTTTCTCTGTATAAGTGACAGTCCCTGTGGGAGAACCCTGTTTCACTAAAAACATGGCACCACAGCAACTTATCATTTTAAAGGGCAGATGCAAAGAAGCAAATGTAAGAAGGCATCTTTGAGAATGCAGTTATCTAGAAGAAGGAATGTGGAAGGCACAGGTGTCACTGAGGTTTCAATGCTAGGTGAGAAAAAAGGATTTTCATGCAAGGTCAATTTTAACTACTTTTGGATCCTCGTCGTAAGAGGCTACACATAAAATAGCCATCTAGATTCTATCATCAACAAAAAAGTGCAGTCAAAGCAGTTTAAAAAAGTAGGAAGGCACTCATCTAATCAGAAGTTAAGAAACATCTCAAGAGTGAAATTAATTTTGCCCTAATAGCTACTAACTGCCCTAATGCCTGGACCTACCAGGTCTCCCTGAACACAATGACAACCAGCTCACATGTAGACATCTGCACTGTAGACAACTATGTTTAGCTTAGGTTGATCCTCTTTAGATCTTACAATATCTAAATTCAAGGTATCCAGCATCCAGCATCCCTGTGGGCCATCAGACAGAAATATGCTTTTTGAGACAGTAATCATCTGACTGCTTTGAGCACCCCTCTGAGGCTGGGATGAATCACTTTGCAAGAGTGTCTGTGTCAGGATAACCATTTTCTCAGCATGAAGGTTGTCTTTATTACCTCCTTTTGTAATTTGAACTACACTTTTGAGTTTATCTGTATGACTAGATATTTATTTCTATGACAAGAAGTCAAGGAAAAGAACTTCTTGAACAAAAAAGCTGCAGTCACCCATTGGATATAAATGATGTGTCATTTTAGTCATAAAGGCTAGAAAATTGAAGGGGGAACTTCTGCATGTTTAGAAGTGTCTTTTGTCTTTATTGAAGCAGCTCCTTGAAAAGACTTGGCCGTTGGAAAAGGAGAGTGGTACTGAACAGCAGGAACTCTTGTTGTGCACCTGGGAGATTCTTGATTTGGTCATGCCAAGGATCCTTGACTCAAAAATATTTGTACATCTGGAAATAATAATATCTACATCCTCCTCTGGAGAGGTCCAAATGCTTTAAGGCTTAGAGATTGCTCAGAGAGAGATTATGATTGCCCCATCCCTGGAGGGGTTCAAGGCCAGGCTTGATGGGACTTGGTAAAAGGGAAGGTGTCCCTGCCATGGTAGGGGTGGAATGAGCTGATCTTTATAGTCCTTTCCAATCCAAAAAATTCCATGAGTCTATAATTTATGTGATTCTGTGATTTGGGATTCATTTCACCCCCCTGAGTATGATTTGCATCACTTTAAGTGCAGACACAAGACAAAGATGCTTCCCTTGCTCCTTTGTGCTTTGGTTTCTCTAATTTGAGTGCAGCTTTGTGTGGGATTCAGGGCCACCAGCAGGGAGAACTTCCCCCAGAGCTCTCCCCTGTTCTGGTCAGGATGGTTCAGACTACTTAGTCCCTGTAAGTAATTTTGCTCTAAAATCTCCAGATAGTTTTTTTCCTTCTAAGAGGATTGATAAGTTATTCCTGAGAAAGGAAATAACAAATCCCTCTTATACAGGTTGACTAAGACACATAATTAAAGGAACTTCTCCAAACTGAAGGTTTTGATGATTTGGTTCATGAAAAGCCCTGGTCTCCTTCTCCTTCTTCTACTGTTTTTATCGTCTCCAGATAAACCTTTTTTTTACCCATCAGAAATGAACACTCTTTTTACCTTTCTCTTCATTTTTATCCTGTACTTGAACAAGACCAAACTGTTGAGAATGATAGATTCTTCTTATCCTGGTAACTTTTATGGAAAGGAGGGCATTTCATCATGGCCTGCTTGACAGGTGATTCAAGGTTCCATCTCAAAATTTCTGAAGAAAAAAAAAGCAAAATAGGAAAGACAGTGTTAAGGGGTTTTTTTAACTTACATCCAGGTATTTTTGTGAGTAGCAGAAAACAACCAAAATGCTCAAGCAGTGATTTTCAAGTTCTTTTTTTGTTTTTTCAATATTAATGATAAATTGCGCTTCCTATTATAATGATTATTTTAAAAGTCTTTTTGGCTTTGGAGAGGTTGTGAAGGAATATAATCTGAAGTAATCTATTATTTATAATTTTTTTTCTTTCTCTTCTCTTCTTTTTCTTTTCCTTTTCTTTTTTTTTTTTTTTTTTTTTTTTCTTTTTTTTTTCTTTTTTCTTTTTTTTTTTTTTTTTTTCTTTTTCTTTTTCTTTTTCTTTTTCTTTTTCTTTTTCTTTTTCTTTTTCTTTTTCTTTTTCTTTTTCTTTTTCTTTTTCTTTTCCTTTTCTTTTTTTTTCCTTTTCCTTTTAGGGATAGTCAATGCTGTAAATTAAACTGCTTGAGTTGGCTTTGTGGGGTTTTTTGCATACACAGCAAGGATAACTACACATCAAATTTATGAGCATCGTGCGCAGGTTGCCATGACAACGCTTCCAGCCACTGTACACCAAATAACCTTGTCATGTGAACATTTATCACAGGCACATCAAGTGCAGCAGTGCTCCGTGCAGTTCTTTGGCTAAACAGCAGGATTTTTTTCCTGAATAATAATTGGTCATGGCCTTTTCTGCTATGAGTCAAAATTAATAAACTTCTAGATTTGAAATTAACCATCGACAGGATAATCTGAGCGCCATTCTTCATGGCTGTGGTGCTTGGAGAGAGGAAACTTTGCAAGGAGCACTGCTCCCTGCTCAGGAAAACTGTGGATTTTATTTTATTGCCATTATAACCTCTCAAAACCCATATATAAAATGACAGGCTATGTCTGTGTGTGCATAGAACATGTTATTGGGCTGTAAATGAAATGTGAATTTTAACTATTGAATAATTTGTGGGAAATAAAGCTTACTTCTCCTTTCTTTTTTTTTTTAAGGAACTTCTAAAGCCAGAGCCACATTCAAATTCTTCACACCCACTTTTAGTGATATTTTTAGGGGAAATTTGCAGGCTGAACACCTGGTCCTTCAGTACACCAGTTTAAAGACTTTCTTATGCATTTGAACTCCTCCCCATGCACCAACATTTTTTAAAAAATACAAGATTTTAGCTATGTTTCTAATTTATAATTTCAGAGGGTAAGATTATGTGTGAGGGATTAGTGAGCTGTGTAAATTACTACAGCAATTTTTATACAATAGTGTAAAAATCACATCATCAGCAAACTCCAGCTCATGCATACAAGTATATACATATAATTTTTGTTGTTATTTTTCCAGAAGAAATAATATCTTAAGGTGTATGTATAGAAATTTAGAAATCTTCCATCTCTAGTATAGCCCTCATACGTAATGCTACCATAGGGCTTTTTAAACCACATTTTCTTAAATGTGCAAATCAGTAAAGAGTTTTGGAAGCAAATTTACAAAATAACAGCAGCAGAGCAAGCAAATATCAATGTTCTTTCCTTTTCTTTCTTTCTTTCTTTCTTTCTTTCTTTCTTTCTTTCTTTCTTTCTTTCTTTCTTTCTTTCTTTCTTTCTTTCTTTCTTTCTTTCTTTCTTTCTTTCTTTCTTTCTTTCTTTCTTTCTTTCTTTCTTTCTTTCTTTCTTTTTTTTTTTTTTTTTCTTCCTTCCTTCCTTCCTTCCTTCCTTCCTTCCTTCCTTCCTTCCTTCCTTCCTTCCTTCCTTCCTTTTTCTCTTTTCTTTTCTTTTCTTTTCTTTTCTTTTCTTTTCTTTTCTTTCTTTTCTTTTCCTTTCCTTTCCTTTCCTTTCCTTTCCTTTCCTTTCCTTTCCTTTCCTTTCCTTTCCTTTCCTTTCCTTTCCTTTCCTTTCCTTTCCTTTCCTTTCCTTTCCTTTCCTTTCCTTTCCTTTCCTTTCCTTTTCTTTTTCTTTTCTTTTTCTTTTCTTTTTCTTTTCTTTTTCTTTTCTTTCTGTAATAGGTAGGATTAGTGAAAATAATGTATGGTTTTGCCCATAGGTGTGTTTTTAAATCATGTTCCGTTGTAGTACAGGTTCTCATAACCACCCCACCCAAATCAAAATTTGCTTGACTTGTTAGGAAGGTTGCTGTGGGTTTGAAATGGGCACCATGTCAGGAAATATGCACCATGTCTTTAACCTGTGATAATTGTTTGTTGCAGAACGGGTTGCACTTTCCCCCATACATTTGCACTTTTATCCCTAATTTACAAGCTGAGATGGAGACATACACAGTGCAGGTGGCAGTGTTCAGTCAGATGTATTTTTGCTGGATGACTGCACATCCAGATCAAGTGCTTTGTGGGAAGCTATTTGGCCAAGCACAAGGGTTTTTTCTTAAACTAGACATCACAAGGCAGTATTTTCCGCCTTTAAGAGGTGCAAAATGTCAGATTAGATCATTTAATCTTACAGATTAATCATATAGACCCCTCTTTATATTTTTACATCTCTTGAGATGTAGGTTTCTGGATACAATTTGTGAGCACTAAATGCTAACTTTGTGATTGCCTTATGAAGAGTGCCTTCATCTTCACCAATATTCTCAAACCATTGCCTGAAAAAATAAACTGGATTTCATACGCAAATCCATGGATCTTTTGA
This sequence comes from Camarhynchus parvulus, assembly GCF_901933205.1. Taxonomy (NCBI): domain Eukaryota; kingdom Metazoa; phylum Chordata; class Aves; order Passeriformes; family Thraupidae; genus Camarhynchus; species Camarhynchus parvulus. The sequence continues at coordinate 67,315,633 of NC_044601.1, forward strand.
ATTAATTTTATTATTTTGTGACAGCCTACATGAGGCCTTGCTAAATTCTCTGTTTAATATTTGCAGAGAGCCTCAAGGAATTTGATACACAACTCGCTGAGACCATCTACCTTCATACATTCCTGCCCTTGCAATGCTCAGAATTTTCTTTATTCATAACCAGGTATGGAGGAAAAACAAACACCAGCTTATATATCCAAAGGTGGATTCCATTTATTGGGCAAATCAGCACGTGCAGAGAAAAAATTATGGGATTATTTGATTTTATAAGGCAGTTGATTTCTGAGTTCCCACAGTTGTACAATGCAGTACAAATACACAGCTGATGTGCATAACCAAGGCTAAAGATGAATCCTCCTGGGGTCAGCTGTGCATCAGACACTTTTGTTTTGTTGTACTTCAGCTTCTGAAGAGATGAGTCACCTGCTGTAGCTTCTCACTTGTTCTTCCCCTGTTCATCACCCCTTGCTCTAGAAGGCAAAGGAGCTGTTCAAACAAGCAATCCCTTGTGGGAGGCACACTGGAAATTGACTTCTTGATCTGTTGAGAGCGTTCACTGGAGCTGGTGAGGGGCTGTTTCAAGTGCAGCAGTCATTGCTCATGCACTCTGATTCTTCAGAAACTCCATCCAAGAGGACTGTGAGCTACCTGTGAGTTACGCAGACACTCAGCTGGGAATGAGGTCTTCTGCTGTGTGAAAATAATTGAAGAGATGTCTGTGGTTTAGAAGTTTAACTAAAAATGTTCCTATGAAATGTCAGGCTGTATCATAGAGGAGCAATACACGTTCTTTTTAATCTGCCTGTCTAGCTTTTCCTACAGTAGCTATTCCAACTCCAAAATCATTGTCATACTTTTTTTTTTAATTAAAGATTATTTTTTTCTTTAACTCCTTCTTTAACTAATTTTTTTCAGAACTCCTGCCTGTCTCCCCTGATCAAGGAGATCTCAGAAATAATCAAGTGAAGTGTGTCAGAGTTTGAGGCCCTGGCTCAGGTTTCCTAGAGCAGCTGTGGCTGCCCCATCCCTGGAAGTGTCTCAGGCCAGGGCTGGAAAGGGCTTGGAGCAATCTGGGATAGTGGAAGCTGCCCCTGCCTATGGCCAGGGGTTAGAATGAGATGAGTTTTAAGGTTCCTTTCAACCCAAACCATTCTGTAATTCTATAATTCTGTGTGTCTATGGTTCTATGAGAGTGTGCTTATTTCATGCACAAATGGCAAGGCAAAACCACCAGCAGAAGTTTTTTTCCCTTAGGCCTTTTTTGATGAGAATAGCAGTTAGGCTAATTCTGGTCATATTTTTCTGGTTGTGGTGAGCAGCATCTGGACATGAAAGTGTTGCCTTTTTCCCAACCTGGGAATGAAACTTGGGATCATTTTAGTAAGGAGGTAGGTAATATAAAAAAGGATCTTTAATGAAGGCCTTCAGGGGCAGTTATGGAAAGATGTCCACAAAAGCCCACTCCCCCTCAGGGGTGAGTGCATTTTAATAGGTTTTAGGAAATAAGCATAATTGATAAAAAGCACCTATTAGGAGGACAAGTGGTGATACAATTCCCCCCTCAGGCCAAGCCCCTTCTCTGCAGTCCCCCCTTCAGCACTAGCTGTACTTTGCCCATGAAAATGTGTCTTGAAGGGCTGTTCTCAGCCTTGGCTCCCAGGAAGAACCAAGACAGCAGGGAGCCTTGTACCTCCCAGGGCTTGGAGCTCTGGAATTTGTTTTGTCTTTCTGCTTAGGGAAAGGCCATGGAAAAGTAGCTATTAGTACAATAAGTGACAAGAGTTACAAATAGGTGTGTGAAGAATGCAGAGAACATGTAAAAGAGAAAAAGGCAAAATCTAAACGCCATCAAAAGATCCCCAATTTCTGTTCCCAGGACAAATGGAAAAAATGTCATAACATCAAGAAGCTGAATGGATTTCCATTATTATCAGATAAAAACTCCCAAAATGCAATTTAAATATCAAATCCACCAAATCCAGACTCTTGTCTAAGCTTAGAAACCAATTCTGAAGGAAGGTTGAGCTATTTTAATAGACTTGAGCGACTCAATACTTTGCTTCTATTACTGAGCTGATTTTCATACAGTCAAATGATTCTTGGGTTAACTACGGAATTATAAATATTTTATGGTTGTTTGATAGATGTCAAGTACGTGTTGTTCCATGGCACTTTCACAAGAACTTTGAAGCTTGTTGAGCATCGTGTGCCAAAGTCAGGCTCTGCCACAGAGGTGAAGCTGTGGGAAAACAGTGCTCCCACCTCTAGCTACCATGACCCAGCACCAGCCCACAGGGCTAACAAGAAGCTAGCAGCCTTCAGAGTGTTGAGCAGAACCTTTGAAGCTGAAACACTCACAGAATTTTTGAGGTTTTCTACAATTCTCGCCGCAAAGCTTATTAAGAGATTAAATTATATGTATTTTCTGCAGTAATGGGGAGAGCACTGCTACTTTTCTGGGAAAAATTACACTGAAATTCTTAGCCATGTTAAAAACTTAATGGATTTTCACAGTGTCACCTTTTTCTTGATTGCTATAGCATTCATATACCACATCATCACATCCTTATTAAAAACCAGTTGTTTCCATTGGTGAGTGAAGCTCTAAAGAAACTGTATGAAAATTCTCTCGAAGTGTCTCTTAGAAAATAGGTTTGAATGGATGCTCTGACTTGAAGAAAAACTAAGAATGCTTTATTAAAATTTTCAGAAGTCTAAAAATAAAAAATATGAGTAGAAGGTACCACAAGAAATTCTTCATATTTCAGTGCTTAGGCAGTGATCAAATTTTAAGGAAAAATTTTATACTGAGAAAGCAAACTGAGATTTAGGAGCAAAAAGTATTTATTTGAAGGAATTTTTCTGGCCTAAAATAATTCAACCTATACCTTATTTTCTAGAGTTCTGATTTATAACAATATTTATCAAAGACTACAATTTTCTAGTTTTTTTGCCAAACAGAATGAAAATTATATTAAAAAAAAGGTTTTCTGGTCTGAGGTAAGATGGACCTTTATGGCTTCTGAAATGATCCCAAATCCTTGGAAGACAAAGCCATTTTCTAGTTTATTGCTGGACTTGAAAGATTCTTTCTCCATCTAGTCCTTGTGAAGGCTTAGCTCAGTTAGGACCTGTTTCCAGATGGGAAAGGTGACACATGGAGTAAAATTGAGATAATAAAGAAGAAAGCACAACTCTGACATGAGCTTATCTTGAGCTTGGGAAAGAGCATTGTGATCACCTGGTGATGCCAGTTATTTTGGAATAAATCTGGTGTTATCTTAATGACCTCCAGAGAACGTCAGCAGCAAAAACTAGAGCAGAAGCTGACCGTTTCATGGCTTAGTGAGAATATTTAAGATAATCGCCAAAAAGTGTATGCAGATGAGACTAACAGGAAAAAATGCATCTGGGGAAAGATGGAGCAAAGGATGCTGAGCCTGACATGGTAACTTTATCCTTGGAGTTCCATTGCTTGATGGAAAACTGATTTTATAGGAGGTCACACTGTGCTTATTGTCAATTTAAATGTGCAAAAGAACCATTGGTTACTCTGTCAAAAATATCAAATAATGTGTGCAAAGTATTGGAATTCTCCTTGTTTTAGCACAAGACATGCTTTTCAAGAAAAGGGGCAAGGCTGGAAGCAAAAGCCTCTGGAAATGTACCAGAGTCTAAACTGACAAAACATCCATCTGCAAAGCCATCAGCAAGGTCAAAGCACTGCTGATGGGGAAATAAGTGATGTGTTGCTGTTCATGTGGTGAGCAGGAGCAGATGTGAGGGCCTTGCAGGTCGTCCTCCTGGGCATGGAGAAATCGACACTGACAATTCTTTCTGCATGGATACACCATGCTGGGCAAGCTCAGGTGTTTGCTTTCTATCCAACAGTATAGCTGGAGTATAGGCATGGACATGCAGAGCACACCCATCCTCTCTCTACAGGTCCTCAATCCAAGCTGCAAGGCTTATTTCTAAATTGTCTCGAAACCAGCTGTCATTAGGCAGAAGACAAACTGTTTTGCTTCTGTTCCCTTAAAACACTGGATAATAATGCTGAAACCAAATCAGTTTTTGAGTCCAGACTGTGACTCTGCAATGAAAGATATTGCAGGACTGAATTTGCCACACCCCTTGGCCTCAAGGTCCAAAATTTGTCGTTGCAGTCTGTAAAAATGATTTTATTTTCCCTTTTTAATTTTATTATCCAAGAATATCATTGTATTCCCCACAATGTACAACAGATATATTCACGGACACATATAGGTTATAGCCCTTTCCTCCTCCTAATGACTTTAGTTTTCTCTCTTATATTCCCACTCTCACCAATTAATCAGCTCCCCAGCTTTCTCTCACAAACCAGAAAGAATAATCCTGTTCATGAGGATCTCAATGACCAGGCAATATTTCAAAAAGATTAATAAAAATTAAGGTCTCTCTTCCAATTAATTTCACCAGCAATCCGTCTCTTCACACACATTCCTCTTTTGAGGAATGTCATAATAATTTCGTGGCCCCACTTTTTAATTTTGATCATTGACTACATTATAGGAACAATCTGTTTTGTCCTATAGCAGTCTGAAGACGCAACACAACAGGAGAATGAGCTGATTTTGGGATGGTGATTATGAACTATAAGAGGCTGAGGGATGTGTCCACTCTGTGGCTCACTTCCTTGCTAATTTCCATGCATCCCTTCTGGAGGCTTCCAGGATGAAGGTTGCCATTGAGTTTTTACTGCTGGCAGCTGCAGCTGAGTTGCAAATTATGTAGCTCAAGCTGGGGCTGTTCTTTCAAGACCTTGGCCACAGAGCAAGGCAGACCGAGGCAGAGAAAGTCCAAAAATTGCTTAAAAGATCTCAGATCTCCTTCTCTGTTCAAACTCTCCCATAGCACCATGAGAAACTTCCCACCACCTCTCCCAGCTTGGGCAGGTGTTTCCTATGGGGAGGTTTTGATGTCAGCAGATGGAAGAGCAGCTGAAAGGCAAGAACGGCTGTCCCGAGATATCTCAGTGGAAGAGGAAATGCCCTAAGAGAAAGCAAGTTGTCATCACACTGTGGCCTTTGCCAATTCTTATTAGAACCAGCTGAAATTTTGTCATGTAACCAATTTATTTCCTATTGAAAACACTGATTTATCAAAACTGAATTGTGCGGCCTGGAAGGATGGTTTCATTGGGTGCTCGGGGGTAGAGGGAGAAGATAATATTGTCTAATTTTTGACATTGTCTTGACAAGGGAAGACTTCCTCAGGCAAGCTGTACCAGAACAATGTGAAAAAGGGACGAAATTATGGGGGGCAATTAACAGTATTACCATAAAGCTGCAAATATAGGGAAAGGGAAACCAAGTCTCATTTCAGGATGGTTTAAATTGAGTGGAGTATGAGAACCACTGTGTCTTAGAGCCAGAGGAGACCTCCAAAGTCCACAGCTTTGTTCAGCTGTAGTTTTGTGGCTGTGAGTTACTCAATTTCTGATAATTACCTGTCTTATGAAAATCAAGTGTGGTTTCATTTGCTCTCAGTTGCCCAGCGGGTAGCAAGAACACGCCGCAGCTTTTTGTGAGACCTCAAGGTAATTCATTCTCATAAACACAGGGGAAAGGAAGCTGCCTTCACCAAGCACAGTAAAAAGCAGACTTTTGGGCAGTGACTCATTTAGCCACACAAGCCCCAAGTGGTTTTGCATGTTGGATTTGTGGCACATGGACCCTGTCCCTTCCAGACAGGAGTTCAACTCACAGCAGGAGGTGAAAACCACGACAAATGCATAGGTCTCAGAGACAAAAGTTTGCAAAGTTGCCAAGGGGAGGGAAAAATAAAAAGCCTTCATATTGGTTTAGAGACCAAACTACTTAAAACAAATATCCTAATCCAATGGAAATTATATGGTCCAGTCTGAAAAAAACCAGATTGTTTCCACTGTGGTGTAAGGAAAGGTCCTTCTTAAGCCTTCTCTTCATGAAAAATGAACTTTTAAAGTGTATTTCATCTTCTAAAGCAAAAACCACAGCCTTCCTTTCACCATTGTTTTTTTCATTTGTCTACTTCTCATCTAACATTGAAATTGAACGCAAATGCAGCATGCAGGTTGATTCTGATCCAAATAGCTTCAATTTTGGTAGTAGAGAATCTGCTTTTTAAACTGTATAACTTTTGGAAATTCTGTACATCTCTGTTTATAGGCTCCTTAATTTTGTTAAAATACGGTATTGCATTGAATTCAACGTTTTTGAAGGTCCAAAGAATTTCAGTAGGTGCAGAAGCAGCTTGTGACACTTGTCTGTTCATGCAGACCTTTCAGATTTTTTGTTACTGCAGTGAGAGTCACTGTTGTGCTCCCACAAAAAAATTGTTTGCAATATCTTCTTAAGGCTCCATACATTTTCTGTGCTTCACTTCTCCTGGAACAATTTTAAGAAAGGAATATTTGCAGTGAGTTCCCTGGGAGGGGCAGAAACACCTGCAGATTTTCCTTAGACCCCATTGATCTCACATGGAAAAACCTACAAAGTACTGAGCTCTCTGAAATTAGCACAGATTTGGTTGTGGGTTGGCTTGATATTGCAGAAAGTATTCCTTGGTGTAAGGAATAATGATAAATCCACAACTTCTTTTATGCCTCACTCTAATATTGCATGAATGGCAGCAGACCTCTCAAGCTGCAGATGATGTGAGCAATTCCTCAAGCAAGCACAGGTTTATATTTCTAAGTCCCTGTGTCCTGCTGATCTCAGTGACTTGCTGTGCCCTGCAGGATTCTGATGAAGAATGAACCTCTCCCTCACCAATGGTTGTCCACTGCTTTTTTTTTTTTATTATTTGCTTTTCCTCAGCTCTATACAGTTACAGTCGTGATGCAGAGCTCATTCACAAGCCTTGTTTCCTCCTTGCACCATTAATGATCTGGAAGCAGCATACATTTGAGGTTTTTTATTCTCTCTATGACAAAGTAAAGGTTTTCTCCAAGGTTTTTTGCCAGTCAGGTACCTAACATCCTCATGGACAAGCTGGCATGGAAGATAGCAGTGTTGTCATAAGATTTTTTAAAAGGCTGCTTTAAAACAAACAAAATCAGGCTTGCCAACACTTCTTCTGTCTCTTCAGAGGAGATGGAGGTTTGATTCCAGAGAATAGCAAAGGAACAGAAGATGGTTTCCCATTCTATTGTTCCTGAAGGTGAAATTCTGAGGTCAGGTCAGGTGGCTGATGATGTCTGAAAAACCAGAAGATTAATCTGTGAATATTGACTACTCAGGACAGAACTAGCAAGCCCAGAGCAATGCAGTTCTGGGCTTAAGGTTTATTTCTTAAAGCCTTTTAAATGTTATAGCTCATTCATATTCCAATAGAATTAAATATGTGATAATGTAGTGTTCTTAATTGCAGTCTTCAGAGTAATTCCTGCCCTTTCTAAAGAAGTATCCCTTTGATACAGAAATTATTAATGAAGAATTATAATTTAGAAGAGATAGTCATAGCCTTCAATCTGATGTGCATAACACCAGACCACAAAACCTTGTAGCTATATCTGCACTAGGAACTTAATTGAGTTTAAATAATAGTTTAGCTCATTTTCAAGTGACAGAAAGTCTTCCGTACTCTCAGTTAAACTGTTTCAATGGTTAATTATCTTCACAGTTAAAAATGTACTCTGCATTCCTACTCTGAGTTCACAAAACTTTGTTCAAGAATACCAAATCTCATTAAGCTTTGCTCTCCATAATTAAACAATTGTCTGTTTCCTAAAATCTCCTCCTAACACAGATATTTGTAGACCATGACCAATTCACCTCTTAGTATAGTCCTGGATAAACTGGATAGATCGGACTTCTTGTATTTCTGGTAGTGAGACAGGTTTTCCCTGCTGTAAAGCATGCTTGTAATGTTTCTCTGGTTGCTTTTGGACTCACACACAGGCTCTTTTAAAGTGTAGAAACCAGCACTAAGATGGTTTCTTCTTAGTGCTTAGCTTAGCTTCTTCTCATCTTCCTTACCAAGGAACATTGCTTCCCTCCTTTATTTGATAATTCCTCTGCTTAGAGGTTCAGGGCTGCGTTTGCCCTCCTAATGACAATATTAGATACTTACACACACTTGGGAACCTACATGCCCACCATCTATTTTAGCAGGACAGCTGCTTCGTTTGTGGTGTCCACATAGCCTTCTGCTCCAGATTGCAGTCATCTTAGCAAAACATTTGTTTCATCTAATATTGACAGAGGGCAGGGACAGATTTTGGGATCTTGGGAATTAGGAATTGCTGGCTGGGAGGGTGGGCAGGCCCTGGCACAGGGTGCCCAGAGCAGCTGTGGCTGCCCCTGGATCCCTGGAAGTGTCCAGGGCCAGGCTGGATGGGGCTTGGAGCAACCTGGGATAGTGGAAAGTGTCCCTGCCCATGGCAGGGGGGTGAAATGAGCTTTAAGGTCCCTTTCAAACAAGCCATTCCATTATTTTTTGATACTCTATTCCTAAGTGCCCATCTTATGCCATTTATTGGGTTCTGAAGAGACTTACAATCAAATACTGCCAGTAGAATTATTGCTCCTTTATGTCAAGGGCTGTGTACCAAGAGGAGCCAGTAATTACCTGAGGCTTACTGTCCTGACTCATTTCTCATCCAGCAGCTCCAGCATCTCAGACAGGCACTTGGACACACTTGAGATTCTTCACAGGTGATGCTCTGGCATCCCCTGAGGTCGCCTCTCATTCCAGCACTTCCACAAGGAGTGTGCCCACAGAGCGCCCCAAGTGCTGCCATGCCCCACCTGGCTTTCAAAAACTTCCAGCCCTCTGCAGACACCCATTGTGAGGGAGCAGCAGGAGGCAAGATCAGTAACATAAGTCACCCTCTGATTTCCTCTTTCTCTCCCTGAAGAGATCATTCTTGCCAAGAAAAGTACTCTGTGGGAGCTGGGTATTTACTGCTCTTTCAAGATCCAATTCTACTTGAGCTGACCCCGTTTACATGCTCCTTCTCATACCCACTTATCTGGCAAATTTCCCAAATTCTGTTGCAGGAGAATAAAGTCATCAGTTCCACTTGACTGTGCAATTGTTGGAAATCTGCAAAAATGCACGCAGCAGTGGACAAAAGAAAGGGTGAGGAGAGAATTGAGGTTCAGAACATTTCATGAAAGGCCTCCCCCACTTAGTGTCACTACTAACTCTACAACCTGAGGCAATTTATTAAGAGTTTGGAAAAGTGGCTCAGAGAGCTGGATGTGGAGATTTCCATTAGAAATAGATGACTACTTTAAAGGTTGCAATTGGATTCTAAAGAACAGGCTAGATGAAAATTGTGAGAGGTGAATAGCTACTGAATAATGTGGGCTGGGGGAGGGGAAGAAAATTGCCACCTACTTGAAATAAATGGCTCTTCTAAAATAATGGGGTTTAAACTTTAAAATTATTTTGTTCCATGACATGCAGAAGGATGTATTTATAGTTATTTTCAGCTTCTCCAAACAGGCAACATTTGCCTGGAAAATAATTTTCCATATAAAAATATGACAATGTAATTATCCTCTCTGGCATTTTCTACCTTTTGATGCTTTATTTATAATAATCCTTCATATTTTTCAGCAGTTTTAGCTATCTATATGAATTCCATCTGTGCTACAAGACAAAGAGGACATTAATAGGAACTGAGTCACTCCTCCCTCTTTCCACTAACTTCTCCTTTAAATTGATGAAATGAATGCTTGCCAGAAATAAAAAAGAGTATGATTGGCTAATATTACTAATGCTAATTCTGTTGATACTGACTTGCCCCAAAAGCCAGATTTTCAAGAGTCATATCAGGAGATGATGGACTGGTTTGTGGTTTTTTTTTTTTTTCTTGCAGGCCATTTCACAGTAGAGATTTAAGCCTGTGTGGTACAGGGAACATTTTTTTCAGTACACCCACATTTACCCCATGTACCTGGGTCTCACAGACTTTGGTTGCCTGCAGTGTTAGTTTAGGAATTCCCTGAAGCCTGCATTTCTTCTTCAGCCCCACTGAATGCAGGTCAAAACTTTGATGTCCAGTGACATCAAAGATTCTGAAGGCACATTTTGCGACCTTGAATCAACACTTTCCAGTGCTGAAATCATAATCCCATTAAATAATTAAGGTTGGAAAAGCCTCCTAATGTTGAGCCCAACCATTAATCTAACACTGCCAGCTCCACCACTAAACCATGTCCCCAAGTGCCACATCTACACATTTTTGAGCACTTCCAGTGACAATTCTTCTGGACAACACTTGACCAGCTGAAGTACACAGCTTTTCTTCCTGTTTCATGTCCTGCCCCCTCAGGGTTGGTAAAAGATATTCAAATTACGGATTATTTACAAATCTCCTCCCTGAATAAGCAGCATAAATCCCAACTGTTCAGAAGTGGGGTCTCAGCAGTAAAATATCCTAATATCCTAATGTTATATATAACTAATACCCTCTATAACTAATATCCTCATCACTGAGAATATGCAGGTCTGTGTCAAAAGGGCTGAACATGAGATTTTGTGTTGTGGAATGGAAAGACAGGAACCACTCTCCTGCCTAGTTGACAGATAACTACTTAGAAAGGATAAAGGATGGGCAAACGGGAGACCATTCCGTATCTTTTTTTTTTTTTTTTTCACAAATCCAATCAAATTCTTAGCCTCAAAGCAAATTTCTAGTCAGGTTGAAGACTGAGGACAGGGTGGTATAATTAGCCATGTCTCACCTATTTGAGTTCCTCATGATAATGATGGTCGACAGGATCATTTAGTATGTCCCTGTTACACCTCATTTTCAGCCCATTTAAGCAATTTGTGATCCTGCTAGCTCAGCTGCAGAACCTATGTTCATTTAAACACAAATGGAAGAAGGTGGAAAAAAGGACATAATCTGGGACGCCTTCCAGACAGCCATAGCCACTAAACCAAAGTGCCAAAATTAGGAGTGCAGTCACCATGGGCTCCTCTTAGTCAATGGTGACGAGGAGCCAGCAGGTGCTCCTGCTCTGGTGGTGATTCAGAAACTGGATGGTTAGCTTTCCTTCTTTTTACCTCTTGAACTCAAAAAGAAAATTCTGGATAAATATCTCCAAATTCCTGTTACTCAAAATAGAAAAACACCAGAGAGGGCAGCTGTTGGCATGAACTTGGAAGCATGTGCTCACAAAAAATAGGGTTCCTGACTTCTCTCTAGTCCCAGCCTCAACAATTCCTCCAAACAAGTTTATTCCAGATATTTTTGTTTTCACCTTTCCTTTCATTTCATCACTCTAGACTTATCCATCAAACATGAGTCACAATTTCAGTAGAAAAACAATTATCATTGGAACCCAGACTTTCTGGTGGATTTGCTATTAATTTAGCTAAATCGATAGGCAGAGAGGCCAAAAAAGCAAGATTACTCAGAATGATACATCCTGTTGAAGATGGAGAGAGGCAATGAAGAAATCATAGCAAGCCAAAATATCAATGATTGGTGACAAAGAGTCTCATACCTCTGTAAAGTATTCTTGTTTTCCTGAGTTTTATTTTCCTGGAAGGTTTAGCAAAATATAATCCTTCGCCCAAAGTATATGAATGTTGCTGCGCAATCATTGTTGCCTTTCTTTTTCCACTCACTTCTTTTACTGAAATAGACTGAACCTGATGAGTGGAAAGCACATTTTTAAAAACTTCTCTTTTCTTTTTTTTTTTCCACCCATACTCAGCAGTATAAGGATGCTGGGGAGGTAATCTGTGTGTCTGAAGTTATAAAAAGCTGAAATATCATTTATAGCAGCACTTGCATCATCTGGAGAGTGCAGGAGGAAAAGGATAAAGTTATAGGGCTGCACTGGGTGAAAAAAGAAAAAATCCTAACTCTACTACCACATGCCCTTCACAACATGTACAGATTTTCTGTGTCTGAGCCAAACAGCCAATCCTCACTTTTCCCACTCACACCCTTAGTCATGATTTTTCATCAAACTCTCTTCTCCTAGCTGATGATGATACAAGGAGATTGATTGCTGGATGAAATATGAAAGGCACAAATGATGCCAGTAGCCACAATTTTGCAGCTTGCTGTCTGGAAACCCAAACACTTGGCCTGTGTTGCAACTCTTCCTCTAGAGAGAAAAGAGTGAGAATCTCGTTTGGTGCTCCAGGCTCAGCTCCCACTGGCCCTGGAAACCTGATTCTGCAGTGAAAACTGGTTGGGAATTGTGTGACTTCAAAAGAAAATTCTAGTTTCTAAAACTGAGTCTATATATTTTCAAAATTTCTTCAGCCCCCAAATGGATTTTTTGTTGTGAAAGGAAAAACCTGATCAAGACCTTTAGACAGGAATTATGCGATCAGCTGGAAGAAACCACTGGTTTCTGGAATATCTCTAATATCAGGAATTAATTTTTGGTTTAAAAAGAAAATATTTATTCTAAAGGGAAGGAAGGCAAGGAAAATAATGGGGCAATTAGGCAGTTTGAAAACTAGGAGTAAACACTGCATCTCTCCGTCTGTGAAAGCAGCTGACCTTGATGGGGCTGTTCCCAATCTTTCCTGAGCATTTTTCCAGAATGAAGAGGTCTGTGGGAAAGCTCTCCCTCCACTGAGAGCAGGGTAGCTGGAAAGGAAAGAGATGTTACACCCACCTCCTATCTCCACACAGAACTGCAACACAGAGATAGATATACCCTTGTTTACTACAGGCACTGCAGAAAACTTCTTGACATTCGTCTTAAAGTAGCTTTTGGTTTTGTCTTCCTTAAAAACCTTGGAATGTGCCCATGTGAAAAGAGGGGAAAAGGAATTTTCAGATTTCTGGTGAAGAGGAGGGGTTTTTTGCAGCTTGGTCTGATTGAAAACTGGTGATGGCCCACAAGGTGTTAGCACATCTGAATTTTAACCCAAAGGAGAGGTTTCGTATCCCCAGATGTTACATAAGCTCAGAGGGAAAAGTGAGAGGTTGCCTCAGAGGAGATTTCAGATCAGAAGTTGATCATCAGATGGGGTAAAAAATTCTGTGATTAGAAAAGATAAATGTCCATTAGAAATATATTCACTTTAGGACCTAGAAACCATGAGGAAAAGGGAGGAGGAAAGAAGTGGGTAGGTGTCAAGTTCTGGTTTTGCCGTGCAGTTTTAAGACTGGTGATGAAATATCACAGAAAAACATGTCTAAACAGCACCTTATACCTAGGAAGGAACAGAATTGAAAAGACCAGAGGATGAGGATTAGTCCTGGGAGTTCAACTCTCCATGGTGATTGACGGTCTTAGATCAAAAAGGGCAAAATGACAGGTCAAGGGAAAGAGAGGCAAGGTAGGTGTGAAGAGTCAACAAGCAGGAAAATAAATTCTGCTGATTTCTGTAGTATGCAATTCACATCCTGATATAAATACATGCTAACAACCCCTGTCCCTTGGAGAATGTTAAGCAGACTGTAAAGAAAAAAATGTATGGTCAGCAGCACTTCAAAGTCCTTACTCAGAAGAATGCACTAAATCTGTGGAAGAACAAGAATTTGAATCCGCAGCCTTGAACAAAAGTGTGTCGACATTGTGTAGCACCTCAAAGAAGCACATCTCAGTCAGGTTTGAGGACAAGCATGAGCTTTTATCAGCATTCAAGGCCAGCTACTAAAAACTGTACTTATTGCAGATCTGCAATAAAAAAGAAAAAAAAAAAAAGAGAGAGAAAAGGAAAAAAAAGGCAGTTAGCTATTAATATTTGGTGACTCCAGAAACTGGTTGGCTGAGAAAGGGATGATTCTTCTTAAAATCAGTCTTCTCAAAATCACAAATCTTAAAATAATTTGTGGCTCTTGAATAGAAATAAAAGTCTACCTGGCTGCGTAAACGCTGATCAATTTTATTCAGGAAAGAATTACTTACTACAAATTCCAGCACGAAGCTGTTGTAGTCAGCCACATAAACTGCCATCCAAGCCCTAAGCCAACACCACTCCAGACCTGATTCTTTCATTTTAAACAGTAAAACCACTGTTGTAGAAAGGAAATCCACTGTTGGGCAATTTGTTCTCTTGCCACATGCATTTCGGGTACAAAATAGTCAGCGGCACTCAGACATTAGGAAAACTCCAGAGAAAGTTAATACAGATGATTAGCCCTAAAGGGGTCATAAGATGATGAGAAGCTGAGTGAATTAAATTTATTTCCCTTAGTGTGAATTGGTGAAGTTATGTTGAGGTTTACAACATTTGTGCTCAGAGATCTCACTGCATCTGTGTAATGCGAGGGATGTGGGGGGGGGATTAGTTTGGACAGACAGCAAATTGCAGGAGGGAGGGAGAAGAGGATATATGAGGTCCTTTTATTTCATTTTTCTTTTTCACTGCTAGCTGATTAAGGAAAGCAAGGGCATCTAGGATTCTACATTTGAAAGGCTGCTAGATGACTGCAAGAAACATTAGGCTGCTTGAAAATGTCAGCACTTTACACTTTATGTAGGACTGAACTGATTGCTATGGTGAAGAGAACATAAGTGATTCAAAGGTGAACCAGAGGTCTCCGTGTTAGAGATGTGAATATCTAGCAGGATGGGGGAAGGGAGCCTGGATCCATAAAATGCTGAATTCTTTCTCGTCTCTGAGCAGGGTCTAGAGTGATTTGATGTATATTTTAATTTTTGTATGAATTAAGGAGTAACTTGGAAACAAAAACGCCTTTAATTTGGAATTAGATCTGGAAAGGGACATAACAGAGTCCTGCAGCTTCTTCAGGCAACATCTTTATCTGAGAAAAAAAAACTGGCTAAAGAGCAAAATGGGTCTTGCTTCCTGAGCAGGAAAGGGAGCTGCAACAAAGCTAACTCAGGGCCACTAACACTGGGTCAAATGCTGATGTAGGACAAGCTGTTTCCCTGTCCCGGGCATTAACAGGTTAATAACCACCCTGATGCTTTCCTGTGATTTGTTCTGATCTGTTGGAGCACAATAAGCTATAAATGTTAAGGTTTTTCTCTTGGGTTTAGGGGGGCAGGCCTCATCCCGGTTAAACGCAGTAGTTTCAGACTCTTCACTCTGATTTCCTGGGGTTCCATGACAGAGCTTGGCCACTGCAATGGGAACCATCCTGCTTGTCTCAGATAAACACCTCAGGACACATTGCACTGCCTTTTGAAGGTGCTTTTCTTTAATGACCACAAAAAATTAAACAACAGAATTCTATCTCTAGGCATTAGGTGGGAAAAAAAAGTCTCATCTGGCTTCTTGGTTAACCTATGGGAAAGAGTATATGCTTTCCTCATGTAGATTTACTAAATATATATAATCTTTAAAATAATGAGCTCCCAGCTGGGATGCATTATGTGAATTATTTTTTTCAGAAATCATAGGATGTTATGTTTTGGGAGGGACTTTAAAGATAATTCTTACTTCCAAACACCTGTAAAAGAGGTGAAAGAGAACCTGTATTTGGCTTGTAGTGGGGGGTAGAAAAATAAAAGACAAGGTACATACTCTGAAAATAAAAGATTTTTCACCTGGGATATAATTAAAATAAGCCCATGGTCAGTTTTTGGCTTCCACTTTGTCTTTCTGGAGACTATTGTTTTTAACATCTTAAAAGAAAAGGATTAAATAAAGCAGGATGTGGAGAACATGCATTAAAAATTTCACTGTGGTTGAGACTATAGACTTGTAGGGGAAGTAACATGATCATAATTTAATAGTTATAATTATTCCTTTTTTTTTTTAATCAATATCTGTCAGGACACAAAATAAAGCTCTTTGAGGACCTATGTGCTGCCTAGATTTCCATCATCCAGAGGGGCAGACAGCCTAATGAAAACTCCAGCATCAGACAGTGTAAGGGATGGTGAATGTCTGTGTGTTTATCCCAAGGATAGATTGGGCTCTGTGGCCCTCATTGATCATGACATGTTTGGGGGGTGTTACCTGCTCTGTCTATGTGCCCAGATGAAAAATCAGCTTTGATCAGGACTATGCGCCGTGGGATGGCATCCCTGAAAGGAAAACATCTCAGAAGGGAGAAGAGGTCAGGGTTTCCCTGCAAAACAGGATCCTGGGCTACACACATATCCAAGATCCCAGCAGTCGGGTCTCAGAAGGATCCATGGATGAAGGGCTGACGGATGAAGACCTGGAGAATCCAGCTGGTGCAGTCAGCTCCTGGCCAGATGTGCTCATTGAAGCCTCTCAGGCTGACTTTCAGGATTGATTTCAGGGAATGCTCTGAATCAGTGGCACTGACAGCTCAGCCTGCACCAGGCTGTCCGCTCAGCTCCACAGGATGGGTCTTCCCAGTCAGGAGCTGCCAAACTCCACAGCTCTGAACCAGGCCCTACAGGGTCACTAACCTGGGTCATTTTGCCTTTAAGGACTCCTGTGATTTTTTGCTTTAGGGATTTAAGAGGTAACAAAAGATTAAAAGAGAAGCCACTCTGGTTTCTCTCAATGAAAATCACTGAGACTTCCCTCCACAGCAAGTTCTTCCTCACTGTGACATCTAGGCTAGGGCAGGTACAGGGTAGTGTTGGGAACTCCTTATGTAGGTGCTGAGAGTTGCTCAAGACAGGAAAAATTCTGCTGTCTGGGGAACAGAGCCCTGCCAAAGTGCATGGCTAACTCCCAGAATCTCTGCTGTGTAGCAGGCAAGGGCAGCAGCAAGTACAGGGTAGCACATGGGAGACCATCAAAGAGAGGGCTTTTAAAAAGTCTGTTTGAGACGAATTTACTACTCAGATCTCTAGGGCATTAATTGGTTCCACTTTTACTGTTTCCCATCAACTAACCATCTGCAGGCAACACCTTTTAACAACTTGCTGTAATACATTTACTGGACATTTTGTCATTGTAGTATATTTGAGATATCAGAAAACAGCTGGTAGAAGGCCATAAACAAAGACTTTATTACATATTGTTTATCATCACTTTAGTTTTGGAAGGCTAACCTAGAACATTAATGCACAGCAACATCAAGATGCATCTTTATTGTTGCCAGGAAGGCTAAAGGTTACTTCACTAATAATATGCAAATGGAGCCTTTTACTGCACATAATGAATAATCACTTTAGATTAAAGACAGAAATTTCCTTTAGTAGTGCTTGCAATAAAACCTTTTTGCATGAATTTAATAATTAATTTAAGGAATTATCACTTCACTGAGCCTGAATACATTATTTATTAAATGTAATTGAAGTATTTATTAGGTGAGTAATAAATGATGGACAACAGCAATGGGTGGTTTCACTGTTTATAAAATAGCCCCAGCCTGTGATTACAAGAAGGGATGGTAGCCTTCCTGTATTGTTATAACACATAAATTATCTGCAGGAAAACAGATATAATTGCTTGCACTACTTACTGCATTTTCCTTGCTATTTAGTTCTCCTTGGATACAAAAAGAGGAGAGTCAGAATTTTGTTACCACAGACTACATTAGGCTGACAGTCTGCACTCTGTTTATGCATGATCTTTTTATTTCTAACTCTGGACTCAAGTAAAATTTAGGTTGCTAGTGTGCCTGTCCAGCATTTGACAGTCCCAGCCTACACATAAAGTCAGAGCACTGGTAGCAAGTAATTTACACATCAGAGCCTTCAGATGAGAGCAGCATTGACTTACACTGACAGCAACAACAGCACAGCTCCTGAGCAGCTTCAGTTTAAGACGAATTCATTAGAATATAATGAATTTAATAGCAGGAGGATAAACAGGGAGATCAGCAATACCAGCTGTCCTTTCATGTTTCTGGAAGAGCCTAAAACTGGATGCTGCTGGATAAACTACTCAAAAACAGCAAGGATGAAGTTGGTCTAAAAGTCTCTAAGCAGCATCATGGGGCTTAGGAAGGCAAGCAAATCTCTCTGTTGGTAACTACTCTGTTCACTCCTGGCCATTTGGCCTAGAAGGTCAAGCTGGCAATTTTGATATTAATTGTTATTCAACATATGTGTTTAAAAAGACAGTCCATCTCATCCAATAACCTACAACCAACTTGTAGAAGAATTGCATAAATAATAGAAATTATTTTAAGAGGTACTCTTTGTGGGAAAAAATAAAATTTACTTTAATCCACACTACTTAAGAAGTTTAAGTTTCATGTGGAAAGATAGTTCAGTTTCTGGGCTGGGTTTTTTGTTTTAAAAAAATGCTGCAATTTTTCACTTGTAATAAAAGGCCCAATTTCCATTCTAGTTTTGGTGGAAAAACCTTGACTCTGTGATATAAAGCCATAAAGGGCAGTGTTTGCATATGAAAGACCACGGTGTGTGTGGTTTGCCCTGCATGTATTCCACCTCCTTGTCCCAAAACATATTTCCAGATCCAGAAACAGATTAAAAGGAGATCTCAGCTGAAATGCAGTTTCTAGGTGCACTCCTCTTGCTCTCTCCAGTCTAGGAACAAAACCCTGAGCTTGAAGAACTAGGAAGATCACATAAATATTTGAAAACTGGTGGGGTCAGTTTGGACCCAAGAGTTCTGTCAAGAAATTCCAAGGTTTACTAGGAAGAAGAATTTTCCAAATATATTAAATATTTGAGGTTTTTCCTATATCAAAAAATTACAAAACAGCAAAACAGATTGAAAAAGTTTTTCTTTGATGACAAAAGGCCTCTGCCCACCTAAGGCACAGACCATCTTCTTATACTCAAAACCACACGAGCTTAAAACAGCACACTTACTCATATTTTAACATATTTTCTTTAACAAATATGAAGTTAAAAATAGGCTGGTATAACACACTACCTAACCAGAATTTTAGCAATACCCTGAATCACTCCCAGATCAATTGTCTAAGATTAAGTGAAAGTCACATTTTGTGTCTATAGAACTTCCCTGTCATATCCTGCCCGCCTGTATTTTAAGTAAAAATTAAAGAATATCCTTTGCTGGAGGTGACCCACAAGGGGTCCAGAAGATATCCTGGATAACCTACAAATAAATATAACCAACAAATTTCAAATTGTACATCCTAGAACAATAGAATTAAGATTGGAAAAGACCCCTGAGGTGATGGAGTCCGGCTGTTAACCCAGCCCGGCCATATTCACTGATAAACCATGTTTCCAGGTGCCACACCCCATGCTTTTTTTGATACTTCCAGGGGTGGGGATTCTATCACTTCCCTGTTCCAATGCTTGACCACCCTTTCAGAGAGGAAGTTTTTCCTTAAATCAATTCCACTGCACAGATTTAGGAACACAGTCCTCTCCGCTTAACAAAGGAAAAGTTTTTGGTAACTTTATAGGAAATGACATGCAGAAAACCTGTGTGAGAAGCCATCCAGTCTTGTGAGCATGTACATGTCAAGAACAGAACCACTCTTGGTGGTTCTGTGGCAAGACTGGACATTTTCCTATCAGTCATCTCAGTATTTGCATTCCTGAGGGACTTCCATGGTGTCTGTATTGCTGCCTCAGAGTAAAAAATTGTGGGTGGCATCTACAGGGAAACCTGCAGAAAGTGTTAGTAACTGTCTCTGGTGTTGCAGCCTATGATGTTCCTTTTATTTCCTTTTATGATTCTCAAGTAATAATTAGAGTAATTGTGAATAATTAGAAATGGGGACTGATTTTCACTCCACTGTAATGGGAGAAAAGGAGAATGAAGGTGTGGCAATAGATAGCAGCCTTTCTGATTGTCCTTAGAAAACAGGTCTTTTTTACCTGTTTTCTGTTACCCCTGTAAGTAATCCCTACAGTCAGTTCTCTGAAACACTCAGCTTTTTTCCTGCTGGAATTTTTCCATGTCACTTTTTTTGTTTTCGTTTTAATCTACTAGATTCAGACATCTTATAACAAAAGGGTTAAATAGCTGCTCCAGAGTTAACTGCCTTTATCTTCAAAATCTTGTAAGATATTCTGCGTGAAGAAGCTGATCTTCCTTCCCCAGCCCTCTGGAAGTCTGACAAAGGCAAGGGAGTGTGCTGGGTAAACTTTTCCCCAGTTTTCACCGCAAAACCTCTCAACCAGCTTAATTGATTCTCCCACTTGGCTGCACGGTGCAAGAGTTTGGTGTGTTAAGTTTATACATGTCTATAAAAGTGAAGGAGTGGTATACAGGAGACACGTGCGACTTGTGGTCCATTATCATGATTATTAACTTCTCTGAAGCCCTGTAATGAACAATCTGTCATTTACAAGCTTGTGGTACATCATGGTTTAATGTACTGGGTATTTCTGCGTTGCTAAAAAAGCTAAGTAACAACCCATTATGCTGCCGTCCCACCACAAGAGATCTGGACTGCTCCTGGAGGGAGGGATAACAGGAATCTCTGAGTTTTCAGGATGTCTTCTGGATCTGTTTCTTGTAATAAAGTGTCCTCACACCCTGAAAGTCTTAGCAGAGCAGCTCAGGTCCAGCTCAATTTTTTATTTATGTGTGGCAGATGCATGCCTATCTACTGTCATCCTCTGGCCCATTGTTGTAATTTATTGCCTGGAAAATTTATTTCTGCTAACACAGGAGGACTTGTGTTTTCAGCTGTATGTCCAAGAATTACTTCTGAGGGTTTCCTCAGATGGCTTTGAATGGTAGGTTGGACTTTTCTAGTGATGCTGAGTTGTGGAAAAGTCTAGTACCAGTGCCAAATTACTTTTGAATCCTTCCTGTCTTACACTGGCTATCTGTAAGTAGTCCTGAAAACATTCATGCTGCAAGAATCATCCTACCAAGCCTGGTTTTTACCATTCTGTCTCTATTTTCAGAAGTTTAGCTCATCTGATCACATTGGTGGCTACAAAGTTATTTTTGCTGATTTAAATTTGTTATTCTTGGCCAGATTTCAGAGGTTTTTCATTAGTAGACAAAAATTGCTCAGTGAACATGTTGGACACTTTATGTATCAGAAGGAAAATCATATAAAGAATGGCATTTTTAAGGGCATGTCCATAAATAATTTACCATGGGCTGCAAAATTATTTACAGTCAATAATCTAATTCTTACCAACTCAAACAAATAAATGGATGATATAATGTAGGTAGCATCTTTTATTGATATTTTTATCTCCATCTTTATCAGATGTCACTTTCTGTCAGCAGCAAGCTTAAAATATCTACTTATAATTTCTGAATCTTTTAGCACTGTTTTATATTAACACCTTTCAAAAAATATTGACCTATTCATAATCTTCACTTTTTATAGTCCAATAAATGCTTCTAAAATCATCTACACTTGCTTTTTCTGGGATATTTATAGGGAAACTTGTACCAATATGTCAAACTCCCTGACAGACTTTTCCTTAAAGCAGACATAACAATGTGGTTTTGTCATTTAAACTCATACTCAATAAATAAGAATTTTGGTTATAAATTTTAACATCAGGCTGCTGTTAATGCTTAGTGCACACTCAAAGTAATTAAGCTGCATCAATAATTCCAACTAAAAAAATGTGTTTCTGTTTTCTTCTGCTTTCATGTCTGGAAAAATGATGATCAGTTGTTTTGGTTAATAAGTAATTTTCTCGTTCGAATGGATTTTCAAGGAGTTTTTATCCTATATGCATGCAAATATTTAAACCATGCCCAAATTTTGGGACCATAGGGTGGTCTAAGGATATATGACACATATTTGTAATTATTACTGATTTCCAGTGTCTACATATGTGTGTGTAGCTGTGTCTAAATAACCCAAAGCAAAAATGCATTCAAAGGCTACTCAGTAGTTACAAATAAGGCTTTAAAAGTCACAGATCTTAAATTAAAATGCTAGGCCATGATGCAGAGTCAACAGTAACAGAGGTGAGCAAAAACATCCCCTCACAAAGTACAGTGTAAACAAAATGATTAGCAACCTCCCAGTCTCAAAATAAAAAATAATAACAACCTTGATTCATAAAACAAACAGACCTCCTTTGGCTCCAAAATAAATACCAGCTTGTCAGACTGTTTGACTATATGAAGCACCTGGCACGCTCTTGATGCTCTCCAGGTTGTAAATTATAATGAGAAAATTTCACAGACCTGAGCTCAGTGACCCATGTGGTTCTCTTCATCTCTGTGTTCCTGTGATTAACTATTCAAACAAGATCCACAGAACCTGGCCTAACTGATCTGCTTATCTTCAGATGCTCAGGAATACCTCTCCATCTGTTTTCAATGCATCCATCCCCGTGGCACCTGGGGTAATTAAGCATTAAAAGTGCAGGCAGGACTTCAGTTAGCCCGCTTGAGCTATTGCAACCTGAGCCTCACTTCAGAGCCCAGCCTTCAGATCTGCTTAGGGGTGGGCTCCTGCCTTTAATAAAGCTCATGGCTTAGCCCAGTTTTCAGATGCTGAAGCCCTTTAAGGTTCTGAAGTTCAGGGGAGATGATCTCCATCCAGGAGTCGGGCAGGTCACCTGCGCTGCCTGGAGAGAGTCTCTGTGTCAGGGATCTGTGATTTGGGCACCAGTTAGGTGTCCAGACATTCTGTATCCTATAAGAAATTGAAAGACAGATGTTTAAACACCATCAAAATCCCAGATGTCTAAATTCATATGAAGATCATTAATTTTATTATTGCGGAAGACATCTCCAAATTCCGATTCTCTTTTACAGACTCAACTCTGCGCAAAGCAGGTACATGCAGAGCCCCTGTACCAAAGGGCTAGGCAGTGCAGGAGGCAGACTGCCACAAGGGAAGCTGCCAAACTGCCAGTTAAGACCTTTGCACACCCTTTTTTTTTTTCCTTGCTTATAATTCAGAAGAGGCGTTTGTTAGAGAATGTTTCTTGTCTATTGAATATAGAGTAATTTTTGCCTGCCTTATTAAAGGGGACTTTCCTACTCTACCTCCTTATGTTCGCATTCCACCACTTGTCTTCACTTACCACTTTGTCACTGGGACATTTGAAAAGATAAAAAGAAAAGAAAAAAGAAAAAACAAGAGAGAGAGTGAGAGGTCCATACCGCTTTCAGGAAGAAAAGACTTAAACAGGCTGAGAATTAGTTTATACATTGATTTGTCTTTTATGTTGTTTAGAAACCCTGGACTGTGAGACAGGATTTTTTGTCATACATCGTGCACACTCTCACACTGGAGCAGCCTGTATTTGACCTCTTAATCAATCTGTGCCAGTGTAGGGAAAAAAGAGGGAGATACAAGATAGCTTATATAAACGCCAAGTTGGCTGTGTTCCTCTGAACCATCTGCACTTCTAGCCATGGTCAGACTAAACGTCTGCTAATGGCCTCCTTCTTCTATGATCCATTTATATGGCCCTCTTTCTCTTTTTTCTTTTTCTTTTTTTTTTTTTTTTTTAAGTGAAAAACAAATGGCATTATTGGACTTGCTCCGCTTCAGTGCAGCTGTGAATTTCAGGCCTAGAAAGGCAGCCAAGGAGAAGACAGAGAGCAAAGCCTTTCTGCTTAGAGAAGCAAGGCCAAAACTGCTGATTTGGCTTCATTATGATACATGATATAATTTTTTTTAATGTATAAATTTTAATATGGTCCTTGGAGGACAAATTTCAAGCTGATGCTTTTTCCATTTCTTTTCTGTTTCTACCACCCTTTAGAAGCAAAGTTTGTTGGAAATATTCAGGGTTATAATTACTGGACCTTGTAAATTTTTAGCCCATCTGCAGATAGGATGAAACCTTAAAACTAAACAAATTATATGTGGCTGATAACATGGTGGCCAGGATTGGCTTTCTGGAGGAGTAGGTTTTGGCCACAATCAAATGTATTCTCAGTAGTGCTTTGGTAATAGGGAAAGGTATATTTTGTGAGAAATACGAGAGAGGAAGTGGAGACCAGCCAGAAAAACAAGACCCTGAGTGCAGCTGAGATCTCCAGGTACTGCTACAATATAAATGACAACTAATCATTATTCCTTAAAGCTGCATGTGAATCTTTAGTGCTTCCTCTTAGAGCCTGGCTTTTTGTGATGTTAATTTTCCCTATGGCCAAAAGACTGAAATAGTCAAGTGTTGACTCCTTGTCAGCAGCACTGACACACACATCTGTGAGGATACTACCCAGGCTTGCTTTTCCCAGGCTGTGTGAGCGAGGCCCTGCTCTGATCTGGAAATCCCAGAGCTGTCAGTGCAGCCCTGGGCCAAGGTCAGACCTGCAAGAGCCTCCTGAAGGGTTTCTCCTCCTGCACACAACCCACCCCTCTTCTCACCGTTCTCTACTGCTTTGTCAGGAAAAAGAGGGAACTCAGGGGAAACAAGTGACTGTTTAAATTAAATCAGTGCACTGATGTGTCCCATTTCAAATGAAAAAGGTATCAAATAAAAAGGGGATAGTAAGTTCCATCAAAAAGGCAGATAAGAAACTCTGAAAGATAAGATTTCAGAGTTTCTCTGTGTCTAAAAACCAGTATGTATATGTGGACCACCTCTCCTAAAATCTGCTTAGGATCTGTGACTTAATTGTGATTTAATTGTGACCTATGATTTAATATTTTAATATACTCACACCTCCATAAATTTCCCTGGTAAATTTCAGGACTCAGACTTTCAAGGGTACCAATGCTTCACTGAAAATCTCTAATAACTGGGTTTCTATATATTTTGAATAATCTTGACTGTGAGTCTTGAATCAGAGCCCCCAAGTCTGTATTTCACAACTTACACAGGAATTCTAATTTTCAAAGGTGCCCAGTACTTAATACCCTTTCACTGAGGTCAGCAGAGGGTGTGATGTGTCCAGAGCACACCACAGGATGGTCTGAGCCCTGTCTGCCACTTGTTATGTCCAGGTGACATAAATCAGCTCTCCCATGTGTTGCACTCCTCCTTGATGCCTGATTATTTGAGTGCAAAATCCATCCCTCTCCAACAAAATCACGAACAGAGGCAATCAGCACAAGGGGCTGTCCTCAGATGAAGGTCTCCCTAAAGTCAATTAACCTTTCAGAAAATAAGCTTTTTACCCATCTCCTCTTTGCCATGAGGCACCTCTGTAAGTTTGTGTGTGTGTGTGTGTGTGCATGACCTTTTGGATGGTCTGATTTTCTGGGCAAAAAGCCAAATGCTGCACATCCTTCCCAGCCATGGGGTGTTTCAAGCCTGGGTGAAGAGACAGCAGATTAGATCCATCCTTTGTGTCATGGCAGATCCTGACAGCTTTGGCACGGGGTAGAGTTTGTGTTTGGAGCTTCTTAAAATTGGAAGTAAGAGGAATGAATGAGGCCACTTTCACCTCTCCACATGCCAAGCCCTGATTAGAGGTGGGCACGAAGGGGCTCCCAGACATGATGGGAATGGGGCTGGTTGAGCCAGAGCTAGCTGTGCCTTTCTGGGGCAGGTGTGCATCTCCCAGCAGACCCCAGCCTGACATCTATTCATGAGCTGCTCCCCCCAAAATCTCACCTCTGAGGCCCCCAAAGCCAGGTCTGAAAAACGCGTTCTTCAATTTAAGCCTGAGTTCAAAAGAACTAAAACAGCTACAGAAATCTCAGTGTGTAGGGTGCTGAACTAAATTGCCAGTATAGCTTGGAATTTTGAGGCGAGCTGTGCCTCCTCTTCCTCTGTTCTGCTGAAGCTGCAGGCACTGATTTATATGTGCAGGCAGATTCTACTTGTGAGCAAAATCGAGCAGGCTCACATCGCCAGGAATAACAGCATTACTTTTAATGGAAAGAAGCCATTCGTGACCCAAAGCTCTGAAATAGTTCCACACAATGTGTTGAATACATAAAGTCTCAGGTTTCCTTTGAAAGAAAAATGTTGGGGGTTTTGTTCCAATCCTACAGGAAAAAGAAAAAGGGGGAGAGAATTATTTTGTTATGCTTTCTCCTCCCTGTGAAAATCTTCATTGTGGAAGCAGCAGGTACTGGTTAAAAAAATTCACTATGAATATCAGTATGAATTATACAGGAAAGTTAATTCTTGTCAAAAAACAAAATTACAGCTCATAAATAAGTAGTGTCAGTGCAAAAATAATCAAGATCTGCAGCCAATCACTGGCTTTAGTCATTGAAAATTGGTAAGTATAATGGATTCTCTATTTTATTTGAAATAATTTATCCAACAGCCCAGGTTATAGGTCACGCACTCACAGGAAAGCTCACAGCGAAAACCATGAATCTGCTCTTTCATAAAGAAATGTTTGACCAGTTCTCTTACAAAAACATGGGGCTAGGGCTAAAATCATGAGCCCTGTCTGTATGCACCAGATACACTCTGGCCCTGATCATGTACTAAAGAATTCAACAAAAAAATATGGCTCAGCCACTTTGTGGAAGAGGTCCTGGGCTAGGCTTTATGTATTTCCTTTCCCTTTTTAATATTCTTATACAAAGCTTTATGCTATGAGATTTGTAATTGCAACAAAGAGGATTAATTTAATATCAATTTTGCATCTGTGTCAATACACGTCTCTCAAAATATAAGAAAAACCTACTACTTGGATCAAATCCCAAGGAACATATAAATCAGTGTGGGCAGCTCAGAGAATATTGGAGGTGCCACAATATGAAATGTAATGAAGATTAATAAAGAGACAAATGCAGGAAAAAATGCATAAAAAATAAGTGTTGTGCCATGGCACAAACTGAAGGGAGCATTTGTTGATTTGAGATTTCTTCTTTTTTGTCCCCTACAGTGCAATTCATACAGTCTTATAATTACATACCCCATCACATGAATAAATAAACAGGTGCCGTCACCTGAGTGACTTTTGGATCTCTGGGTCTGTAGACAGCTCCTCCATAATATTTTTTCTTGAGAAACTTCTCATGAATACCATGTAAACCCATAAACAGTCCTCAAATGAGGGTGGTATTTCATGTCAAAATGCAAGAAACAAGACAAATATTTTCTCATCTGACCACAGTAAATAGTCAGGGCACCACAGTGAGGATATAGTTGAAACACAGGTATCTGTATAGGACTTTGTGTAAATATACAAAATGGTTGTTCCTTCTTTCACAAATGGCTGATCCCATAGTTTAGAATAAAATAAATGTTATAGGTGCGTAGCCAGTTTGTAAAATCATAATACTTTTTGGTAAAGAAAGGAATAAAAACAACCCATTTCAAAGCTTCTGAGGGTCTGTTTCTATAAATTAGATTGTTTGCTGCTGAATATTATACTAACACTGTACTAGTAGTCAAAACTCAAGATAAAAAAAATATGAGCTTTTCTCTATCAGTAGTTTTTTGGTTTTTTTTTTTATCAAATTTAATTTATTTGCTGAGGACTCATGTCCTCTTTATAGATTGAAAGCAGGTGAAAGGGGAAACAAAAAAACCAAGACAATTTAGCTCTTCTTCCTCAAGCCCAAACCCTGCTGATGTGTTTTCATCAGTCATCCCCAACTCCTCCACCTTAGGAATGATGGAATAAATTGTTCCTGGTACTGCAGTAGCTCACAGAGACCCAGCTGCACTGACTGTGCTCAGTGCACACTTGAATGTGTGCTTTCCCTCCTGAGCCAAGCTGAGAAGATAACGATAAAATTCTCAATGGGTCATTTATTTAAGAAATTAAACATGAATCTTCCAGTCCAGTGTTGACTGGATCCATTAGCCCTGTTTTCACCTGTGTGTTGGAGATGTTTTGAGACCTTAAAGAGATGTTTGTGTACTCAGCTTATTACTGAGATCACTAACAAATTTGGCAGAGTCTATTAAGTGTTCAGGTACTATGGTAATTAGCTCAGTCTGAAATCCTCACCAGATGAAAAAGTGCAGCAGAATGACCTTTTAATCCCCTTGCCTTCATTTCAACATCTTATCAGCATTTCACAGTTCCTTCTTAATATGTGACAGTGTGGAGAATTTCATAATTCATTTCAGCTATTGAATCCAAATGTGAAATTACTGGAGGAATTCTCACAGACACTTCATACAGAGAAATTTTGCATTTTGAGGCTTGAAATGGGTTCATCTATGAAAACCACTTCTAATGACTCAGGTGGTGTCAAACTCACAATGAGCAGAGTGGTTCTGTCCCAGCAGAATACAGTACACGGTGTGGCTAAACCATTCTTGACATTACTCCCTGTAATTTAGGATGAGTCAGAGACAGGCTCTTCTCCTCTGTCAAAATCAATGTCTGAATCCTTTTCAAATGGTCTTTATGTTCTTTGGAGTGACTCCTCTCCTCCCACAGGGTTTGCTGGCAGCTTGGTCGGAGTTTGAAGCACTTTAGTAAGGTCCCCCCGCAGTGCTGTTGCTCACAGGTATTGGTCAGGGACGTGGTCTGCCCTCAGGAAATCTTTTCAGAGAGCAGAGGGGTCAACAGGAGACACATCAAGGTTGTGGGGGTAGAACAAGGCAGTGGTGGTAGCTCCTCTTTGGAGATTTGATCTCTACTTCATGCAGAGAACAGCCTCATGCTGTCAACCCAGAAGACAGTCAAGAGCTATTTCACCAGCCCTGCTGCATTTGAGACCGTAACTTGGATTTAAATTTGTAAATGTTGAGCTTTTGATTGTATGTCAATATTTCCAGAGTGTTTGTAGAGTTTGTAGAAGCAAGAGAAGACAAACTTGCTCTTTAAGGGAATTTCTTGTAGCTTTCCACTGTGTTTTTTTTTCCTATGTAAGACAAGGCTCATCAACCATTTTAGGTGAATTGTTATCAGTTCAAGAAAAGAGATGTTTAGGAATAGCTGTGAGGAGCAGCAATCTGGAATTTTGCTGATGAAACCTAAAAAACCTGGTCTGCATGAGTAGAGTCACCTGGTCTACCCCTCTCTTTGGAGAAATATCCTGAATTCAACACCTCCCTATTGATGAAAAGCTCATCCTAATGTAGCACCAAAAAATATCTGAAAAAATAAGGGTGTCTAAAACCTCAGGTTACCTGAAAGTCTTGAGTTTTAAATGCATCACCCTCCTGAATATAATCATTGTCTAGTAGATCTGATGGGGAAGATTCAACACAGTTGAGTATTTCTAGCATGGGGTCAGCCTCCACCAGACAAAAAGAGATGTGGGCACTGAAGGGTGTCTTCAAAAGCAAAATACAAGTGGATTTTTTTCAGTTCTGAACAAATTATTGTGCAGTGCAATATTGCTGTTACAATTAAACTTTGGGGCCTGAAACCTCAGAGTATAAATGCTGTGGATTTCACCTGCTTGTAGATAGTGTTTTCCTTTTCCTGGAACCTGGTTATAGCAATGATAGATAGAGAGAGATACTCCTGTGATTTATGTCATAGCTGCCACCACGATATTTGATCATTTGTGGTGGGAGGCATGGATGCCAGTAATCTAAGAGTTACTTAGATTCCAAATCCTGTAAAGTGTCGGCAGAAATCTTATTACTCCATTAAGCTGTTTTATACTGTATGGAAAATAGGCATATCAATCATCTTCAGTTAAATATTTAGAACTCATGTGATATTTAAAAGAACAATGATCTTTAAGATTTAAAAATAGTATACCCACTTAATCTATTCTGCATTCCCATAGACTTGGAGTTACACGGCAAGAAAAATTGTCCCCGTGATTTAAATCCACAGCAGGGAGAACTAAAATTAACACAGTGCTGGAGGTTAGGTGAAAATAATCTGCATGCACAATGGAGCTGTGGTCTATCCCAGAGCTTTGTGCAGCCTACCAGAAACAAAGATGAAATGAGGGAGTGGTGGGTGGTGCAGTAGGAGGAGGAATGGTGCTGTGGGTGCTTGTCACTCTCTTCAAGATGGCAGAATTCCGTGGGGTTTGAAACCTTTGGGCTTCCTTTGCACTCAGGGAAACCAAGGCAATTAGGCAACAGGGAAAGACTGTGTGGGTGTGCACAGAGGATGGTGGCAAATGCATTGTTTTGGAATGTGTTGGCTGCACAGCTACCAGGATGGATGAAACAGAGGAGAAAAATGGCAATGGCCATGTGTCCTGGAGAATTCTAACTCCAGAGACATCATGGTGCAGGATGGTTCTGCTTTCTCTTTGTGCCTTCTCTACCATTCGGTGCATAAAATCAGGTCTTCAGGGGCAAGGAGAACAGCTAATTGTTTTTCTCTGGTTATGTTTTAGCACTGGTAAAAAAGCAAAAATAATAATAAAAAAAAACAACTGAGATCCATAGCTAAGTAAGAAGTGCCAGACTGGATTAGACACATGGACTAGCTAGGGAGCATCCAGTCTCCAGCAACAATCTGGGTCAGATGCCTCTAAGGAATGTGAACTAAGTCTGTAGAAGGCAGATGTTGAGTAATTTGTTCTCAGTGAGAATTGCATCCTAAATCATAACAGCTACAGATTGGTCTTAACTCTGAAACATTAAGTCTTGCATTCCTTGATCATTCTGGATATCCTGTTGCTTGAGCAGACCTCACTGATTTCTTGGCCCCAATGACATCTTGTGGTAAGGAGTTGCACAACCAGATGCCAGAATTTCAGCCTTTCCTCGGTTTTGAATTTTTGCTTTTCAATTTATCCAAGGCTTTATGTTTCTACAGTTGTTGGGGGTTTTTTTTGTATAAATGTACATAGTTCATGGTTTATTCTTGGTTTTCATCTTCATGTGTGTCCCAGAACTAGATACTGAAACTCTTTAATATTGAAAGATTTCACAGGGTGGACTAAATGTATCTACCCATCTGATAAGTAGGATGTGAGTGGCATGAGTTCAGCAGAATTTTTTGCAAAAAACAAAAATTTTGCTTTTCATAGAATAACCTAAGTTGGAAGGGAATCTCAAGAATCATTGACACCCAACTCCTATGTCTTTTATCCAGACTGGTTCACATCTCTAGAGATGGACAGAATTTGCTTGTACGGTGATCCCAGACTCTCCTGTTGCACTTTGTGTGAAAATAACAAAGAATTCAGTTGGTTCAAAAGAGGAAGTTTAGGTTGGGTGTTTCAACATAATGCCCAAAAGCATTTTAAAACTGGGGGTGGGTGGAATGACAAAAAACCAAACCCAAAACCAAAATGAAGTGGCATACCTCAGAAACCCAACTTTCTCCCCCTGCTCCTGGGGACCTTTTATTTTGCATGTAAACAAAATTGTGAGGGCAGTCCAAAGACTGAAGTGGAATCCAGTTACAGTCTTTGACTACCAAAGAGGATTTTTGTTATGAGAGATCTGGGCTCTCCTCAGAGGGAACCAGATGCAGCAAAGGAAATATCCACTGGATATGAGAAAATCTTTTTCACTCTGAGCGTGGAAACACACAGAAGCAGTTGTGCAGTTCTTCCTCAGAGATTTTCACGACTTGGCTGAACCAAACCCTGATGTGCTGGATCTAACTTTGAAGCATAACTTGCTCTGATCAAGAGATTGGACAGGTGACCTAAAGAGTTTCCATTACAACCTGAACTACTCTATAAATTTGTGACATTTATGATGCTTACCTGTGAAATTCATCCAAGGTACAAAATGTAGTTTAGCACTCAGCTATTTAGAGCTCCAATTTAGGTCTTTAGCTTCAAAAAACAAAATTATCACCAGAAAAATTGTTTCAGAGGGGAAAAAAACCCATTATTTTTCATCCCACACAAAAAAAAAAGCATCCCACAAATATTGTCCAATGTTAATTAAATTCGGTGTTTGAGCTTCAGTCACTGCTCAGTGATGAACCTGCTGCCATGATAGCCTGACAGTTATTTCGATTTATGACTGCAAAGAAATCTAAAGCTGAGAAGAGAACAAATCTCAAAGCTAAACAGAAGAAAGGAAAAAAAGAAAACAAACCCACCAACACTGTGCTTTGACTGCAAATTCAAAGATCCAGAGTAAGAGTTTTTAGGAGTTTGGTTATTACAGCAATGATGATCTGAAGGAGTAGAGCAGTTCCACAATTATATCTCCTCTACTTTTCATCAGAAAAGGGTGTGTTGGCACTCAGCATAAACTTCTTCCTGATAAGTATGGGAGAGAAAACGTGGGGGACACAGATTTTTGGCATAAAACCAAATTGGGAGTCCTGTGAGTTGCCTGTTACTGGAAAATATAACATTTTCAAAGATCTTAGATCCAGTACTCAGTGAAATTGGTGCACCATAAAATGCAACTCAGAGTTGCTATGGGTACGTTGGATTTACATACAAAGAACATATCCACAGGCAGGGCTGCTTCAAGCCCTCTCAGCAGGCACTGGGGCTCAGTTTGTTGGGGCAGACTTGGGCAAGGGTACTCCCAGCCCCTCCTTCCTGTGCAGCTTTGTACTCTCTGGCCATACCCCTCAGTTTTAGGGTGGTCACTGATCTGCAAAACATGAAAATGGAATGGGGACATCTAATCCTGTTGCTCACTGGAAAAACAAGCTCAGGTCACTCTGTCCCTTGGAGATCTGGTGCTGGGCATTGCAGAGAGAAACACTGGGGTAATGAATGGATAGAGTGATGGTGCAATTACATCTGACACACGTGGTCATAAATCAAACCTGACAGAAGTCCCAGAATTATTTTACAAAGCTCCATGCAGACTGGAATGTCCAAATCTTTGAGGCAAAACATAAAACAAAAGTCCTGTCCCTTCTTGTCTTTAATGAGCCTATGACCATATTTTAAACAACTGAGCTGTGAGGACTGAGGGCAAAGCATTTCCAGATCAAGGGCAGCAAGACATACATTAAAAAGAATGGGTAGATTGAGGGGCTTTTTTCTCTCTTAAGGCTGCAGTGTGGAGCTGTGATCACTAGCAGTATAGTGCTGGCACCTGGACTTGTTCCTGCCAGCAACAAGAGAATAGGATGATGATCAGACCTTTCAAATAGAATATATATATATATAAAAGGGGAAAAAATACTTTCATCTCAGAAAGATGAAAATTATGTTGCTGGTTCTCCATAGAAGGTGTTCAGATTCTGTACTGAACACTGGAAGAATAAAAGTCATAGACAGGAAGGCAGCCTTGAAGCCATATCATAGAATCACAGAATCACAGAATCATTTATGTTGGAAAAGCTCTCTAAAAACATCGAGTCCAACCATTCCCCACACATTGGCAAGACCACCACTGACTCATGTCCCCAAGTGCCACATCCACATGGCTTTGAAATCTCTCCAGGGATAGGGACTCCACCACTGCCCTGGGCAGCTGTGCCAGGTTTGGTAGTACTTTTGGTGAAGAATTTTTCCCTAATATCCAATCCAAACCTCGCCAGGGACAACTTGAGGCTTTATCCTGTCCCTGTTCCCTGGGAGCACAGCCCGACCCCCCCGGCTGTCCCCTCCTGTCAGGAGCTGTGCAGAGCCACAAGGTCCCCCCTGAGCCTCCTTTGCTCCAGGCTCAGCCCCTTCCCAGCTCCCTCAGCCTCTCCTGGGGCTCCAGACCCTTCCCCAGCTCCGTTCCCTGCCCTGGACACGCTCCAGCCCCTCAGTGTCTCTCTTGTCCTGAGGGCCCAGAGCTGTCCCCAGCACTGGAGGTGCCTCAGCAGCGCCGGCACAGGGACAGGCCCTGCCCTGGGCCAGCTGGACACAAAACAGCTGATGCAAGCCAGGATGCTCTTGGTCCATCCAAGCCATCCAATAAAGAATTGGAGATTCTCCTTTGCCCTCCTACTGTTGCTGATACATTTGCAAAAAAAAAATTTGTTGTTCTTTATGACAGTGGCCAGACTAAATTGAATTTGGGCTTTGGTCATTTTCATTTTCTTCCTGTACAACCTCACAACATTTTTGTAGTTTTCCTGAATTGTTTAACCTTCTTCCTACAGTCATTAACTCCCCATTTATTCAATAATTTCCAGCCAAAGCTCTCTGTTCAGCAAGGACAATTTTTTTCCATTGCAGGCTCATTTTTTGGCATGTCGGGACAGCCTGTGCCTGTGCCCTTAGGATTTTGTGTAGGTTTGCCCTGGCTGCCACGCTGTGTCTCGTTTATCCTGCACAGCTGGCAGTGCTCCTGGTCCCCAGTGCTCCGTGAGAGATCTTTTATAAGAAAGGGAAGGTTGGAGTTTACTACTCCTGGCTTTGGACCCATCAGCTCCTGTCTCATAAGCTGCAGGCCCCTGGCAGCTCCCTCTGCACCCCTGAGGTTCCCTCAGTTTGGGAAACACCTTGTGCATGGCACTGGAGTGTTTCACTGTCAACTGGGAGCACCAGACCTGCTCCCCTGACTGATCAGGACCTCCTTCCTGGCCTGGTTTTTCCACAGTTTTGGTTGGAAATAGAACAGTTCTGCATGTCCTATTCTGTTCTGAGGGCAGGGCTGGGTTAGGTGACCTCCAGAGATCCCTTCCATGAAATTACTGCAAGGTTCCACGATTTCCTCCTAAACTATTGTGTAATAGCAAGAAATAGCCATCATACTTGGCCATAATCCAGTTCTCGGGGTTTTTTCCTACCAAAAAATGATACAATTTTGCAATTAAAATAAGAAGCTTTAATTAAATTGTGTTCTCTTGTTTCTCCTGAGACTACACAATGTTTGAGTTCCCACTGATGATATCTCACACTGACACACCACAGGGTTTATTCCTAGAATTTTTTTTGTTATTCTAGTTCAAAATGTTCCATGTGAAGAAAGGAGTGGCTTCAAATAGAAATTTTGTGTTTCCTGAAGTTCTAATCTACTAAGATTTCCGAACACTTAATATAAGAAGTGGAAACAGGGAAGTTTAATGGCAAGATTTATAAGGCAATCCAACATTGAAATGCAGAGTATTAGTAGTCCATGAAATAAAATTATTTCATTGGACTGTATATGCCCTCCCCTCAGCCATTTCACCTATTTTCAATAGATGACCAGAAAAGCTTAAGCATCTTCTTGGTTTTAATAATTTTAGTTGACAAAACAAGGCAGAAGTTTACAAATTTTGTCTCTCTGCAGATAAGTCATGCAGACCCACCCTGTCACCTTCCTCTAATGAACTGGTCACCTTGCAGAGCTGGCAAGAGCTGACTATTTTTCACCAGGCTTGTATGGAACTGCCTTACAAAGTACTCAGGATTTGGTATCAGTCAAAACAAGCCTATGCAAAAATTTACCATTTTAGCAGATGGAGTCAGAACAGCTCACTTGCATGCAGTAAAAGCCTTAATATTTCCACAGCTGGCAAGTTTCCTGTGGTCTAAATGATTGGAGCTTTTGGGTTTTTGAGAGAGAAGACCTAAATCAGGCTTTAAGTCATAAAACACTTTCTGTTTCAAATATCAAGGAGCCTTACAGATTTTTGCCCCCCGAAAAGACAGAACTAGAAGGTTTAAGTAATTTTGAGAGAGAAAATATATCTTTCATCTTCTGCCTCACATCCTGAAGCAAAAGCAGTGATATGGTAAAAGCTCAGTTTTAGCTTCTGTGACATTTTTTACAATCAGGCTTTTCTTGATTGCTGCTCTACAGCCAGAGCTCTCACCTCTTGTCTCCCCTGACCAATATAATTGTGTCAACAGAAGTCTGCAGTACAGAGGAGATCAACTTCTGAATTTCATAGTGCTGCTTCTGTGAAGTCCAGTGTAACAGGAGAGTGTGTTATGAAACCAGGCAATAATATTACACTGTATAGTCATTTAATATACACTGATTTTGTCAAGAGCAAAAACCCTTTATCAGAAACAATGCCTGTTGGAAACTGAACTACTTCTGATAGCAGGCTCTCAGACTAGAGTTGCCTGATCCATGAGGAACCCAAAATCCTATTATAATGCTATGTAAACTTTATTAGCTCACACACTTCTTGACAGTCAGAAGATTTGGGCCAAAAGAGACTTTTTCAGAGCTGAAAGCTGTGCTGGGTTTGCACTGGTACCAAAGGATGTTTCATAGGAAGGGGCTGATGTTTCTCCCACCCTGCATGGCTTGAGGTAGGAACTGACATGAAGTTTGTAACACTGACTTTTGACCACTTGCCCTGGCATTGAGGCAGATGATGGACGGACAAGTCCTGTTCAGAATTAGAAAGAATAAAGCGCTGAAAAATTCCCTCACACCTGTGTTTTAGCCTTTCCTTAAACTATAATATTCAGCTTTACTTCAGAATGTGGATTTTGCCACCTCCATGCCAGCAAAGTGGAATGTCATGTTTTCTTCCCAATGAGATCTTCTTTTGAAGTGGACATACAGCAAAAGCTGCCTTGAAATGGATCTGTCCCTATCCAAGACCCTCTATTTTAGTGTGACCTGCTCTTTAGCACAGAGTGGGCTGGAAATCTTGGGCTGTGGTCCCAACAGTCACCACAATGATGGGGTTATTTTGCCTGCTACAAAGAAAGTCAATGCATGTTCCCCCACCTTCTATGACTGGTAGAGCAAGGTGCTGTTCAGAGGGCATTTTGTCACTTCCAGCTGTATGCTTAATTATTCAAAAGCAACATTTCAAAGAAAAATTTATTTGCTTTGTTCTTCTCCCCTTTCCAGTTTTCTACAGCCTGCTGCTGTGCTGTTGTTATGCTCTGTAAACTCTCTGCTCATACTGCTCTGCAGAAAAGATTTATTCCACTGATTCTATGTCGAAGGTTTAAGATTGCTCAAGTCTGGCCATATCCAGGCAAATAAGTAACAAGCTTCCACAGATGCTACCCATGTGCACACTCAAAATTTTGACTTAACAGTAGTTAAGTCTTCCTAAGTGTAGTAACCAGAGAAAAGCCCACAGAGATATTTCTGCTTGCTTTATCCAGTCCTGAAGTGTTTACTGATGCACCAGGTGCTTTACAACACCTCTAAAAGTGGGAAGTGTGGGGGCTTTGTATGGATAGCAGCTCATGGAAGCTTCGGAAGTATCAACCACTCCTCTCCATAGCAGTTCACCTGACACAATGGCTGGGACTCATATGTGAGGATACAAAATTCCCCATGGACTCAAACCTCACTTCTTTAGTATCCTGGTCATCTGAATCATATGATTACTACACAGGGAGAATGGTGCCTTTCATCCCGAATTGCATGGGTGTAAATGGGATAAGTATCCAGATCTGCTGTGTCACATCTGCTTCATCGTCTGTAGTCATATTACCTATTTTCTTTTTGGTTTTTTACCCACTTTTTTACATCTAACTGGGGTGCATTGAAAGCAAAACCACGAAGTCCAATTGATTTTAAATTTTTTCTTAGCAAAAGGAGGCTGAAATAAATAAAGAAAACAAAATAAAACAGAAAAGCTGAATCCTTACTGAGTGTAGTCCCTGCTGAACCAGGACCACCTGCCTTCATCCTAAATTCATTCTGGCCACTCCTGCTTTCCCACCACTTCTTGCAAATTAGATATCAGACACCTTCTTGGATTTCCACAGATCTCCTGTTATTTTTGTTAAAGAAAAACCCCGTTGATGCAGACAGCATTTTCTTCCTCTGGCTAGATGACACAGGACAGAATGGTGACCCTCCACACAGCACAGCCCCAGCCTTGACAGGGAGCTGGTTCCCTGTACAATATTTTAACTGACTAACATGCAAGGGGAAAAAAAAAAGGACAGTCACCCTGTGAAAAGAAAGCTCAATGATTTAAAAAACAGCAGTGTGTGTGTGAGGGAAGGAAGGGGGCTGGGGGATGGGATGGACGATTTCACTTGTCAGGTCAGGGGTAACAAAAAATTATCCTGATCCAATAGACCATGTGAAAGGATATTGCTGGGGTATGAAAAAATTCTTTTGGGGGGACAAAATGTATTTTTTCTGCCCTTTCTCTAAAGCCCTGTTATTTTTCTGTTCTTTGCTTGCATCTGTTAAATGCTGGAATGTCTGCAGGGACGTTTTTAAAAGCTGCACAATGTCAATTAAATTTGCCGAGCAGTATATCTTTTTGGAGTACGTGTGACCTTTTCTGTTTGTCATTTCCTGGGCATCACACCAAGTGATCCTCTTAGGATGCTGGCTTTGTGGAGCAGGCTCACAGCGGCAGGACTGCAGGAACTGCAGGTTTCTGGGACCGCTGCCAACCTCCGGATAATTGCCATCAGCAGGAAAGAGCTAGAAAAGCTTGGCTGAGTCCATCTTTTACAGATAGATTGACCCCTTTCTGCCACTGCAGAATCACAGTCAGAGAGAAACACATATCCAAAAAGAGAGAGAAGGGAGGGGAGGGAGGGGGAGAGAGGAATGATTACAGCAGGAAGGCTACATCTGATCTGAACAAGAGAGATTTGGAGGTTACGCTCGCTGCTTTGCCTTCACCAATATTTATAATATCTTCTGTTTTAAGACAGACAAATCTGAGAATGAGGCTTAAATGCTGAGCTCTGTTACAATAAAACTGGTGCTTTTGTGAGACCAGAGTCAGAGCTCTGAGAGAGGGGAGGGAAGGGGAGGGTGGGAATTCAGTACCTTCATGTGATACATCTGCTGGGAAATAACAGTTTGAACATATATGCAGCAATCAAAAGGCAGACAATGAATGCGTGCTGAAAGCCACTGCAGGTGCTTGGTAAGGGGATGGAGAACAGCAAAAGGAGAGAGGAAGGAGGCTGTGTGCCCACCGCTCAGTGGCTGAGATGTTTCAAAAACAGCAAGAACAACAATTTCACTTTATGAGGGCTGGGAATGGAAAGCAGTACCCTCAATACCCCCATGTCCAGCAAGTGGCTGAGAGGAGTAAATGGTGATGACAGGGCCAGGAGGTGATTTCAGCAACCAAGCTTTAAGATACACCACCTCCTCCATGTGCTTATGTCCCTCGGTTTCGTGCAGGGTTCAGATTCAGTGCTGCTGGTAAACACCAGTATTGACTGCAGAACAGGAGCCCAAAATCTCCATGTGGGAATTTCCAGGTGGGAAATCCACCTGGGATCCCCACCCTGAGACAGAGCTGCATCCCCCTGGCATATCTCAGTTGAGGTGGGATGGGTGATGGTCAAAGTCTAGCTTTAGAAATACCAAACCTGCC
Source organism: Camarhynchus parvulus (assembly GCF_901933205.1). Classification (NCBI taxonomy): domain Eukaryota; kingdom Metazoa; phylum Chordata; class Aves; order Passeriformes; family Thraupidae; genus Camarhynchus; species Camarhynchus parvulus. The sequence continues at coordinate 67,354,243 of NC_044601.1, forward strand.
CCAGGCAATCCCAAACTGTGAGATGGAAGGTCTCTTTCCACTTGGGAATGGAAAGAGGTGAGTGGGTTACAGGGGTTAGCAGTTGTCCCTTTTGTGCAGTTGTGTGACCTTCTAGATATGGGCACCACAATTCCACTGCCTCTCTCCTCTCCTGGAGGAAAATTCTTCCATTACTCATGGAACTGCAGCTGTCATGCAGCAAAGAGCAATTCTGAGCCACAAAAATGTGTAAAAATATGTGTGACCTCTGGAAATCAAGATCTTTATGGAAAATAAAACTTCTGAGACAGGATCTCTCCACTGTGTTTAGGTCAGTGCAGTCTCATATTAATATTAAGATGTTTGATGCTAAAGACATAACACCCAAATCCATTCACTAGCATTTCTTCTTTTTCTCTTTCCTCACCCATGATCTATCTCTTAGTTGCCAACATAAATAATACTCAGGTTACAGTAATGTCCTGTGGCTCCAAACTGGGGGAGCTTCAGTGCACAGGGTGCTGAGCAAACATGTATGGAGGCATAATCCTGTCAAATATTATCCAGGTCATATGATCTGTAGCTATATTCCTCCCTGTAGAGAACACTCAGCTTGGCAAATGCTTGGCCTGTTTCTCTGTGTGACACTGAATGTCAGTGAGTGACATCTCACAGATGATACTTTATTGGTAGAGCAGGTGCTGGTGGCAAGAACTATATTTAGAGAGCAGAGGTCTAAAAATGGGTCAGTCATTTCCAGATCAGATTTGAGTCTTTCATAAGACCTTTCCCCTCTCCTTTCCCTTCTCACAAACTGAGAAAGCCAAGGGGTGCTTCCCAAACCCCCAGCAGAAGAGCCATGGGATCTGTGATACAGAACCCAGATCCTCCCCAGAAAGGCAGATCTGCATGTCAGAGGAGGTTCCACATCCATCCATTGCAGGCTGCTCTTTTTTTTACATAAAAGAAGGCAAAGCCTGCAACATCAGCGCTGCAGCAGTTTCTATTTGCACAGCCCCAGGGTTACTGTGGTGAGGAGCAGGTGAACACACCACCGTGGGCTGACCAACACTGTGCATTTCTGGTCACCCTCTGTGGGCCATTTCCTCACCCCCTCGGTGCCAACACTGCAAACACAGACCCAGTCCTGAGGAAAATGTGAGAAACCCTGTCCTGGGCTGGCAAGAGGAAGCAAATGTATGCAGGGCTCTCTTCAGGACAACTGGACTACCGTAGGTGGCTTCTCTGTTTGCCCTTGCCCTGTCACATTTTCTCTCCTAAGCACCCTAAGCTGTAGAAGCAGTTTGCTGTGCCAGGGAACAAGGATGTTTCTGAGAGCCAAAGGGGAATTTGGATCTTTCCAAATGATATCCAGCCACCAGCACACCATCTGCAATGTTTGGGATTTGATGGCTGACCTTAAAACTGCACTTTTGTATGAAGCTCTTTCCAGCTATTACAGTCCAACACCATGCTCAGAGTTTAAGTGTGGTTTTACACAGAGAATATGCTAGACAAGGCAGTGCTAGACAAGCAGATATTTTCTAGAATATGCTAGAAAAGCAGTGGAGGCATTTCAGCTCCTGCCCAACATGAAACTTTGAATTCTTTCTTGGAAGTAGGCTCTATTTGATCCACCTGTGGATATGTGCTGGGTGCAAGGAGAGGTGATGAGATACTGCTCTGCTGGCCTGAAAAAACAGTGCTTTTTGCCCAAGTTAAATTGAAAAACATTGCCAGACCTCAGCTTGTAATATGCTATTCAATTACACCTTCCACATGCTGCTTAGAGTAATCCTAGTCTGAGTGTGGTCCACGGCAAAAATGAGAGAGCAAATTCTAACCTTTTGCCTGAAAACCCATTTGTTCATTCCTCAGAAACCAAACAAGAGGGTTTTCAATGATATATGTTTTTAAGGAATTACATTGTGCTTGCAGGACCTGTCAGCATCAACAAAGTCATTCCTTCTGTGGGCAACATATAAAAAGGAAAACACCTCCATATTTCATTTTTTTCCATTTGCCACCTCCATTTACAGCTGAGGCTTGTGAGTGATTTGAATAGTCTCACTGAAATCAGGAGGACAGGTCATGGGGCTTAGAGGGAGGCACGTGATGGAGGGTTTTACCAAACCACCCTCCAACACCAGATGCTGGAAGACAGAGTGTTGGAAGCTGTTGGCAGCTGACCTGAAGAAGTTAAGCTTAGCAGTGAATGGAACCCCCCAGGCTCTGCAGCTCAGCTTCCTTTCCTCTCTTTAGCACAAAATATTTTAAAAGAAACTGAGACCAGCAGCTTTTCCCCAGCCAACAAAAATAAAGACACTTGCAGCACGGCGAAGTGCAGCGTGCCTCCCTTACTCCAGGCTGCTCTGCCAGGGAATCAGAGGGATGGATGGATGGATGGATGGATGGATGGCTGATGGGCAGCAATTGAAAGGTAGGCACAGAGGCAATAGCACAGTGGCTGAGGTCCAAGCCCAGAGCAATGAGGCATCCACGAGAACTATTGCAATTTTCAACACTGGAGAAATGTAATTTGTTGTTTGCAAATGCAGCCTAGCTCCTTAAAATAAAATAAAGAAAAGCAAATACCTCAGCTCTGTTAGCTACCTGGCCAGTGAAGGCTGCCCATGAGCCAGATATATAATGCTGATATAAACCCCACAGTTCAGGCAAGATCTACTGGATGGGTTTGATCAAGGACTAGTGCGTTTTTAGGAATGTGATTCAACTGGAAACAGATGTTTTCATTCTGTGGTGATGTAGAAGCAAAAAGTCCCCTTTGTCCATCTTCCCTCTGTCCCTTCCAACCCTTGGATATATTATTAACATTTTTAAATCTCATTTTATTTGTGTGTCTTAATGTATTCCTGTTGTAGACTCCTAAATTGTGGGGAGAAGAGAGGGAATGACAGCAGATCAGAACAACAAAAAGCCAAGCCACATACAAACTTGCACATCAACTAAGTTGTCTCAGAAATCTTCCTTTGTCCATGGAAATCCCAACCTCACCCACTAAAGCCTTTCCAAAAGGAATGCAGTTGGCACTGTATTTTGTTTGTGTTAATGTTATTTTGTTTGTGTTGTATGTTATTGTGTTGGGGCTATTCCAGGCCAAGAAAGAGGGGGAAAAAAGCCCTTAGAGACCTTTGGAGAATGTGACCCTGTTGGAGTTCCCTTAATGTTATAAAGGAGGACTCAGGAAACAGGGATTCAGTTCAGAGACACTTGGGCTACACTTTTCTGCAGCAGGCGACTCTGTCAGACAGCCCACATCTGAGACAACGAAAAGTAACACAGGATTATTTTATTTTTAAAATTATTTATGAGACTAATACACCCATCTCCACCACCTCTACAATTCTCTGTCATGTTTCTCCCTGCAGAACCACCCAGAGAAGCACCACCAACCAACCCCAGAGCCCTTCCAGCTCTGGTCCTCCTCCTGGGCTGGGTGTCAAACACAACACTCCCTCAGGACAGTGTCTGCTGGCACATCCAATCTACCCACAATGCTGCTTGGGAGGATCCAGTCATTCTGCTTTAGTGCCCTTTTTGCATCTAATTTCCCATAATCACTGGCAGAGATCCACCAGTGCTATCAATCTGCTTACATAGCAGCCTCTGTCATTCAGGATGACAACTCATTCAACCTTTATTTCACCCAAATTCCTCCTAGTGCTCATGCTGTCACTACCTGTCCCACCAAAATAAGGCAATTAAGGATTATCCTATTGCTTTTACTATAAAAACTTCTACTACAAAGGGGCAACGCCCCCACCTTTCTGCCTTTTCTTAAGTTTTCTCGTACTCACAAGTCTAAAATGAGAAAGCTTTGGACTCCTCATAAACAGTAAAAAATAAGACTAAAACCAAATTTGTAGTGCCAGAGCTGGGGTGCCCAGTGCCGCCAGTCACTTTGCAAGAGCTACACGAGTGGATACATTTCCCTTTTCAATACTGGCTCCCTTTGTGCAGCTGGCTGCCCCAGGTTTTGGCTCAAAATATATGTGGGAGTGAGCAGAGCATCACTCATGGGCTTGAATTCTCTATTTCTAGGCAGAGGTCAATGCCCAGGATGCCCAGGATTATGGGATACTGTGGCAGGTTGTATTTTTGTGTTTTCTTTTTATAAGTTATGGTGGTGCAAGAGTTGTTCCTGGACAAGGGAAAAAACGCAATTTCTTATTAGAATTTTTCCCAGTAGGAAATAGGAGAGGATGTGCTCTCCCTGAGTAGCCCAGGCCATATTCATCTTCATCCTGGGTGAGGTCTGAAATGCAGGAGGGATGCGAAATGGCCAGAAAGAAGGAACTAAGCACAAAAAAAAAAGAAGTGAGGTTGACGCAGAAATCAGGGTTTGGATGTAAAAAATTGGAAAAAACATGGATGATGAATTATATCAAACCCTTTTATTATTATATCTATCCTTCTATTATCTCCATCCTTCTTCTCATGTCACCGAAGGAGTCTGATGGAGTTCTGATGCCAGCATCAGAACATTGCCACAGCTCTGTACACACCACAGTTACCCATAACTCTGACTGAAGCTGTGAGAAGAGACCTGTGGGTGCTCTGAAAATTTCTGGAGAGTTTACATCAAGCTTCAAGTTTACAAAAAAAGCAGGAAAAAAAGCAAGTCATCTGTGATTTTGCAGCATGTGTCGCACATGAAATCTCCTATTGTCTCATCTGTTTCCTTCTATTCTCTTTTAAATAAAAAAATAACGAATGTGTTACTATTTTATTCCTTCTTTTCAGTGGGATTTGGCTGACAGAGGACTGAGTTAATTTAGAGAATACTGAAATATTTCTTTCTTACTCATCCCAGGCTAAGCATGAAGATCTTACCTTCTTATTCTCGGCTACCCAGGTACCTCCTTTTCTCATAAAATAAATGAACAAACAAAAAACCTACCCATTCCCTCTCTCCCCTCCAAATTTCTCTTCAAGTTAGGAGCGGCAAATAAGGGCCTACTGCAAAAGCTGGAAATAAATTATAGCCAGAATGGCAAAAGCAAAATATTTCTCCTCTAAACATGTTGCTTTTTCCTCTGTATGTCTTGGCAGCCTAACTCTCTGAAAACACCCACCTGAATTCTCTGCGCTCAACAGAGCAGCCCAAGGATAAACCCTCCAGTAAATCCTATGTGACTGAAGATATAGGAGCCTGCCTGTGAGTAAAAACATTTTAAATATGATTGCTATACCTGTAAGTAACCAAAGAGCCCTTTTGGAGCAAATAATTTCCTTGGAAACATCTGAGTCCAATCATCCAAGCCTGGGAGCCCAAATTTATGTAATACCACTGCTTTCCTCTCCTCATTGTCCATCCCCTGCCTCAAAAGAAAAGAGTTTACCCTGTCCATCTATCATTTAAATGGTAATGAGCTAAATGAATTCCACCTCACTTCTGAGCTTCAGAGTAAGCTTGGGTTTATTTATTCGTATAAAGGCACAAGAACCCGTTTGACATTGCTGAACATGTCCCAGATTTATGGAAAATAAAACTGTACTAATCTCGCGCGTTTATTAGCTTTTCTGTCAGATGCCTCCATGAGTATTCAGAGATGTGAATTTGCCCTGCAGTTCTGTTCTGACTGGAACAGCATCTCCTGAAATGTAAATGTTATCTTAAGGTCATATGCTGATGAAAACCCCTGTTTTGCCAAAGTCTAATTTCTTGGTCACTTGACAAAGCAGCTGCTGTTCAGTTATATGGCACAAAGAACGCTATTAAAGAGGGATAAGTTACATGTTTGATTTGGCATATATTATACAGCTTCTAAAGATAAAAAAATTACAATGCATTATTATTTTTCCTGATTTAGCTCAGTAAATAATCAATCTCTCGCAAATATGTGTACAGGAATGATACTTCTAAGTGAATTTGTTCATCTACACATTATGTAGCCCTCCAAGGGCTTCTGTGACGGCATTTTAAAGGATCAACAAATTTCCTAATGTGTGATATAATTTATTTGCCAAATCATAGATTGTTATTGAGACAAATTCCTGATTTGAAGGAGAATACAGAGATTAGACAGTTGTAAATGTTATGTGACAGCAAGCTCTGCAGCTGATGTACATTAAGGAAAATAAAAATTGCAAGGTTTAGGTAATCAACAGCTGGTGTCAGCTGGTACTGTACCACATCAGTGCCTCCAAGGTTGGTAAAGATTTTTTTAACCATCTGGTTTTCTAGCATTGGTCAATGTCAGAAGGACAACACTGGAGGCTTCCCCTCCTGCTTTGGCAAACCAGGACAAATGCTCACTTGTGCAAGCAGGGAACATGCAGTGTGGGTCAAGAAAGACAATATGACATGTTTTAGGAGGGTGGTGCTGTCATTCCCAGCCCTTTCAGTGTGTGAGAAAGGTCTGACAGGGAAACCATGCAACAGGGATGTAAGGTTTGGGTTACACAAAGCTCCATGTCCAGGAAGAGCTGGAGCATTGGAGCTGTAGCAGGATTTGGTCTCCAGGTTTGAGCTCTCAGTTCTGTGAGCAGAGATGTGTCTGGGAGCTCAGTGTCTGGTGAAGGGTAGAGAAGGAATGTTGCCTGCACAGTGTCTGACCTTCATCTCACAAGGAAAAATGTCAAATATTCTCAGAAAAATATCAACAGTGTTTTCTCTTACCAAAAAATTGCTCCAGTGCAGGAATACATAGTCCTTTGCAGCAAATAATTTTAAAAACCCCTGGAGATTGGGATTTTTCTGGTCTCTTCTGTTTTCTTTTCCTCCCTTTTTCATTATGAAGTTCAGAGAGGTTCCACGTGACAAAGATAATTTAGCATTTCAAATAAGACTTTATTTTGCAGGACATCCAGCATTCATTAAACATTAACTCTCTCACGCCTAAGGAGGTAGGAAAGTTATTCCAGTGAGAAACAAGCATGAACAATAATGAAGCACTCACTGTCAGATAGGAAAATAACTCAGCAAAAATAAGATTCATCAATATTCAGGTCAAAGAAGGATATGCTTTTTCTAAAAGCTTATCTAGTAGGCTGGCAGGGGATATCACTCTCCTGATTGCTGCCAATTTTGATAGGTTGCATCACAAACTTTAGTTTCCAGAGGAAGATCTGGGATCAGAAAAGCCTTCTGGGTATATTTTAAAGTGTAAGGGAAGCATCCTGTGTTTAGTGATTGCACCATTCATTTCAGGGATATGTGATACTCCCAGTCAGCTGCAGATGAGGAAGGATTTCCCTTCTTTGGAATGAATAAGATTTTTTGCTAGGGATTGGGTGGGACTTGATCATTCCCCGGTGCAGCAGTTCTTTGTCTCAGTAGAGCTCCTCCATTACAATGAGAACATACTGCACTTTGTGTCTCTCTTATAAAATTTAATTTAATTTCCCATGCTGAGGTTTCCCGCTCTTGCAATTTGCTTCTTCGAATTAGCCAAGACACCTCCCTATGACACAAAATTCTTGTGAAACTTGTTAACTCTGCTTAAAATAAGTAAGTAGGTAGATAAATAAATAAATAAATAAAAATAAATAAATAAGCAGGCTGGCATTCCTTACTGAACTCAAGTAACAGCCCAGCAAAAAAATTCAGCAGTAAAACCTCCACATCGTAAACCATCAATATTTGCAGTAAACCATGAGCTGAGAGAAGGCTTGGTAAGATAGCTTCCACTACTGAAATGCCATATCCTGATTGGCAAAAACAAGATACCAGCTGTGCTAAAAGGGAATCCCAGTGTAGCTGCACAGAATCTTGTCCTTGCTTAAGGTAATTTCCCCGTGGACCCAGCACATTCCGGAGCTACAAGTATGGAAAGGAGAGATCATGAAAGGAGGCTGGTAAAGCAGTGGATGTTTATGTGCACCTACGAAGGCTTTATGCCACCCTCGTGGTCCCAAAACATCCACTTAACATCCAGCTGACATCTAGGTGTAAAAAGTGAATGATAAGGCACTGCTCATCCTGGCTGCTAGGTCATCATTGCTCTGCCCCTCCTTTGTTTACTCCTTGGTGCTGTTCCCACTGCTCATCCTTAGGATGCGGGGACTTTAGGGCTGAAGGGATCATCTTGCTTAGAACACCTATGTCACAGGTTATTAAGTTTCACTCAACTCTTCCTGAGACTGATTCCAGTAATTGATGCCCTGTGAAAATTCTCCTCCGAGAGAGAGAGAGATCCAGCCTTGATTTAAAGGAAGGGTGAAATAGAGAGCGTGCTGCCTTCCCAAGCAGCTTGTTCTGGCTTGTAATCTTCCTCACTCTAAATCACACTGATCCTTCTCTGAGGGTATGAAAGAACCCTCTCCTAAATGGGTTCTTCTCTCCACACAAATATTTCCCCAGTAGTCAAATTACCTCTCCATCTTCTCCTTGTCTGTTTGAGTCTGAAAGGTTTCTCATCCTTGGGATTTTATTCTTCTGCCCTCGTGTTTTACTGAGATTTCTCCTTTTGTTTTTAATTACAGGGTTTTTTTTAAATTCTTAATACAAAGCAAACTGGAATGCATGTGGAATTATCATTTGAATCACACTGAATTTGCACACAGGTGTAGGGCTGCAATAACATGGTATTGAAGGGGAGAATATGCATATAAGAAAGAATCATGACTTTTAACATTAAAAGGCCTGAAGAACAGTATTTACAGTGTTCTTGGAGCACTTAGAACATGCGAACATTATAGATCTACAGATGTGGATGCACATTGGCTCTGCAGACTAATAGCCATTTAGGAATAGGAACATTTTTTCCTGTATTAGTGGGGGCTGGACCTTCAGGTAAGTTTAGCTGACTAAAGCCAGTAAGAGAAAAATAGGTGGGCGAAGCTCAGAAGCTGGATGTGTCAAATAATGGAATTAATCAGGATCTTGCATAAGCATGCAGAGTGGGATAACCAATGAGATAGGTAGCTTTCTTTGACTTATCTAGATACAGAATAATATTCAGCTCTTAGTGGAGTCTTCCTGCCCTGAGCTTGTGGCCAGAGGGAGGTTCCTGCCTGCTCCAAGATCTTTGCTGACAATTTGGATCTGGATCACAGGTAAAAGCTCCAAACAGGCTCAGCACCCAGCATCACCTAATTCTTTGTGCACTGCATCATCTGCATCTTCCAAGAAACATCATTCATACTCACTTATTTAGGAATTCAACACATCATATTTATATAATGTTCCTAGCTCACTGACTGTATCATTTAGTCAAGATTTTAATTAAAATACTTCCACAATGTATTGCTGTGAAGGCATAATTACTGTGGCTTGAGCTTCCAAACTCTCATTTCCCAGTTTTTGTCCAGGACACAACAGGTTTTACACAACAGAGCAGTACTCCTGATGGGGGCTGGAAGGTACCCCTCAGACCAGGGTCAGCCACCTCTGCTGGAGCATTCCTCCTGCCATCACACCAACCACCCCTCTCCATTCAGAGATCTCTACATGCCCTGGAAAAATTAGGAATGCTGGAGTCTCAGCAAGGCGTGGAGCTCAGGTTGAGTTACTCACCCACCATGACCTGTCCCATACAGGCATCCCTCACATTCCTTGCCTGCAGGAAGGTTGTCCCTTTCCCACGTATGAAATTTCATAACCATTTGCCAGTAACAGAATCTGCATTCTGCATTCCTGCATGGACCGCAGTGCCTTTGGCTCTGCTGAAACATGTTTTGCCCAAATAAGCTGAACCTCACCAGTGATCCCCCTTCCGTGGACCCTGCAGTTATTTATACTCCTACCAATCTTCATCAGCTGCAAATTCTGTCAGCAGTGACTTTAAACCTAATCCTGGGTTACTAATGAAAACATCCCATAGCCCCAAGCACAGGTATGGCTCTGTGGAGGCGCTGCTCAGAATGTCCCTGGCTGATGATGATGATTTGTCTCAATTTTCAGACCTGCTCTTTATCCTTTAGTTTATATCACCCTACGAGGCTTTTCCCCCTCCTCACTTTTCAAAATAAAACAATGATATTCAGAAATGTTCCTTACTACATCAGCTTGCTGGCAGCTCTGCTAGGAGCAGTGGGTTCTTATCCATGGGAAGGCACATGATTATGTTGAGCCACAAGTAAATTGAAAGGTGGAGGCCATTTCCTATGTTCTGACATAAACACACACAGATAGATAAACTAGTTCATAAAAACTTGTCAGTTCCTTTTACACATTTTGGACCTATATTGCAGATGGGTTTGAGGTTTATGTTTGTTTTAATATTTGTACTTTTCTTAAACAAATGGATTGGTTCCTTCTGTGTGTTTTGCTTTAGCAGTGTGGTGTTAAACACATTCAAAATGCTTCAGTCAAGTAAAGATTTGACTTTGTCCAAAAAAAACCCCAAACCATAGAACTGTAGAAACAGCTAAGCACTGTAGCCATTCCCCAAATAGGGTGTTAGGATTTGGCTATAAACCTAAGCTGTTTAATATGGTTTGGGTTTATGCAGTAGGTCATGGTGGTTAATGCTTAGTGAGCTGAAACAAGAATGGAAGAAAATTATAATGGAAAAGCTTGGTTTGAAAAAAATAACTTTTGTAGATGACTGTAAGGGGGATGATTGGACTCGTGGTGTGTACCACATATTTTGGCTAAGCTGGAATGCTTTGAAAGCCTTTCAGTTGATATAAGCACGATCATCTGAGCAGGACTTTTCAGCTCAAAACACTCCTAATGTTGAACTCTTGGCATGAGGTGGTGACAGCTGCAGAAGGCAGAGGGGGAGAAGGCTGCAGTGCCGTGCCTTTGTTATGGAGAGCAGCAGCACAGGGGAGGCAGAATTGCCTAAATCAGTATTGTGTCACTTGTGGGGGGACCATGACAGCCTGATCCAGCTCAGAGCACAAGCCCTCAGCACCGCCACCCCTCTGTGTGCACACAGGCACGTACACACTGCCAGATTCCAGCACTTCACAGGCTCACACCTTATCCAGAGCTGGAAGGGACCCTCACAGTTTTTGTACCGTCATCAACCAGAGTCATGTCTCCACCATGCCAGTACCTCAGCTTTGTGAACTTAAAACCCAGAAATCCAGGGAATTTGGTGATGACTGCAAATTCATGAATCCCAGGGCACTAACTAGCCAAGATACCAGGGATGGTTCCAGAGGCAGTTTGGCTTCTCTCTATACCGACATCCAAAGAGCCCATACATAAACAGCTCCTAGAAAATAATGCATCAGGTTTTATTTGTTCATAAAGGCCATTTGGCCTTATCAGTCCTCCTCCAGGCAGCCTATCAAAGCATTCTCTCAAATCTCTCACTAGAAATAACTGTGTTACAGACACCCCCAACAGCCTGATTATGGGAGAGAACCCAAACCACCCTCACTGTGTGAAATGCAGGGGAGAAAAAGATGCGGCCCATATGGTGATAAGCATTCCTAGACACAAATCTGGGGCAGTCCATGGGCCCACCTGTCATCACATCATGCCTCTGTGTACCTCTGAATAACCCAATGTTCCTGTGCAGTAGCCAGGGACAAGCAGGTTCCCAAATAGTGCCTTGAGTTTTACCCTGGCTCCATGGGGCTCTCCAGAGGGCTCACCAGTGGGATGCAGGCTGGATGGCAATAATGGGAGCAGCCTCACCAGGTGGCTCAAGGGTTGGGTTTAGCTGGGGTGAGCACCAGCCAGCTCTCACTCTAACTGGTGAGCTGGGAAAGGTTCAAAAGAAGAGCCTTGTGAACACAAGGCATAAAATGTGGCAAAAACAACAAATGCAAAATACCATTTTAGTTGTTTTCAGATCAAACTGGCCACCAAATAAATAATGTTTCCATCTCCATGCAAAGACTTCTCCTCAGACTGCTTTCTGATGGGAGGAAGACCTCAGGAGAAAACACCTGAGAAAGTGGAAGAATTAATTCTGATTCCATCCTCTGCCACGGCAGTTCTGTGTTAAATTCCCTCCTAGCACTGCAGAACTGGTTTAAAAAGATTTCTCAAACAAATAAAGCAATAAAGACATTATTTTTAACATCAGTGCCTGCTTATTACAGTTCATTCAAAGGTGAAATTTGTCTGACCCTTGGACCACCTAACAGGGAGATGCATTATTTTGAATAATAACCTTAGTTAATGATCTAATACCTAATGTGCTAGACCTGAGATAACACCTCAGGATCTGACTTTATTTGTGGTATGGAGTCACATTTAGTCCCACAAGTGTCTGGGCTTTTTTTTTTACAAGCCTTGACATGGCACAAGTACGAGCTGGTCTCCCTTCTCTAGTTTGCCATGAGGCCTCCCTCTATTTAACAGATCACTTGTGCAGCTCTTATTAAAAAAGCAACACCCTAACCAGTGGTGACGACACAGCTCTCACATCCTTTAGACCCTCTTTCCACCTTCCTTCCCTTATTTGCTCTGACAGCACTTGACTGTGTCAAAAGCCCAAGTTTCAGCGACACAATCTCCCTTCCCATTTAATATTTTAGTACAGGAACAGGTTTGCTTTCATAAAGACGTGGTTTAGTCCTCAAGTCACCCAGGAATATTGCTGGCATCTCAAGTGCAGCATCCCACTTCCAAGCCAGCAGCAACTTGCTGGAGAGGCTGTTAGCCCATCACATGTTCCTTGATGTTCTGGACTCACACTCTCAGGGGAACCCATTAGCATTCAGGCTCTGAGGCAGTCCTCTCCTCCCCTGTTAGTAATTACCCAGGGAGGGGTAATTAAAATAGGTTCTGAGGCTATGAAGAACCTCTGTCCGCCTTCACTACTTGCAGAGCCAAATGAGAACTTTAATGTACATTTGGAGACAACTCCTGAAGGGGTTTTGCACCTTTGTCATGTTCTTGTTGTCATTAAGCACGATCTAATCCTCCATTTCAATTCATTAGCCTGAACAGAGGCAAATTTTGAAATGTGACTGCAACATAGAAGCAGTAAAATTTCCCTAGATACCTGATGAAGTTCTATCATTATAAAATGGATAATTTCATGGGGATGGACAAGACTGTGGGAACTGGGGACTGGTTAGCACAGATATCCTATGGAATTCCATCAAAATTACTGAATCTCTGCATCTTGATTTTGTCACAGAAAATGAAAATATTCCTTTCATCCAGGCACCAGTCAGAGAGATCTTGAGCAGGGAGGTGTTCTCTGCCCAGCGCATTTGTCCTGTGCTGCAAACACCCAACAACAGCACAGGGATAACCACCTCTCCAAATGAGCCCTGTTGGCTGAGCCAAGCAGGGAAGCACATGAGCTAATGAGCTGTGTGAGATGATTTCAGCACAACTCACCAGCGGTGGCCTGAGAGCTACCAGGGCTCTGCTCATCCCTTCTGATGACCTCTTGGCACTCCTGGTAAGCAGCACAGCAGTTGGGTTAGCAGCCTAGCTGCAAAAACCCTGTGGGAAGTCCCACGACACTTTGGGAAGGGCTGGTTCAAATTCAAGCTCCAACACCTTCACAACCTGTCCTAAATCTGCACTGAGATGACTTAAATAATCTCTTAAAAGATTCCAGAAATTGGAAATCTTAGGCCTGCCTCCCTTAAAAGCTGTGATTCAACTCGACCTAGGGGGGAAAATAAAAAAAATGAAAGAGCATATGAAGCAACTGAAAATAAATATGCTTCCCATTTTTCAAAATTTGATCTTTTTTTTTTTAACTAAACCCTATATTATTCATGCGCTGTATATTTTATTGCGGTTAGTTTCAAAGCTGTTGGAAATCACAGATCAGTCCCTCAACCAGGATGTCTTTATTATGCACACATAAATCATGCATGGAAGGGCCCTGACAGCTGACGACGACGTAAACTCTCAGGAAGCAAAGCCCCTAAGCCATGTAAAAAATGTATGTCACAGAAAAAAGAAGCATGTCATCTTTATTTCCTTTTTATGGATATTTTTGTCTTGTCATTATCAAGGAAGATTTTTTCCCCCTTTACTTCTGTCTAAATGTAGTTAACTCAGAGGTAATTTGCAATGGTATTTCAATGACACAAATGGAGAACCCTTCCCCACATCTGCCTGCATCTTCAAGGATGAGTGTGTTGTAATTATACAGCTCCCGTTTCACCAACAGCTCTGCTCTACCCAATATAGTTCAAAAGGATTTCGGTGAAATGCAGAAGTTCATTGAATTGTCAGCAGCATTTGGGTGCTATAGGACTAATGTAAATCGTATTAGAGTTGGGTTTTTTTGAAGCCATGGGTCCACTGCAAGATTCAATCAGGTTGTTGTGGGGCTTTTTTGAGCAGGGGAAAAAAGAAAACACCAACAAAACACAAAAAAACCCAAGGATTCCCTATTGTGCTGCAGCTGAAAAGCAGAATAAAGTGCTAAGGGGAAGTACTAAGCTAAGAGAAAAGAAAAAGAAAGAAAGAAAGAAAGAAAGAAAGAAAGAAAGAAAGAAAGAAAGAAAGAAAGAAAGAAAGAAAGAAAGAAAGAAAGAAAGAAAGAAAGAAAGAAAGAAAGAAAGAAAGAAAGAAAGAAAGAAAGAAAGAAAGAAAGAAAGAAAGAAAGAAAGAAAGAAAGAAAGAAAGAAAGAAAGAAAGAAAGAAAGAAAGAAAGAAAGAAAGAAAGAAAGAAAGAAAGAAAGAAAAGAAAGAAAGAAAGAAAGAAAGAAAGAAAGAAAGAAAGAAAAGAAAGAAAGAAAGAAAGAAAGAAAGAAAGAAAGAAAGAAAGAAAGAAAGAAAGAAAGAAAGAAAGAAAGAAAGAGAAAGAAAGAAAGAAAGAAAGAAAGAAAAGAAAGAAAGAAAGAAAGAAAGAAAGAAAGAAAGAAAGAAAAGAAAGAAAGAAAGAAAGAAAGAAAGAAAGAAAGAAAGAAAGAAAGAAAGAAAGAAAGAAAGAAAGAAAGAAAGAAAGAAAGAAAGAAAGAAAGAAAGAAAGAAAGAAAGAAAGAAAGAAAGAAAGAAAGAAAGAATATTTGCAGTTGCAGTTAACATTTTCTGTTTCTGAAAGGTGTGATTTTTTTCCTTTTACTTGCTTGATTCTTTTTATAGGGGTGAAGTTCAGTGAATTTGCTTCTTTAATAAAAAATATTTTTTTAAGAAGAGTTTTGGATAGTCATAAGTAGCAAATAGTGGCAGATTAAAAAAAAAAAAGAGAAAATCTTTTGGTCAGAAAGTAAAAAATAACTTTCCAAATATAAAATTGGAGAAAGTACTTAATGGAGCACCGAATGACTGTCTGTACATTGGGCTAAGGACAAAATTTTAAAAAATATTGACAGACCAAAAAAAATTTCTTTTTCCAACTATGCACATTCGTACACTGAGCTTTCAAAAGCAGGGCCCTTTAGACAGACTGGTGAGCTCACATGTCAACACCTGAAGAGCAGTGATCACCTAACAGCCACCCACACCTGCTGCTATATTTACTAAATAATAAATAAAAATATTTTTATTTATTTAGGTGTTGTCCTGTGTGTTGCCACTGCCTGATGAAAAGGTGCCTCCTAGTTCAGTGAGAAGAAATTGCACCTTTTTCCCAAGCAGCACATCAACTTTGAGCTGATCTTCTCACGCATCCTCCTCTGCTCACATCCACCTTCTACATCCATCTTACTGCTGTAGGGTGTCTCCCATTTATTGAACAAGTAATTTGCTTTAGATGAAGGATAAGACAGGCACCTACATAGAAACCAAGGGGGAAATACTTAAGGTTGGAAAAGGTTCCTCACCCTGAAGATGATGGGGCGCTGAACAAGCTCTCCAGGGGATGGTCACAGCCCCAGTGCTGCCAGATCTCCAGAAAACTTTGGACAATGCTCTCAGGCACAGGGTGGGATTTTTGGGGTGTTCGTGCAGGGCCAGGAGCTGGACACCATGATTCTTGTGGGTCCCTTCCAACTTGAGGAATTCTGTGATAATTCCTTTGTTTCCTCTCTGCTGTTGGTGGCATTATTGATCTCTCCTCTTGCCTTCTGTTCATTGCTCCAGTATGCAGTGGTCATGATGTGGGGGCCTCAATCACACAAAAATCAGCCCAAATATCAAACAGTGTAAGGCCACAATTCGCAGAATCACAGAGTCATTAAGGCTGTGTCATTAAGGAAAAGGATTCTAAGATTCTAGAGCCCAAACTTTAACCCAGCTCCAATGTGTCCACCACTAATTCACCTCATTCCTCTACTGCTGATTCAGTCCCTCCTTCTCTACAGCAGCTCAGCACTTGAGAGTTTTGTCTCAAAGAAATCCCACCTGCTGTGTGCTGCTTCATTGGGGAATCCTTTTTGGGATGCCACTACAGAGAACCAAGAGCGGCGAGCGAACACCGTGCTGCCTGTTCCTCAGAGAGCCACACAGAGAAAGGAACAGCAGATATGTAATTCTGTCTGTGAGGGGAAACTCAGAACCACCTGAGATGTTGGTTGGTGCTTTTATCCTCTTGCCCATGCAAATTAGTGGGGTTCAGAACTAAATGGAAATGTTATAAAGGAAATCTGAAAGTGGGATCTGTTTCACACACTAGTCCTGCTCCCTTCCTTTGGAAAGACACCAATACATTGGATACATTTCCATTAATAATTTCATGTGGATACATTTCCATTAATAATTTCACTCTATCTCTTCTCTGACGTAAATTTACAAGCAAGAAGTAGGAAAAATGCCAAATCAAATGTTGCAGGCAAACTGGTGAGATAATTAGCATACGATGCATAAGGAAGAAGAATCCCAAGAAGCAAATCTGGATGTGCGTGTCCCTGTTTGTGACAGCCTTTGGGGGAAGCTCCAATTCACTGAGGATCAGCCGTGTTTGCATTTTGCTCTTTCCTCCCCCCACCTGGTGAATCTCTCCCAGGAATGTCCTTTTGCCTTGAGCTTTTGAACTGATGAAGTACCTTGAAGGAAAGAGGAAAGAAAAAGAACTTTAAAATAGATAAGCTGCTTATCTCTTTAGCTGACTTGAATTTTGCTGCTGTGTGGAGGAGGATGCTATCAGAATCAGAAGTTCAGAAGTTAGTAATGCTGGAAAAGTTTCTAGATGTGCATAACCAGCACAGAGCTCTTCCTGTGTGTTATTCTGTATATTGCTTCTAAATCACTGCTAGAGATAAGATTAATCCAGGTTCATTGAATTTGCTTTTTTCAAAAGTTATCCATGGTGGTGTTTAGCCAAGGAAACAGGACTTGTGTGATCATACTTTGTGCTTGTCCAGCTACCTGACATTCTTTTTCAATAACCTGTAAACCCACAGATCAACTTCAACAGATGGGCAGAGGCCTCAAAGATATTAAATTCCTGAGTTTTTCATGAAAACCAGAAGCTTATCTGCTCAGTTTTAACCACAAGCTGGCCTTTCTCCATTAAATCACTGCTCACTGATCAGAACACAAATTTCTGAGAGCCACCAGTGCTGCTCCTTGCTAATTGAGACTAAGGGGAAGGATTAGAGTGCCCACAAGGACAGGAACTGGCGATGTACATAGAGATTCATCCTCTTGGCAGCACCTGGGGGAGAGAAAGAGTTCAGAAATCTGAGGTCATTCCAAAGAGGTCAAAGGAAAACAGGGCACAAATGCAGAAGAAAAATCACTTTTTAAATACTTCAGTTCATGCAGACACTTTTTTTTCTTTTTTCTTTTTTTTCTTTTTTTTTTCTTTCCCCTGAGACATCTGACTCAAGACTGAATATCAAAGAAAAAGTTCCCATTGGCTTCTGGGGCAGTTTCTGGGATCTGGTCAGGGCTGGGGAAAGACTTATGAAAACAGCAGCCATTCATTAAAAAGGATTTTGAGATGCTCATGCTGACATTGTGATTCGGCTTATTATACAAATAAATGGTTATTTGAACAAAAAAGCCATATTTTGATTCAACAGGAAAAGAAATACTATATTTAGAGCAAAAAAGCTAGATATCAGTTTACTCTCATAGACAAATTTAAACAACAAATATTGCATTTTAATGATGCTTACTTCAAACAGCGTCTTTGATTTGGTGTCTTTTTGTGGTTTTCTATCGTTTTAAAAACTAAAATCTGTTTTAGAAGACAAAATACCACTTACTGTGATTTGACTAGAGATGAGATCCAACACTAACCTGTTGTATTCCAACATTGACTAAACTGTTTGTATGAACAGTAACACAATACCTTCCTAAATCTTCCACTTCTGCTTGGCCATTTTTAGTGGTTTTCTTTCAAAATTCCGATTTCTTCTACCCTTGATAGCAGAGCCATCTCCTCTCTTACACTACTGGAAGCGAAATGAACCAACCTCACTCAGTGTGACCACAGATCTTGAATTCTTTCCTACACCACTTTACAGACTAGTGGTTGCAGCAGTTTCCTGAGAGGCCAGAAACAGGGATTTGACACCCTGGTGGAGGGAAAAGGGTGGGTGCAGGTATCCCCTTTGTGCAGGAGTTCTGTTGTTTGAATGAATGGTCTCCCTTCTAGTGTGGTAAAAAAATGGCAAAAGTCAAAAAAAAAAAAAAAAAACAGCCTGGGAGGTAATTTGAGAAAACCCATTGGCTCATGCCTCTCAGGGGAGAAAAACCAAAGTCATTGTTGATTTCTGGAAATTTATTGGGAGCGAGAAAGAGGTTCGGGCATCTGGAAAAATTCACCATAAAAACCTGAGGTGCCCTTGAAACATAACTGCCTGTGGGGCTAAATAACAGCTGAATCAGCATCACAATTCTGGATTTGGGCCCTTAAAAATCCTACTTGGAGCACCTCTCCTTTTCCCAGGCTCTAGGCCCTCTGCTCTGTGACAGGAGGAGCTGCATCCGCACGGAGACAGCACCAGGAGCTCCAGCCCCTGGGCAGGCTGCATGCTAAATCCTTGTGCCAAATCATTTTGAAAGGAGGCAGCTTGAGCTCCTATACAGCCTTCCAGGTCTATTTTGGCTTATAACTGTTTTTGTCTTTGGTGCTCCAAGGGCTGGACCGCATCTGCTCTGTAGCCAGGCTTGGGGGGCTGGGGATGGTCACCTGGAAAAGAGGAGGACCTGAAGAGACCACAGAGCTCCTTTCAGTGCCCAAAGGGGCTCCAGGAGAGCTGGAGAGGGACTTTGGACAAGGGCCTAGAGTAACAAGACAAAGGAGAGCGGCATTAAGTTGAAGAGTGTAGATTTATATTAGATATTGTGAGTTCTTGGCTGTGGGCATGCTGAGGCCCAGAGCAGCTGTGGCTGCCCCATCCCTGGAAGTGTCCAAGGCCAGGTTGGACAGGGCTTGGAGCAACCTGGGATAGTGGAAGCTGTCCCTAGTCATAGGATAAGTTTGGAAATGGATGATCTTGAATATCCTTTCCAGCCCAAACCATTCTGGGATTCTATGATCCTACAATTCTCATAGTTCTGGACTGTGGTTTACGTGGGGAGCGTTCATTTCTGGCTATGATTTATGAGTTTTAAGGTCAGAGGAGACCAAGAGTCTGACCCACTTCACAGTGCAGACCACACACTTCACCCAACGACTCTGGCATCTGCTCCACTAACCAGGGCTGTGGGTCTGCAGGATATTTATTGTCTGGGAAAGGTGTCAGGGTGACAGCACTGTCTATTAAAAATCCCTGCTCAGCTACTCAGGAGGCACAACACAGTGGAGAAAGTTATCTCCCAGCTCTAGCCACTGTCCCAGTTAGCTCCAATAATAACATTTGCTTGCTGTCTTAATACATCTCTAGAAAGAAAGATGCTTTTGTCACCCCTCATTAATCATCTGAGTCATAAATTTCTCATCTAGTATTTTACTTTTCCATTTTTTGTGCCCTTTGTGTCATGCTGGAGGCTATTGCATGCACAAAGTCATGCTCTAAAATAGTATCAGCATTGCTTCTTTCATGCCAACTGTACTCTGCTTCAATTTTCTTATATTGAAATTTTGGAAATATTAGGGTACCTTAAAATAGGGTTCACCTTTTGAGGCAGTCAATTTTTCAATGTCCTCTCAGTCTTTTTCTTTCCTCTTTCTACAGTGTATATGCCCCACTTCTATCCTGAAATATTTTCCTGTGTTTGAATTTTGTCCTTAAGAAAATCCTGCTCAGTGGAGGGACTTGACTTTGGGCAGGAGGAATGTTTGGGACACGTCAGTTCTGACCTGGTGCTGGGCTGCTCTGATGATGCCCAAAGCTGGAGCACCCCAGTGAGTTTATGAGTGCAGCACACCTCCCTAACCATGGAATGCACCCACTGCTTCAGACCAGCTCGCTTGAGCAGCAGCAGCACAGCAGAGAGGGAGCTCAGACTTTGCCCAAAATACTGGGTGAATGCCTGAGGTTTCCAACCTCAATCCCATTAGTCTCACATCCTACTTTACAACAATGCAGACTGTGACACTTTACGTGTCTTTCAAACCTGTGAGGGCTCCCTGTTTATTTTTTAACAATGGTTCTAAACAAAACCTTTGGGTTTGAGGAAGTATCCATTTTGCTTCTTTGAACTTTGCTGATCCTTCAGAAAGGCTTTCTGCTTGTAGCTGATGTATTTTTCAGCCCGTGGGAAAACATGTGACTTACTAAAGGTAACCAAAATGCACATACAAAAATCTGTGGGACTTAAAAGTACAACCTTCATTAGACTTTCAGTCTACCAGGCTCCTGAAAGCAGAAACAGAGAGCACAGTTCTGTGTATTTTATACTGGGGGAATGGCTTCACACTGACAGATGGCAGAGTAGGATGAGATTTTTGGGACTAAATTCTTGGTTGTGAGGGTGGGCAGGCCCTGGCACAGGGTGCCCAGAGCAGCTGTGGCTGTCCCTGGATCCCTGGCAGTGTCCAAGGCCAGGCTGGATGGGGCTTGGAGCAGCCTGGGACAGTGGAAGGAGTCCTTGCCCATGGCAGGGGGATGTGGAACCAGATGATCTTTAAATTCCCTTCCAACTCAAACCATTCAGTGATTCTATGGTTCTGTAGGCACTCCTGTCTCATCTTTAGGCTTTCTGCAAAAGAACAGTTTGTTCTCTGAGTGCTCAGTGCTGTTTCATAAATCCTCTGCTATGGGAAACAATGCCATTATGGGGCCAAAAAGTCCCTGCCCAAAAAGACTTCCATACATCCACTGGAAACTGTGACCAGTGCACCAAGAAGCACACATTTCATTGAAATTTATCCACTTGAGAAGCACCAAAAGAAAATCCTGAAAAGCAGCTGCTTTGTCCTCTTACCTTCCTCCCCAGCCCAGGTGCCAAGCTTTGCGGGTAGCTCAGGGCCTGTAAACAGCTTTTACTTGGAAAAGGCTTCAGTTCAGGTACAATTGGTGAAAGTGGACTGTGGAAGAAAGACCAAACCACAGTCTTACCCCAAGCTGGATATTCTCCATGAGCTGGCTTCACCCAGCCTGAGGCAATGATTCTGGCTCTGAACATGCACAAAAAAAAACCACAAACCAAACCAAACCAAACCAACCTTGGACTGCCCCCATGTACATGTCCTTGGTACCCCTCATGGGCTTTTTTGGGTGCTTAGCCCCATAAATCAAATATTGCACGCCCATATTGCAAGCCAAGCAGCAGTGAGCATCCTCCTGCCAGGAGGAGGAGAATCCTGCAGGTGGGAAGAAATTTTACAGCAAGTTCACCTGGCAGCTAGATAGTGAGTAAAATATTGGCCAGCAAGTTACATCCACTTGCTGCTTATTAGGTTCTCAATGTCTATTTTTTCATGGAGCATCCTTTAATCAGTGGTGTTGATAGGCCTGAGAAGGTTCACAGTCAGTAAAAAAAGGAGGGAAACTAGAAAAAAACAGAAGAAAGAAAATTACAAGAGAAAACAGAATTTTTCTACATAGACCAATGAAGCAGGAAAAAAAAAGGAAAAAAAAAGGAGGTGGCAAAAACTTTGAGGAAAAACTGAAGGAAACATTAAAAAAAAAACAAACACAGCTGGCTGGGGGATTTTATACTTTAATATCAAAAAATGTGCAAACAAAGCAGTGTAAAGGCTGTGATGTTATTTGAGTGCATAATGGCAGCAGCTGTTGGAAGGGTCGGGTCGTCACCTGCAGCGAGCACAGAGCCCCACCAGAGCAGCACAGCCCACACCCCAGGAGCCAGATCACTCACAGGACTGGCACAGCACACACACAGCACTATGAGCTCAAGCAGGTGAGGTATTCTTCAAATCCAAGGTGATATTTCTGCCTAGTTGAGCACCAGTCAAAACAGCTCCAAGAAAAGAAAAAAATTATATTACCTGAGAAAGCATTCTGGCAGGGGAAAGAGTTTGGTTGTAGATCCCGGATGGATTGAGCCTGTGTAACCAGAAAATCCCTGCCTTTGCTCACATTGGGCACAGCAGCAAGGTGGGCTTGAGTTTGGCAAAGTGAGGGAAAACTGGAAATCCAAAGCTTTACAATCCATAAAAATGTTGATTTTTTTTTTTTTAATTGAAAATAAGTGATCTGGCTTGGATGTATATGGATCTGCTTGCCTGTCCTCATTTTTTATACATGAATTTACATCTCAGGGGTAAAAGTTCTTTTCAGCACTAATAACACACAAACACACACGTGCATTAGTGGATGTCACTTTTTAAAACAAGCTCCTCTTTCCTTACATCATCTGTCTCTTCTTGTATCCTTCAGAAATAGCTTCGTTGGGAAAATAGATGCAGCTTTTAATGTGGAAGCAGAATTTTTTATGAGATTTCCTCTACATTTTTAGGCAATTTTTTCAACGTAGACTGAAACAGAAACATTTCCTGATATCACCATTAAAAAAAAAAACACTCTGCATAATATTTAGATATTCTAATGCAATGTATCTGTCCTTTCTCCATCAACTTTTGGCTTTTCAGTGCCAATCTCATAGCATTTATTGAAATGAATGCCTAGGGTTCCAGGACAGAACTGTCATTTCAGACTCAGCAAAGTCAGAAACCTTGGTTGAACTGGTGACATGTCACTGAAGTTTTGAAAATGGTTTGGTTTTGGTTTTTTTTGGCTGCACAAGGAGAGTTACAGGACTGAGACACTGCCAATTTAACAAGGATTTGGGAAGTCATGTGGGGCTTTTGCTGTCACATAATCAAGACAACATGAGCTGCATCAGACAATGTTAAATGAGGAGTGAAAGGCAGACTGTCCTCAGACTCCCTTCCCCGCAATCGTTCTGAAATGTGGAACAGAAAAATTCCCCTTATTTCTTAAACCAATCCAACTATGAACCCTGCAAATATAAGCCGCATGTTACGAGTTATCAGCACAATTTCAATTTTAAATTTGCACCTCAATGCAAACATAATTTAGGTCTGTGTTAACTGCTGGTGACTAACACTACCTACCCCTGTCTCTCAAGCCTGATTTAATGGATATTGAGCAGAGCTCTTACAAAATACAAGACAGTTTGCTATGCAAAGCCATTACAGCTTTGTTGAAGGCAGCACCTCTGCAGCTTCAGTGGGTCCACCTTGGCACAAGGAGGCTAACAGGCACTGCCAAAATACAGAACACCTCTGCCCTGTCTTAAAGTAAAAGCCAATATATTTGGAGGAGTGCCACTCATTTAGCTAGAGTCCCCAGCTGCATCTTTCATTGCAATTTATGGAATGCATCTATTGCTGTGGGGTAAGGAAAAGGAGCTTTCGCAGTCAGTCTGTAGTGCAGTATCTCTCCACAATCTGTAACTCTGAGTGAAAGTGTCTCCAGAGAAGAATATAACAGTCCATCCTGCTCTAACTCACAAACAAAAGCTTAAAGGGCTCCATTCTCAGCTGTGCGTGAGGACTGAAGAGGAAACTACTGTTCCTGGAGCATATCGAGGGTTTCAGCATCATTCCAGTATTTTAATCATTAAAGTTATTTTCCTGGGGGCAAGGGGAGGGAAAACTTTGAGCAGGGCTCCAACACATCTGCTGTGGTGGGGTTTGTGCCCAGCAGAGCTCCCAGGCTAAGCCTGGATAAACTTAGCAGGTAGGTGGATGTCAGATGCTGGCACTGGTGATTCAGCTGCTGGATCTCTTCCCTCTGACTCAGTGCTGAACCCGTGCCCACACATGTGCCACAGGAGAGACCAGCTCCCAGCACAGCAGAAAGCCCAGACTACTAAACTCTTGGTCTTTAAAGGTTTCCTGGGCATTGTATGCATCATCAGAGGAGTTTATACGTGCCATTACAAAGTTAAGCCTGGGTCAACGTGCGCTTTATCTGAACTGCATTGAAAATTAACAGGATTATGGTGGTTCCCGATAGAAAGCAGAACCCAGGGCAAGAAACTCAGTTCAGATTATACACAAAGGATGTGTAGCACGGACAGGAAAAAATATTTAATGTGGGGTTTTTGTTACTCTTGTATACTCCTTGGCATACAAGGAGTGGCTGAGGGCACTTGGCTTGTCCAGCTGGGACAAAAGGAGACTGACCTCAGACCTCATTGGGGTCTGCAACTTCTTCTCACGGGACACCAGAGGGACAAGCACTGATCTCTGCCCTCCTTGACCAGGAACAGGACTGAAGGAAATGGTCAAAGCTGTGTCAGGGGAGGTTTAGGTGGGATATTGGGCAAGGGCTCTTCCCCAAGAGGATGGTTGGGCAGGTTGCCAGGGAATGGTCACAGCACCAAACCAGCCTGGCTGTATTTAAGAAACATTTGAACAACACACTCAGGCACGTGGTGGGATCCTTGAGGGTGGTCCTGTACCAGTGGTTGGACACAATAGTCCTGGAAAATCCCTTCCAGCCCAGGATATCCTGTGATCAGGAGTGAGTCCTGGCTCCATGACACTGACCATGAGTTTGTAAAGTGCAGCCCAGGGCAAGCACCAACCTCTGCTCCATGCACCCATGTATTTCTGGTTTGCTCCAAACCAGTCTTCTGGTAGCCAAGTAACTGATTTTCACTACATAAAGCCACATGTCCGAGGAAACAAGAACAACAAAAAAACTATCAAAGCAACCTAAAACTTGAGGAGATGATATTCACTCTGATTTTCCACCCACACCGTGGTTTTTAGGCCTTGCCACAATTCAAATTCTGAGTCAGCAAGTTTCAAACCTGCTCAAAAACTTCTGGCAAGCAGCTTGGTGAAGATTCATTAGCAAAAGGGTGGGAAAAATCCCGTGCCGCTCTCTCAGCTTTTGCATTTCTGGGTTATTTCTATTTTAGCTGCTCTCGGCACTTAGCAGCGCTTTTATTGCTGGGGTCATGTAGTCAGTGCAGAGGCATGGAATGATTGCCATGGTACATGGCAGCCTGGTCATGCATTAAAGCTGGCTGTTAATCAAGCTCCTAACAAGACCGTGGGCTCTGTTCTCTCCAACAGGCCAAACATCCACCAAAACATGGCAATGTCAAACAAAGACTGTGTCTCAAGTGTCAAATCTCCCTTTTCCACTGTAATATTTATGAGCTGTGCTCAAAAAGACAGCACTCCAGAGTGCAGTTTCCTTAAAATTTACCTGCTGTATGTTTTTCTGTGAAGATGATGCTGAAGGTGTGGGAAAATAATGAGCTTCAAACGTCTGCTTCTTGCAGAAATATAGTTTCATTTTTTTTCCTAGGATCTGTCTCCGCAGATTTTAGGGGGAAACTCTGTTGATAGGAATAGATGTGATTTCACCATGATTACAGATGAATCTGTAGCAGTCCCACTCTGCAACAAGAAGACAAAAAAAAGACCCAGAGGGATAGCTTGCCCTCGTGCACACATAGGACTGGGACCCTACACCTGAGGCGAGAGAGTTGAGATTCCCAGCTAAGATCCTAACTCAGGCTCCTCATTGGATTGGAATTTCAGATGCATTTACAACAGGTTTGATGGCTCAGGATTAGCTATGGCCTAATATGACCCAATGATCTCCCAGACCCAAGCAAGATGCTGTACTCCTCTGAATTAAAACATATTTCAAGTCTGGGGCTGCTCGTGAAAGGGAGCTTCAGTCTGTCTGTACTCACCAGGATAGAGACACACCAGGAGACTCTCCATGGAAACTTCTTCTCCAGGAGTAAAACTTTTTCTCACTCTTTAATTCTCCTTTTCATTTCTCTTCTGCTCCTCCATCCTGTGGATAGCACTTGGGCTGGGCAAAGAACTGATTCTTCAGTTTTGCTGGAAAAGCAATAAACACAAACTGACGTAGAAGAGCAATAAACAAAGTTATGCTTTACAAAACACTCTAACAAAACAGAAAAGTCACCCACAGATTCTGTTTGAGCTGGACTCTGTTTTCAGACAGGACTCCCAGAAAATCACAAACAAAAAAGCCAAAAAAAATTAAAAAAAATAAAAAATAAAAAGAAACAAAAAGCCAAACTCACGGAAGAGGATCAGCATCTGTTCCTGGTCCCCTTCCTCCCAGCAGTCTGCTCAGGAGTGGTCTGAGTGTGGTGATCTTCCTTCCCCAGGGATCTGCAGGTGTTGACCTGGAGACATCTTATTTCAGATCCATTCTGAGACAGGAGAGGGAGGAGTGAAAAGCTTTTGCCCATTTGGGACAGGCTTTTCACCGACAGCTCCACAGCATGCAGGGGTTCAAAGTTCAAGTAAGGCAAGACAGGTTAAATGTACTGCAGTCCTTATTAAAATGTTCCCAGAAAAAAAGACTTTCTGAGGTAACTAGAGCATGCACTTCTTCAGTCTGTGGCTGAAACCAGATGAAATTATTACGCTGCTGAAAAAGACTTTCAGTAGCAGGGAAATGTTACTTGCTGGATGTTGTATTTCCCTCCTAGATTCAAGACTTTACAATCATCTGACCAACTTCTTTAAATGTTTTTGGGGTTTTTTAATCTCCTCAATTTTTCTTCTAACATTGCCTTTTGTTATGAGCAAAAAAATTTTTCAGGGTTACATTTGGAAGTGGTGACATAGGATTGTAATTGAAAAAAAAATGTCATGCCTGGACTGGAAAAAGACATTTATAGGGACATGAAGATAAAGATGAATCTGTGCCACATGCCAGCTCCAACAAAATAGAGAGAAAAAGCAGAGCTAAAACAGACCTAGAGCCCTTCTTCAGCTGTGGTCCCTCATCTCTTTAGGAATGCATTCTTGACAAATGGATTCTTTCTCTGTCTTTGTTTATCTTTTTAACTGGATTTGTATATGTGACGGCATCCACAATTTGCAAGAGGTCACTATTTGTGAAGGTATTAACATGCCTTACCCAATAAACACTGTCCTGCTTCTTTCCAAGTTAATCCAAGGTAAATGGCATTAATTTTCTGGGAAAAGAAAACTCACATTTACATATGCAGGGGCCCTGCTTTTCACAGTCTTCTTAAGGCTTAAGACAGGGATATTGCAGAAGCTGAAGGACAAGGTCCAAATTTTACTACATGTGTTTTTCCATCTCTAACCCTTACAGTTAAACTAATAATATTCCATGACAAATTAATAAAACATACTAATAGTATGTCAATTCACTAGATTTTGGGGATTAGCAGTTTGGGGGCCTACAAAGACTGCCCTTCTCCAGAGCATCTTCAGATGTCCAGCCCTTCTCTAGTTTGGTGATAAATCCTTCACAGCTCTTGGCTGAATTTTGAGCTGTTTGGAAGGAATCAGCTGGTCACACAGGTTCTGTAGCTATGTTAATACCTGAGCCAAAACTGTTCCTGCGTGCTTTGCCTTTGACCATTGCACTAGTATTTGGTCATTTTTATCTGACCATCACGTGGCCAGGGGTAGCATGGGCTCAGACTCAAAGTATCATACCTCAAATCCCACTAGAATGGACTCATTCTGCCCAGCTTTAGACATCAACAATACAGATACATCTGAGCTTGTTCTCTAGAAGAAGCACTTTCTGGGTCATGATTCATCTGATCTGCAGAAGGCACCTAAAGCAGGTCAGCTGAATTCTGCTTTACAAGCGTTACATGTCCTGTCAACAAAGGGAGCTGGGAGCTACAGAGCTGCCTACGCCTTGGGTACAAGGATTTGTTGTAGATGACTGCAGCAGATGATCACCCTGGACTCACCTCTCAGGTGGGGTAACTCACCCAAACCAATGCACTGAGCCTGCACTGTGCTCTTTGTGCTCTTCTCTTTCATGACCGGTGACAGGACCCAAGGGAGCTGCTGTTGGATATCAGGGGAAGGTTCTTCCCCAGAGGGTGTTGTGTTCCCCACAGAATGGGCACAGACCTGAGGTTTCCAGAGCTCCAGGAGAGTGTGGGCAATGCTCTCAGGGATGCCCAGGGTGGGATTGTTGGGGTGTCTGTGCAGGGCCAGGGGCTGGACATTAATGGTCATTGTGGCTCCCATCCAACTCAGGATACTCTGGGACTCTCTGCAAGTGGAGAGATGTTTTAAATCTCAGCAAAAGGGCACTGGCATGGGCATTATGAGCACAGCTCACCTTCAGGGTGCTCCCAGGCCATTATAACTTGAAGGTGAGTTTGATTCCTCTGACCAGTGCAAGGTGAAGACTAAAACGAGCATCACTTTACACTCCAAAGAGTTGTCAGAGAGCAGCAGCTGTCTTTTAAGACCAGTGTAGACTAGACCAGCAAAATGAGCATTCACCAGAGATGAAGGTGTGAAACTGTGGCTAAACAACACCCTCCTGTTCCTCTTGATTTCATCTGAAAATCATGCACAGTTAACACTTCTAAAAATCACAGCTCAGACTGCTACATCTCAAGCGTTCTAAATCAGGATGTCATTTCCTCATACAGTAATTTTGTTTTGAATTTTTTTAAGAAGCCTAGATAAGTTTGAAGATGAGATTTTGTTGCCACTTATTTAAATGACCTTATAAATATAGGCTTGTTGACCACACAAGATAGTTCACAAGTGCTAGGGCTAAACACTGATAATAATATAAGTGTTATCTTGCTAGATCTGTTTGCACTGCAGTACTTTTAGGAAATAGGCAAATAATAACACTTATGGTTTCAAAGTTGAAGATGCTCAACTTCCATTGGCTTTTCCAAAGAGGGCAGGACTTCAAATACTAAAATAGGCATTCACCAGGAATTCTTTCTCCTCCGGGAGGAGCAAGTTCATGCCAACTCTTCCATATATCTTCATGGTGCAGAGCCAAGGTACCATATCACCACTGCCTCTTGAGAAACACTGAGGTCTACTCCCAGAAAAACCCACATGATCTGGAGGAAAACCATGCAATTTGACAAGACCAGGCTTATGTTATTTGCAAAGGAGTTTAAAATCAAGTCTGTTTACAATTTTTAGGTGGCTATTACAGCAAATTTTCCAAACTGGATCTGGTATCCCATCTCAGCTGGATTTTTCCCCCTTTTTTCAGTGCTTCCTCATACACCACGCTGTGTTCTTGCCAGCTGACATTTCTCAAAAGCCATTCTTCGTGCTGGATTCAGCACTCCCTCTGTGACCAGAAAGTGCTTGGAGATGTTCATCTGTCGTTCAACACTGTTGTCAACATTCAATATCTCCCCTGATCTTTTGTTGTGCTTTATACTGATTTAACCTTTCTCTCAGAAAAAAACTAGGGAGGCAGCTTTACTGGTAATGCTATCTGAAGTAATTTTTTTAAATTCTCCTAATAGGATTCCAGCTAAACTGCATTCCCTTTCAAAAAAAGGGAGAAAAATGTATTTTCTTGATTGCAGGGTAAAACCTTCAGCAAAGTTTTGCAATTTCAGGTTACAGGGACACAATGCCCTTTTTGACAAGCCTATAACCATGACCTAATTATTGCCTGCAAGACCATTTTACCCACCCCAAACACTCATGATCAGAAAAGCCATCACTTCTGAGAACAGCATGAAAAAGCCAACAGGGCAGCTGAGGGGATGCCCGAGGTTATATAATAACCAGCTCCAGGGTTTCATCTGTGTGACCACACTCAAGGTGGGTACAGGGGGGAGCTTTTGCCAACCAGTCAAGCATCCTCCTGAATTATTGCTAAATGCAGGTAGCTTCTGAACAGCCTGGCAGAGATAACTATTGAGGGGACTGGCAAGCTGCCAAGCATTTTGTGAACAATATCACCAGCTGAAACTTTCAGGAAAAGCTGCCAGTTACCTGCAAGTGGACTTCAATAATGATTATCAGATTTCCTTGGTTTTGTTAATTCTGCTTCAGTTTAAGCATCCGGGCTGCTGAGTTTTCCCTTCAGTGGTACAAAACAAGTGGTTAGAAACTCCACTGACACACCATGTCACATTGAATCAACATCACCACGTAATCATGGGATTATACAGTCCGAGAGAAAAACCTGGTGAGGCCAGTGAGGACCTTTGGAAGTGTTTTTCTGTGCAGAACTCAGCTGTACTAATTGCATAGGGAAAGACACAGTCATCTTCAAGCAGTCAGATTTCAGCTGCTTTCAAGACGCGGCTTTTCTGTCAAGGTCTCCAAAAAGGTTATGTAAACTTTGCTTAGTGAATTCTTATCATCGGAGGAATTTTTGGAGCAAAATGTTTTGTCATCAACAAACGTTAGCTTTGATAGAAATTAAATTGTTCAGAGAAGCACATATGGTTTAAATTCTTTTCTCTGAAGGAGTTCCAATCAATGTGACAGCTACAGAAATGGAGGCTCCTTCCAAGTACCTAAAACCATGGGCTTTGAAAGGCTGAGAAGTCCCCCTTTTTAACCTGGGAGTGAATTAATCCGCTCTTTTGAGGATAGATCTCTCCTATTTCCCACAGACTTTCCCAAAGATCTCAGTTTGGAATGTAACGGTTTTTTTTTTTTAAATATCAGTTTCTTAGCCTAGGAAAAAAACACTTCCCACGCAACTCAGTTATATCATCCCAAAAGACACAATTCCCCCATGCAAAAGAAAGACATTTTAGTCATGGGAGGTTTTTACACAGGTCAGAGGAAGTGACAAAAATAGAAGCTGTAACAAAAATGCCCTCTATGCTCTGTCTGTCTGTCTGTCTGCTGTGTAATCTGAAAAGCTAAAGGGGATGAGAGATCCTGTTTCAGTAGCAGGTTCCAGTCTCCAACATCTGGAAAAATCTGGAGCAAAACAATTAATTTCTCCTTTTCCAGTAAAACATTTAAAGTGGGAGTTGATCTTCAGCTGGCACAAATCAGTTCTGCTGCATTAACCCCACCAGACCTACACTAATCTCTACTGTTGAGGGACATCAGAACTACCCCAATATCCCATGATGAATTATAATCCTTAGGATTTGGGAAAGGTTTTTTTGGTTAACCCCATATTATGCATGCATTCTCCACTCAGCACACATCCAACAAAGAGTAGGGAAAAGATCAACAAAGGTAGAGCAAGTCCCACGTGTGAGCTACAGAGCCCCAGCTGGGAATTTCAGCACGGCCCTCCCAGGCTGCCACTCCAGCAAGGTTCCATGTGTGCTTTGTTCGGTCCAATTCCCAGCTGACTGCTGCAAATTGTCCATCAACACAGCCTCTCTGAGGGTGCCTGTTCATCACTGAGAAATCCTCCTTCTTGCCTTTGAATTCCACATGGTTCCCACGAGCAGGTCCTAGGCCATGAGGTAGCTTGTTCCCAGCTAGGCTGGCTTTGTGCAGAGCTGTGGAGACAAGCAGAAGTTCTCTTTTCCTCTCACAGACATCTCCATGATAGCATACAAATAAAAATCATGTGATTGACTCCTTTCCTAATCTGCATAGTTCTCTTTCCCCCCCCCACCTCCACCATACAGGATCACATTGAAGCTTATTATAGAGAGATGATCTCTGTGAGAAACAACATTTTCCAGCCATAATATCTTTGAAACAGGCTGTTCTTTGCTGGGCTTGGCCCATTCTCTTCTAGACTTTTAGTAAACAGAAAATGTATATTACACCCTGTCAATCCCCCTCAGTTTATGCAGAACTGTCCAAGTCAGCACAATCTTGCACATCATATTTTTGGGAAGAGCCATCTGTCATAAACAAAACGTGGCCATGTGTGGCTGACTACCATGCACTGCAGCGTGGAATCCCAGAGCAGGATTTCCAATGTGCTTCAACAACCACCAAATTCTGAGGTGGGCAAGTGGGGAAGGACAGGGAGCAGCTGCTCTCCAGCCAGGAGCTCCAGGTAGCTGGATTCTCCTTTGCCTGTAGCTTGCTATGACTTTCCACATCTATGTGCAGAATGTGATCTTCCTGACTTGGCATATTTTTTCTGAAACCGATCTCATTTTCAGAGTGAGGTTTCACATGGAGCCAGCCTGGCACAGCTGGGGCTGTTCAGCTGCACAAGAGAAGGCTCCAGGGACACCTCAGAGCCCCTGCCAGGGCCTCCAGGGGCTCCAGGAGAGCTGCACAGCCACTGGGGACAAGGCATGCAGGGACAGCAGCCAGGCAATGGCTTCCCAGGGCCAGAGGGCAGGGACAGATTTTGGGCTCTTGGGAATTAGGAATTGCTGGCTGGGAGGGTGGGCAGGCCCTGGCCCAGGGTGTCCAGAGCAGCTGTGGCTGCCCCTGGATCCCTGGCAGTGCCCAAGGCCAGGCTGGATGGGGCTTGGAACAGCCTGGGATGGTGGAACCTCTCCCTGCACATGGCATAGGGGGATGGAATGGGATGATTTTTAATCCCGTTAAAAAATCCCTTCCAGCCCAAACCATTCTATGATTCTGTGATAGAAACTGCAGTTTCAGAACCAGTGATGAGGATATACATGAGGGAGGAAGGCACTAGCTCAGATTGCAATAGGATCTATCTGAGAATCTGGACCTAGTGTGCACAAATTTGACTGCAGTTGGCTTCATCTGTAGAAACTTCAATCTGAAAATACCTGTGATTGAGTTGGTACTACAAGTGCCCAGAAATCCAAGCTTTTGTGAACATGCTAAAATTATGTTTGTATATTGAACTAGAGAAGAAAATTGGAAAAAATTAAAGAGAGATTTTCAGGGAACAGAAATTTTGAAAGTCTCATGAAGAATTATTGATGTACTACTTTGGAAAAGTAGAAATGCCTCGCTGCAATTTTGAAAAGCACTGTAATGAAATATTGAATATAATACACTATATTAAACTACATGATGAATTCAGTAATTGCTATATGTCAAGACAAAACAGTATGGTAAATTCGAAAACGCATTTTTTCTTTTCTCAAAACAAATAATTTCTACGTTAGTGACACAAATAAGAAAATCAAAGCAATTTGCTGAGACATTTTTCCCATAAAAAATGTCATTGAAATAGTTGTGTTCCTACAAAATATTCCAGCTTCAATCAGCCTTCATTTTAAGCATAAAATTGTTCTATCAAAAATGTTTTCACTGGATATAATCCACATATATCACAGGCTATGAAGTTTACATTTCTATTTGATTTTGCTTTTGTTTGATGTTCTGAGACAGGTTAGTGAAAGAAGCTTGTATTAGCAAGCTGTTGCAAAGCCACAAGACACATTTTTGAGCAGTGTAAATACACAGGATGATACCAGCAGAGTAATTGGCTTTGTGTTTTGAATTACTGCCATATAAAATGCATCTTCAATACATCTGACACAGATAAAATACATAATATTAAAATGATGATGTTTGGCATTCCACGGGGCCCGCTGGGTGTTAAATGTGAAGGATCAACAGCCTGGTTAAGCACATTCTTATTTAGTGTATGAAAAACCTCAGCAAAAGCCCTGAGATACCTCCAGAGCTGGAGGCAGCTGTGTGCTGGAGCATCCCACTGAACCATGGCCACACACTTTGGGAAGACAAAATCACAGCCCTCGAGGGTTTGACCCAAATCTTATTGAAGTCAGTGAAAGTTTTCTGTTTGGTTCAGAGGTCTTTGGATGGGACCCAAAGAAGACAAGTAATGCTTGAGACAGGCCGGGAGGGGAAGCTGATATTCATTGTACTTGTTTATTTTATCCTTAGGGATATCTACAGCTGAGATACAATCAGATCAGATACAACCTCCCCATATTTCTTCACTTCTAACAATATTTGCTGCTCATTTCTCGTAAGGTCTGCTGTAGAGGAACACTGTTGACTATTGGGAATTTAACTATTCCATAGAACATATCTGTCAAACACCAGCAGGTTAAATAATGCTGACAGTAACTTAAATCAGCCTTGAGGGAAAGAGGCAAGTAAGTAAACCAAGATCTGAACTCTGGGTTCAAAGCTGTGTGAGCACAGGATGGGTTTATCGCACGATAAAGGGCGCGGGCTTTAAGGCAGTTGTGGCTGAGACAGAGTAACTCTCTAGCAGCATGAAAAGTAAAATCTGGTTTGGAACTCAGTCCCTCACACTGAGATCTGGCAGGTAACAAATTCATCTCTCAAGGGAAGTGACTGGAGCCTTGCTGTTTTGAGACGCGTTTGACCAGATAGGTCCTCAGAAAGTATGTTGGAGGGAACAATTCTACACTGACAAAGAGAAACTGATTTCCTAACAGAAATCTGAAACAGAAATTTTCTTCTAACTCCTCTAATTCTGTGATTCAGTGATAAACCTCTTCCTGACCTTATCAGGAGCACAGGGGAAGGCAGAAGTTCCACTATTATCTATAAGGACTAATTAAACTATTATCTTTTTTTTTTAGTAATTTTTTTTACTGCATAGAATTGTGAGGAAAAAATAGATTAAATTTAAAAATATTTTGGATAATTTTTATTTAGGCACTTATTTCCTTGGCATAACGCTGTATATCCTGTAAGAGGATGCCTTGATCATTTTTAACCATCTGGAAGCTTTGACCATATACTGTTTTAACAAGCAGACATTCTTGCATGTGAATATGTATGTTTAAAATTGTCAGGGTGGTTTATGGGAAAGTAAGAGAGAAGTACATGTTCCATTTTGAAACTTAATAATTGATTAGAAAGATAAGTTTTCTTAAGTACAGGAACTCAGAGCTCTGAGTGGTAATATAAAATTTACATGTATCTGTCTCATTTTCCAGCCAAAACTGGTCCTGTGTTTAACTTACCAAGTTTTCCTTAGAGAATAAAAATGATCACATCAAATTTCTTTTCCACAACCAGTTTCTGGTAACAGTTACATCATGTGTTTCTTCTGGGCACTAAAGGACAACATGTAGAGGAGAAATTCATGCAATTATGATTGATTGTATGGTGACTCATTTATGGTTTTGAAGGCAGCTCATTTGAATATATTTACTGAAAGCAAATGACATTGTGAATTTTAATGCAGTGTAGAGGAGCCCAGAGCTTTGGATGAACGCCTGTCATTGTTAAAAATTCAATGAGAGAAAGGAAATAAATGAGTAGCCAAGACCAATATGACCTTTACAAGTATGCAAAAGGAAAAGGATGCAAAAAGTCTGGCTGCAAAAATGCCCTTGCAACTGGCATATAGCAAATGCTTATGTCTGCCAACTAATAAATTAAGTAGAGCTCCACATCAGTGGTTTTTTGCACCAGGTTACTTATATTGATGTCAGATTAGGACATGAGAATAAATCCTGGGGGATCTGTTAGGGTCCCCCAGCTGCCAGCCTCTTCAGGCAGTGGATACAGCATCCAAGCAGCACTGCTGGGACATGTCCTGGCTTTAGGGCAGGGAATATTTTGGTTTGGCCTGGTTCATGGCTGTCAGGAGCAAGGAAAGAGGAGCAGGGTGGCTGCCTACACCCCACTGTACCCATGTGGTCAGCACACCCCAAAGTTTCTATGAAATAGTCCCTGGGAGGATGGCTTTTCCCATGGGCAGACAGTGGCGGACAAGGGGGAATGGGTTCACTCTGAAAAAAGCCTGGGTTAGGTGGGCTGGTGAGGAGGAATTATCCCTTGTGAGGCCCTGGCACAGCATTCCCAGAGAAGCTGTGGCTGCCCCTGGATCATTGGAAGTGTCCAAGGCCAGGTTGGACAGGTTTTGGAGCCACCTGGGACAGTGGAAGGTGTCTCTGACTGTGGCAGAGGGCTGGATCTGGATGATTTTCAAGGTCCCTTCCAACTCAAAACCTTTAAGGATGCTGTGATGAAAATACTGGACTCACCCACCTTCAGGTCTATGACAGGGAGCTCAAATCACCTAAGCACAAAAGTACCCGGCCTGTGAAATTAGTCTCAACAAGGTTTTCTAGTTTTTTCTTGTTTTTTCAGTAACTTTATGTTTCAACATGTCAGCCGCAGAAAAGGGGGAAAGGGAAAAGCACAACTCAAATAAGGCTAATCTTATCCTGTGATATAATTAGTGTCACTAACATACATGCATGGGAATTAGGAAGAGATTTTTTATCTTTCATTTGTCATGTGTTAAACCCCAAGCTGCAATTTTTGGGAATGATGTCTCCTAAATTTCTTTTGGAGACAGGGTTGGAGGGTAATGGATGGTTGGGTTCCCACCTTTAGAGAAAGCATCATTGAGAAGGGCACCTGCTCCCCCCAGATGATCACATCAGAAAACTTGGTCACACTGAGCAACAACAGAATGCTTGACATTTCTGTATTGCATTTTGTGGCTGAGGAATGATCAATACTGGAGTAAGATAAATTACCTCCTTTGTCAGTTCCTTGTAGGATCCTCTGGTTTTTATTGTTTATGTGTCTCCAGTTCTAAAACATTACCATGCTCAGTCAGAGGATGACAAGATGTTGGTTTCAGCTTTGTCAGGTAATACTGAGTAGCCCTTTGTATTAAGGCTCCATAATCTTTGGATGTTGTGCTATACTTTGATATGAAAGATTAACAGCTTTTAAATCATTCTGGGGGTTCTCAGTTTCCTTGGGGACATTATTATACTCTACAGGTTAAAAACACTGTTGCTAAACCAGGAAGGATTTTATAGAGATGAGGAGTTTCTTTTCAGCAAGGTTCTACTTATGCTTTCATACTCCCTTCCAGTTCTTTAGCCATTGACACCAACACACATTATTATACAATCACCATCAAAACATTTTCCTTGATGCCTGTGGCCCTGAATGCAATAATATATAGCACAGCACCACTCAGAGGTCCCAAACAAGCCAGCGTGGCAGCCAAAAGCAATTGTGCTTTATCAGCTCAGTGATAATTAATCCTGCTGAAAGGCCAGGGTAATTAGCAGGCTGCTCAGCCCAGGCCAGGGCCCAGCTGTGCTCCAGGACCTCAAGTGTTGGCTCTGCATGGTGAGATGTACCCCGTGGTGGGAGCCAGCTCGAGCTTCTCAGCACAGGTGAGCCCTGGACACTCAGATCTTGGGTGGTTTGATCTATTTCCTTCCCAGCTTCTGTTTCCTTTTATGTGAAGGTATTTTACCAGAGGCTTTGTCCAACTGTAGGCTTCCATGTCAGTGATCCTCTCAGGACCAGCAGAGAAGAATCTTCCCTTATATATTTGGCCTGGAAAGGACCTTAAAAATCATCCCATTCCATCCCCCTATGCCATGAGCAGGGAGAGGTTCCACCATCCCAGGCTGCTCCAAGCCCCATCCAACCTGGCCTTGGGCACTGCCAGGGATCCAGGGGCAGCCACAGCTGCTCTGGACACCCTGGGCCAGGGCCTGCCCACCCTCCCAGCCAGCAATTCCTAATTCCCAATATCCCAAAATCTGTCCCTGCCCTCTGGCCCTGGGAAGCCATTGCCTGGCTGCTGTCCCTGCATGCCTTGTCCCCAGTGGCTGTGCAGCTCTCCTGGAGCCCCTGGAGGCCCTGGCAGGGGCTCTGAGGTGTCCCTGGAGCCTTCTCTTGTGCAGCTGAGCAGCCCCAGCTGTGCCAGGCTGGCTCCAGAGCAGAGGGGCTCCAGCCCTGGCAGCATCTCCGTGGCCTCCTCTGGACTTTAACATGCACAAGAGCTTCTATGTCTTATGGAAAACTTGACTTATTCTGGCAGCAGAAGACCCAATAAGAAACCCCTCACTGTCTAAAACAACATTAAGTTGCCTGTGATTGTCCAACCAATTCCCATCACAGATTTCCATACCACATCAATGGGCCAGTTTAAATTTGTTTGTTTGTTTGTTTGTTTTTTTGTTTTGGGGGGTGGTTTTTTTGTTTTGGTTTGGTTTTTTGAGGGAGGTGGGGTTCATAAAAAATGGCAGGAAGTAGTTGTCAGTATAAAATTCCAAACTGTCAAAACAGAAATGCTGACAGCATTTGAAAGTTAGAATTCAATGAATCAACTGTCATTGATTTTCAGTGCACAGTGGGATTCATCTCCCCCCTTTTAGCTATCTACAATTTATAGTCTCTCTTAAGCTTTCTTCTAGGTTTCCTGAATGGAGAGAAGGCAGAGAGAGAGAGAGAAGCACCTCCTGGAAATGATTCATCTACTCCTAAGATAGATGTTTGTAATATGTGGGATGAATCACAGTTGAAAGGCGATTATCTTTCTTTTCTGGTGTAAAAAAGGACTAGATGACCTGCTGAAACCTGCTGAGGTGCGTGGTCCCACCATCAGGGACTTCAGCTGTGTTTTCTAGCTAAAGCATGAAAAAAAAAAAGCTGGATTGAAAAAGCTGGCTAAAGGACCAATTGTGGATTAATTCTCATTTCTGCTGTAACTCTCAATCAGACAGTGGTTTTGGTAGGAGCAGATACAAGCCAACAAGGGCTGGTTTAGAAAAAT
The DNA here is from genome assembly GCF_901933205.1 of Camarhynchus parvulus. Taxonomy (NCBI): domain Eukaryota; kingdom Metazoa; phylum Chordata; class Aves; order Passeriformes; family Thraupidae; genus Camarhynchus; species Camarhynchus parvulus. The sequence goes on from NC_044601.1 coordinate 67,392,478, forward strand.
ACCCTTCATAATGGCCTAACTTCAGGGAGCTAACCCTCACTGCAGCCTGTGTGGGTTGCTGAGAGTTCAGTGTTGTGTTGGGGTATTTTTAAAAGCAACTGTCTGCCTAGATGCCTAAATACACACTTAGAGGTGTAACTTTGGCCCCCTTTTTCCAGAGACATCAACCAACGATATGAGGTCTGCAGAGAAAATTGACATAACATCATCTCTGTTCACTCCAGGGGTAATGGGAGGGAGAGAAAAATGTCCATCTCTGGAGCAGCAGTAGATGCCAAACTGGAAAGCATCCAGCTCAGTGGCATGCAAGAAATATAATACATTATTTCAATGCAAGCATTTGGGTTTATTTGGGGAATCAATTAACAATAAGTGCATACATCCATTTACAAAATGGTAGTGTACCAGACACATACACACACAAGTTGTAATTGAAAACTGAAATAACACCAGAAGGAATAATCATTAAAGCAAAACAAAAAACATCTCCAAAAAAGCCAAGAATAATATTTAATAAAATAAAATAATTCATCCATCTGCAGTTACATCCTTAGGGGGAGGCCACAGACTAACAAGCAAACAAATCTAGATAGAAATTAAAATAACGTTGTGAAAGCAATGAGAGGAACAAGGGAGAGATTTCTTTGCAGATTAGCTGCTTATGAACCAAAAGTATTTCAATTTGATCACTTGCTTGTAGATATGTTTATCAGAGGATGGGGAATTCCATCATATGTTCCTACCATCCTGAAGAATAATTATTCTTTTCCTCTTCAGACATTTCACTCTATTAGCTGGCACAGCCACAGAACTCAGGATCTCCCATCCAAGACACCAGCTGAGGTCTCAAGAGCCTACTTTCTTCCCTTAAAACATAGAAATCCCACAAGTTAACCACGCTGTGGTTTCCTTCATCTTTGCTGTGAATGTGTAGCACCTGAGGCACCCAAAAACCCAGGCACCCAAAAACCCAGGCAGCCAGGGGTCACCTAACAGCACCTACTGGACACCCCCAGGGAAACTGGATGCCCTATGAACCTCGTGTCTGCCTCTCAGTTCCCTAAACATTAATTTGCATGCTGGGGTTTATTGTCTTTAATTCTAGATTTTCAACTAAAATTGAAAGAAAGAAAAGAAAAATAAAACCACAAGGAAAAAGCAATTCTATCTTCTGTAGATCTGGACATATGCTACAAAGACAAATGGACCTCAGTGGAAGGAGCCTCAGGGGACCCTGTAAAAAAGTCTCAGGGGGCCCTGCAATTAAGGCACTGATTTAATGGGAGATGTTCACTGACTTTGCACAGCTGCACTTCCATCAGATGCCTGCAGGTACAATGGCCCTGCAAAACAGCTCGGGCACTGCTTTTGTTTGGATCTCGCTGCTTTTCCCAGGAATCCCATTCACAGAAATTAAACTTCTGTTCTTATTGAAATTTACGTAACCTGCAGGAGATATGAGGTTTTTTTCCATATCATATGAGTCAGAAATGGAAAAGATTTGCTAAGATATAGGAAGAGTTGTGCTGGATACAATTAGCAATGCTTTTAATCCAGATTCTTCCTCCAAGAGTTCCTCAGAGGAAGACACAAGAATTCTCTCTGAGTAATTATGGACTAATTTTGCTATATAAACCTGTCAGCAGTAATGATTGTATACCCTGTAGTATGAGAGTTTATGTTATATTCTGCTTCTATTATGCATCTATCCTCTGTGAGATAACTCACAGTATTCCCAACTATATTTTCCTCCTGCAAAATTGCATGCCCAGTAATACTTTACCATAGTGGGTTCCAGAGATCAATTAAGCAGTGCAGGAGGAGAAAAATAGTTTACAATAATGAAAAACGTTTCCCCCCACTGCCCAGTATCTGACTCACCATGTCCTTGCCAGGCCTTTGCCGTGGCCTCTGGTCTAACTCTTGAGCTGCATGCCTGAGCTTTCACTCACCTATGTGCCTCACAACTAACTCTGCCACCTCCAAACCACACCTCTCTCATTTCCTGCTGCCCACTGCCTTCTTATGGGACACATACAATTACTTCATCTTTTGCCAGAGCCTCCTTGAGCCTTGTCCTGCTGGAAGCCAACCCCTTGCTTTTGGTGGCTCTCCATGACAGGTGAGGATGAGTGAGGGATGCCCTGAGGCAGGCTGTCCACCTGTCCTCTACCATGCCACCCTTTGGCAAACATGCAAAAGGTTCAAGTAGAAGGAAGGATTGTGGTTTTCCTCTACAAAACCAAGGGACACAGAGTTTCAGATATTTCACCTGTTTTAACCAAATCGGAATCATAAAATTGTGGGATGCTCTGGGTTGCAAGTCCATCCCACTCCAAACCCTCTGCCTTGAGCAGGGACACCTTCCACTATCCCAGGCTGCTCCAAGCCTCATCCAATCTGGTCTTAAACACTTCCAGGGATGGGGCAGCCACAGCTTCTCTGAGCAACCTGAGTTATTTGGCCACTGACTAGTTCCTGAAAGGAGAGTTTTCCCACTGCTGAAATAGAATATGTCAGGTATTGCACAGCCCTGCCTTGCTTCCCATTGCAATTAATCTCTGCTGACTGATGGTTTAATTCTAGGTGTTGATCATTTAATTCCTCATTCCCTCCCTCTCTCAGATCTCTCTGTGAGTTTTCTGTCTCTCCAGTCATGCATCCCTCCATTCTGGCAAGCAGTTGCAATCCTGATGGCTCCTCTGATTTCTCAGCGTTCCAGTTCCTCTCCTATTTTTGGAAGGCTAAAGAGGGAAGGGAAAAAAGGAGGGGAAAAGTCAAGCTATAGGATGTGGCACTGACCCCTGGCCCAGATTGGGCCCAGTTAATCCCCATGCAGTCAGAGAAATTTTTTTAGCAATCTTTGGTAAAACCTACAGGGAATGGGAAATCTTAGGGTCTGGGACGCTGCTTGACCAGGTCACTGTAGACATGGCAGGGAGAGAAGCCATGCAGGCAGCGTGGTATGTGGGGAACAGCTCAAAAAAAAGGAGTTACAACATGGTATCTTCAGTAATATTGAGGAAAGGTAGAGGTGGTTCACAAGCTAAAGGCTAATCTGAAACTAGAAATTTTGGACAGCACCTGGAAAACCCCCCAGCCTTGCCTTGCCTTGCCTTGCCCTGCCCTGCCCTGCCATGCCTTGCCTTCCCACTGGCCAAACTACCTCAGCCCTTTCTGAAGTGATGGTCACTGCCTGGTCATCACCACAGACACCCTCTGCACTTGCTCCCGGTGGAAATTAATTTCTTCATTTCTGTCTCATAGCAGGGCTTTTAGTACAGGAAATACATTCACTGAACACTCCAGGATCACAGTTTATTTTCAAATTTTTTTTATCTGTTTCCTTCTTTTCCAATTTGAAAATCAGAGGTCTCCATGCTTGAGATCAAGCTGCCTTTCCTCTAGCCCTCCCTTTGGATGGCACCATCTTGCAGAGAATTTATTATTCTCTTCTAAAGCCAAACGTGATTAATCTTGCATCATCTAGATGAGCACAGTTCATGGATCTGCAGCTGACCCAGACTCCTTATGGAGTCTTTACCATCAAGAGTGAATGATGGCTACACTTAGTGCAAAGTCCTTTAAATGCACCTTGGGTATCTATTTAAAAAGACACAGATAGCATGTTTAAAGTGCTTTTGTCACTGCTAACAGTAAAGAGATTTCATGGTGAGTAACTCCTCCACAGAAATTTGCTTTTAGTCAGATGACTGCCACCACGGGTGGACAACCTACATTTTGTATGACTGAGCCTTGCCAAGTTTCTGTGACTCACAATTTTCCATCTCACTAATAGCATCCTGTAACTTCATGTGGCCAGCAGATTTAATCAGTGTATTCCTGCTTTGTGTATATAATAAATCAGGCCAGTGAGATGAGAGATTCCACCAGTAGCTTCCCTCCATGGGAAGAATCAGCCTCTCACTGAGACCCTCTTGCAGCTCCCCATGCTGCAGGTTTATCAGTTACCTGTGGGTTCCTCCACCTCCTCTTTAATGAATAAATCACTATGTGGCAACAAGCAAAATGCTTGCCTGTGGCTGAGGCTTTTATTTTTCAAGAACTTTATTCTGAGAGGAGAGGATAACAACTCTCTGTCCCTCCAGGTAGCTACAACACTCATTGTCTGCAGAGCTGTTCCATACAAACATAATGTGTGTTTAACAGATGCCTTCTGATACCAATCCCATCCTTACACGTGTTTTATCTCCCACATTTTCTCCTGTTGCACGATTCCTGGCTCTGTTTCACTGCACTGCAAAGCGTGCTCAGATCACTGCAAACAAAAAGGGCATCCTCAGGAGTGGTGGTTGCACCTTGAGATGATCAGGGCTGAAGCACATACCACTGAGGCCACCTGGTGTACAGAGCAGGGCTGCAGTCCATCTGCCTGCTCCTGATGCACAGCCCAGAATGGAAAATTAAACAAAAAGAAATTACAAAAATAAGGAAAAAAAAAAAAACCAACAGTGTGTTTAGCAAGAGACTGCTCGGACTCCTCAAATGCAGTGCTAAGGCTGCCTGTCCTTGCTCTGTCCTTACTCCTTGCTCATGTGGGGCTGCACCAAGGAGCCTGAAAAATGAGAGTTTACTGGTGTTGGAGGGAGCAGACCTCTAAAACACAAAGGGCACCACGGTGGACAAGGCCCATTTAGTGAAATGTGTTGGCTCTGCAACACTGCCAGCACCAGCAGGAGTGAGCAGAGACAGGGTCAGCCTTGTTCTTCTCCTCCTGTCCCTCATCCTCTTATTTGAGGCATGAGGAAAGCATCCCTTCAGCATACAGTCCTTGAATGGATTCCACTTCCCAGCACAGGTGGATAGATTTGACAGCCACCTTCTTTTATTTTACTTTTTTTTTTCCTTTTTTTCCTACCCATCTCAAAAAGTAGTTTGTCTCACCGCTCCGGTGTGACAACAGAGAGGAAAAATTGTGCCATGAAATTGAAATTTGAAGTGACCGCATGGACTTTGAGCTTGAGAGAGTCTCATTGCCCTTGGGCTTATACATATTTTACAGACATTTGTAACAGAGTTTTGGGAGTCAGAACCATCTGCCTCTTCAGAGAGACGTGGCTTGTGGGCCTCTCAGTGCCTCTCATGCCTGTGAGTAGTGAAACTCAGGAAATATCATGTCCTGAGTGACAGAAGATTAGAGTTGTTACTATAGTGTGGCTGCCACCCCAATGTTCCTGTGACCATCACATCAGAGGACACACACCCCTGCATGGGCCAGGTCATTGCTGGGTAAGAAATTGAATTAAGTTATCATCTTGAGAGCTGGAGCTCATTGGGAGCCATCCTTAGGGCCAGCAGGTAATTGTCCATGTGCAGAAGGTCCAGCATGGACTCCTCCTCTCTATGTGGGTGAGTCCTCTGTGAACCAGCCTGGGGTGTTCTCCAGACTCCCTTTGTGGTTGTCCTACAAGAAACCTGAGGAGCTGAAGCATTTCTCTTGCTTTAAGACTCTAATTCTCTTCTGAGAAAGCACAAAATGTCATAGAGCTGGTCGAGGGAGAGGACATGGGCATCAAATACACTATATTCTCACTGACTGGAGAAAAAATTAGCATAATCAAGTTACAAATTATTTGAAATTTTAGCAGAGCCCTTAGAGAAGTCAGCCTGAGTAGAAACTTCATGGGAAACCCTGCAGTCTCCACGAATGTGAAGCAGATTATTTTTGCTAAATCAAAGACAGAGTGCTGTATATTTCACCCATCTGCTGCAGTCTGGCTTGTGCAAAAAATCCTTCCCATACATCTTCCATATGTTAGGAGGCAATTTGGGTGTCTGGAAGTTAGTCATAGAGATAAGAAAGATGCAGTGTCATCTCCAACCAGGGCAAGACTGCTCCCTGAAATATATTCCACAGTAGAGACAGAAATTTTTTTTTCTAATTTTTTCTATTCAGTGGCCTAAAAGAAATCCAAGAGAAAATCCTGGGCAGGTCTACTAGAAAGTATGTTCAGGATTTCCAGCTAGGCAAAAGAAAGAATAATAACGCACTTCATTTGGGGTCAACTTGAAGGAATTTGTTCGCTCCAAAAATAAACCACTTGTGTCCTGAAACTATTTTGGGATTTTTTTTTTATTTAATATTTTTCTTCCTGTTCACTGCAGTCAATTTTTAAATTAAAAAAAATATTTTGAAACAAAAGTCAAAATATTTCTTAAAAAAATACTGACAGGGATTGCTTTGGCATTTCCTGTGTTGAAGTATTTCATATGTAAGAGCACTTCAGTGGGAATGTTTTCAAAAACTTTTTTGGATGAAATAATTTCTTGAAATGGACACAGATTCATGAACTGTTTGGAGTCTCACTCAGAACTCCATATTTCTATTTCCACCTAATGTTAATTGAGGAATGCAACAAAGTCCACCGTTTGCAATGCAATGCTGCATCAAAAATCTTATGAATTACATTACACCTGAATATCTCTCTGGCTTAATTTTCTCATTCCTTGGGAATATCTTTCCCAAATTTCCAGCAGAGACTCTGCTATCACAGCTGCTTTCAAGCACCCAAAAGCCTCCTGGCACAACAGGAATGGCTCTTCAGGGGCCAAGCACTCAGCAAGGGGACAACTCATCAACACCTTTTGTTCCTCGTGGCCAGGTGCTGAAAAATACTTGAACAAGCAAAAAGAGTATTTCCTGCAAAGCCCACATGAATAAATTCAGGGTGCCACTCTAACCTCAGCCAGAGCTAGGTCTGGAGGGAATGCTGAGCCCAGATGGGCTGTTCTTGCAGAGCCAGCCAGGGCAGAGGTGTTTGTGGGCACAGCTGATCTCTGGGTGTCTGCCATAGTGTGGGACATTTACTGTAGAAAAGTAATAGCGGCCTTGCCAAATTAGCCACAATATGATAGCTACTGTTAAAGGGATTTACCCCGTTGAAGCCATTTCACATCCGGAAGCAGAAATCAAACTTACAGAATTTAAATAGAGAAGAAACCACTTAGACAGTCCAGGCAATCATCAAAATATTTGTTGAAGTTCTGTTTTGCCTGGCTTAAAGTCTTTTTTTGTTCAGAGATTTCAAATTATTTCATATCCCCATAAGTCTTTCTCTGAGAAAGTCTTTCCTGCAAAGTCTCTCCAAATTTCACTTTTTCTCTGTCTTGATTGAATTATCTTGCTGCTAGCTTTACCCTGGATATCATGCCAAGTAATTGTTCTCTTTCAGTGTTAACATCTCTTGAAGTTTGGCTTTTCCTAACTCCTCTTAATTGCTTCTTCCATTGTATACATGTAAATATGATTATTTTAATTCTCCCTATAAATCCATGCCTGCAGCCTTCTGATCAGAAGAGGGCAACTAAAATTAAGCAATTCTGCTCCTCCACAACTTGCTGCCAATACAGAATGTTCATCAAATGCAGTTCTCCATCTGCACTTGAATCATATATCAAGACAGACTCGGCAGGTCAGAGCTGCAATGATTTATTTTGGCGTACTCACCTACCTTTACATGTCTATAAAAATTAGATGGCTAATCTACATTAATCATCTGGGTGTTTTCAGAAGACAATACTGGGACAGATGTATCCTCTTCTAAGAACTCTTTCAGCTTCACAAGTTTCCCTCTCACGGGTTGCCCTTTCACTGCTGAAAAGGGCTTTGTTCCAAATGACAACTGACCACAATTCCATCTTTATTTCCTGTTTTATAGGTCAGGTTCTTCTCTTGGTAATGTTGTCAAAGGCTGTCCCACAGTAGGAAAATAAAACTTGGGTTCACTCAGATTCAGCTTATGGCTCTGTGTATCTCAAGGGGGTTTTATTTACATTTCCCAGTATGGAAGAACTATATCTAGCATATATTTTATAGAATAAATTTTGGGTTCATTAAGGATCACTTTATATTGATATTCACCTGACCACTGAGTTTATTTCTCTTAGTAAGCCCATAACACTGGCATTTCTACAATGTAAAAATCTGAACTTTAATTAAAAGCAGTATTCAGAGGGCTGAAGGGAAAGCTTTCACTGGTTCCTTACAGCTCCATAGTCCCCACTTTTAGAGTCCAAGACTTTAAATGATAGTCATTGTTTTCTTATCTTGCCTTCTCAACAAAATAATTGAATGGCATCTGATTTTCAGAGTGTAGTTCTAGTCCTTTCTGCTGCAAATCAGGCTGCTCTTTTGAAAGGTGAAATAGAAGTACTCCTCACTTGGCATCTCTTGGCATATGCCAAGTTTTGAGTATTACTCAGACTTTGGCTCACTTTAAGACCCTTGAATAACTAATGCTTTCTTTACCAGAGCCCCTGTGACATTATGTCAGGTTGTGAGACAGGTGATCTTCCAACCAGGCAAAGACACACTTGAATTGCAGAGCCCTGAAAAGCAGACAGACAGACAGACTTCTCTGGGGAGGGAGGCAAAGAAAATCTGGAAGTCACTCACTAATCAAAAAATTATTTCAAAACTGAGATTTGTTATCATTACCTTAAATAATTTCCCTTAACCTATTCCAGTCATTGCCATTTATTCACCTGGAATGGTAGAGAGTTGGGTATCTTTACTACTGAGAAAAAAAGAACCTGTTTATTCAAAAATAATCCCAGAATCTTGTAAAGCTGCATTAAACGTTACCCCAAAGTGTAGATAGGAGATTTTTTTTTTTTTTCTTTTTTTTTTCTGTTCATCTGGGGCTCTTGAGTTGCTGGCTGGCAGGACCAGTGACTGTGACACAGCAGGGCAGACAGTGATGCTGGGACAGGTTCCTGCCCAAGGAGATGCCAGCAGATGTGCAGGAATTATCACAGGATTGCACACAGGAATTGTCTGATCCGCCAACTTTAACCCAATAATTGCATTCATCCATTTGGGTAGTATTTCAGAACAGAAACCCTCCACAGAAGGCCAGTAGCACAACAGTGCCTCAGCAAAGCTGCTGTGCAACGAGACCACTGAGGTTTGATCCCTCTCCTGTCTGCTTAGATAAAGACAAGGCTTTGGCGGCTCAAACTGTTTTTCTTTGTCTGGGAAAGAAACTCAGACACTCATAGGATACATCAAGGTGCATTTATCTTAATAATGAGTCCTTTTAAAACTCGTTAACACTCATTCTCTTCTATTCTCTGTCCTAAGGGCAGTCCAACTCCCTTGATTTCAGAGGGAGGGCGTTGTCCCTGGGCTCCTGCAGCTAATTCAGATGATCCATCCCATCACAGAACCACTGAAGAAGGCATGATGGAGAGGCAGTGGACCCAAGCATTCACTTTTTTTGAGGGCAAAACTTAAAATTTCCAAAGTTTGCCTTCCCAGAGTGTTTTGTCTAAGTGTGTAAAGACCCTGCTGACCTCATGGATTTATTCCTTATTAGTTAGTCCTTAGGTCAAGCTGGCCTGGGTTTGCATGTACCCAACTGACACAACTTTCTCTCTCTTATCACTGATCTCTTGTGGCACCAGGCATTATTCAGACAATCTGGCAGTGCTGGAAGTTGGCCTGAGGAACTTCAGAACTCCTGACAAGGCATCAGAAGTGTGAGTGATCCCCCAGGTCACCCTTGACTTTGCTAAAGCAGTTTTGGGTAGTCAGATTTAAAGATGCACTGACCTCCAACTGCAACTGATCATCAGTGTCTCCTACCTTGTGGAGAAGTATGGAGTCCAGTGGGTTTTTTTGTTGTTTTTTTTTTTTTTTGTTTCACAGGGATGTTGTGAAATTATTTGGGCTGAGTTAAATTGAGGTGTTAAGTTGAATTGAGTTGGGCTGAGTTGAGTGCGCAGTTTTGTTTTCCTCCTTTCTTGTCACTGAATCCAAATCCCAATTTTCTTTTTGAACACCTAGCCCTGAAATATGGGGCTTTCTGCAGCAGAGGAGTTTACAGCTTTCAGAGGTAGCTCAAAACAAACCATCAGGACAGAGCCCTGATGTCCTGAGTTCACTTTCTTGTACTCTATCAGAATCTGTCTTAAAGCCAGCACACTGAAGCAAGCAAACCCTGTAGCAAAGGTGGATTTGGTGGGCTCAGGGCAAAGGTGATAAAACATCCTGGTCTTGATTAGGACACCCAAAAGATTCTCCTGTCTTCAGCCTGTTAAAAGGTGACCCAAATTCATTTGCACTTTCGGAATAGGTAGCTCAGGTTTTGGTGGTGTTAATTGTTTTAGGTTCCTAAGCAATGATTGCCCTGTGATGCTTGGTTCTCAGCTGGTGCCTCCTCTAGGAGCAGGTTCCCACAGGCCTCTCTAATGCTACAGCTGCACAATACTAAGTTCAGTAAAAAATAATAAATATAGAGCTTGGGCCTATAAGGGAGCATTATAATCACCTACTTTGACTCCCTTTGTAATAATAGCACTGCAACCTCTGTTTGAGTAATAACATTTTCCTCTAATTCCGTTTAGGGGTGAAGACACTGTAGCTTCATATAAGGTGTTCCTGCCTTTGTGGTTACAAATTTGACCTTCCTGACCCAAATTTGTCTAATCTGTTTCTGATTGGGTGAAATAGATAATTAACAGGTGACTCCTCCACTCATCTCCTAAGCTTCTCTTAAGTGACAGGATATTCTTAAATCCACCAACATAAAAATAGAAAATAATTCCCAAGTCTTATAATTCTATGTTGCCACTGCCTTGATTTGCCTGAGATTGTATAAGTTCTCACACGTTCTAAAGAGAAAACCAAAGTAAAACTTAAATACATATTAAGAAGAAATGCAAGTAGCCTTATAACACTTTTCCATTAGCATTTAAACAGTACCTGGAAGTGAGGACATTTATTTGCATCACAGGTTTCTGTCATCAGTTCTGTCCTATAGGCATTGCTTGCTCTGATTTCCTAAACTAAGGCAAATACTGGACAATTTGTATAATGTTAGAGAAGGACCAAAGCTGATGCTCTGTCTGATTCCTAGTTGTTGGGTGAGTGTGCATGAGGCGCACAGGATTTTGTAAGCAGTGGTAGATGTGTGTCATAACTGGGCACTTTTGACTCCCTAACCACACAACAGTTTATAGAAGCACTGGCAGCCTTTAATAAATCTCTGTATCTGCAGCAAAGTCTCTTAACTCTCCTACCACCACACCCCAACTGAGGCATAGGAGTGGATTTGGACACAGTCCTTCTCCTAATCATTAAATGGGAACGTTCTTAGTTGGTGTTTTATTTTGTTTATTTATTTTTGGAGACAAATAGATCAAAGCGTTCAGTTCAAGGAAAAAAAAAAAAAAACAACAAGTCCATCCTGCGAAGTCAGTGAGCAAGTACTGGAGATTGATACTGATGTTCTCCAAGCGCTGGAATTCGTTTTGCAGAGTTTGTCACTTTTCTAATTGAAAAAGCTGTCTCTGCAGCATTTAGCAACTAAAAATACCAAGTGATGAAGCACAAGGAGTGGAAAAAAAAAATAAATAAAAAGCCAAGCGCTCAGCAGCAGACATCTGCCACCCTGATTTGCAGGCCATGCAGCAAGGACACTGAGAAATGGAGCTCTGAGGTGCCCCCATCAGCACATCCCCAGGGTGATGCTTCCTGGAGTGGGGCGCACGTGTTCTCAGCAAAGAAAAACAAGGAAAATCTTATAATCAGCAATTGGCTGTAGGTGTGGGAACAAAGATTTGCTTAATGCTTAATGCTTAACATTAATTCTGCATCCAAATGACAGGCAGCTATGTACAAGAATGTAGGTCTTAAATAAAGATAGGTTCAGCCTCAAAAATTAAATTATGCTTATGTGGCCCTTCCTTCCTGGTACACATCTTGTTTTTTGGTAACATTTGTGGGTAAAAAAAAAAAAAAAGATACTGGGAATCAGGTTCTCAACTCACTTTGGCATAACAACAACAAAATAAATCACTTTCCAGACCCTCACAAGTTTCTCTGAAACTAGCTGAAGTTACAAAGCAGAATTAGTGATTTTTTTTTTTCACTACTGGGTTTAGTGTCTTGTATTTTCAGTGTAGTTAATTATTTGGGGGTTTTTTGATGTTCTCTTTGTGTGTGTGTGTGTGTCTGTAAAATGAATCTGCTGGATGAAGGCTTCTGCACCAGTGTTTCTCTCAATGACTTTAATCAAAGTCTAATTGAATTACCACATGGATGTGAACATGAGCTGCCCAAATTTATAGGCTAAGGATCTGTTAGCTTCTCAGGGCTCTTTTTTACACCAATTACTATTATGACAAATTTGGAAACCCATCCAATTCATTCTGATGTAGTATTTCCAAAAATATCTAAAATTTGATATTTCTTATGAAACAGAATTCTTGCCTTCCAGTGAAATTGGTAGTCAAGAAACAAGCAAGTTTCTCATTTCTCCCACTGAGAAAATTCAATGACTTAGCAATGAAAATGATATTTAAAGGACCTTAAAAGTTCAGCCGCTGCCAAAAAATATTCCAGCATATAAAAACAACAAAATTTGAATTTGTCTCTATCTGATCTGACTCCCTGTACTTTGGAAAGAGAATGGAAATAATTCCTGAATCCATAATTATTTTTTACGACACCCTGATTTTAACTGTGTCAAGTGTGGGGTTATTCTAAACCACTTGAGCATTTTTTGTAGTGGGTAGGAAGAAGGACTCATGCACAGGATGGCACGGAGATGCTGCCAGGGCTGGAGCCCCTCTGCTCTGGAGCCAGCCTGGCACAGCTGGGGCTGCTCAGCTGCACAAGAGAAGGCTCCAGGGACACCTCAGAGCCCCTGCCAGGGCCTCCAGGGGCTCCAGGAGAGCTGCACAGCCACTGGGGACAAGGCATGCAGGGACAGCAGCCAGGCAATGGCTTCCCAGGGCCAGAGGGCAGGGACAGATTTTGGGCTCTTGGGAATTAGGAATTGCTGGCTGGGAGGGTGGGCAGGCCCTGGCCCAGGGTGCCCAGAGCAGCTGTGGCTGCCCCTGGATCCCTGGGGGTGCCCAAGGCCAGGCTGGATGGGGCTTGGAGCAGCCTGGGATGGTGGAACCTCTCCCTGCCATGGCAGGAGGTGGAATGAAATGCACTATAAGATCACCCTCAAAAGAAATCACCCTGTGATGGCTGTTTGTGATCTCCAGAAAAGCACACGGAGCATGAGGGATAGCTGTCCAAAATGAATACAATGAACCAGATGATGCTTCCCTATCACCTATAAAAGGAGCCAAGCCACTGAACAAACATCAAAATATCTACATTTTACGTGGCTAAGCTGAGGCCACAGAAATCCAACTCGTTGGATCCCCAGCTACTCTCACCAGTTTTTGTAAGCTGTCACAGTATTTCAGTGGGTGCCAGAGTAAGAACTGTGACTGTGATGCTTCACCAGTATCAACACCAGAGCACAAAGGTTGTGCTCTGGTGAGAAGACCTTGGCAGTGTTTCTGTAAACAGGCGCTTGAATACATGGGAGAAACAAAGGAACTGAAGTCTAAAAGGAGCTCTGATCTGTCTCCTGATAATAATGACCTAAGGCTTGATGATCACAAAATTTTCAGATGAATTTGTCACAGATAGCAAACACAAAGACATCATAAACTGAAAAAGGCCTGAAGTCCCTGACTGCAGGTAGCTGAGATGAGAGCAGTGTCTGATGAAAAAGTAGCATAGCTGAAATATACTGATGTTATTTTCTGTCCAGCAAGAGGGATGGAACTGGTACTCGGGAAAAACTCAGTTCTGTAGGAATTTAGGAAAATGCATTATATCCATAATGATCACTAAACTTTTACTTGCAGCCCAGCCAAAACCACTGAGTTCAAGAATGTAGAACATTTTGTTCTCCCTCATCTCTGCCCTCATCCTCACCATTTTCTCTCAAAGACATCTCTGTGTCATCTCACACAAAAAAACCCAAATTTTTCCAAGAAGTTCGAGAGGCAGAGAAGCCCGTGTAGGGTTTTTTGAATCACAAAGTTATTAAAGCACTAAAATATAAAAGCCCTTTTCACCTCTTTTGACTCTTATCCCAACTCAACCATGGCCTCTTCTCAATTTTAATTAAGAGTAATAAGATCTCTTCTCTCTTCAGATATCTAAATTTTGACCAAAAGCCCCAACTTTTTCTCAAAATTGCAAGAATACCCAAAGTGTTCTCTTCACTTTCTCTTTTCCTGCCTTTCTGCATTTTATGTCCCTCTAACTTGACCCAATGCACTATTCCACTTGTACACTCCTTGCTCCCAGCTCATGCCATGGGATGCTCCCTTCAACAGAGCAGTATGGCTCCATCTTTCCCTTTTGTTTGGCCTCCAAAGCCCTGATGGACCATGGATCTGACCCAGTGGCAGTGTGATTTGGGATGGTCTGTACAGAGCAAGATAGCACCTGCCACAGAAACATTTTGCCTTTCCACCACCAGAGTTCAATTCAGAGGACAAACTCTGTGTAAACTGTGTAAATACACAAATTGTGTAAATACACAATTATTAACTCTGCATTTACTTTAACTTCCTTCAAGAGATAATGTCCAACAGCATGTGTCAGCCACTGCTCATTATTTGCTGATAAGAAATATGGGGAATGGTTGAGAAAAAGAACACAACAATAACAAAAACTGGAAAGTAGGAAACAAGCCAGGATAGAAATTTGCAGGCCTGGGACTTTGGCCACAAAAATAATATTTTCCTTTCATCCTCCTTGTCATTACTAATATTTTCTTAACTTATTCCCTCTGCTACACTCACTAAAATAAGGCAACAGCAGAAAATTTGATGCAGAGCAAACAATCCCTCAAAAAACAACCTGACTGATGGATTGGCAGGGGTAGGATCTGCACAGGGCTGGAATCATGGTCCTGTTTGCCTCTCCCAACATGAGTTCCCAGCTGCAAACAAGCCAGCACTGCTCTGGTCCAGGGTTTGCTCCAAAGTTGTGCTGGGAGCAGCACAGCTTGGCTGGTCACTCGCTCCTGTGATCTACAGCCAGCACCATCCCTTGCCTGAGGATCCAGGCTGGAAAAGAGAGCAGGAGTTGTCACACCGGATCAGTCTAAGCTCCAGTGAGCCAGCCCTTGGCTTCTGAACACTGGCACGGGGTTGTCTGCCCACAGAGGAGGCTTTCCAGTCACAGGTAGTTGTGGGCTGGCTTTTGCCCCCCGAAATGGTAGTTTAACATCCTGTCTAAAAGAGAAAACACCCCAGATCACCCAGATCACCTGGCTAGGGCTGTACCATCGCTTCGAATTCATGGAGGTTGTGTCCAAATTGAGAGCAAGCCCTTCAATCCAGCTGCAAATATTCCCACCACACATTTGAAGCTCAAACCTCTGCTGTCTGCTGGGGAGAGCAAATAACATTGGACACAAGGCACATTGCTGTCACTCCTGACTTCAGTTTGTTCTTCTGATGGCCAGGAGCTATGCATTACTGAAGAGCCCTGTTGTGCTTTTTGGTGTGTTTTTCCAACTTCTTGGTGACAATGGCAGCTAGAATTTCATAGGTTAATCCTGGGCTAGGTGTAACAAATCCCTTGCATTTGAAATTCGGCTGTCCTCAGGTTGCATCACCCTTCCCCTGTTGGCCTGAACAATAAAAAGCTAATCCTAAGCTTTGAAAAGAAGTCATAATAAAATCAGAAGACCACAGACTTTCTTAAACCTCATAGAAGTCTCAGGTTCCAGTTTTAGCTCACTTTAAGGGAGGAAAAAGTATCTTCTCCTCTCTAGTGTATCCAATTCAGGCAGACATACCATCACAGAAATTGTTGATAGCCATCACAGAATTTGGTGGTATTATTTTTCAATGTGTACATCAGGTTCCTCCTGAAGTTCCTGATGGTACCCCGGCAATCTGAATGCCCCTGCTGTTTCTGGAAATCAATTACATCATCCTTGAAGTATGTGATAGAAAACAGCATCAGGAAACCTGCAGATTTGACAGCACTGCCAGCGCTGCACAGAGCCCCAAAAGCTAACAATGGCCATGGCTTTGAAATACTGCTGATTCCTTCATTTCCCATTTCCCCCTGTCCCAGTGGTGTCATTTGGAAATACATTACAGCTGAAAGACTTTGGGATGTTTTAATTACATGTGACTAAAACTTGCTGTTGCTAGAATTAGTGCGCCTATGCCTACGATTTATAGGTCTCTGCTCCGACACCAGCAAGGTCATAAATAACACGAAGTGGGCCCTTTAGTATCAGGAAATTCAGAGCTCCTCTCTGAGCCTTGATAGACTCTGAGGCTGTCGTGGGGTTTGTACTGAGCTCGGTGTGAAATACAGTGCAGCAGCACAGGGTGGGGGAGAGGAGCAAGATAATAAATAATTCATCTGTGGAGTGCGAACATTGGCCCTTTGGGAAAGGACACCACAGTTGTTGCACTTGTGGGTTGGTGTGGGTGCTTAAACGGGGGTTATTTCTGTAAAGCAGGGACTCCACTTAGACCTATCTCTCAGAGAATCAGGGGGCAAAAAAAAAGCAAGGTAAACGAAGTGTTTTTCACCTCCTGTTTTGAATATGAGGATGTATTTCAGGTGAGGAAGCATGCATGCGGTACAGAGTCATGCAAGGTAATGGAGAAGTGTCTCCTGGGCTCTGTGTCTGACTTGCACCTCTTTGGGAAAAAAGATTGTGAAAGTTTATTCTTCAAACCACTGAAGTCTGGGGAGAATTCCACATGATGAGTGGTCTTCCTTGATGGAGTATCCACAGCATCTATAGGGCAGGAAGGGGAAGAAACCTTACCTGGCACAGGATAGAGATGTGTGAGCTGTGTCCCAGGCAGGATTTTATCTCTGTAGACTAGTGGTTTGCCGGGATTGCTGTCAGGAAAATGCTTTCAGATTTTGCCACTACCAGAACTAGAGAAAGGCAAAGTTTTAACACAATTTGACTAACACTGGCAAAGTACACTTTAGGAAAAAAAAAAGTTAATTTTGCCTTCTTTCTGCTTTTGGGCTAGATGACAAACACTTTATATTCTGACTCTTGCTGTTCTCTCATTTGCTAAGTAGTTTCTGTATGTGGAAGTCTTTATGTGGTTCCTAAGAAACTCACTTCAGCAATTTAGTGCCTGGAATTCAAACTTTAAATGGACACTTTTATCTTGACACACAGCTTTTCCCAAGGCATTGTTTCTCTTCAGCAGTGACCATGAGCTTCAGAACAAGGTGTAAGAACCTAAGTAATGAATCCAGCATTTTATTTCACTCTTTGTAATATTGTCTGCTGTTTTCTAGAATAGTTGGTACATTTGCTGATTACAAAAGAAAAGGAAAAAGTATTTCTATTGAAACAACAATGAAATGCTGTTGGAAAAGACACTCATGAATTTTCCACTTGCAAGAGGGAATAATAAGTGAGCTAATAGGTGTGAACAGGTGACTGGAAAAGGACTCGTTTGGACACAAATCTGTCCCAGAGCAGGCAAAACTTTGAGGCAGAGAGCTAATTTAGACAGGGACATCCAATAAGATTTAGTCTTTTGTACTACTTTTGTAGAAAGTATGAATTTTTAAGAAAAATTACAAAGCCAAAACAACAAAAAACCAAGCTATAACAGAGTTTTGTCCTGTTCCCATTCTCTTGGAAAAGCCAGCGTATTTTGTTCATGTACATCTTTCTCGTTCCCTTTTTTTCTCTTCATGGTGAAACCTGTGTCAGGACAACCTCTGGCCCAGCTCCAGTGTGAAATAGTAAATAGTAGAGAAATAGAGTGTAAGGAAACAGAAAATAATGTCTTGAAAACATGTCAGTGTTTCTGGGGTCCTATATATTGTTGGGGAAAAGAAATTACAATTTGTTTTTTCTGCAGAAAACAAGCATCATGGCATCAATAACCACTGACGACAACAGCAACAAAAAGGTTACGAATATTACAAATATGCTGCACCACCCTCAAGTAGATGCTTGAGCCATAGTTGCAACACACAATGAGCAGCTCCTTTAGCATCAGCTTGTAGCAAATCCAGACATGCAATAATCATAATATCAGTGTGTGGTTTGGATTGCAAGGGGCTTTACAGATCATCCACCCGGCCATGAACAGTGACACCTTTCACCGGTCCAGGTTGCTTCAAACTCCATCCAATCTGGCCTTGAATATTTTCAGGGTTAGGGCAGTGACCACTTCTCTGGGCAACCAGTGCCAGGCCCTCACCACCCTCAGCATAAAAAAATTTTTCCTTATATCTAGTCTAAATCTGTATAAAGCCATTATCACTTGTTCTATCACAAGTTTGCTAAAAAGTTTGTCCCCATTTTTCCCATTTCCAGGCGATGTCCAGCTTCTCACCCTCCAGCACCCTCAAGTCCTTCTCCTCAGGGCTGCTCCCATTCTGCACCTCCCCAGCCTGGAGGGATCTCTGGGGCTGCCCTGGCCTTGTTGAACACCCTGAGGCCTCCATGGCCCCACTTCTCAAGCTTTTGCAGATCTCTCTGGATGGCATTCCATCCCTCATGCGCGTCACAGAATCACAGAATCCCAGGATGGTTTGGGCTGGGAGGGACCTCAAATCTCAGCCAATTCCAGCCCCTGCCACTGGCAGGGACACCTTCCACTATCCCAGGGTGCTCGAAGCTCTGTCCAGCCTGGCCTGGGATGCTTCCAGGGATTGGGGAATCCACAATGTCTCTGGGGAAAAAAAATTACAAAACAGGGTTGGGTGTCAATTGCACCACTGAATCCGGCGTCATCTGACTGACTCTTGAAAATTGACTCTTGTTTTACTGACTCTTGAAAATTTCAGACTGTGTCCCACATCTTTTTCCTTTGCCCCAGCCACAGTTTCTTTTTTTGTACTCCTGTGTGTAATTCCCCTATTATCAAGATTACAAACTCTGTCAAGAAGGGACCTTTGGGACTATCCATCCATCTGAATAATTTTGTCATCTACAATCCAGTCCTGCTTGTAGCTTGCACCAGCTGTATTTATTTAAGATTACCTTTTATAAACTCTTTAATAAAAACCCACAGCAGTGTCAAAGAGTATTTTTGCACTGTAAAAATGATCCCTGGTGGGATTATAATTTATATTTTAAAATTGAAACCCATTGTCTGAGTCATAAATTTTTTAACTATGGAAATCTGTGCAGTTTTTGTGATTGCAGATGTTATTCTTGACTGCACTTTTTGGTCCCTTTTAAATCTCAAAATACTGTATTTAAAAAAAGAACAAAAAGTAGTTATAATAACAGAGAAATGTTCGAAGATGTCTTAACACCTACAGAAAGTAGTTTACTGAGTTTGTTAAAATAAAAGGAAAGGGAGAGAGAAAAGCTAAACCAAAAGTGATCTCAGATAAACTTGACAAGGTCAGTAGAAACATGGACTGATTTCCCAACTCAACCACATTGCCCTTCTGTTACCTGAGATAATTCACAGCGCTGTTGGTGAAGGCAGCAGTAAAAAAGTTTTTACATACATCCTCAGGGTCCACAGACCCTAACAGAACTTAAACAAGCACTCACCCACTTCCTGAGATATAAGCTGCTTCCTGAGCCAGGAAGTATCTTAACTCCTTATCTCAACCAGGAATGTAATAACATTGGTTCCTCCTATTCTTTATTTTTCTTATTTCTCTGAATTGTAAAGCCCTTGTTGAAGGCCATTTCTTAGACACAGTTGTACAACACCCAAAATACTGGGGCCTGTAATATCAGCAATATATTCAGGCTAATTTACAATCTCTAGGAGAGACATGGCCAAGAGAGGAGTGTGAGGATTGGATGTTAAAAAGTAACATGTTGGCATGATTAGTGCAGAGAGAGATTCCTGCTGAAATGGGAACAGAGATTTTGGGGAGCAGACAAGGAAACAAAGCTGTGTCAGGTGAAGGCAGAAGAGACAAAATGAGGGAGGGAGGGAGGGAGGGAGGAGGAAGGAAGGAAGGAAGGAAGGAAGGAAGGAAGGAAGGAAGGAAGGAAGGAAGGAAGGAAGGAAGGAAGGAAGGAAGGAAGGAAGGAAGGAAGGAAGGAAGGAAGGAAGGAAGGAAGGAAGGAAGGAAGGAAGGAAGGAAGGAAGGAAGGAAGGAAGGAAGGAAGGAAGGAAGGAAGGAAGGAAGGAAGGAAGGAAGGAAGGAAGGAAGGAAGGAAGGAAGGAAGGAAGGAAGGAAGGAAGGAAGGAAGGAAGGAAGGAAGGAAGGATGTTTCACAGAGGAATAATAAACATAGGTACAGACATCCTTTTAAAGCACAGCAGTGGGGGAATTGAACAGCGCCCATTTCAGGACAAAGCAATAGATTCTGTAGTATTCTTTTTTTCCTGTAGTATTTTTTCATTATTAAATTGTATACTTCCCTTGCTAGGGCAATGTGACACATTAAGTTCTGTTCATTAAAATCAGCTTCCAGCCACATCTTCCATGGTGCCCCCAGCATCATGCTCCTTATCTCCACCACTCTTCTTGCCACCTCCATCCCACTTTCTGTTCTGCAGATCTGTGCTGGAGCCTCAGATGCAGCCATAACCCCTCTGGCAATAACACAGGATGGCATCAGAGTGCATGAGAAGACCATGATCCAGAGGGAGTAATATGCAGAAGTACAGCCCAGCTGACTTTACAGATAGGTTTTTACATTAATCGAGGCATAGCACTTGGCAGATATGTCCAACCTCCCAGCAACTTCTCAGTATCATTCCACAAGGCAGAGTCAAAACTTGGGCAGGGCCTCAGAAGGGATTTTGCTGCTTTCAAGGTCACAAGAAAGACACAATCCAAAGGCTAAGAAAGGTTTCTAAATTTAAAACAGACCCACTTACCATGGTAGGCAATTGAGACTGTTTATCCACTTTGAACAGATAGAATTACCTAATCCTTCTGTGATTAGAGGCTAGTGAAGTTAAGTTAATTCTGTTTCTGCAGGCGCTGCTGCCTTTGATGGAAGCAGCTCATCTCGGGGAATGGCCTGCTGGTGTGATGGCGAAACAAATAGTTTTGTCCTTTTGAGCTAAGGAAAAAAAAATTTGCTATTGATTTTGGCTTAAGAGTGGTAAGTGCTTTCTGTACGATTCTCATCATGGCTTGAGAGCTGTTATTTTTGGCATTAGCCTCACATACCTTGATGTGGAAGACTGCTGCAACACAGGGCCCTGCAGAAATCTTCTGAGGGGATCCTTAGGCCTCTCCTGGTTTTGGTCTTCCAGCTGGGAAAAGAGGGCTGAGTATATGAAACATCCTCTCTACTGCCGCACCGCTCAATACGCTTGACAACCTGCACATATTGATTATTTTGGGAGAAAGGTCAAAAAAACAGAGGACCCCTGATGTTTTTCTACCTAAGCCTGGGGGTGGTTTATCAAGAAAGACCAAAAAAACATTGTCTAAACTCCCTTTTAAAACCAAAAGCCTTTGAGGTGTTTCAGGCTGGTTACAAAGGGTAAGAGCTGCTTTTTAAAGCAGTGTGGAGTTGAAAAGGACAGAGGCAGTGAGTCTGGCAGAGCCCTGCACCCTGGCAAGGCTTGTACAGCAGTGCTGAGATGAGCAGATCTGTGGGGCATGATCAGAAAAGTGCAGGCAGGGGAGGTAGGAAAGCAGCAGAGGAATTACTCTGATGGTGCAGCACACTTTGAAGATCAACCTCATAAAAGCCAGGCCTTCCGCTCAGATAGATGCCCTGAACTTTGCAGCAAGAGTTCTTGAGCCAGTAATAAATCTCCATCCCTTGAGGCCATCTAAGACACACAATTTCTTGCTTTTTTTCCGTGTCAGCCTTCTGCATAACCAGAATGAAATCATTTAGCTTGCTGCTTTTAGCTGAGTGTAAAATAAAATATTCCTCTTGTAGTTATTAGTTGCATTGAATATGAGATACAGGGAAATCCTCTGTAGTGAAGAGCAGCTCTATACAAGGATAGTATGGAAAATCCTGAGACCAAATCTGAAAACGAGAAGTAGAGCAAGTGAAAAAACATTGCCCAAAAAGAAAAGAGTCCTGAATGGTAGGCTTTAAAAAAAATCACTTTCTTGAGAAGTTTCCAAGAAAACCCAAAGGGAAAATTATCTCAGGTTGACATCTCAAACTAAAATGATGATTTATAAAAATGTGGGGGCCATTTACTGAGAATTTAAAAAATGGTAATTTTAGGTTGTACTGTAACACAGTATTTCACCTTGTTTTGAAATGAACATTCAAAATGGTTTTGTTCTGTTGAATTTCTCACCAGCAAAGTTTTGTGTATGCATGGATGTAGACCTGACCTTCTCTTGCCAAAAATTAGGTTTGACAAAACTGTATTTCTTGGCAGGAGTTCTTTCCTCCTGAAATTTCAATAAGCCTTAACTTTAAGAAATAGATATGTTTAAACAGAAGGGAGATGAGAAAACCAAGAGGTTCTGGGCTAGGCACTGGGATAGCTGAGGTGCTGGGTCAGCTGGAGAGCAGAGTAAAAAAATCCATCATCAGAGAGGCTCACTGCTGAAAAGAGCCATTGATGAATTGTGCATCAGTATCTTCAGCTATGAACCTTGGTCATGTGTGAATGCCTGGGTGTGGGAGGGTTGTGAATGAAGGATTGTTCATGGAAGCACAATAAAATAATGTTTTTAGAGAATTTTTACCCCAGAGCACATACAGGCACAGTTATAACAAAACTTCATAACAAAAAGGTTATTATTCCTTTCCCCGTGCCCAGCTACAAGTGCTTTCCCACCTACCAAGACAAATACCATGGTAAGAAAATAACTTTCTTTTGTCTAGAAAGTGGTAAGTGCTGCCTACAGGGCTGCTCTGGCCAGAGACTTCCACCTACAGTGAGACAGGATTGCTGCAGCTGCATTGTCAGGCTCAAAATGCCACATGGAGGCACAGGGCTCTCCATACAATCCAACAAATACTCGATTGAGAGCCTGTTCACCACCCTGGGCTCCAAATCAGGCATCCAGCCATGACCAGTGCTGGCTGAGGCTGTCAGAGATGTCACACCAGTCAATTTATAACTGGAGGAGCCACTTTAGCATCAAACATCAAAGTCTTCCTGCTGCCCGCTCCTAGGCACAATCCTTGCAGCACTGAAGAAGCTTCTGGTGGAATCTACCACTTTTTCCTATTGATGAAACTTATCTTGAGGTGTAGGTGGTCTCAAATGACCAGCCTGGCTGGTCACCTTACTCACTGGAAGCACTCCAAAAGACAATTTTAAATCTGATGATTCAGAAGCTCCCACCATTGACTCTGGGAAAAAATGAATTGAAGATGAAAGGCTCAGATGGAGACAATCACCTTTTAGATTTGATTGTGCATTTGTACCCAACAGGTTACATTCTATTATGAAGATATCACATTTGGTAAAGGGAAAATCAGCATCTTGCTGCCATACAATATATTGAAGATCACTAAAAGCTTCAGTAAATTAGGAGGAAAACAAGAGATGCTTTGTCAGAGTGAAAATAATGCCTTTAAGTGGCTCTGGTGTGTGTTTTGTGCAAAAAATGCTCAAAATTCTGGTGACTTCATAGGAAGGATTCTACTCCCCTGCACTTCAGGAGGCTGAGAGTGACACTTGCAGCCCCATGGTCTGTTCTTGCTCAGAGGAGCAAGTGCCAGTGCTGTGGGGTATTGCATGGTCTAATGAGAGCAGGAGAAAAATATAATCAAGAGTGTTCCACAGGTGCCTCTGTCTTTGTAGGGGATATTTCTGTGAGGTGCATCAGGCAATCACATGTTGCCTGTGCACTGAGCTGGCAGGACAGGAGTCACCCACTCCTGGGGCTGATTCACTTGCTTGAGAAGTTTCCAAGAAAACCCAAGGGGCTGAGTGTTCAAAAAGGGTTTTTTTGATTTTGCAATAGGACCAAGGTGAGCACATTGGTGAGGGGAAGACATTGCTTGTGCAGGGGAATTGAAGTAGAGGGAGACTCATTGTAGACTTTTCTACAGTATTTAACCTTGCTACAGCCTACTTCAAAATCATCCCCTCTCCTTTGCTTGTCATGTTGTAAAATAAACAATACAATCATAGAGTCAGAGCGTCTCAAGATGTATGGGAACCATAAGGTCATCAAGTACAACTCTTTGCAGGACTACCAAAACAGAAACACATTTCTAAGAGCATCTTCCAGATACTCTTTGAACTCTGACAGGCTTGATCCCTATGTGGTTGATGGATTTTGATTAACTTTATAGCATTATATCCTATCCTTAAGCTGCTTCAAGTACCACACTGAGGAAATTTAAGAGAATTCATATTTCCTAATTTTTCAATTTTCAGTTTTGTCTGCACCCAGTAATTCCTGCATGGACAGGGTTTGCCATATGCTCACCAGGTTTACAGTTTACCACTTCTTTTTTTTTTCTTTTCTTTTTTTTTCTTTTCTTTTCTTTTCTTTTCTTTTCTTTTCTTTTCTTTTCTTTTCTTTTCTTTTTTCTTTTCTTTTCTTTTCTTTTCTTTTCTTTTCTTTTCTTTTCTTTTCTTTTCTTTTCTTTTTTTTTTTTTTTTCTTTTCTTTTCTTTTCTTTTCTTTTCTTTTCTTTTCTTTTCTTTTCTTTTCTTTTCTTTTCTTTTCTTTTCTTTTCTTTTCTTTTCTTTTCTTTTCCTTTCTTTTCTTTTCTTTTCTTTTTCTTCTCTTCTCTTCTCTTCTCTTCTCTTCTCTTCTCTTCTCTTCTCTTCTCTTCTCTTCTCTTCTCTTCTCTTCTCTTCTCTTCTCTTCTCTTCTCTTCTCTTCTCTTCTCTTCTCTTCTCTTCTCTTCTCTTCTCTTCTCTTCTCTTCTCTTCTCTTCTCTTCTCTTCTCTTCTCTTCTCTTCTCTTCTCTTTTTTTGTGGGTGGGTGGCTGAAATAGGGATTCAGAAGCCTAATTTTCACCTACTTTTCTCTTAATTGTAGTTCTGACACTTAAGCTATATATATTTTTTTTACTACGGCATTTCATTCAGCTAGCAAAATATTCAGATTTGTATTCATCAGGATCAATCACAGGGACTGCCTAGACAAATATTACATCTACCTCACACTGAAAGCACCCTGAGCCATAATGTTCTTTGTTACTGGGAGGCCTGAGCCCTGGAATCCAGACCACAGAAAATTGTCAGTGAGTTACTTCCCAGAAAAGAACTGCAGCTCAAACACATCTCTAGTAAAGCTTGAATGTATTTGTAGAAAGCAGTTGTGAGAGAAACACTCATGAGACATGCAGTGGTTATCAACATATGATCTCCAGGATGTGTGGGAACTACACCTAAGGGGATGGCAAGAGAAAAGCTGACCCAGGGGAAGAAAACCTGCTCTCAGAACTTTGAAAATTTGCAATCCACATCTTCACTGAGAAAAAAAAAATTAAAAGTAGGCAGAAAGTCAGAAAAAATTGAAGATCACTGGCTCAAGAATGACTATTTGCTTTAACAGAAACCCAGAATGGTTTAGGTTGGAAGGGACCATAAAGATCATCTCATTCCAACCTGCCATGGGCAGGAACACCTTCCGCTAGACTTCTTTTTTTAAGACTGCTAAAGCACTTGCTCTGCTGGTTAGGATGTTATTATTCACTCTGAGGTTATAAGTGATGTCTTCTGCTGGACTTCTTTCACTAAACTGTGTCTCAGCCAAGAATCATAAGTTTGTGCAAGTAAAAAGGGAGAAAACTGCTATGGAACTAAATAAACACCTATTTAAAAACAAAATTGTTGAAATAACAAAAATACAGCACTGAGTTCAGCTCTAGCAGTGTGTACATATCTCTACTGGTATCAATGAAACTGAGGCTATTAACACCAGCAGAACATGTGATCCATAGCTATAAGTTCTGGTCACACCAGAACAGTTCCAGGAGGCAAATGTTTTATTTGGTACAAGAATATGTGGTATCTAATTACATGTCCAATTCAAAATACAAGATAGCGTTATCCATGATATGCAAGCTTATAAGGCATCCACAAAGTATTCAACTGTATAATTCATTTTAAAAAAAATCAAACAAACAGGTGCTTAATAGTACTCAAAAACAACCCAACAGATTAATTTACTAAAATTGTATTTCTTTGCAACTTTCTTGACCTTTACAGTAAAGCCTAATTCCAATTAGTTCAGTTATAAAGTCCATAACTCTTGTAGGTACTGCAGTGTGCAACACATTATCATTTTACAATGTTCTCCCTGATTTGCAGCACAAAACATGCACTCCTTATGGGAATTTGTTGGCAGGCATTTAGGGCAGCTGGAAGTGATCATGAAGTGCAATTACTGTCTGTGCATATCCACATCTGGAAAACAGTTCTTTGCAGATTTTAAAATAGCCCTAATGAAGAATGGAACCTTGTACTTGAATCGATGGAAAGGGTGGAGGGGTCTCAACGCCAAATTTGTAAGGGAGCTAGAATAAAAAGAATACGCAGTACAGAAATAGAAAATAATTAACGGAAAATTAATTATTGTCAGAAATGTTTGCCATCATTCTTCATGGAAGGAAGAAATATCATCCATGGGCAGGGGTGAAGGGAAGTTCTCCGTTACCTAAACAATCTAACATTAGCTGCGTAAGATGTGACGGTGATGATAGCGGCTGGAGGATGTTAGGTGATATCATCTCTAACACATAATCTCACCACGTCTTGTGGACAGGAAAACACCAGCTGATGTGAGACATGCAGAGAGGTTTACCAGGAAAAGAATAGGTGCAATTTGGAGGCAACCCAAGAAGCACCAGCATTGTCTTTAAGAGGTTAACTTGATGGGCTCCTTGCGATGACAGTGGCTGAACCACACGCTGGGTATAGCGCCCTTCTTGCTTTGGACAACCTCCTCAAGTAAAGTGGGCAGTATTTATTACTATATCCCTGTGATCTTGGCCACCCTGGCCACATTCAGGACGGCAGTGAGCTGAGGATGGTCACTTTGTGGCATGCTGCAGGTATCTGTTAGTGAATGTGCTCAAGAACCCTTTCCTGGAAATGCCCCCAGTTCAGCCACACTTTGCCCTGGTGTTCTCCCAATATTGGGATCTCTCAGCTCAAACTCAAAGCCATGGATGCTCCTGCTCCTCAGCACCTCCAAAAATTGTCCAAATATAATGTAAAGAATGCAAAGCAGAACGCACAATAACTAAGGCGCACTTAAATGTATTCCAAGATCTCTTTAAAATTGCTTCAATTTTTCATAATAGGTTATGCAACTACAAAAACTTTCTCTTTCACTCCTCTCCAAAAAATGTGATCCCTTTTTCTCCTTTATGCACTCAATACTCAGGTTTTAATCCTTCCCCACACGTGCTTTGGGATAAAGATGCAATCAGCCTCTTCTCACGGGCAATTAAGGACTGAGTGGAACAGCCCCGAGCAACACCAGGGGTGGCTCAGGTTGGACATAAGGCAGAATTTCTTCACCAAAAGGGTTGTCAGGCATTGGAAGGGGATGCCCAGGGAGATAGTGGAGTCACCACCCCTGGAGGTGCCCAAGAAATGACTGGACGTGGCACTCAGCGCTCTGGTTTAGTTGATAAGGTGGGGATCAAAGGCTGGACTTGAAGATTTTGGAAATCTTTTCCAGCCTCAGTGATTCTCTTCTGACTACTTGGGCACAGATCTCAGAGCAGCATGCTCCTCCCACAGTCTTGCATGCAAGAAACCATCCCACCTGCTGAAATCTGCCACAAACATTCTCTGCCTTCCTCCTTCCCCATGTTTAGTTATTGATGCTCCTAAATAACTTCTGCTTTCTGTCCTACAGGGAAGTGCTTGCTTTTGTTGGAGACTAAGATGTGCAATTTGCAATATTTATTTTGATCCATTCCAGTTGAAATAATCCTTAAAGGATGTATTTGGGCACTTCAGGCTCCTCCCTTTTTTTTTTCTCAGATGACCTGTCTAAATCACAGAGTTTCATTTATTCCCACAGAAGGTGAGTCAGGTCCTATGTGAGCATGTCTACAGTTAAAATATTAATTACTTTTAAAAGGCCTAATCTAAATTACAAAAGTAGTTAACACAAATATAAACAGACCTCTGCCAACATAACAGACAATAATGAGACAGGTTTTTGCAACCCAGCTAAGAGGTTTTCTTTATTGTTTTCTTTTCCTTGAGTGACCAAAAAAAACAAACTAAAACAACAAAAGCTTTGAGAGAGGTAGCAAAAACAATGAAGGCTAGCAAGGCCAGAACAGCTGAGGTGGGAACAGTGGATTTCTGCTGTGTTGAACTAACCCTGCTACCTGCACAGGAGCATCCATGCAGGATGCTCTGTTACCTCTCTTACAAGCACACACCACAGCCGGCTGACACGCTGCCCAGAGCAAGGAATGACCCCAGATTTCCTCACTGGCTGCAGCCTCCAGCTGGCTTTTCTGCACAGTGGAGCAAAAAGAAAAAGTATAAGCTGTTTCTCCGGCAAGTCGTGAATTTATTCATCACCTCAGTGCTCCCCAGGCATGGGCAGGACCTTGCCTGTAAAGCAGAGCACGTTTTGGCAGCACTCAGGGGTGGGTGTTCCTGCCAGAGCGGCTCTCCCAATACTCTTTGTACAGCCAGATTTCATCAGAACAAAGCCAACACTAATGCAAGGCTAGGTCTCTCTAATGATGTTTTATTATGAGTAAACATTGGGCTAAGCACAGCTGTATTAAGTGGATTTTGGATTCTTTGGTTGTAAAGAACCCTTGGGAGCATCTGTCCCTACATTAACATCACGGCGAGTATGGGTTTTCACCCAGTAATTCCTGCAGCAAGCCAATAATTTTTGTTAGAAACTGGAGGATCTCAGGAAAGGCTTTGAGGCCTTTGCAATGTTCCTGAAGCTATCTGTTGTCCTGGGAATCTCTGCCTCATTATCACCCATCTGGCTTCCTTCATGTTGCACACACTCTCACCCTTTCCAGGAGCTCTGGGGGACCCAGGAGGGAGAACAACCAAAATGTCCATTCATGGCCTTCCTGCTGTGGATAAAATCTGCTCTCAGGTCCATCTCAGACAAAGAAGCATTATTATTAATATTAGTAGGAGTGGTATTACTGTTTATCAAAGTAAGACATTAGTAGGACAATAGATGCACAAATGAAAACCAAAATCCTTGCAGGATTCAAAATACAAAAAGCAGAGAAAATGGCAAGCGAAGTAGTAATGTCAAGTGTTTTATAGATGCATTTCCTCTGTATGTATCTTTGCACTGGTGTGTCCAGGGCAGGGAACGGAGCTGGGGAAGGGGCTGCAGCCCCAGGAGAGGCTGAGGGAGCTGGGAAGGGGCTGAGCCTGGAGCAAAGGAGGCTCAGGGGGGACCTTGTGGCTCTGCACAGCTCCTGCCAGGAGGGGACAGCCGGGGGGTCGGGCTGTGCTCCCAGGGAACAGGGACAGGAGGAGAAGGAATGGTCTCCAGCTGCATCAGGGGAGGATTATATTAAATATTAGGAAAAAATTCTTCACAGAATTTTTTTGTGGGCTGGCAGAGGCCTGCTGGGTCAGCCCCCCTCCTTGGAGGGATTTAGAAGCTGTCTGGATGTGGCACTTGGGGACAAGGGTAAGTGGTAAACAAGGTGGAGGTGCTGGGCTAACAGTGATCTTAGAGGGCTTTTCCAACCTTAACAATTCTACTATTAGAAAAGTGATGCTTTCATAAAGAATAATTTTTAATTAACACTAGTTTCTCTCCCACATAGAGCTTTTTAAAATTTATTTTATACTAGAAGTACGACTAAAAGACAAATATTTTTTACTGAAGGAAGACTGTCATGAAGGTCTCAGGGGTGTATTTTGCTGCCTGCCATCCCATTCTCACCTGAAAGCTGGACTCACCAGCAAGACTAAGCCTCCCTTAACACTTCACTGTCTGAGATTTCCCAAATGTTCAACTCTCCTTCAATAAGAAGAGAAATCATGATATATTACAGAAGGTTTAGCAGTAAACTCCAATCTCCCTGAGGCACAATATTCAAAATATTTTGGGGGCTGAATTCATTTAAAATGATATGTTAGGTGGAAAATCATAATAAAACTGAAATCCTGCCTCTGTGCCCCCACCCCCAAAAATTATTCAGGAAAAATTTCTGCCCAGAGTTATAATTCCCACTTCTCAGAAGGAAAGAAAAGCATAAGGAAAGTATATGCATTTTCCAATAGATACATACTAAGCCTGTGACAAGGTATAAACTCAACATCAACACATCATTCCTAGCACTACACAGATTTCTCTCTGCTGGAAGCAGGAGTACAATTACACATAAGCCTCCAGACAGCTGGCCTGCAGTAGGACTTTTTCAACACTTTGAATTTGAGATGGATGAGAAAAAGAAAAAGCAGCTATGCCACAAACCTGGTGGGAGAAGTTTTGCCTATGGGAGATGATGAATATTCAAATCACAGCTTGCATGAAATGCCATAGCACCTTAGTCAAACAGAGTTTGAAACAAAATTCCTCCTCAGCCATGTTGGGTCTGGTCCACCATTCAAAATGTTTCAGTTCAAAGCAACAAAAATAAAAAATATATAAAAATTTATTTTTTCATATTTATATAAAATAAAATACTCAAGCAAATAATATTTCTTTTCTCAAGTCCCCCTCTTTTCCAAAGCCAGCATTCAGTGCAATTTGCATTCTCTGTCTTGATGTTCCAGACAAAGATCTTCAGGCATACACAGGTTAAAAAAGGTTTGCCTGACGGAATCCCTCATGTCTTTGATCCTAGGTAATTGTCTCACACATGCTCACCCTGTCCTCTCCCATCCCATAGTTTATCCTTGCACTGACAGAGAAAGACTCATGCTAACAAAGACAGCCTGACAAACGTTTGGGGATAAATTCATTTAGTGTATCGAATACTTTGCCTGCTTGTACAGAAGGTGTAAACAGTAATAAATTGGCAGTCATGAAATTAATGATGACTGTAAATTACTGAGGTACTTAACTTCTTCTGCCAAGCATCTCCTGAACAATAAATAAGAGGAAAATGTATTTGGAGATAAGGAAGACCTCATAAATATAGTAAATTAAATTATGGAGCTCAGGGAAGTCTGGAACAAATATATCAGTAGGTCCATGTGATAAGCAATAGCTGATAAGAGAGGTACTCCCAGTTTTTTGTGGGGGTCCCCAGTTCACAGTGACCAACATTATTTCTTATGAGTCAGAGATCAGAGCTGGGTGGGAAACACACTGAAAGCATCCAAACACCTAGAGATAAACAACATTGAGTATTATCCTGTTGTAGGTGCTTGGCAGGGCTCTAGTGTGATGTATGGAGAGCCCAGGGGTAGCGACCAAAGGGGGTTCATTCAGTGTCACAATAAAAGCTGTCCTGCAGGGGGTGAGTCCCTTCTAGATGTAAGAACAATACCCAGCCCTCTGCAATTCCAAAGGCACCTTGAGAATTGGGAGGAAAGTCCCTGCTGGTACCCACATCCTGCAAATGGAGAAAATAAGACCCTGATTCCCATTTCCATTTCAACAAATTTCCAGTTGCTCAAACTCTTGAGCAGGGCTGGGTTCTCCTAAGCCAAGGAGAAAGAATGACAATCTTAATTATAATTTGCCTCACATATCACCCCATTTTCTCTCCAGCAGCAGAAATACCTTTTTTCAATGGAAAAGATGGGGACCCCAGAAATGACTACTGCCACCTTGGAGTCCTTTCACCATTGTCCCTGCATCTGTCATGCCCAAGGACAAAATCCTGCTCTGCCTCATTGTGGAAGGAGAGCTGGACACAGGCAGTTCTGACAGCCTGAGGAAAGCAGACCCTTGTGGAAGGAAACTCATTTTCCTGGAGCATTGAGTTTCTTTTTTTTTTTTTTCCTTACATGAAGGAATGGAAGAGTGATGTCAAGGGAGTTTGGATCCTACCCTTCAAGTACTGTGAATCAGCCAAGGGGTCCAGCCAAGGCTGAACAACTTTCCCCAAATGCTGCCCCTTCCTAATTCTGCTTCCCAAGTCATTTGCTTACACTGTCTCTGGCTGCCTTCTCCCCACCTGCCACTCAATCAGAGAGAAATGTCAAATGTCTCTGCCATCAGCCATGCCAGGCATGCTATAAAAAGCAGCTGTCTTCCTGACAAACTGTGCTCTCTGAAAGTCCTGTCTTCAACTTTTCTGTCATTTGCAGTCTTCCTTTAATTTTATTTTTAACACTCTGTCGGTCTGTCTCCCTGGGATCACTCTGTAGCAAGGGCATCCCAGAGGAGCACATGCCTCTCCACTACATCCTGCAGGAGAAAAGACCCTTGGGAAAACCATAATCCCAGTGCTCCCAGGGATAAACTGAGCAGTACAATCATCCCATGGTCTGTTTAAACCCCCCTGGGAGGGAGATGCTCACAGGGGGCTCTGCAGTGACAGCTCCCATCACCACCACGCTCCATTCACTCCAGGCATGGCCCAAGGCACCCTCACATCCTGCTCATCTTTGTGGGCACTCACACCACAAACAGGCAGCACAAGTCAGAGCAAGTTTGGAGTTGCCCACAGTGACTTTGGGAGCCACCTTGAAGGAGAGCTGAACAGGGTTTACCTGAGCACAGCCATCTAACCTGGTACCAGCACTGCAGCCCTCTCCTGCACGTGGGCATGTTCCTCATTGGATGCTGAGGCTGGTGGGCAGGCAAACGCTGGGGTTGAAAAACTGAGAGCAGCAAAAAGCTGTTGACTTTCTGCGAGAAAATTGCATATTCTGTGCTCTTGTCCAGAGAAGTAGCATTGTGGGGATTTATAATACACCCGCCTATTTCCAAAATTGCTTGGTTGAAAAAGGGTCTCTTTATGGGAAAAGGGTAGTGTTCCTCCTTCTTTTCCCACTGTAAAAGGTTTCCAGCTGGAAATACTTAGAATTTCATCTCCTTCAGTGTAAAAGGACACAGCCAGATCTCACCCTGCCTACTAAACACCCCCAGCCTGAATACTAACAATGCACAAGCTCCCCCAGTTCCAGGTCTTTCTGGAATTAACACTCTCCAGCCTGCCTCCTGGTGAACCATTAGGAGCTCAGGTAGGAAGGAAAAGTGGGGGCTTTGGGGCTGAGTTACTTCAGGATCTCAGCACCATTACTCACTTCTCTTCCTGCAATCACTCAGCCCCATTTTTATCCACACACAATCGTCACCACTGAGTCCACTTGTGGTGTCTCCTGCAAGACACCACTGACAGCAACAGTGAATTTTTCAGCAAACATGGCATTTTACCCTCCCTTGTAAAACTCGCTTGCCCTGAAATTACTTTTTGATTCTGAAAAGGGACCTTTTCAGAGAAAATGACAACTACCTTGTTTATTTGACCACTCATCTGTGTTGCTGAGCAGGAAAGGTATTTTTAGCCCGGCTGTCAGCCTCACAAATAGTTCAGAATTCAGGAATTTTTTTTCTCCTGTCTCACTCGTTGCCACCAATAAAAATTTTGCAACCAGAAGTTCTCTCTCAGAGTGAAGTGTTAGCCACGAGAGAATCCAGCCCTTATCCTCAGGGACACGTCAGCTCTGCAAAACACAGAAATCCTGACTTTGTTTGCACAAAGGAAGATATGACTGAAATACAAAACCATGCATATAACACACAGAAGAAATAGGGCTTGCAGCAAAAAAGGAGTTGCTTTTAATTCTTCTGTTACAGGATTACCTCTGTCATATTTTCAGTGTTTATACATGTAGCAAAAGTATTGCAACTTCGGGGTGGACCCAAACGAAAATACTTGATGATGGAATTTATTTTAAACTCTGTTGAGGCAAGTCCATGCATGGGTGACATGCTCTCAGAGGATTTCTTTCTGACATGGCTTATTAAAAGTACATGTGGAGTCAAGACAATTTACTATACACTCAGAGTTTGGTGTGCCAGATAGTTGATTTCAGCTGTGTCTGTGCCATGAGCCTTCATCTGCACTCTCTTCTTCTCTGTTAACTCATGCAATCACTTGCTGAGCCTTCATTATGAATTAAATTGACTCAGGTAATAATAGACATCACAACATGGAGGCAAAATTAATCTCATTCAGAACTGAGTCCCTGCCCAAAAGCCTGAGAAAGCTCAGCTCAGCAAAGTCTGTGAGCAGATGCTTAAATTCATCCCTATTAAACACAACACATTAGTGCTTTCCTAAAGATTTTACAGATTTGGGACTCCTGCCTGATTTGTAAGTGGTGAGTGGCTTTGATTTCTGTGTGCCAAAGGAGTTGGAAAGAAATGTAATTTTTATATTGAGAGTATTTCCATCAACAAAAGATGAGTGGCTCTAAGTAGGTCCTTTTTTTCTGTGTATTTAAATTAGATTAAATAAGATTATGGTATTATTAACATCATTAGAGTTATTATTAGGAAATTACTATTCACAGCACTTTTACTGTCATATTCTACAATAAGGACAGCGCATCTATTAAAATGATTGAACATCAATACATAAGCTCCTAATAATCCAATGGTATCAATGAGTTCATCTTTTAGATTCAATTGCAAAAGTCGTCGTTTGCTGGTGATTATCCAATTGTTCATTAGAAGAGATTCTCTGAGACTCAGCAGCTCTCTAATGATGATGCATAGTCATTACATTTCAGTCAACCTACCCTTGGTGCAGACACTGGATAGCATTTAGCTGTTGCTATTTCATCGTTATAATTGCCATGTAACAATGACATCATGACCCGGGCCGTCACATCAGAGGCTTGTCTTGTTACACAGCTTTAAACCACACCAGAGAGATGTGGCTGGTGCTCAGACTGTGATTTTTGGGGCATTTTGTGGATGCTTCACGAAGATGAGGCGGTCATTGGTGGAGGAATGCATTGCATATTCCTCTGACTCAGGGCTGAAATTAAGTCTATATATCAGAACATAGCCATATAATACATATATACACAGTAAAAATACATTCTATATACACTATATGGAATATAGTAACAATATATATCAGCAGTTGTAGGTCTGCATTTGTTTTCTATCTATGAACTACTTGTTGGAAAATCTTAAATTTGCAGTTCCCTCTCGATGGGGAGGTGTGGTCTGAAGGTGATTGTAGCCATCATGGGAAAAGTCTGATATAGAAATAGCTGACACTGAGTGTGCACTCAATCTTTGACATCCTGGACTCTGAAAACAGGATTTCACCTTCTTTTTGCCTCTTGACTCCTACTGTTTTCAAGCAGCACATCGCAGGAGATTATGTCTTTCAGGACAGGGATCAACAGGGAAAAGAAAGGCCTGAAATGTGCTCACTTCATTTGGAAAATTTGAATTTGAGAGGAGGGTGATCTTTTAGAATTACTCAGCAACATTCTGCTCATGCTGAAATCAAGATTTCCTTGGACTTCAGCAGGCGTGGAGCTATCAAAAATAACTGTCAGTTCACCAGAATATTTCAAAAGTAAGTGGGAATCAATTTTCAGTTATTTTAGGCTTGGTACTCCCGCAGCAATTTACACTGACTAAACTTTTGTACCTTTGCAAAACTGTAAGCATTTAGATTTTGTGCCACCATACACCCATTTTATGCACTCACTTTGTCCCTTACTACCCAGGCAGTGACAAGCTGCAATAGCAGCCTTGTTCCACACGTCCAGACATTCCAACTTCTGACAGTATATACCTGAAATTGCGCAAGGGATCAGATATGAGGTATCTCTTTTTTTTTTCAATTTCACAGCCTCCATTATGCTAATTCAGTGTGAATGCAATAGAGATCCTTAGAAATCACTCTGTTTTTTCCTGCATAAAACAAGCCAGAAATCCTGTCTAGTAAAGCTCCAGTAAAGGTGGTTTCCATGGTTGAAGAAGGATGGTGATTTTGCACCTGCATCAAAGATTAGATCCAGTCCTACGTTCAAATTGCAGCTGTTATACACGTTCAGACTGTGATACCACTTTGAGCAATGACCATTGGCCAAAGCCCCGTGTCATCAGCTCAGTTTTGGCTAGAATTTGGATGCCGAGGTCAGGTTGGCGAGGAGACTCCTAGGAGAAGGATTTCAGTACATATCATATATGGAACACTTGTCTCCGTGCATTGCTGAACAGGAATGGTTTTAAACATTGCCAAATTCTTTGCTGAATAGGTGTTAGCTAAGTGAGAATGAGTGCAGATAGACAAGGTTAGTTATGAACCTAACGGACAAAGAAGTGCCCAACTTTCTCCTTCTTAAAACCTCTGAGCTGCTTCAGAACCATTCCTTGAGATTACTGTTTTTCCCATTTATCCTGCAGGAGTGCTTATGTCATGACAAGTTAAGCCACAAAATACACCCCAGTTCATACTCTCTAGCCACAGACTGATGGTGTCCATTCTGTCTTTGCAATACTTCCATTGCCTATTCTGTCTTTGCAAAGAAATAAGAAATCCAGTTTTGGGGAGAAGTGGATCTGGATCTGACTAAACATGTCTTTAGTATCTGTGCATGATAGTGGGTGGCAGAGAGGGAACATCATCATGAGGGTGTCTCTGTGCTGCCTTTTGCAGGCAGCCCCATCACCACTTTCAGTGCTCTCCCTGGAACTGGCGGGGAGACTTTGGGACTTTTGGGACTGGCCACAAGATATCCCAAATACTGAGGTGTTTCCAGAAGAAATACCAGTGGCACCTGCCGGTCAGAGAGAGCAGGATGAGCAGCCTCATCTGCTGTGGCTGGATAATTCATGCCTGCACAGATCTTTTTCCTCTACTCCAGCTCCTTCTTTGGTTCAGCCACGGGTCTTATTCAGGCAGGCAAGAAGCTCTGGTGACTTCCTTAGGGCCTTTGCTGTCTCTCTCAGGGGTTGTGGAGAGGGAGAACTTCTGCACTGAAGTTCCTGTTCCAGTGCAATTCTCCTAAGAAGCTGCCATTTCTCCGTCTGGAAGCGTGATGAAACTCTGTGTGACTTTATGACTTGTGCATGAAAGAGTGTTTTGCGTCAGAAAGGCTCAACCCTGACTTAGCACATGAGAAAGTGATTAGGGAGACAGGGGAAGCCAAATGTCCCAAGAATAAAGATGAAACACTGCAGGATCTGGCTAATTCCAGAAGCTTGATGCCAGTAGTTACAAAAATAGTAACTATGCACCTCAGCCCACAGTGGTTCTCTCAAACTGGCTGCAAACAGCCACATCAGTGGCATCAAAATTGCTGCATGTGTCTGGAATAAAAACCCTACAAGGAATGCAAGAGACACCATAGGAAAGCCTCTACTCACCCATGTGCATGTCCCAGGGGGATGCATGTGAGCTATCTGTGTTGATAAGGGTGAGACTGCCTTTCTGGGACAATATTCTGGCAAGCAGGAAAAGATCCAGGCCTCTGCCTGCACAAGACCACGGTTATCTTCAGGACTGATGTTGAGGCTGACTCAGTACTGTCTTGGAGGAGTGATAATGGCTTGCCATGGCTCATCTGCTCCCCAGTGGGAAGAAAGAGTTGTCAGTGAGAAACGACCAGGGGAAATGCTTGAATGCTGAGCACGCCACTGCAGAATGAGGTGACACCTATGTAGGAACAGATTTATGCAGTCGAAGATCCTGGATTCCCATCACTAGGCTGTCAGGCAAGCAAAGACCAGTGCCAAGAATAGAGGATAACTGAGATCTGTGTCCAAGCTATGAGGCTGAACCCAATCCAAGATGCCCTACGGCTGTTTTAACTAACTAGGAAAACTTAAACATTCCCCCACAGTCAGACTCAATCTTTTGCACTCATGATACCTCAACAGTTCGTCTTGCCATGATAAAGGCTGTCAAGAAACAAACCCGTGGTATCTGCAAGGAAGTTTTTGAGCCAGTCAGTAATCATTTGTATCCGTGCCTTCAAATTCAGCAAGAATGTGGGGTGGGAATACGTTGTTATATGCACATTCCAGCTGCAAAATATTAAAATCTTCTGCAAACATCATGACCTAACTCACAATTTTGGCAACTACCACTCTCACAGGGATCATCTGCTTATGACACATTCCTTACTTAATTTAAGAGACATGTTTTCAAACAATTGTCATGTGCAATTTCCTCTGCACCTGATATTTTTCTTGCAGGGATGAGACAACTGCAGCAGCTTGGTGGGACTCTGACCCCTTGTGTGCCACTGTCACACGGTGCACATCCTTGAGCCGAGACAATTCCTCACAGCCAGCAGCTGAGAGGAGAGCAGGGCTGAGAACATTTGTAGACCTGGATACTGCCTTAAGGGGCATTTTTAGCCATTTCTGACCAGCTTCTGATAATGTGGGTGTTCATTATTTTTCTTCTCTATTAGACAGAATGGCAATGCAAAAAGCAAAACGCTGGGGAGGACTGGGAAGGTCATGGTCATGTACAGAACTTTTTCTATCCATCATATTATTAAAGGAGGATAGTCCAGGATGATTGCCACAAAAATTATCAGAGGGCTGGAGCACACCTCTTAGGACGACAGGTTGAGAGAGTTGGGGTTGCTTAGCCTGTAGTAAAGGACAGCTTAAGGAGCTTCAGGAGAGCTGCATAGGGACTGGGGACAAGGCATGCAGGGACAGCAGCCAGGCAATAGCTGTCAGAGGGCAGGGACAGATTTTGGGATATTGGGAAGGAATTGCTGGCTGGGAGGGTGGGCAGGCCCTGGCCCAGGGTGCCCAGAGCAGCTGTGGCTGCCCCTGGATCCCTGGCAGTGCCCAAGGCCAGGCTGGATGGGGCTTGGAGCAGCCTGGGACAGTGGAAGGTGTCCCTACCTATGACAGAGGCCTTGGAAAAAGATTATCCTCAAGTTCCCTTCCAACCCCAGCCATTCTGTGATTCTATGCTGAGCCACTGGGGTCACTCCCCATGAACCACCCCTGCACAGTTTCACCTGAATGTGTCTAGATGCTTCCTGGGAGCTACCATATTTCCATCAGAATCACCTTGGATAGGCTGAGACAATCCATTATAGAAACCAAAATGAGAAAGGCATTTCTTCAGCAAACTGAGAAAAAAATCTTCCCAACAAAAAATAAACCACCAAAAAAACCCACCAAATTCCATCTTACATATGCACAAACAGCCTTGTTTGTGCTAACAAGTCTAGTTTCATGCATCTCCCAGTCAAAAGTGATGTATATATAACAGCTATCACATGTAGCAATTAGAAACACCCTGACATCCTGTTCTTTCTGCTCCTTCCCCCTCTGCAGTACTCAAAATACTTCAGCTCCTAAAAACACTCACCCTCATATCCCATTCCCCTTCATGTCAGCACCAACCAAGTTGCCCTCTTCCTTACCTTCTTTAAGTGTTCAAAGGTAATTTTAAAGAACACCTCATTTAGCTTTCCTTTTACTGAGATTCAGCCTGCCCATAAATCAGAGCTGAAGGGGAATTGGAGAGGGTCTCAGCTAATCAAAGCTCCAATCTCTAAAATGTTTAAATATAAATCAAAATAGTTGAAGGCTCTCCAAAGCTTCAATTTTCTTTGAAAGCCTTAGTTCTTATTTTCCCTGTGCTTAGCTCTCAATTTCATCCTCATACCTTGAAGGTATTTTCTAAGTATTTTTTAGTCATTTTCTCCAAGACATTGAGCTGCCTGGTTCAAGAATTATATTAAATTTTGACCTGTGAGTGAGTTGCTATGCTTCCAGGTAGGACTGCTTTGTCCAAATTAAGGTTTTAGGGTTCAGCTACTAATTTGAAGTTTACTAATGACTTTAAGGCTAAAAATATTCCTAGGATCTATTGAAAACATGACTTTGATCATCCATTCCATATTGCAGTCAGAACTACATGCTCCATATGTCAGAAATGATAAAATGTTTCTGCCTCCCTCTTTTGCATCAGAAGTCTGGAAGTCTGCTAAATTAATCTGCTTACCTATCTTTATCACATCTTATAGTTCTGGAATGGAATATGGGTTAGGAAAGTTAAGAATATAAGCTTATTTCTCTCTCTTCCTCTGTCCTCCCTTCCTGTGTTAGTTCTTGAGAGAAAGAAAAACAATTACACATTGTAGAAGATATTTTTATCCTTGGGTTTAATCATTCAAGCATGTGAGTTTACCAAAAGAGCTCTCACTCAAAGGCAGATCCTTTCATCCTTCCCAATATGTGGGGTATCAGCATGTCACATCAGTGTGTTCCATTTTGTTAAATAACCAGTCTTTCAGAAAACTCTCTTATTAGAAGAAAGAATGGGAAATGTGAGGCATAGGAATATTTGGACACTTTTCTGGGTGTCTGGTGCATATGCAAAGACATTCACAGAAGAATGAGCTTCTGTGCAAAACTGCAAAAACCATCAACAGAATGTGTACACGTATTTTTTGTATTTACAACAGTTACACAAAGGTTATGCAGTCATGCAAATCAGGATTTAAGAATATGTCTTGAAACATACAATTTTGATACTTCTCCCACCTAGAATAGTTCTTCAGTTATTGGGTGACCTCTTCAGATGTCCTTTAGAGATCCTTGAGTTAGGGCAGATGAACTCCAATAAAAATACACATATGTGCAAGGGTTGGAAGATTGTTGGGCAAATTTTTCCACACAACACACGTTTTTGTTTACTTTAATTGCTAAACAGATTTCTTTAGATTAAGCAGAATTTTGGAACCAGAGTGTTTTCAGCTGCTCCACACAACAAGAAATTTTGGGGGATTTTAATCATAGAGAGAGTGCACTTTCTGTCAACAAAATGTCCGATGGATCTTCAGCTGCATGTGTGCAAGGCTGACTGCTAACTCTGGTTAGCTGTCAAATATATAGTCAGAATGAAAGTCTAGGACACTACCCAACTGAAGGGGCTAGTTGTCCCTGAAAGAAACAAACCCCGTGTGGGAAAGGAAATGGGAAAGGAGAAGGGAAGGAAAAAAGGGGGAAAGAGAAAGAGAGAAAATATTTCACTCCCACGTCTATTAACATAATAGAATGGAAAATGTAGGATCCTTGGGCCAACTGAAAATCAGCTTTATCTTTAGATGATGCTCATTACAAAGCTCTCTTTTATTTGGCCTGACCTCATAAGTAACTATCACTTTTCTCCTTCTACAGAAGGAAAGTTGCAAAGTGTTTAATTTCTCAGCAGCTGTTTTCATTCTGTTTAGGAACAGCCTCACAGAAATAATCAAAAACCTGTTCCCTGGAAAATGAAGTGTTTTGCATCACATTCTCTTGGGCTTTTGCATTATTTTTGGGCTTTTGCATATTGTCATCCAACACAAAACTAGAAAAATCAAAGCAGGAAATAATCAAATAAATTAGCAAAGACTTCTTAGAACCTTGCTTTGGTACCCCTCTGAAACAAAACCTCATAATATTAAGTGAGTTTTGCAAAGTTAGCACTTGAGCAAAAACACTTCCACAGGTGAGGCATCATTCACTAGACTTTTCTGAACAGGTTGAAATGCAGAAAGGAAAAAGAAAATGCATTTTCTAAACAGTTGGCACAAAATATCTACACAGACAATGTGTACATAAGCAAAAAAGTGTTCCTTGAAAACATGATATGAAACAGTTGTCCACATTTACAATAATTAGGTACACAGAAAAGCAATACAAAGGAAAGAAAAATATTGCCAAAAAAAGGGAGAACTTTAAAATGTTACCCTCACCCACATTAAAATTTCCAAGGCTGCATACAGTCTGGAAGGGAGGACATCCTCCTATGCAGACAGGATATCAGATCCTAGGATGTCCACCATCTTGGCAAAAGGAAGGTGAGGGGAGAAACTCGAACAACTTTTGGCATGATACCCAGTGAGTTTCTGAGCAGAGAGATGTGAATCAGGACCTGAGGTGCAGGGAATTGTGTTTGATGACTCTGTTTCTACTGCTCCAGTTTTCCCCAGGGCTGCAGAAAGCTGTGCCCATCCTAAACCAAACCAGCAGGGAGCCATTTGAAATCCCTTCGGAAAACCAAGTGCTGAGGGGAACGCAGCAAAAAATGTTGTCTTTTCATTCAATAAGAAGGAAAAGTAATTTCTTTTCTTTCATGTTGTGAGCCTGGCTGACAGCTAACCAGACTGCAGGTGTCACTTGTCAGTGTGCAAATATTGTAATACGTTAGTAATATAAATATTACTAATGAATGACAGGTATCAAAACTGTAATTTTCTCAGGACTTTGTAGGATCTAGGTAAACCACAAATCAGACATGGATGTGCTGACAGACAGACAATACAGACCATTGTATTGCACTTACACAAGGACCTGTGGCATGGGAATATATTAATTTTTAATGGAAAACGTTATTCTTTATGGTCAGCTCTTTCAGCAGCATAATTTATCAAGACTGACATCAACCAGATACACCAAGGATTGATGTTAAAGTGAGGGGGGGAGGGGGACATCTAATATTTACAAATGGCACAGCTTTTAAAATGCCACTACTTAGAATCAAGTGCAATTACAGTGTATTTAAATGAGTATTAAAGTATTTGTATTGCCAGTTTGCAAATTCAGCATCTTGAGAAGCCCAAATGGATTTTCATGTAATTATTGTCATTAACTCAAAGTAAATGCTCAGCAAAGAGTCTGCTCTAAAAAAAAAAAAAAAAAAAAGGCAAGTGCATAAATGTATAATTAAATGGCATCTTCATGCTTAATTCCTCACATGATCTTCTAAAATATACACCTCATAACTGCTGAGTACCTTGGTGACATAGCCCAAGCTGCCTTTCTGCATAGCATTAGCATCAGGGTAAGCTATATTTGGGGTCTCAGAAGTTTCTCTTAGGAAGGTGACATTGAGAAATTTTCTTTCCCTGAAGCCTATTTATCTGCTTCTCATGCTAGGAGATCCTTGCCTGCCATTTTCTACAAGTACTAGGAACAAAAACTTTGCCAAACATTTTTACTCTCATGACTGCTATGCCATCCCTAGAAATCAGAGTTACTGTGTGTTCCACACCAAATCTCAATCAAAATGGCTCACAGTTATAAAATCATAGAATGACTGAACAGCTCAGAAGAGAACTTCAATGTCATCCTGTTTCACACCCTGCAATGGTCAGAGACACCTTCCACTATCCCAGGTTGCTCCAAGCCCTGTCCAACCTGGCCTTGGACACTTCCAGGGATCCAGAGGCAGCCACAGCTGCTCTGGGCACCCTGGGCCAGGGCCTGCCCACCCTCACAGGGAAAAGTTTCTTTATAATAAATGAGGTCATCCAGTTCTTCACTTCTTGTAAATTTGAATATGCT
Source organism: Camarhynchus parvulus (assembly GCF_901933205.1). Classification (NCBI taxonomy): domain Eukaryota; kingdom Metazoa; phylum Chordata; class Aves; order Passeriformes; family Thraupidae; genus Camarhynchus; species Camarhynchus parvulus. Next base: position 67,435,354 of record NC_044601.1, read on the forward strand.
TTTGCAAAGTGAGTTTTAGAAGCTGATAAATAGTAGAGATCAGGAATAGCTGGAAATTCCAGGCTGGAAAGTGGTGATTCTGTGTTTGACGCCATCAACATGTGGCCTCAGTGAGCCCTTCAGTCCCCATGATCCATCAGCAAAATGGGCACAGGAGTCCTTCTGTTTGCAGAATGTTCTCATCATCCTTCAGTGACAGTTGATATGAAAGCTCAAATCACTGCTCAGTTCCAGGAGTAGCATGTGGTACTTTAAAAAAGAAAACCTTCAACCTACCCCTTAGGGACCATGAGCCCATGAACGACATAGGACTGTCCTTAAGGGTAGCTGGCTTTGACAACAAGATAATTTAGAAGAATACAGGGAAAGCAGGGGGTTTTGGCATTGGCTGAAATAGAAAAGGCAGGAAAATAAAAGAAAACAAAGATTATGCTTGCCTAGCTTTAATGAGGATGAAATTATAGGCAGGGAAGTCTGTGAGGAATCTGGTCGCTGTACAACAAACCTCTGCCTCAAGGCAGACATTGAATAGTTACTGGTAACAAACACTGTGACACTCAGAGCGCCCGGCAGCCCTGAGAGCTGGGCTTGGGTGAACCTGATGAAGTTCAACAAGGCCATGTGCAAGGTTCTGCACCTGGTTTGGGGCAATCCAAAATACAGGCCAGACAGAGAATGTGTTGAGGGAATCTTGTAGATGAAGGACTTGGATGAGAAGCTCAATATCTATCAATGTGTACTGGCAGTCCCTAAACCACACGAGAGAAGGAAAAAGAAGGGCTTTGGAAAGTGCATGGAGTGGTGGTACAAGGGGAAATGGCAAGAGGAAACACTGTCAGGGGACAGGATTAGATGTTATGATATTAGGAAGAAATTATTCCCTGTGAGGATGGTGAGGCCCTGGTACAGGTTGCCCAGAGAAGCTGTGGCTGCCCCACCCCTGGAAGTGTCCAAGGCCAGGTTGGATGGAGGTGGGAGGCAGCTGGTCTAGTGGAAGGTGTCCCTGCCCATGGCAGAGGGCTTGGCACTGAATGATCTTTAAAGACCCCTTCCCCTTTTAAGATTCCTACCAGCCCAAACCATTCCAAAACTCTATCACTTTGTGATTAATCTCTCTTTTAGAGAAGACCAATATTTGCTCAAGATAAAAATAATTATTTATTCATGGTAAGTAATGGTGACTTTGGAAAAGAGTCTGATCAAGGAACTTCTTTCATCAGGCTCAGATGTTTTCACTCATAATCTCAGTGCTTGCCCCGTTGTCTGACAAGGAATATTTCTCTGTTTTGATTGTCCCAAGTAGGTCCTTGTTCCACCTAGATGTAGTACCTGCTCTCAAACCGATGCATGAACTTCATTTCAACTGCTACAAGTGCAATTTCAAACTTAGAACTGGGGTTTGCTTTATAAACATTCCTTTGTTAGTGAAATTGGAACACTTCAGAGGAGGAATTTTCCATGAGTAATTCCTCATGCAAGCGTTACTCAAAAGTCCCTTGTCCCAAATTCGCTTTGACAGCTGCTTGGGAATAATAATAATAATAATAATAGTGGTAGTAATAATAATAGGAATAATAAATCTTAGCCTTATTTCTATATCAGCAGAGTAATATCTGCAGGTTAAGGCACTGGAACCCAAATTTTGGGTCTTCATCCAACATGATGCTCTCTGCTACCTTTTGGCTGGAGCAAACCCACAGAGATAGGGGACAAGACCCGGGCTGGTGGTCAGCTACTGGAGACCTCCATTTTCACAGGACACCGAGGAAAGTCTGATAATGCCATGAGCCAAAGGGAAACACCACTTTGTGGCGTCTGTGTATTTCCCAAACCCTTCAAAAACCTTTTTTCTTTCCTTACTGCCATCCACAAGCTGATTCCACCCGCTGTCTCTTAGAGACAGATTGCCATTTCAGGGAAAGGGGGCTGGAACTTCATGATGCCCTTCCACAGCACCCTGTGCAATAGTGATGGGATCTCCAGGGATTTCTGAAGTACAGATAATTAATCTGACAGACTACTCCATGGAGGGGCTGTCAATCAAGAGCGAGCTATTCACATCCCCTCTGTCAGGCTCCCATCACTCCGTGGAGCTGTTGCCAGGTCTTCAGCAGCTAGAGCAGAGGGGAGAGGAAAGAGCCACAGCCAGCTGGTGCAGCCTGGGCCAGCTCCCTACACAGGCTAAAGAGGCAGCTCCCCAGGGCAAGTTATTGCTGCAGGAGGACAGGAGGAAAATGAGAGTCAGGAAGTAAAGGCTGATATGGCTCTGCAGATTGAGCACCTTTCAGCATTTCAGTCTCAGGTGACAATCCACATTGTAGTTCCTGCCTGCATCTCCCACGTTTCCCAGAGCTTTTCCACCCCAGCTCGTGTCCAACTCTCCTGCCCTGCCTTAGTCACTCTCCTGACATGGGTGGCCTGAGACAAACACTCACCCAGATTTAGAGGAGCTTAGGGATAGATGAGACTGATCTTCTATTTCAGATTTAGAGCCTGAAGCCATTGAGGACAAACAGTGAAGCGCCAGAGCTGTGGGTACCTACAGCTCTCCCTGCTGCCATGAGCTGCCCCACAGAATTGCTGTGTAAAATCCATCATGGACCACAAAAACAGGTTTTTTACAAAATGTGTAAAAATAAATAAAATAAGACATTAATGAAAGGCTGAGTGCACAGACAGCACAAGAAAATACGGGTGAAGAAGCCTGAGGAATAGCCCTGTGCACCACAGTCTCAATCAAAAAATAACTGTGCTGATTGAACCAGTAATGTTCAAACTGGATAATGAAAAACTGTGAATCATGCAAAAAGCCCAGTGCTCATTTCACTGCCCTGCAGTTGTAACACGAAGGCTTTCCAAGAGATAAATATTCCTATCGTGATGAGTGATCTCTGAGTCTGCAGCTACGTCCCTCCCTTGAAAAAGGAAGTGATGGACTGCTGTTAGCACTGCCTTGTGCCCCTTTGATTTCAGCACCATAAATATTTCCCCTGTCACTGGTACTGGCCACAACAAGGACTGGCTAAAAAAAAGCCCTCCCTGAAAATCAAAAGAGCGGAAATTATAAGGAGTGGGTTTGGGCTTTGCAGTCCATGCAGGACACACAGAGCTTTGAGGTCCAGCTCCTAGGAAGAGTGGCCTGTTTAAAATCAAAACTCTGATGTTTCTATCACTTCTTAGTCTTGAATTAATGAGGAAAGACAAGAAGAGAAAAATAAATCTAACTAGGCTTTGAGTGGGACATTGTCTTGAGATGATATATTCAAAGCTTTATTAGAGAATCATAGAATGGTTTGGGATAGAGGGCACCTTAGAAATCACCCCATCAGGGACACCTTCCACTATCCCAGGCTGCTCCAAGCCCCATCCAGCCTGGCCTTGGGCACTGCCAGGGATTGGGCATGCAAAGTTTTTCACCATTCCTTCAGGTAAGAAAGAGGACATGTGAGTGAGAAAATGAGCTTGCATCATTGATGTTTCTTTCTTATGTAAATATATAAAACTGATGGGTTTTTAAAAATATCTTATTTTCTATTTTTATTATGTCTAGTCTGAAGCACTGTCTGATGACAGACAGTCTACCAAAGTATAAGATAAGAAAAAGTAAAGTATCTGAAAGGGGAACTTTTGTTGAGTGTTTATACAACACCAGTGCTTAACCTTTGGTCTTCAGAAAATCTGTCTTAAAATTTAAATACTGGCACTTGAATTCATTCACATGGTCTTTACAAAACAGCTCAAAGATTATTCACTGAAAGTCTCAGCAAGGACTAGCAGAGAAATACTAGAATTGAAAATGTGAAAGCCTCTGTTTGTCAAAAGGATGCACAACAAGAATTTAGAAAACTTGTAAGAGGAAGAAGGACAATTGCTGAAAAACCCTCATAGGTTACCTCTATACACTGCTTCTCCTATATGTCATAAATAATTCAGAGGAGAGAAGCCAAGTTGCATCCCTTTCTATCTTATCCCTTTCTAAGATAGAAAAGACCATAAAGATTTCCATAAATAGCCATTTTCTGCATTAAAAGCTGCCTGTGGAGAATGTTTCTGCCCTGCTTTCCAAAGAAAACAAGGACTTACATGATCCAATTTATGTGTGTATCATCTCATCTCTTCGTGTCCCCTTGACAACTTTTGAACCTGTTTCAACAAAATTTGTCAGAATTGTACATGTTTCATGAAAATTTACTGCCTGGGGGAAGACAGGGACTTGATTAGTTGCACCAGACAGAACAAGAGAGGCTCCAGTTACCCTTTATCAAAATGTGGAGAATGTGTGTTGGGTGGAGATATTATTTCTATCACAGCTATGGGAAAATCTCAAATTGGTACCCTAGGTTAACCAGAAAGTTCAAACCTGAGACACACATCCACAAGAAACATGGTTTTGTTAATTCTGCTGCTCATGGAACAGCTTGTTCCCACTTACATCTTTAGTTGAAGATATTAGCAAAGATGACACTTCTTCCATTAAAACTGCAGTTTCCAAAAGTCATCAGCTTTTGACAGCAAAAGAAAAAAAAAAAAGCCTTTTAAAGACTTTTTAGATGCCTTTGAAAGGTGACTCTTCTGGACCATCTATGCAAACAAACTTCTCACACAAGCATATGTCTGTTTCATTGTGCTGAAATACGATTGTTGAGAATTTGGGCCAGCAATCCACAGCTCCTCTGAGTGCAGGCTGGGTGTGCTGTACACAAAGAAAGGCACCAAGGTGTTTGTGTGGACTTTGAGAGATCCTTTGAAGTCCCAGCAGAAAGGAATCACTTTCTGTTCACCACCTGGGGGTGGAGCTGCCAGAATATCACAGGGGTCCCAGCAACTGGGTCCTTTATCCCAAGGGCCCTTGATGCTTTTCAAAGGATTTTTGCATCTTGACAAGTTGTTGGCGTGTTGCCCTTTAAATACATTCACATTTTATTTACTGATCTCCCATAAAGCCTTTGACACCATCCCCCACAACATCTTTCTCTCTAAACTGAGATGGACTTGATGGGAAAACTATTAGATGGATTAGGAGCTGGTTGGATGGTTGCATCCAGAGGGTTGTGGTGAATGGCTCAGGGTCCCAGGGGGTCCCTCAGGGGTCCATCTGGGCACCAGTGTTATTGAATATCTTCATTAATGACACAGACAGAGGGATCCAGGGCACCCTCAGCGGATTTGCAGATGGCACCAAGCTGAGAGGTGCAGCTGACACACCTGGAGGATGGGATGGCATCCAGAGGGACCTGGACAGGCTGCAGGAGTGGCCCAGGGGAATCTCATCAGGTTTAACAAGGCCAAGTGCTGGAGCTGCCCCTGGGCCAGGGCAGCCCCTGGGATCAACCCAGGCTGGGATGAGCAGAGGGAGCAGCCCTGGGAGAAGGAGCTGGGGGTGCTGTGGGTGAGAGCTGGGCCTGCCCCACCTGAACCCCCTGCCCTGGGCTGATCCCCCAGCGTGGGCAGCAGGGCAGGGGGATCCTGCCCCTGTGCCCCTGGGCTCAGGTGAGAGCCCACCTGCAGAGCTGCCCCAGCCCTGGCTCCAGCAGCACAAGGAGCTGGAGCTGCTGCAGCCAGTGCAGAGGAGGCCACAGAGATGCTGCCAGGGCTGGAGCCCCTCTGCTGTGGGGAAAGGCTGAGAGAGCTGGGAATGTTCAGTCTGGTGAATAGGCACCTTCAAGGTGACCTAAATGAGCCCTTCAGTACCTGCAGGGAGCTGATAAAAAAGATGGAGAGAGACTATTTAAAAGGGTCTGGAGTGACAGGACAAGGGGGAATGGCTTCCCATTTTGCAGAAGTGAGGGTTAGATGGGGTGCTGGAAAGAAATTCTTCCCTGTGAGGGTGGGCAAGCCCTGGCCCAGGGTGCCCAGAGCAGCTGTGGCTGCCCCTGGATCCCTGGAAGTGTTCAAGGCCAGGTTGGATGGGGCTTGGAGCAGCCTGAGATAGTGGAAGGTGTCCCTGCCCATGACAGGGAGGCTGGAACTGGATGGTCTTTAAGGTCCATCCAACCCAAACCATTCTGTGATGTTATTGTCCCACTGTCATCTTGTTCTGTGGCTCTCCAGCATTTCAGACTCCTGTATCCCTTTGCTTTAGGAAGACGTGTCCAGGAGCCACCCCCAGTTACCAACACACTGCAGGCTGCACCAGACAGGCTCAACTCTGCAAGAGGACAGACCATCCCACGTTTCCCTGGTGAGTTAAGGCTCCCTGAGGTGTGTGTGTGTCTCCCTGTACAAGAAAGTCTCTCATCTGAGTATGCTGTTCACCTCTCTGCTCCCAGACCCTTTCATAGAGGCCAGAAACTAATTTAACTGGCAGGGGAGGCAGTTTCTTCCCAGCTGCCTTTCAAAGTGGCTTCTCAACTGTTCAGGGAAGCACAACCAACCATGCCCTTCCACTGGAGGACACCCTGGCAGACAGCACACAGGAGGATCCTTGGTGTTTGCAGCACGATGAACACATCCAGGCCATAGCAAGGCTCTCAGCCCGCCCCGTAGTTCTGACAACCTCAAGGTTCTCTTTCAGGATGCTGTAAGGAGCAATTACTCCTCAAAATTAAAACATACTTAGTTCCTTGCAGGATACAGGGGGAATGGGTGGTAGAAGAGCTATGCCATCACTAAAAAGCCACCACTTCTCACTACAGTTACTGCTCAGAGAGGGGAGAGTTGTGTGCACACACTGCCTGTAGTAGCAGAGCTTCACAGAATGACAGGTTGGTTTGGGCAGGGACACCTTCCACTATCCCAGATTTCTCCAAGCCTCATCCAGCCTGGCCTTTGGCACTCCCAGGGATCCAGGGGCAGCCACAGCTGCTCTGGGCACCCTGGGCCAGGGCCTGCCCACCCTCCCAGCCAGCAATTCCTAATTCCCAATAGCCCAAAATCTGTCCCTGTCCTCTGGCCCTGGGAAGCCATTGCCTGGCTGCTGTCCCTGCATGCCTTGTCCCCAGTGGCTGTGCAGCTCTCCTGGAGCCCCTGGAGGCCCTGGCAGGGGCTCTGAGGTGTCCCTGGAGCCTTCTCTTGTGCAGCTGAGCAGCCCCAGCTGTGCCAGGCTGGCTCCAGAGCAGAGGGGCTCCAGCCCTGGCAGCATCTCCGTGGCCTCCTCTGCACTGGCTGCAGCAGCTCCAGCTCCTTGTGCTGTTGGAGCCAGGGCTGGGGCAGCTCTGCAGGTGGGCTCTCACCTGAGCCCAGGGGCACAGGGGCAGGATCCCCCTGCCCTGCTGCCCACGCTGGGGCTCAGCCCAGGGCAGAGTTGGTTTTCAGGGCTCAAGTGCACACGGATGGGTCATGTTGAGCTTCTCTTGACATGGTTTAGTCTCTAAAAGGTAAAGCAGGGCATGAGCACAGAGGTTATTCCCTTCAGCAGAGACTCTAGGAGGGTGTAACCCACAGCCTTTCAGGAGAAATGGCTTCACCCTTTACAGTCAGTCCCTGAGGGTTGCATATGACCCCACTCAGTGAGAGATCCAGTCTGTGACTGGTAATGGTCACATCCGAAATGTGGATTTTTTTAAGGAAAGGCCTTGCCTAGGGATGAATATAAATAATATATCACTGTAGCCCGTCCCCCTCCCTCTCTATCAAATAACAAATTACCAACTGAAGAAGAGTCAAGAAGATTCTATTTAAATTACAAACTGCAAATATTGGCTTATTTTGAGCTAGTTGGTATGAATAAGCAATCACATTAAAAATTTCTTATTTTTTGTAAATACATTTCATCTGCCTTTGCATGATGGCAGCCAAGAAATTTTTGTTCAGATTTTCCAAGGTGATTCACTTCCTGGCTTCTAACAAACCTGGTAAATGTCAGGTGCCAAAAATTTCTTCAAGATTTTTGAGCTAGAATGAAAGTTCCATTCCAAAGAGTAACTTCAATAATTGTTCATGCTGCTGTTTTTCTATTTTTGGGTCTTCTTAAGAAGACCTCACAAGAAATAGATTATTTGGTTGATAACTTCAGTACATTTTCAGACTCCCAGGGGAAATGTCAGATGCCATTTTGATTTTGAGGGTCATTTAGGGACATGAACCTCACAGTTGTTGATGTCCTGTTTTTTTCCTATTCATTCCTTCCAACACTGCAGCACAGAGGCAACACTTGCAATGGTTTTAGTGTCTTTTTAACCCTTCTTAAGTGCCTTTTTTGAAAGCAATTTCACCAAAGGCCCTAATTTTTGGATATGCTAGCTATCTTCCTCATGAAACAGATTTGCAAATTGGAAGTCTAAACAGTAGGATGCATAAAAAACATCTGATGCCTTTTGTACCACTGATGGGCCTGAGAGGCAAAATCCTCTGTGTGGCAATAGAGCAGAGACAACCAAAGCAGGTGAATTGTGGTCTGCAGGTGAATAAAGGTGACCTCACTGTAGAGAAAGGAGCAGCTTTGCCATTTAACTTCCCAGTAAGAGCTGCAGAGCTCTGTGAGCTCTCTTTACAGATTCTATTGCCATGTGCACTTGGCTTATTAATTAAAACATATTCTTTACTGTTTTCAATACATTAAATTGAATGTGTCTAATGAATATCCAGCTGCACTCTTCTTTCTTTATACATAACAATTTAGAATCATAAATTGCACTCATTTCAACCCAGGAACATTTTTCCCATTATATGGCTGCTGGTGATAATGTATCAGACAGCAATAATGATGCTTGATTTTCATAAGCTGCACTAAATGGCAAGTGCTCAGAGCTACATGTTTTGATTAGCAGACTAAGCAAACCATGACATGAGAATCCTTATTTACACTGACTACCAAGGATTTTTCCACAAGGTGATTTATTTAGGCAAAGGGACAATGTAAGTGCACCTGACCTGCCTTAACTGAGTTCTAGATCATCTCAAGCTGGACATCTGTGACACACAAAGCACTTGAGCGATTGTATTATCTAAACTAGATATGCAAAATCATATGCTGGAATTCATTCTCTGCAAGATTTACCAGGAAAAATAAAGTCTATTTTGATGCTGTATGTGCAGAAGTCGAATCATATGCAGAATATACTCTGGAGAGGCCTGTAGACAAGAGGAAAGGTATTTTGTCCCAGATGTAGGTTTCTATGCCCTCCATTCCTTTTCCACCTCTCCTCCACCATCCTCTGCAGCAGCCTCAAGTCCCTCATGCCCTCCCTTCGCCGCACAGCTACACTTCTTCCATCTCACAAGTGCGATCCCTTCCTGGCACACTAAAAAAAGCAAACACACCCATGAGTGCCTTCCCTCGCTGGCTCTGCCTTGTTCCTTCAGCTCCATCTATCGACGTCCTGAAAAAGGAGCGGCCGGGGCAGCAGCTCCCTCCCATCTGCCCCCCTCACCGTGCTGGGTGCTGCTGACCACCGTGGGCTCAGGACAGCTGGTCAGACAAGCTGGACTTTCAGCTGGATATTAGTTCTTTGGGCTGTGACAGAGAGATGTGATTTAGTTAAGAAAGCAGGATGTGAGCTGGCCAAAATGAAGAATTATTGATAGCGTCGTTACCAGACTGCTTGGTTTGAAGGGTGTCCCAAAGCCTATAGGAGGCAATCAGTGCAAACTACAGAGAGGTGAAGAAATTAAGATGAAGGGATGTGTAGCCACATTAAAGCTGAGCTCTTATTGGGCTCAAATTTACTGCTAGTCTTTGACCTTGATTGCCAAGCACTTTTTCACTTCAAGTATCTCTTAGCATCTTTCACAGCTTTTCTATGCTCGTGTTTGAAGGAGTGTGTCAGATCATCCCCATCTTACCTGGAATGGCACACACCCAAGTAATTGATGGCAAGTAAGGTAACAATGGAGAGGTTTCCTCTTCCAGCAGTTACATTTCTCCAGTCCATGCTGGGGAAGTCACCTCTGGCTCCCTGGTCAGGCAGAGGTGGTGGTGGCAGTGGGTGACTTCAGGAGGTTGCTCTGAAACACTGAAATCATTTATACTTCCAAATAACTTCTCGATGCCTGGTTGGAAGCAAAATGTGAAGTTTTAAATATCCTTTTGAAACAAGGACTGGGAAACTTTTCTCCAGCGATATATTTGGTTTAAATTTGGTTTGGTATGTAATCCAAACTACAGGAAGTGCCTCTAAAAGCATTACTGGAGATGACTCTGAGTGCTGATTGTATTCAGAAACACACAGCTCTGCAGGTCTCCAAGCATTATTTGAACCCTCCCTGACCACAGACTGATGCTGGAAGTCACAGAGAAATGGGCATTTCCATCATCTCTGCTAGGAACGCCTTGACAACAGACTCTCCATTCCTGTCACTTGTGGTTCCAGAAACTCGAGATGGAAGTGGAAGGGAAGGGGGAGATTGGAGGTATTTTGTTTCCTCCATCATAATGAAAGATTTTGTCAGATACATCCAGCACATTCAGAGACTGAGCAGCACATCCATCATGGGGTTCTGAAGGGCAACATTGCAGCTTTTATCTTCTCCCCAACATATCTAAAGTTTATAAAGTAATTTGGTAAGCCTTTCTGGAGATAACCTGTCACCTGGAAGGTTTACAGCCTCGCTTCTGCTCTGCACTACCTAAAGAGGGAAAGGAGGTGTACAAATCCATCCCTGTGAACTCAGCTGGGCTGAGGAGAGGTAGCACAGGGAACGAGCTTGGCTTGCAGCTTGCTGTATCTGATATGAGCTATGAGAACTGATAGGATGCGATCCAGCTCAAGGCTCTGCAACAGCAGAGGCAAAAATTGCATACAGGCATTTTGGGAATGAGAGACAAAGCTGAGAGAGAAAGTCTTGTGGTGGATACCCTGGAGAACTGGATTTGCAGCTCCTCCTGCTGCCACAAAAAAATTGGTACTGTTCCTATGAGAGCCTGACATCTCCTATGAGGAGTTATAACTCCAGACACCCCAGTCTCTCCCCAGCAGCAGTGTCAGCAGCCAGAGTCCAGCCCAAACCAAGCAGACAGGTACCAATACCACACAGCCATCATGCCCACAGAGCATGCTGCTTCCAGACATCTATTTTCTTTATATCTGGGCCCGTGGTGCCTGCAGCTTGGAACTGTTGTGTCTCTGCTCACCACTTCCCTGCTCTGAATTGCTCCTCGAGCATGTAGCTGTGGGAGCCACATTTTTTGCCAAGATGCTGCAGTCAATAGAGACACATCCCCACCCTGGGCACTTGGACAGAGATTTTTTACTCACGCTTTCAGTAATATTTTTTTCCTTAGATCAAGCAGAAAAGCATCTCTCGTTTTCCAATGAGAAAGTTGGTGTGAGCAGGAAAAGAGGCAGGATATGCTCATTCTGATGGAAGAAGCATAGGCTGAGGACATGCAATGTCTTCTGTCTAGGAGAGATGTCCCAGGAGAGAGCAGCACTCCTGGGCCCTGCACCCATGCTGTAAGGATCACCACAGAATGGTTTGGGTTGGAAGGCACCTTAAAGCTGATCCAATTCCACCCCCTGCCATGGGAAGGGCTTGGAGCAAACCCTGTCCAGCCCAGCCTTGAACACATCCAGGGATGGGGCAGTCTCAGCTGCTCTGAGCAACCTGTGCCAGGGCCTTGCCATCTTCACAGCCAAGAAATTCTTCCCAATATCCCATCTAACCCACCCCTTATTCAGGGTGGAGCCATTCCCCCTTGTCCAGGCCCTTGTCCGAAGTCCATTTCCAGCACTCCTGTGGTTCCTTTAGGTACCTGAATGCTGCAGTAAGGTCACCCTGGAGCCTTCTCCTCTCCAGGTTGAGCAATAAGATATGGCTGTGGCCACAGGAACAGCCTGCCAAGGCAAGACTTGGATACCTGCAGTCAGAAACACCAGATAAGGCTTGTCCTTTAAATAGGTACAGGGTCCTGGGGCACTCTCCAAGGCAAAAACCCCACAGCCCATGTGTTTGGTCGAAGTCCAAACCAAACGGCCTCTTTATACAAGTCATGAGGCTGTGGACTTGTTCTGCAGCCCCACGCTATTCCTGCATTTCTTCACATACATTTATGCAACCAGTGCATAATCCCCACAGCTGCACATTTCCACTGTAAATTTACTGTCTGGTTCACTACCCCCTCCTTACACACACACACACAAACACACACACACACTCACACACATACACACATGCACATATAACTGTGCTCAGTCTGTGCCAAGGCTGCAAAACCAATCCATAAACCACCTAAAATTAACACAGAAAGTTTTATCCTCAGCCATCAAGTTTCTGAAGAGTGATAGACTTGGTTCAGGTACAACACAGGGGCAGAAATGGTTTGGATTTTCATGTAGAAATGAGTTTATGGGGTTTTTGGGTTTGCTTTGGTAGTGGGGAGTACAGCAAATATTCCAGGAAACTTCTATGAGAATGTTATGCAAAACAACAACAATCATCTCACCAGCTTCCAAACCTTATCCTTCTCCTTCCCCCATCATCTCCAAGTTATTATCTGTTAGCCACATTTTTAAACTGTAACAAAGAAAAGAGAATAAAATCAATAGCTCTCTTTGCAGCTAGGAGGACAGAAATTTTCAGCTTCCCGGTGGGAAAACTGTTTCTTTCTTTCTTCCTTTCCTTCTAATTTTAAACTTCACTTAAGGTTCAGTGATTGAACAAAAGCAGACAAAAAATATTGCAGTTATCTGACGTACAGAAGTGTAACATGAAGTCTGCTCATTATGGATAATATTTATGGCAGATCATAACGTTAAATTACAACTCAGCCGCCTCAGCCAGAAATTTGTAACACCACACATGTGCTTCTAATTAAGGGCTTTTGAAGTTGCCCTGGATATTTATTTTCAAGGGATTTAGTGCACTGAACGATTAAAGTTTGCTCTTGTTAGGAGTTCTGCAATCGAAAAAAAAATTAAGAGAGATTGCAACTGGACCTCAAACTAATATATACATTCATTTTTGCATGAGTGTATACATGTACATCTGTTTATCTATTGCCATAAAAAAATAAAAACGTGTGTGTTAACATAGATAAAAAAATATATTAAAAGAGGGAGACAAAGGGCCCTTTGTTTCAAATGTGGTCCGAGTCCCAAATTTGTGACCGTAATTTTGTTTATAGGAAATCCTTTATAATGCTAGTTTAGTGTTTCCATATGGAATTCTCATTGGACTCTTTTCTCCCTCCCCCTCAACCCCCCCATGTCCCTCTTTTATTTGGATAAGGCAAGAGAAAAGTGAATGTACATTCCAAAGATGCATAGTCATTCCGGATCAAATTCAATGGATTCTGGCAAGAGTTGAAAAACACAGATGCAGTGTTTTAGGTCTCCTGCTGTGCAGCCTCCAGCCATGAGTGTCTGGTTGAAGCACTTTGTAAAATCATGAAAACCCTATTAAATTCATGAAATATGATATACTGCATTTTCGAGCTAACTTTCCATTGAACTGTCCATGAAGATGGAATTTGGCTGGCTTGCTTATGGTGCTCACACACACACACACACACACACACACACACACACACACATATACATATGTGTACACACACTCAGGCATCCCTGTGTGCACACCAAGATACAGCCAGGAGCTGCTGCCATCCTTTATCCTCTGCTTCTCCAGCTGAATCTTCCTCTCCAAACCAGCAGAGCCTGGATCAAAGCTCAGGAGTTCCCACCAAGCCTGCTCTGTCTTTGCACCACTCAACTCACACAATGCCCCCCAACAATTAAAGAGGTCCTGATGTTTAGGCAGAGGGAAGCGAGCGTCCAACACAGCTGCCTCTCTTCCAACTTAAAACAAAATCCCTTGCTAGGAAACTGAAAGCAGCTTGATATTCTTACTTCATTTCCTATTGGGTTTCACATAATAAAATCATCATATGTTTAGGATTGGGTTTCCTTTCTCCTCTTCTAAATGAAAAAGTGAGAGCAGTCCCCTGAGGAGAAAGGTCTTGCTGTTAAAATTGTCCTCGAGACACGGGCAGTTGCGGCCCCTTGCATGACTGTCAGAGTGAGAAAAATATGTATTTTAGTAACGCTGGCCTGCCCCTGCTTATTTATGTCTAGGCACCCACGTGGCTGAAAGCTGTAATAAGTTTAATATGTGGCTGTACCTGAGCTCACCACGTGAGGTTTTCCTTTACCTCCGTGAGAGGCAGACGGAGCTCTCCCATAAAATACGTTGTACTTCCAACTGTGTCTTTTGTTCAAGGATCTGTAGGCACTTTAGAAACACTGAGCTTCATGTATGCTCAGGCCAGACAGGAGATTTGAGCATTCAGCCCACGTAACACTGACTGTAAACTTCATCCCGTAGCTGCTGTATTGAGCACAATAATGTTGACTTCCAGTTTTGAGATGACTTCAAGAGAAGGGGGATCCACTGCCTTCCCTGGTAGTTTGCTCCAACAGCTAATCAGCCTCTCTGTAAAAAACATTACCATGCAATAAATAAGCCATGAGGTTTAGGAGGACTTAAGTTGTATGTCTGTGGTTAAGATTATCTACGGGAGCCTTAACTCTGAAATTTTTAAGCTAAAATAGTGATAATGCGCACCCCTTTCTGACCATGGTCTCTACCAAGTTCTGCTCCACCAAATCCACTGATAGTTTTTAAGATTTTGTGTTGAAATGGTGATGGTGATGATATTTGAATATCTCTTCATAATTTTGGCACAAGGTTTCCCATTTTTGTTGTGTACATTTGCTGCCAGTAGATGACAGAAAGATGTAGGTTGGAGGCTTGCTAATTATGTTCACATTTTCTGATGAACAGTGTTACTGCAAGCAGTAAATCAATTCAAGACTAGAAATTGCTTTGCAAGTCAAATATCCAGAAATTTGTCCCTGTAACTTTAAAATTCCAGATCCCTTTGGAATGGAAATAAAGGCTTAAATTTCAGGACCACAGTGCAAGTTTGACACATTTGCTGGCCTCAGATATGCCAAAACAGAGACAACAGGATGTCTACTATTTCCCATTCCAAATAAGAAGGGAAAAGGAATGCCTAAAGTCCCTTAAGTACCCACTTTTTTGGTATAAATAGTTTTGAACTTGAGCTTGTTTCAACATTGTTGTTTGCATAAGGGTTAGATGTGAATTCTCTTAGCTTTTGATTAGATGATTTACCTTCTGCAGGTGCCTGTATATCTCTTTTTACTAAAAAGGGAAGTCTAGAGTAACTTATTTGGACCTCCATGTCTTTTTAGACATTTCTTTTGGGTGAGAATCACTTCATTTTTCTTACAAAAACACATTGAAATAAAGAGATTTGCCCAAGTCTTGCTACAGCAGTAATTGTCTAAGAACATAAGCAAAAATGGGTGCATCAGAGATATGACTTTTTTGTTGATGAGGTTAGACTGTGTTATAATTCTATATCACGTACCAGCTAAGCTTTTTTACATGTCTTTAAATGTCATTGATATTATGATTCATAATACAGTGCTCTGTGGTCTTCAATTTCCTTTCAAAACTGAGTCATACATTTGCAGACACTAAAGAAACATTAATTAGCAAGGTTTGTGTTAACAGACATCTTGAGAGGATTAATGTGCAAAAATTAGATAAGCAAGTGCATGCCATTAAGGCTTAAAGTGCTACTCCTGCTGTGTCATGTGAACATTTTATGTGGAAAAACACCTGTATTCTCCATCATGCAACAAAATAATGGGGGACTTAATAAGCTTTACTAATTCGATATATAAAGTGGCAGCTACAGGAAGCGTGTATTTACTGGCAAGGAAAATTGTTTAAAAGAAACAGACAGAAATGGCCTGGGAATATTTTACTGCATATCTGTGACAGTGTTCACAGGGGTCCGAGGAAGAGGGAAGAGACGAGGATCTGACTCCATGTTTCAGAAGGCTTGA
Organism: Camarhynchus parvulus; assembly: GCF_901933205.1. Classification (NCBI taxonomy): domain Eukaryota; kingdom Metazoa; phylum Chordata; class Aves; order Passeriformes; family Thraupidae; genus Camarhynchus; species Camarhynchus parvulus. Next base: position 67,451,109 of record NC_044601.1, read on the forward strand.
TTTATTATTTTATGATATATATTATATTAAAACTATACTAAAAGAATAGAAGAAACTATTTCATCAGAAGGCTAGCTAAGAATAGAAAAAGAAAGAATTAATAACAAAGGCTTGTGTCTCAGACAGAGTCCGAGCCAGCTGATTGTGATTGGCCATTAATTCGAAACAACCACATGAGACCAATCACAGATGCACCTGTTGCATTCCACAGCAGCAGATAATCATTGTTTACATTTTGTTCCTGAGGCCTCTCAGCTTCTCAGGAGAAAAAATCCTAAGGAAAGGATTTTTCAGAAAATATAATAGCTACAGATATCCAGTGAGCAAGCTGAGTGAAAATAAAACTTGGTATGCTCTTGTCATTGTCCTAGCCTCCACACTCCAGCCCCAGCCCTTGCTGGTTACAGCCACCACCACAGGCTGCACAACCCTTTTGACTGGAACATACCTCTTGCAGGGATACCTTTGGTGGCAGTGACCAGTGTCCATGCCTTGGAGTCCCTGTTATTCCAAAGCCCCCTGACACAGGAGGTAACATGAACTAGAGATGAGAAAAAGATGCCTGGTGCCCTCATTTCCATCTCTGATCAAGATGTCACATTCTGCCTTGCAGTGCCAGAGCTTCCAAATTCCCCAGTCATGTGAGCCAGCTCAGACCAGAGCCTCATGAGCATGGATTTACAGGTTGTTTCCAGAGATGTCATGGAGGTGAGGAACACAATCCACAGAACTCGCAGAGGACTTTAACCCCGTTATTCTTTACTTACACAACAAAGCATACAAAAGGTCATGGGCCTGTTGGAGCAAGTCTGGAGGAGGGTGACAAAGATTCTCTGCTCTGCAGCCAGCCTGGCACAGCTGGGGCTGCTCAGCTGCACAAGAGAAGGCTCCAGGGACACCTCAGAGCCCCTGCCAGGGCCTCCAGGGGCTCCAGGAGAGCTGCACAGCCACTGGGGACAAGAGCCTGGTGTGACAGGAAAAAAAGGTTGTAGACTCCGCATTCCTGGTTCAAGGTCAGGCTGGATGGGGTTCTGAGTAACCTCAGACAGTGGAAGGTGCCCCTGCCCAAGGCAGGGGAGGAACTTCATGGTCTCCAAGGCACCTCCCAATCCAAACCATTCTGTGACTCCAGGATTCAAAAATAAACAGAAAGCCCCCCCAGAAAGAACAGATGACACACGCTTCTGCAACTAAAGTCTCTCCTCATTTTTGTATGGTTTAAATTTGGATCAAAGTCTCTTTGAGGAACCAGGATGCTACTTACCTCTGGAAATGCTATATCTTGGTTCTTCATTCATGCAGTGTACTGCAGTCCACCCAGCTCTATGACCCACAGAAAATTTTACCATGCAAATAAAAGTACCTGGTGGAACATTATCATTAGGATTGGCAGCAATAGCCAATGGCTCCATAAATTCTCATTTCTATACCCGCAGCTATTCATCGCTTCAAATCCCATTTAAGCAGCTTTTGGATCACAATTTCTCTTCCCCCTCTCCAACAGCAATAAGACTGTGTAAAGAGAAACATTTTGCTTATTGCTTAAATGCAATTAAATGCTTTATCCACCACACAAGGCACCAGATCCCAATTCCTTCCCTGCTGCCCAAGGCAAAACTCCAACAAGAGAGTTCAAAACAACCATATCATTACTGGCAACCATATCCTTACTACACATCAGAGAGGTGTTTGCCATGGAGTAAAAGGAATGGCACAGTTCAACTGTTATTTCCTAAAATTCCCATTTAGAAAATTTATAAGGTAAAATGCTAGTTTTTCAAAATACGATTCCCCATCCACTTGTAAATTCCAGTAAACAAAAATTAAAAAAAGAAAACAAACCAACAACTAAAACAAAAAATCAAAACCCAACTAAAAACACCCTACTTTAAATTAATCTGAACTTTCTTGCTGGTGTTCTATTTTTAGATGTAGAACTTGTGTTAGCTGTTCTAACAAGCTTATATTCTTCAGTATTATTATTCTTACTATTCATTCTTAACATTATTCTTACTATTCATATTGGGCTCCTTTTGGAAGCCTTAATAATATATCCCACTAGGCCACATGTTCCCAGTCCAAAAAGATGGCTCTGCTCCAAGACAGTTTGGGATAGAAACATGGAACAAAGGAAAAGTTTGATACAGACAAACATGTAAAAACATGAGCACAACACAAGGCCAACCTGGTCAGCTGAGCAGGCAGGATGAGCTCAGCACACCAGAGACTGACTGCCACCAAATGTTACTGCTCACATCACTGGGCTGATTTCATTCAGTTCACTTATTCCTAACAAGGCAATTATTCTCACCACCACGGCTCCAATTTCCCAGTGAGCCTGGAAGAAGACTGGGAGAACAAGAGAAAGTAGGAAGGAACTGATTAACATCAAATTCTTCAAAGCTCTAGAACAGACTTTACATTGAAATACCCAGGGAGAAACACAGCTGGTTCTTAGATGCAGAAAGGGTTTGTCTGTGGGGTTATAAACTGGATTTATGGGTGGCAACCAGGAGGAGGACTTGGAATCCCAAGACTTGTTGTCTATATACAGCGTAAATTGTAGCTTTAGATCCAAAGGAGAAAAATTGCACAGACGTATGTTTCAGAACAGCAAAATTACACTAAGAAAATAAAAGCTAATAAAAACAAAATCCATACACGTTAAAAAAAAATTACAGAGAACGGAGGCCACACATTACTAAAAAGGACCTGTTAATTTTATCACAGATTCATCACAGAGGTTGGAAGAGACATTCAAGATCAGATAGTCCCACCATCAACGAACACCACCATAATCACCCCTAAAATCCAGATGCCCCTAGAACAGTTCCAGAGATGGTGACTCCACCACCTCCTTGGGTAACTCACTCCAATGCCCAACACTCTCACAGTGAAAACTTTTTCTCTAATATGGATCTGAACTTCCTCTGGCAGGACTTAAAGCCATTTCCTCTCATCCTTTCACTTCAGACATGGCAGCTGAGGCTGACCCCTCATCTCACTCTATCCTCCTGTCAGGGAGTTGTAGAGAGGGACAAGGTGTCCCCTGAGCCTCCTTTTCTCCAGACTAAGCACCTCCAGCTCCCTCAGCTGCTCCTCATGAGACATTTTTTCTATACCCCCTTACCCACAAGCTTATGAAGAGCAACTGCACTTGTACTGCAGAGATACAAATTAAACTCCTATTTTCTATCACCTGCTCCTGGGACATGTTCAAGGCCAGGCTGGATGAGACTTGGAGCAACCTGGGACAGTGGAAGGTGTCCCTGACCATGGCAGGAGGTAGAACAAGATGATCTTTCAGGTCCCTTCCAACTCAAACCATCATGTGATTCTGTGATTCTGAAGTAGACACAGTTCTGCTTGGTGCTTTGAAAGATTCCCAATAAGAGCAAGCTATACTTACAGATCCCACAGTGTGTTTGGGAATATGAATCAGTTAAGATCCACGGTGATAATCAGTGGCTAAACTTTGCTTAGCTCCCAAAAACCCTATGAGGCAGAGACCCTCACACAGGACTCCCTGAAGTCAAGAGAAAGTGTTCAAGATCAGTTCAGTAGGGTTTGCACACAGCTCACAAGGATTTGATTTCTAGGGCTGTTGATCTGTTGCCTTCCACGAGCACTGATTTTGCTCACATACCTTTCAATGTAGTTCAGCTATCTGTCAGATAATTTCAAATCTGCCAAGTCAGATGGATGCGCTGCATGCCCTGGTCCATAAAAATGAAAGGCCAGCTATTAATTGGCTCTGCCTTCAGCTTAGTGACTTTGGAAAAGTCCCTCTTGCAGCCACAACATTTAATTTATTGAGAGATATATTTGGATCTATTTATTCCAACAACGAAATTGTCTGGTTTGCTGCCATTTATTTTATAAAAGAGATAATAAAAATGTAATGAGTATGGAGATTCAAAAGTGGAAATGACACAAAGAAAGCAATAATCATTAAAATAAAAATATAAACAAGTCTATAAACCAAACCCTCAAGACATTTGCCATGTATAATGTAACATTTATACCTCTTACTTCATAATGCATAACTTTACAAGAAAATTAATTTAATGTTTTTGCTAACCTTACTCAACCCCAATCAAGTAATAGGTAGCAAGAAAAACAATTATATGCACACACAGTAAGCTTTCATTTAGTTCAAGTGGTGATTCAAGTATTTCAATAGCATAATAAAGACCTGAAATCTATTTAACCAATGGCAATACCCTGAAAATCAGTTTTTCACTAGAGACTCCTTGGATATTTAAATCCACATAAACTTCTGTGTCAGGGCTGTTGTGGGGTACTTATCTGTGCCGACCTCTATAAATTTCATCAGGTACTTCACCCATGATACAGAAATAAACTCTATACACAGGAGGAACAGGGCTCATGGCCAAAACATCCTGTCAGTAATGGTGGAGAGGATCTCAGGTCCCAGTCTGAGAGGGAAGGAGGAAAGGACTGACACTCATCAGCCCATCCCTGGTAGGATCACACACAGTAGAGGGTTTAGCCGTGGCAGCTCACACCACCAGCCTGACTCATTCCTGGAAGTGTTCAATGCCAGGCTGGACAGAGCTTGGTGTAACCTGGACTAGTAGAAGCTGTTCCTGCCCATGGCAGGAGGTGGAACAGGATGGTCTTTGAGGTCCCTTTCAGCCCAAACCGTTCTGTGATCCTGTGATCAGAGCTAAGGCCCGCTTGGGCTGGCAAATCGTCGCCTTACCATCCAGGTGACATCATGACACCTCCAGTGGTGATGGAAGGGGTGGTCAGAACAAAGGCAAAGGGCAGAAAAGCTCTTTAAACCCTCACCTCCCTCGCTGAGGTCCTGCCCCAAGCTCCCAGCGGCGTGATTCCCATTTCACCGCAGAGGGAAAGGCTGAATCATAGAGGTATTGAAGTGGTAGGTTAAAATTGGGGCATTTAGTCCTTACATCTACTCAGAGATAATTGGCTTAATTTTCCCTGTTGTGAGGCCTTCCTGCCTCCTGCTGCCTTCAAAAGACACCAGACTGCACACACACAGATTAGAAAATAGCACTGACTGTTAAAATGTTTGATTACAGACATTTCCATAATCACAAGCAAACGTGTCAGACTTAAATGATCCCACTTTTAGGCTCCCCACCTGTAAAACATGAAACAAGGCACTTCACCCACTTTCCCAAAGCAAGGGCAGGGTTATTTCTAGAGCTGACTGTGTCCTTAGGTAATGGAAGAACCATGCTCAGAAAGTGGAGGGATAAGTAAGTATATGCTGCAAAAAATATTTTAAGAGGCTTTCAGAAGCAGGAAGAGTTTCTCTGTACTGATTAACCACTAAAGGTTTTGCTGCCATTGAGGTCAGTGACAAGGCTGAGATATCCATGGTCACATGAAGATTGCAATTCTCTAAGCAGCTTTGTGGGTAGCCAAAAGCAAGATCTACAAACCAGTCATTATCACAATTCATATCAACCACTTTTAAAACTGATGAAAAGAACCAAAGCTTCAGCTCAGTATGTGGCCTGTTCCAGAGCCTGATCCAGAGAGGACAACAGAGCAATCCATGTGTGCCCTGACTTCAGCAGGGCTTGAACAGGGACTTCATGTCTTTGAGTTACAAATGCTGGAACTTTGGACAGATCCTGATGGGCAACCAACCTCATTGGGGATAGAGAATTCAGGCACTCATATTACTGCAGAAAAGCAAGAACTTAATGCAGGTCTGATGAAACAATATTGTTTCCTTCAGCCACTCTCATTTTCAGCTCAACCAGCAAGCACAACATACTTCCACGTTTGGCTGGAAGACTAGGAGAATTATTTTCTGATCAAGTCGCATCCCAGGACAGGAGCAGCCAGGAGCCAGCTGCCAGCAGAGGGGGAGCAGCTCATTGTGCCTGGGACAGGAGTCGGGGAGAGGCAGCTGCCAGGCTGGATGATGTTTTGGCAGGCTGAATGCAGCCCACAGGTCGTTGTCCTCTGCCTCATGCATGTCTGTTATTCAGTGAGTCAAAATTCCCTTGCACCAAGTCAAGGAACAAGGCAGGAACAGCAGTGGCCAAGGTCCCCTCACACCATCCCGTGTATCTGGCTGTGAATGACTGCTGAACTTCAAAATTAATTCCCTTTTCCACATTCTCAGCTTCCTAAACTTTTACAACCTAAAATACTGATCTGTCCCATTACCTCAACCAGTTTGTTGATATGTCAGTTAAGGAACATGTTGGCAAATTGGATGCAAATGTTTCTTCTCCTTTCCCCACCATGTCCAAACCATATAGTTACACCATTCTGAACTCACATAAACTCCCAACTGTGTTTATTTCAGAGCTGTAAAGCTGATTTGACTGTTTAAATTGATACAAGGAAATAGAAACAAATCGCTTTACAGCCTCCAAGTTGGCTTCTGCTGCCCAAACATCCTTTTTTCTGCCTCAGGCTTCAACAATTCTCCACCAAATGGATCTGAGCACAAGTCATGTAGATGAGTTATTCCTAGCACATGTATTTTAGGGTTTTTTATACTCAGATTTTTTTACCTTCATTTCAATTCCAAATATCTGGTTTTCCTTAATCATTCATATCCTTATTAAGGACCTTGCCAGTGTCCATTTAAACCAAATGATGACTTCTTGAATGGGTCAGACCATCCAGAAAGCTATGACTTTTTCCTCCAGTAAAATCTGTAATGAGAATTGTGTGAATAACTCTTTTTTGTTGTTGTTTAATGCTTGAACTGAAAAACTAAGAAAAAAAATTAGTATAGAATGAGTCTTAAAACTGTTTCATTTTTCTCAAAGGAATGACAACAAGCACAAAAACACAATAAATGTTTTATTGCAGTACTTTTCTCCTTTGAAAAATTATCATCGAATTTAGCTAAACTAGGCTTTAATACATGCAGACTGTAACTCTTTTATTTTCCCTTTCTGCATTTGATCTTTTTTTATTTTCTTCTGACAAAGTACTCTGCTAAACACAGCTGTTACTTCTGGATGTGGAGTGACCTGAAACTGCTTTTTTAGCAATAAAAGGCATCTTTCTCTCTAAAATTATTTTTTTATATCCAAAGACAGAAAGAGATCTAACCTTTTCCTCTCTTATAAAGAAAACCTAAGTATTTACTCATGGTGGGGCATTGGAATCAGCCATGGGATTTGACTTGTGCTGCAGCCATGGAAAACATAACCATGGCACAGAAGTGACATATCTAATGTTAAGGGCGAAATTATTTGAAGTGTGTTTCTTCAGTGGCTATGTCACCACAGCATTTCAGCTCTTCCTGGAAACACAGGAAATCCCAGAGCAGCCTTGTGGAGAGGTATTTTGGTTCACAGCAAGGAGCCTGGGGTGCATCCCAAGCATAACCTCACCTCAGATGAGGTTCAGACTAAAGGACTTAAAGCAAGTGGAAGCAGCCCTTGGCTCTTCCCTTTGCATCAGAAAAGCTTCAGCCAAACCCCTGGCTTTCCAAATCAACTTTTCACGACCTCCAAACTAATCCCAACCTTTGCACTGGACTCAGTACAACTGGCAAATTTATATTGTAAGCCTCATTAAGCCTCCTTCGGTCTCATAAATCCTATATTACCCAAGAACTGGCTATGCAGAAAGCACTCAGGGTCACACAAGACTAAGAGTGTGGCATTTAAATAACTCACACTAGTTAGATGTTTCCTCCACATAACTGGAAGCCTTCATTGAAACAAAATGTTGCATTTTGAGCATTAAAATAGAACCCAGCTCTAAACATAACCTTGGCTGCAGATAAGGCATATCCCTCAGGGTGAAAATTTACTGTGAGTAAAACAAGCTGATGCAAACTCTGTATTTTCCTTCACTGCTGTGCCAAAGTTCAGCAGCAAGGTTCTGCAATGCATCTTTCAAATCCTGTAAAAATAACTCGTACTAATAATACAGAGAATTAAAAAGGCATAAAGCACATCAAAACGCTAGAGCTTAAAGTATTCAGAGTGATATCTCCATCACAGGATTTGCAAATTTGAAAATAGCTCTGTAGTCACCAGTTTCACAGAGGTTGTCCCCGATATAAGGGCAGGAATACATACCAACAAAAAATTCAGAATAAGGCAGCCAAATCTACTGAGAGCAGCACACAGCTTTTATCTATGGGGTGAACAAAATTCAACCCTAACAATCATTCTGCAGCAAATAATTTCATCTTCATAATCCCACCTGAACACTATCTTCTTACATGCTCCTACTGCTAAACAAAAAGTAGCAATATTTTTTAAAAGCCTGTACAAATTGGCCTGAACCAATTCTACAACTCTGATACTTCTTAAAATTAAAAAAAAATCTTCAACAAATAAATTTAAATTTTAAATTCCTAATACCTAACTCCATGTTCTTCCAAATCACATCTGCACCTGCAACTGACTCCCAGCCTCAGGCAATGTACTCTGCTCAACATAAAGGTGATCCCCAAATTCATTCACCTACCCAGCTGTGAGAGTGAACTCAGTGTTATTCTCACACACAGGGTGAAATTGGAGTACCTGACTCAGAGACACCAATACCACATTCCCATCTCTTTTCCGCTTGAAGAATTAGCTGTTAATTGCAGAAATTGGCTATGACTTTTCTCCAATTCCTCATTGCAAAGAGTCTAATCTGTCCCTATATCCCATTCCCTCCTTTCTTCTCCTCTGGAAGAGCCAAACCTTGACCTCCCCCTGGATCTCCAAGCTCGATTTGAATACATCTCCAAGCCTTGTCTGGGGAATTCACAGCACTCACACTTGCAAATGACACACAGAAGGAGTCTGGCAAAACACTCTTTCTTTTTTGCTTGCCTTTCCTTTCCTCATGAACATGGGCATTTCACCTAAAATATTTGATTTCATAGATTTTAGTCTCATTTATCCCCTATACAATGGGCACTAATTCCCATTCCCAACGCTAGATGTGCACAGGGCATTCACTAGCCCCAGCTGCCACCACAGCCAAGAGAAACTGGTAAAAAATGCTCTCTGTACAAAAGAAAATAAACCAATATACTGGGATGTGCTGTGCTGAAGTTCACAAATCTTAACCCTGAGACTGTTTCTAAATCCATAATTCAGTCAGTCTTCAGAAGACAGAAGGCAGATTTTGGTCTGAGTTGAAGTTCTTTACCAGAAACATGTTTGGAAAGAACCTTAGACAGCACTTGACACAACTCTAGACAGCCTCAGAATGAGACAGCAATGTCCCCACTCACCCTGCAGCCACAGGGCACATTTACATGTCATATTGTAGATAAATAATTTTAGCCTCCAAAAAAATTAAAGCAAAATCAAACATTTTGAAAGATGTATATTAAATATATATATATATTATAGCCATTTTAATATTTTTTGTTGTTATAAACTTCTGTAAAGGAACATGGCTGCTCTGCACACTCCTTCAAAATCCTCCACAAAAGGAAGAGCAAGAGAAACCTTGCTCCATCCTGCAGTAAACAAGTCCCCACTTGCAAACAGCACTAGAAACATTTTTTATGTACAACAACAAAAATCCAGAGCAGCTCCACTGAGACTGATGGATACGACCCTTCTCTCACTTATATAAGTGATGTTTTATTAACTACAGAGGAATAAAACCTGAGATGACAGCCAGACTCTATCACATAAGTTTTTATCTGCAGCCCTCACACCTCTCCATCTCTCCCATCTTAGGTCTAATGAAAAGACCATTAACATTTTAGGGGAATCCCTTCCACTGCACTTCCAAAAGACATAAAGCCATTTCTCCAGTGCACAAATGCCAATCCCATGGCACATGAGCAGATAAGCTGCAACAGGGGTGTGGAGACAGCACCCCAAATTAGAGAATCCTTGAAAAGTTTGATTTAGAAGGGACCTTAAAGGTATTTTAGTTCCAAGCCCCCTGCCATGGACAGGGGCACTTTCTGCTCGACCAGGTTGCTCCAAGCCCCATCCAACCTGCCCCTGAGTATCCTGCAGCATGCCACCACATTTCACCATTTTATTCCAATAACTCTGGAGCCAGCAGCTTGGGAAATTTGTCCTGTCGTTTACAATCTTTGAAGTGCAAACTTCAGGCTCACACAGAACAGAGAGCACGAGTGATGTCTGTGTTTTCAGGTGAGCAAAGCTGCAGACTTCAAAGGTTCCGCACTAGTCTGTGAAGCCTCTTAAAGATTGTCACCTGAGTTTATCAAAAGCTGGCAGAAAATGCATCCATACATGCAGATAAATGCATTCTTTGATCTGAGTGATAAAAACAACTGTTTTTCTTCATGTAAACTCCTTTTTTGTAAATGTTTATGAACTGTGGGAAATTATGTCTCTGCCAGAATTTAAAATAAAGTGATTCAATGGGTTTGCCTTACACTTACCATTCATTATGCTCACAAACATTGCAGGAATCCCAATGGAGTTTTCAAGGAAGGTTCACGATGTTGTAGTTACCAGGGAAACACATGATAAATTGTTGTTATCTGAAAAAGAAAATCCCCATTAACTTTCTATTAAGGAGCAAGCAATGTGAACTATATGGAGAAATGCCTTTACAGTTTCCATATTAAAATGCTGAGTGCTTTGTCCCAAGATTAACCAAATAATGGCCATGCTCTGACATTTTAATCCACTGTGAACAGCACCTAGCACTTTACAGTCTGTGGTTTACCATGCATTCCTAAGCACAGCCCAGTATTCAGCTGGATCAGCCCAGGAACAGCAGACACCACGTGATTGTGTTTGCAGTTAAAATATTTACAAGCAAAGCTTTGCTAAGCTAAGCTAGAAAAAAAAAGCAATGTATTTCACACCAAACTGAAGGGGTTTTGCCAGCTCCCAAGGCTTGTACAGGATATCCAAGCCCAGATGAAGATCTTAAAGGTTTAACAACGAGGTAATTTTGCATAGAATAAACAAGGTTTCTCAGTGTATGTTAACATCAGCCATTTGGTCTTGGAGCACAGGTGTTGCAGACCACCAATCACCTGTCTGCAGAGCACTGATGGAGTCATGGATGCTGCAACCCTGCCTTACCCTTTGTGCTCCCCAGCATGAGAAAACCACATGGCACCACCTGAACAGCCACAGAGAAAACCAGAAAAACTTCCTTGTTCAAAGCCCTCTTTGAGCTCTTGCAGTCTGGGTGGGCAGTTGAGGCAGGAATCATCACCCTTAACCACTGCCCCTCTGACAGAGCTAATGTCCCTGCCCCCTTTTGGTCACTCCCCAGCCTTTGAGACTGACCATAAGACTGCCTCCAACCTTACTGCAGCATGAGGAGGCTGCTTAAAATCACCTTCAGCAGAAGCTAAATTAAATCTGCCTTCTTCCATACTAAAATGTCCTAAGGCACACTTCCTTCCCTGTCCTCTCTTTCACACCCACCAGTTATAGTATCTCAGCCTGGCAGAAGGTAGCCCTCAACAAAGAACAGTAATTTCTCTGGCAGCTCCAAACTGATTCACATTTGTCTGCCCATGTCTGTCACACTCAAACCTTACAGAGCAAGACACTGAATCACTATAGTGAGTTAAAAGGGTTTATTCTCATTTAAGAGGTCACCTCTGAATTGATGAGAGACATTCAGTAGCTGACTTGCCCAAGTTTTCACTGTGAATTAATAAGAAAGCAGAGATATTGTCCAGTTCCTTGCTGTATTATTCCCACCTCACTCCTCTCTGGATTAAAGAAGGCATTCATTTCATTGGAGCTCGTGTTAGGATGCCTAAGCTTTGCACCACAGGAGAGAACCCTTAGAAATACTTCTGACAAGTAGAGGCAGTGTTATGGGATGTGGGAGTTAATTTTTCCCTCCTGATGGGACAGAGCAGTGACTGGTTCTGAAAATGAAGGCAGGCAGCTCATGGTCGGTGTGGAGGAGAAAGACAGGGAAACATCAAAGTGAAACTCAGGAAGATGCTGACACAACAAGGCAGGTGTGACCATCAGAACGGATCCTGTGCTGAAGGAGAGGAGATAGGACAGGACAAGAGGACACAGGAATTCTTCATTGGAGTCCCCACACCTGGAGGTGCCTAAGGAAAAACTGGACGTGGTACTTTGGTCTGTGTGACAAGGTCAAAGTCTGGACATTGGTCAAAGTTTGAACTTGATGATCTTGGAGGTTTTTCCCAACCTTTATGATTCAATGAAAGAAAATACAAGGTTTAGACACAACCTGAAAATGAGGCTCTAGACTAAACTGAAAGAGCAGCATGAGCTGAAAGTGGATGACAGCAGAGAGAAACAGGAGAAAAGGAGGGACAGGGAAGGGACAGTGAGCCCAGGAGCACTACTGACAGGGCTTTTCCTTGACCTATCTGCAGGTCCATTCCTGCTCCAGATCAGAGAGGATATCTCACACTTCCTGTCCCCTCTCTTGCAAGAAAAGGCTGATTCTGGTGATGGTCACATATCTAAGGGCATAACACTCTAGGGAAGAGAGGGATATTGGGTTCTCTCTGAAGGCAGAACAAACATCCAACCTCCCTTCCTAGCTGTCAGGTCACCTGGCTGGTTTCTCATAATATCCAGAGGCACAACTTTAGTGGAATGTTTGACATCACACAGCTTCACACCACAGATTTAGCCCTCACTGTAAATCAATGTCAGCAGGATGCAAAATAATGGAACAAAAGTCTCATTTTAGTCTGTTGACCTGTTTTCTTTTTCCTTGCCTTATTTTTACTTTTACTGCTCTGCTTCTTAAATCCATTCCTAAAACAAGCAAACCCTTTTTGTTTCCATTTGCAAAGGATTAAAAAAAAAAAAGGAGTGAGAGGGACTCACAAACACAAAAAGCCAAAAAGAAACAGAGGAGAGGTATGTGTTATTGGACAAGTGTTTAATTTATGGAACTTGGCCGGCAGAACAAGAGTTTGAATTGTACTTCAATAAGTGGAGCTCTTAGAATAAATGTGGCTTGTAAAATTGTTTTACAGTCTGCTTTGCTGAACAGCCAACACCTCATGGAAACCTTTGAAAAACATTCTGTTTAGAAGCTACGGTTTTTATATTTCATATTTTCTCTATTTGTTTTCCCCTCTGGTTTTATAACTGGAACCATATGCAGGAAAACAGGATTTTTGTGTCTTAAAATATCTACCTGACCTGACTACTTTTATTACTAAAAAACAGGTAGCATTTTGAAAATTCCTCACATATGAGGCACTTGGTTCAAACAGGAAGGTGTTCTGGTTTGATATCCCAGTGAGCTACAGATTTCCTGAAGAACCTTAGGACAGTCATTTAGCTGAGACTCATCACGCCTCTCCCTGCATCCACGTGGTGCAGCTGTGTGCATCTGAGCTGTCTGTCTTTCCCATTATAGACAGAAAATGTGACAGCATTTGGGACGTGATTCATCTGTGTAGGATGGGAGAGGGTGAATCATGCTTTAGATGCATACATTGACCAGCTCTTCACTGGAAGTCAAGGCAAGATGCTCAGGTACAGACATCCAGACTGCACACGCCAACCCACCTCAGTCTCTCTGTGTCACTGCAAGGATGATGTAGCCACTTCTGGGAGTCAATCCATCCCATCCCAACAAGGAGGCCCACACACCTGGGTGAGCTCCCTGGAGATGATACTGATCCTTCCATGTCAGCCATGGAGAGGCAACACAATGATAAGCCATTAAATGGTTACAGGGAGTCAAGAGGAATAGAACTAGAGTTAGATAATATATCACAAAGAAATCCTTCCCTGTGAGGGTGATGAGGCCCTAGCACATGTTGCCCAGGGAAGCTGTGGCTGCCCAATCGCTGGAAGTGTCCGAGGCCTGGAAGGTGATCCTGCCCATGGCAGGGGGTGGGACAGGATGAGCTTTAATGTCCATTTCAACACAAACCACTTTATGAGCCCATGAATCCCTTTCTAGCGACGACATTCAGGAGATCTGTGCTAAGGAAGCCAAAGCCTCCTCTTTCACAGTTACACACATGTGCACATGTGTATGTGTGTGTGTGACTGTGGCTGTACAGACAATCCAAATACAAATGGTGCCAGCACAGCTCCTACCACAGACACCAATAAAATCCATTGAATAAACTCTGTGCCTCCACTGGCAGAATGGGACATACTGCTGCAGCAGAGGGGGAAAGAAGAAGTAGTAAACTTTTGCCCTGGAGCAAAGTATTGCATTACACTGTACAGAGACTGGGAAAGGAAGACACAGAAAGATTCCAAGACCACACTGTAAAAGCCAATTATCTAAATAAGGATGTAAGAATCATATTTAGCCCCATTAAACTACCCCAACTGCTAATTGTTGTAGCTGCGCTTGTAAAGATATGATAGAACTGCTGCAGGATATGGCTTCTTTTAATGACTGTGATAGGAAAAAAGGTCACCTGAGCCCCTTTTTGTTTTATTTTTGGGTGTTTTTTTTTAGTTGGTTGGTTGGTTATTTGGTTTTTTGTTCCTTTTTTCTTATTTTAAAGGTCTCAGAAACTATTCTCAGAAACTCTGCTGCATGCATCCTCAGCAACTGTTCTGAAATGCCCTGATTTTTTCATTTGCTTTCAACATCACAGGTTGATCCCTGGTAGAGCCTCACTTGGCAAAATCATTACGACTCAGCCAAGCGTTCTGTCACCATCCCAAAGTTTTTCCCTCTAGCTGTACATGGTATTTCTTCTCCATTCTTTTATGGCTTCTTATGAGAGAAATGTGCTTTTGCAAACTGTTTCTTTTCAAGGCCCTTGTGAGGCCACGTCCCTTGAAGTCAATGCGTTTCTGATGACTGTGCTTTCAGCACAGAAGGGGAAAGATAATTTATCCAGGCTTGGCTTCAGGTATCTTAACACATGGCCAAGCTCCCTACACAAACAGCAGCCCTGTAGAACATTTGGCTCAAGTGATATTCGTCACCCACCACGCTGGTCATGCACCATCCCACTGTTCTGACCAAAAAATCGGGTTTGTTTTTTTTTTTTAATTTGTGTGAGACCACCAGATCACTGAAGGCTTTGTGATATTGGTATGCTGGCAACGTTTTCTTTAGCAGCACAAGCCAAAGAGAAACCCAGAGTTTGATCCAGTGTGAAAGTGAAAGGCTTTAAAAATACACATCTCTGTGCTGTCAGCACCCTGCACCTCAAAAGCAGGCTGCAGCAGCTGTCTGCTGGGGATGAGCAGGCACAGGTAGGTCTGGAGGTGAGTCCCAACCACCTGGCACTACCCTGCAGTCTGGAAAATGTTCTTAACAAGCAGGACTGCTCATTACCACGCTGATGAGTTGGTGTTTGCTAACAAAAGGCCCTTTCTCAAAGAATTCCTCATCAGCCCTAGGTGTGCCATAAGTGATTCAGGCTCTCATTAGCCCTAATTAGATAATTGTTAGAATGATTTCTCTGTTATTCATGCAGCCTGTACCAGTGAGCACCAGCCCATCCATAGACTGGCAGGTGTTCCCTGCAAAGAAATGGTGTTTTTTTCCCAGGGTGGAATGATCCTGCAGGGATCACTGTGACCATCACAACCCTCCAGGGTCTTACCCAGCTGTTGCAGCCCCTCGAGCTGTTCTTACATAAAGCCCCACGAGAATCACCACAGCAGCACTTCAGAGGCTTTCAGCTCCCCCAAATATCTCTCTTTTTTTTTTTTTTTTTTTTTTTTTTTGCTCTACTTCTTTTCCCCCCAAACCTGGTAATTTTTCAGCCTTCTCCTCCAGCCATGTCCCAAGTTGCTTTGTGCCATCTGAGCAGGGTGAGTGTGCTCCATCCAAAATGAGACTTAGTTCCCTCCCAATCCATAAGAAGAAAGCAAGCAGGAATCATAAAGAGGGGCAAGTTTTGGGGCAGTTTTCTTAGCCCCAGAACTTCAATGCCCAACTTGACGTCAGTTACAGGCCTGTTGCAGATGGCTCAGTGACTTAAAAGCATTAGCCTGGGACTACAGATCCATCCCACTCCCAAAATATTCAGGGTTGACCTTGGCAAAGTCTCTTAGGTTGGAACTTTTCTTGCCTGCAAACAGACCTCTAAAAGCTCAGCCACCAGGCTCCCTCTGCAGCCAGTGGAAAAAGAGAGGCAGAACACCCTTTTTTTTTTTTTCCTTTTTCACAACTCAGCTAGGTATGTTAGGAAAAAGAGACACCAATCACTCTCTGGAGATATTAATGTCTTCCTACAGAGAGGAATTGACTGGAAAGTGGTCTCATATGACAACATTGCCCTTAACCCCTGACAGTTAAATGATGTGAGCAAGACAAGAATTTTTAAAATACACAGGTCCCACATCTCCATTTCAGAGGGAATTGAGCTATGCAGCCTTGTAAGTACAGGGTTTAGGAGCTCTGAAGTCATGTTTCTGCTTTGTAAAACCCCCAAGTAATCTTTCCTGGTGGGGTTTAAAATAAGCATAAGCTTTTCATATGCTGTGATGACTTAGACACAGCCCCTTGGCATTTATTCTCCCTGCTGGTGACAGCTGTACTGCACAGCTCATGGAGGTTACTGTCCACAGCAAAGGGACCACTCACCTTTCTTTATTGATGCATCCCAAAAAAACTTCAAGACTGTAAGGCATGTTCCAGTCTTCTTTACATGGATCCAGAGCAGCTCTCTGAGCCCACCTCAGCCCTTGAAATCCTTTGGAAAGACTTCAGGGAGAACATGAGCAAATAAACAAAGCAGACAAAATGGAACAGGATCACACAAGCATAGAATTGTTTAAGTTGGAAAAGCACTCTAAGATCATCAAGTCCAACAATAACGCAGCACTGCCAAGGCCACCTCTAACCCATGTCCCCAAGTGCCACATTCACACAGCTTTTGATCACTTCTAGGGATGATGATTCCACCACTGCCCTGGGCAGTCTGTTCCAGTGTTCACCAGAGAGTTTTCTCTGCTAGCAGATCAATGGCTAAATATGGCTGTGAACCTCTGTAGGGAAAGCAACCCCATTGACAGCCAGGTGCTGGCCTGGCATTGCTCTGGTGCTGTTGACTTCAGACCCCATGTCCCTCCCAAAAATTATTGGGTGCCTCACTAGAGCACCCACGTTGAGTTGTCAGTGGGAATAGCAGGAACTTTCTCTTGGCAGCTGTGGGTTCAGATGGCCTGACTTCCACCTGAAGGCACCCAGAGCTACATCCAAGAAAATTGTGCATCTTACAAAGCCGCACTGGTCATGGGATGCAATATTTTCCAGTCAAAGCTGGTCTCTTCCTGCCTCAGAGGGATGTAAATTCACAATATCTAACCACTGCAAATTCCCCCAGCCTAGCGGACACATGGAAGGAGAAGGGGAACTCCAGCTCAGTGTTCCCTACACCAAAATCTTTCTGGCTAGCCACAAGGAACAGCCAAAAAATGGCATCCACCAAGGATGCCTTAAACTGAAACCAGGAACTGGACCCAGCTTCTGGGCAGAATGAAGTTACAGATCAGAAAACAAAGCAGGATAATAAAACAAACCCTTCTCTCTTCTTTTGCTCCTTGTTTGCTCCTGCACTGAGCACAGCTTTGCAGAACCCCAAAACCTCTTTCTTAACAACTCCATAAAACACCCCTGGGCAAGGGCTGGAGCCCCTCTGCTCTGGAGCCAGCCTGGCACAGCTGGGGCTGCTCAGCTGCACAAGAGAAGGCTCCAGGGACACCTCAGAGCCCCTGCCAGGGCCTCCAGGGGCTCCAGGAGAGCTGCACAGCCACTGGGGACAAGGCATGCAGGGACAGGACAAGGGGGAATGATTTTAAACTGAAGCAGGGAGATTTAGGTTAGATTCAAGGAAGAAAGTCAGCTGTGAGACTGTGGCACAGGGTGCCCAGAGCAGCTGTGGCTGCCCCATCCCTGGCAGTGTCCAAGGCCAGTTTGGACAGGACTTGGAGCACCCTGGGCTAGTGGAAGGTGTCCATGCCCATGGCAGGGGATGGAATGGGATGGGCTTTTAGGTTCCTTCCCACCTAGACCAATCTCCAATTATCTGATTCAAGATTTGCAGGCCTCTATTCCTTGGACAACCACAGTATTTTTTCTTTTTTTTTAGACCATTTAAAGCCTTCTATAGTATTATAGAATATAATAATCCTCCCCCGTTTGCCTCCAACAAACCGAGAGACGCCCAGGTGTTGTTAATACGGCTCCACACAACAGCCTCTCTTGCCGGTGCAGCCCTGCCCAGGCTGACGCCGATGCTGAAGGTCACCCCAAAAAGTGCCGTGGGGAAGAGCTGCCGGCAGAGAGAGCCAGAGCACTGGGAACAGGCGCCGCGCATCGCGTGTGCCGGGCTGCGCCCAGCACCGGGCTGCCAAGGGCAGGGGGAAAGCGGCTTTCCTTGCTCAAGGACCTCCTTCTGAGGGCGTTCAGAGCCGCAGCTGTCTTTGCCATCTTCCCGTCAGTGCTGCTCTCTGCGGAGCAGCCTTTCCTGCAGCCGAGCATCCCTCCCTGCTGCTGCTCCAGGCGGCCACGCTGACAGCCAGCCTCGCCGAGCCGCCCAGCAGCGGGCTCCCACCGGAAGATGGTGCCCATATTCCACAAAACAGGGGGCAAGCCCTTCACAGCACAGTCCGCTTTGGGGCAACACCGGGAGGAAACCCAGCCACACTATATCACAATCACCAGAGCAAATCCCACATGATGCCAGGCTCCCTCAGGCAGCAATTTTGAGGGTGTGACCTGCAGCGTAGCTCACCAGGCTGCAGTGCAGTGTATTTGTATATTTGTTTTCTTTAATGTTCATTGGTAATAGATTTTTAATGAGCAAAGCCCCACAACTGTAATTGGAAAATTAATAAACCCCTACTCCTGCTGAATATTCACCTGCTAACTAAGCATGCAGCCCTGAGCCAATGCTCCTGTCCTTGTCAAAAGCCACATGTGGATGCTGATTTCTGGGCAATGCTTTGATGCTACCCCAGGTTGCTCTTGCTGGTCTGTCGAAGGCAGATGTGGAATGAGGAGCATCATAGATTCCTGGTGATACACAAAAGCACCAACTCACAACATCAAAAAGGACACACACTTCAGCCTCTCCCTCTTGCATTTTCTTGTCCCCTACTCTCTTCTGCTGTACTGGCAATTTGCATTGCTTGCTTCCAGCTCACTGCTGGACAAATTTCATCAGGCTCCCTTCTCAGCACCTGCCACAGTAGCTACACTCAGCCAAGCATGGTCAGCACACAGGTGCTACCCAGTCTCTTGGCAGATATCATGTCTCACGTCCAGCCAGCAGCCTGCCACAGGCTGCATCAGGAGCTGGAGTGAGGGTGGGATGCTGCAAGGCACCTGTGCCATGTCTCTCTTTCTCCCTGCAGCTCTGTGTGTGTGCCGCATCCCCGTGACAGCAGCAGGGCACTGCCTGGTCCCCATCCCTGACAGGAGACACCACTGCAGCACACACCACTCCCAGCTGTAGATCTGGCAGATCCCTTCTCCATAAACATCCCACCCTTGATAAAAGATATCAGCACTGGGTTCTGAAGATTGTCAGAGCCCAACCCAAAAGGATTTTCTAACACATTGTCTCTGTGATTTACAGTTACCCTTTACCATCACCCAGAAGAAGATGGAGCTTGGAGAGATCGTTGTGACTGAACATCCCAATGAGAGGGAGCTGTACAAGAAGGAGATGCCAAGAGCCCAGGACCTGCTGTGGAGAAGTGGAAACTGGATCCACCACAGTTTTGGGTATCTCACAGGAGAAATGAACGAATATGGAGAGTGGATGAAAAGTAAGCAGAAGGATGTGCTTGGGGATATCCCTGTTGCCATCAGTACTTCCAGTGAAATGTGTTTCACCCCCTGAGGCAGAGCAGGAGCAGCATGGTCCAAGCTCAAGGCAAACTCTGGCCTTTTAATCATCTCACTCTCAGGAAGACAATCTCACTGCATCCTCTGGCCATCACCATGTCAGCAGGCAAAATTCAGCACAGTCCTGAGATGTCTTTCACACTCAATCTGTTACATGTCATTAGCATCACATCTCACATAGCAGTGCCAGAATCACACAGCAGGGCTGGGGGTTGAGTCTCCTTTGTAACTGCCTTGGATCAGCCACTGTCTCTCATCCATCTGTGGGCTGATGATGGGGAATTGCCTCCTGATAGAGGCAGAGGCTCTTGAGTTCCCAGCCTTGGGGGAGCAATAAGCACTGAGAGGGTGTTACAATGCCATAAGATAGAAGCCAGGACTGATCTCAAATGTTCACTGTCCACACAGGAGCAATGCATGAGCAGACAGTCCAAGATACCCATAATTACTGGGGATTGAGAGGCTGTGTAAGACTGTGGGTCCTCTGTCAAGGCTAGAGCTGTTAGCAGTACTCCTCCAGCAATGGGAGAGAAAAAGGAGGCATCCATTTACAGCCAGGCCAGCGTTATCCCCAGACACAGGGGAATATCTCCTCCTGCTTTCTCTTTACTCCAGTGGTCCATGCTTTGTCAACAACTTTTCTTATTCAGTGTTCTGGAAAGCTTTGGCCACTGTCCTCTGTTATATTTGAATTTTTACAGCTAATACTTGTGTCTGAGACTGAGTGTATTGCTGATACCTGTTGCATAGCTCAACACCAAATACTAATTAAAATTAGTTCAGACAAACCTGGTCATTTTCCTCTAAGGAACCCCTTCCTCCTCCTTGTTCTGCCTCCTTAACCCTGCCTGGAAGGAATTCTTAGGAATAAGTCATTGCCCATGTTCAGAAAATACCCTGGCACCTTAAGCTGCATCTAATGAACAATCAAATTAAGATGATTAATTTCAAGTTTTGAAGAAGATAAAACCTGCATATGCACATTGTATGAACATCTGAACATCTTGTGCATGGAAGTAGCTCCCCTTTCCCATCCATTCTCCTTGCATCATCCTTTAATAACACACAGCAGTTCAGAAATTGTTGCAGTTTTCCCAGAAGAGAGGCAGAGGAAAAACTCAAGTCAATTTGCAGTAGGAGAACAAGCAGCAAAATGTTATTGCAATGCCTTCATCCCACCTTCCCCCTGCACTCACCTGAGGTATCTGTGCTTGGTGTTTGTTTACTCTGTCCAGGTTCAATAACCTTCTCCAAAGAGCAATAACTCTTTGTCCTCTGGAAGTGCCTCTTTGCCCTGAATACTGTCCAAGCTATAATTACTGCTTTCTAATTTAGGTTCTTTAGCTCTCAAAATACTTTTTAGAAACCTTTGACCCCCATCTCCCATATACACCATACCTTCATGTTCAAGGTTGCTGATTTTCTTCCTAAAACAGCAAAAATCACTTCCTTTTCGTATTTCCCTATATACATACAAAGTATTTTCAGTCCTCGTCTGCATTTGAATTATACACCAAGAGGAGTCTGTCTCCTTATAGATTTTACAGCAGAATCTAAAGTGATCTACCATGCAAATAATCCTTTGACTATTCTCTGGCAAACATAAATAAATCACTTGTGTGTTTGTCCCTCCATAAATTTTATAGCAGGGCCCAGTACATCCCTATTAACTCTCAAGTGCCAGGTAATACGCAGTGACAACAATCAATCAGAGACCTGTTTTACAGAAATGTTAATATTTCACCTCTGTTCTGTGCCCAGAAAGGGGCTGCAAAGATTGTGCTTTGCTAAAATGATGCCTTTTCAACAGCGTTTTGCCTTGATCTCCTCCAGGCAAGCCCTTAATTGTTCAGCTGGTGGACTGGATCTTGCGAGGGACCTCTCAGGTGATGTTTGTCAACAACCCTCTCAGCGGGCTGATCATTTTAGTGGGGCTTTTCATCCAGAGCCCCTGGTGGATGCTCACAGGCTGCACTGGCACCACTGTGTCCACATTAACTGCGCTGGCCCTCAGCCAGGACAGGTAGGTGGCACCTCATGTCCTCATGCACTTAATAAAAATTGATGGTTGTGATATTATTTGGAGCTCACTGGTGAGTCACCGTGCAGAGACAGAAGACTCAGGTGAAGACAGAGTTGTGGCCCAAGAAGAGCTGGCCTGTCCCTGTGGCTGTCTGTCTTCCTGAAAACATAGAGTTATTTCTCCCTGATAGCCATCCTCAAACCATGCTGGTCCTTTTAGTCACGAGGATCCCCCTCCATCATCCAGCAGTCCCCAGACTTTCCCCCTCCCACACGCCAGTGCAAGGCAGTACATCAGTAATCTCACTGCTTTTTCACAGGGGCAGGACACTTACAAAATGCACTTCTGTGGGCCCCAGAGATGGGCTGCCTTCAGCAAAGCTTTCTGCCTCACCGTTGTTTCCGTGGCAGGTCGTCCATCGCGGCTGGGCTGCATGGCTACAACGGGATCCTGGTGGGCCTGCTCATGGCCGTCTACTCCGACAAGGGGGACTACTTCTGGTGGCTTCTGCCCCCCGTGGCAGTGATTTCCATGGCCTGGTAAGCACCACTGCTCCTCATGCCTTCTGAAGGCTGACCTAGAACAGAGACCAGGCAGATCTAAAGAAAAAAGTAGAAGGTCTCCATTTATTAGAAGGCCTCAATGGATCCACGTCGGGCAGCACAAGAGCTCAGCTAAGGCTACACCCAGGATGAACCAAAATGGACACAAAATGGACTGCTGGTCATGGGGTCTCACACTTTTATAAGTTTTGGTCCATTTGCATGTTGGAGTTAATTGTCCAAGTCCCATCTTTCTTGTTTTTCTCTCTTCAGCCCACACCGTTTATGCTCTTGGGCCTGAAATTTGGGTCATTATCCTTGATTCCCAGCTAGAGAAGGAATTGTTTGATCTCCCTGCTCTGTGAAGAGGGCTTACTATCCCCTAATATGAAGCTCAGAAATACACACTAAAGCAGTACAGAATCTGAAAATAAAAGCTAAAACCTGAGGCATCACTCCTCCTAGGGACAATTCCCAAAGGATGGGTCTGGCTACCAGCAGCTCAGGCACACTGAGGGCCCCTCTGCCCTGCGCCAGTGACTCCAGACTTGATGGCGCTGGAGGATTGTGTTTGTGTTTGTCACCTCACAGAGCTCGTGGGGGACGTGGTAGGAGCTGAGGGCACAGAAACACTGATTATAGCGCACAGGCAAAGCAGCACCACCCCAGGCCTCTGAAAATGGCCCTCAGCAGCAGGATACACACGGGATGGAGGTCATTGCACCCAACACCACAAGGCTTCTTCCTCATCCAGGCCCTGAATCAGCACTGTGCTCATCCTGGGGCTGAATTCAATATTCTCCTTCTCGGATGTGCAACTAGTCATGAGCAGAATTAATTCCTCCAAGTAGCTGCAAAGGACAGGCTATGTGCGTCCAGGATTAAATTTTGCCGTTTTTAAATATAGATCTGATCAGCACTGCAGAATCTGTTTAACAGCCTTAACTGAAATTAATTTAATAGTCACATTTTATCACTGTAAGCAATAAGATGCAAACCATTATTGGATTTTCACTGCTTTTAAGATCAGATTTGTTTTATATTTCATTTCTTTAGTCATTCTCAGCAAAGGTCATTTTATAACAATCTCTCAAAACCCAGGACATGTTGCAAGAATGTTTAGTTTGTCTTATCTGCCAGAATTCCTTGAGGCCTTTTGTTCAAAATTTTCTTCATTGTTTAGTTCACAGGTCTTGAGGGTAGAGCTGAAATATTTTAAAATCAGACACTTCAGTGATTTTTTAACCGATACTTTGACTTTCAGCTTTAGAAGTCAGCATTTATTTAACTGTTTCCTTTTTTCCTGACAAGATGTGTAAGTGACAGAAGCTTTGTATTTCAGCACAGAAATTAGGACACCATTTTCACTGAAGTACTGATTTATTTTTTTTCCCTACAGCTGCAAGCAAGGAAATCTGTAAACTCCTTTGGGAACCAAACTTGTCAAAAAAAGAATAGGCTTCATCTGAGATTACACAGGGAGAACAAAGCATTTTTCCCACTGATAGTATCTGTACAGCAGGACACAAGATGTTGCTATTGAAATGTCAAATAACTTGGATGGAATTGTTTTTTATTATAACCAGCTTAATGACCTTCTAGGGCTCAAATCCAGTTCCTTGAAAAAGTTAAAGTCTTTAAATTGATTTTTTACAAACTGTAATGTTCACTGCTACTTGGAGTAGACCATAAGAGCTATTCAGCTCACCTTTCAGCAGAAGAGCTCAGCTGGAAGGAGACAACTGGCCATTTGCACAAAGGACTGGCCATTTCTTCTCTTCCTTGAACTTTCTGGGACCCATAAAAACCAGATATTACCTTGCCAATATGGTCCCATACAGTCCTTCATGTAGGACACACACTTCAAGTGGAAATCAGAGAGTCTGGAAATGTCCTGAGGAAAGCAGATCAGACAAAGATTATATCCCAGGTTCTACAGACAAGAACTTTGGGAAAGGCCGTGGTATTTCAAGGTTTATAAGTTTTTTGTGTTTTGACTTAAGGTTGAGCCTCACCCCAAATATTTTACATGCTAAAAATATTCAATCAAGCTATTTAAAAACAAGTCTCAGTTTTCAGTAAACTGTGTATGATTTCAGGTGATACCTGGGCAGCATAAAATTACATCAGTCAAGGTCTGAGTGAAGTCTGGTACCAGCACCTTGCCCAGCTCTGCTACAAATGGTGATTTCATCTTACACTCTGTTGGGCCTCATAGTCCCCAAAAATATATATATTTACTGTCCAGCACAGTAAATATTTTTATCTTTCTTAATGGAAGATTTTCCACTACCTTTGATCACTTCTGCTTTATTTCTCTTCCAGACCCATCTCATGATACCCTTCATATCATTTAAACAAGAACAAAACAAAACAAAACAAAAAAGACCCAAAAAAAAGCAAATTGGATAATTTCCAACTCCCTCTTTCCTCCTCAAGACAGCAGCTTTTTTAGAGCATCTAAAGTTCTCCCCAGTTCTTCATGTGACGTTCCCAAAATTTCCTTTTCTGCTTTTTGTTCAAATTTTAAACTGAATAGTAAGTCAGATTGCCTGTCTCTGTCCATGCTCAAATGCTGTATTGGATGCATACATGGATGTGACAGTATTTTCTCTCAGGTTGGCTGTTTTGTTCTCTGCCCTGATGTCGTCGGTTGGTCACAAGATTTTCGGGGTGAAGGAAGAGACGAGATGGGCTCCATGATCAGAAGGCTTGATTTATTATGTTATGATATATACATCTATTATACTATACTAAAAAGAAAAAGAAAAGGAGAGTTTCCAGAAGCTGCTAACTACCTAAGAATAGAAAGTAAAGAATGATCAACAAACCTTGCTCTCTCAGACTGTGTCCGAGAGAGCTCAGTTCTGGATTGGCCATTATTTCCAAACACTCAATCTGGGCCAATCCAGAACTGACCTGTTGCATTCCACAGAAGCAGATAACCTATTGTTTACCTTTTGTTTCTGGGGCCTCAGCTTCCCAGAAGGAAAAAATCCTAAAGAAAGGATTTTTGTGAAAAGGATGTCTGTGACATGTCACCCTTTAAATTTAATTAAAATTAAAAGAAAAATGTTTGTAATTTTCTCTGCTGAGCCATGCAGAGGAAAAAACAAACACCTGACAGGTTATCTGTTGCCAATCAAACTCAATCAAGTGCTTCTGTGGGATGAACAGGGAATTTCTTCACCTATAAAACATAAAATTCTATGATATCACTAAAACAATCTTACAATATAAGAAAATGCAAAAACAATGCAAAACAAGTCCAAGTCCCAACAGCTGAGTTTCAGGAAAAAGTCCATGGACTGAAGATGTTCTTCTTTGCCATATCTGAAAGTCTCTTTTGGTCCTGAAACAGACTTGCTGCAGAGAATCCATCAATAGTTATCAAACAGTTCCAAACAATTTTTTAAAAAGTTTCTAAAATGTCTTAGACACAGCCCTTTATTGAACAACTTGGGCTGAAGCTAGGTTTTGGCCCTTCAATGCTTTTTGAGCTGCTGCTGCAGGTATTTCAACCCTTTTTTCTTAAATTTTTTTTTTTCTTTTTTTTTTTAAACAGCAAGCAGCAGAGGAGCCTGAGAGAGACCCTGGGGGGCCAGGCCCCTCAGGCAAGCTCTGCATTAACACAGGCCACCACCCAGCTGCTAGTACAGTGGCAGTGACCAAACGCCTCTGCTCCCCAACACCACCGACACATGCCAGCAGTGAGGGAATAGAAGCACCCCCGAGAGTCTCCGCCTCGGGTTTAGGAACATTTGTTCCCCAAAGCAAGCGAGCCATGAAGGCTTTCTGCGTCTGCAATGCAAATGCAGAAGGTGCTCTTCTCATCATTGTCTTGACAACACCCCCCTTGGGCTGCAAACCAAAGGCAGACCCCTTGGGACCCACTGTCCCCTCGCCACTGGGGCGCACGAGGGGTGTCAGAGATGACAATTTCCAAGGAAGGACCCCAAACCCCCCAAAAACGCTAATTTTGAAGGCAGGGATCTTGGCTACGCCAGCATTCAGCTGACGAGCGACACCCCCCCCACGGAAAGGGAGGCTGAAGCCCTCTTCCCTTGTCCCAGCTCCCCCAGCAGGAACAGCCCTGGGACAACCCGAAAAACTCTGGGTGAGAGCCACGCTGGGTACAGGGGACACCGCAGGCCCATCGCCGCACTCAGATTCCTTTTGGACTGGAACTGGGTCGGCGGGAGGCGGCGGGGCAGTCTTCTGAACTGCGATCTCCGGCATCGGCGCTGTGGGCAAAGGCGGGGCCGCCGGAGGCTCTGGAGCCGGAGGGAGCCCGTCCTCCACCGGGACAGAAGCAGCCGTGGTCTGCAAAAGCGGCGAAGCCGGCCCGGGAGACAGAGGAGGAGGCGGCGGGGCCGGCCCGGGAGGGGCCGGGGGGGGCGGCGGGGGCGGTGAGTCGCTCTTCTCAGGTGGAACATCCGACCTCGGCGCTGCGGGCAAAAGCGGGGCCGCTGGAGGCTCTGGGGGCGGCGGGAGCCCGTGCCCCACCGGGACGGAAGCAGCCGCCGCGTCGCCGTCGTCACCAAGCAACGCCGGGGCTGCGGGGGCGGGGCCGCCGCGGGCAGAGCCATGGCCGGCACTGCTGCCGGTGCCGCCGCCGCTAGGGCCACACGGGGTGGCACCTGCCCCCGCAGCGCCGGCTGGGGCGGAGTGTACGGGACTGGCTGGAGCAGGGCCGGCAGCACTGGCTGCCCCCGCAGCGCCGGCTGGGGCGGAGTGTACGGGACCGGCTTGAGCGGGGCCGGCAGCGCTGGCTGCCCCCTCTGAGAGCGGCGGGGGGAGGGAGAAGGTGGCCCCATCTGAGCATGCTCCGAAGACGGAGGAAAAAAACCTGCAACTCCGGGCGAAACTTCGCCCCCCCTGCTGGGACGGGGGGGCTGGGAAGCAGCCGTTTGTCCCCCTCCGAAGGGTCGTCCCCCGTGAGTCGGGGGGAACGGCGCCTGCCCCCTCGCTTCCGCGATCCAGGGAAAGGCAGCTGCTTTTCGTTTCAAAACCGGGAACAATGCCATGAAGACGGGATAAAGGCGAGGAACACGGAAAGTCCGATCCCAAACAGCTTGGCAGACAAATTCCATGCATTCCCATACATACGAATCCAATGCATATAGAACATTAGTAAAAAATCCAAAGAACTTTGCCCATCGAAAAAAAGTCATATAAATCTTTTTTCAACAGGAAAATTCCATCCTCCTCACCCCATTTTTGCCAGAGGGAAATAAGCCTCTCCTCTGACGGAGAGAGATGGACCTCTGCTTTAGTGGGAAAATTCATCCACCATTCCAGCCACCACCATTGCAGGGCAGCATCTTCAGGAAGGGAAAACCTAATAGTACCTTCTGAGAGAGTCCAGCACGCTCTGGCCAGCTCCTGCTCGAGGCTGAAAGGCTCTCTGGGCATCTTCCTGGAGGCTTCAAAAGGTCCTTTTTGTGGTCAGCCTTGCTGTGAACTCTGTCCAAATCTGGATCTTCGGTTCTTCAGCTCCTGGCTAAATCCACTTCTGTGGTCACCTGTGAGATGACTATCAATGCCACATATTTGGGGTTTACCCAAATGCAGCAATGCTCCTCTGGAGTCTCACCAAGTGATAAATGTCCTCAGAAACACGAGGGGTCACCAATTGTCGTCGGTTGGTCACAAGATTTTCGGGGTGAAGGAAGAGACGAGATGGGCTCCATGATCAGAAGGCTTGATTTATTATGTTATGATATATACATCTATTATACTATACTAAAAAGAAAAAGAAAAGGAGAGTTTCCAGAAGCTGCTAACTACCTAAGAATAGAAAGTAAAGAATGATCAACAAACCTTGCTCTCTCGGACTGTGTCCGAGAGAGCTCAGTTCTGGATTGGCCATTATTTCCAAACACTCAATCTGGGCCAATCCAGAACTGACCTGTTGCATTCCACAGAAGCAGATAACCTATTGTTTACCTTTTGTTTCTGGGGCCTCAGCTTCCCAGAAGGAAAAAATCCTAAAGAAAGGATTTTTGTGAAATGGATGTCTGTGACACCCTGAGATGCATAGGATGGTTCTGCTGAAGCCCGTGCTTTTGAAGAATGAGTCTGGACTCTTCACTTTTCAGTCTTGAGGTTGTTTATTAATTCTTATCTATAAAATTTTCTTTTCTTTCTGAGATCTGCTCAGCAAGGCAGCCACAAGCACTCTGACCACCCCCGAGGCAGTGTTGTCCTTTTATGCTACAAATTACGTTTATCATATTTACTTTTAATTCCCAGTACCTATCACCTATGTTAGACAGTGCACTTCTACTCTAAACCAATCCCAAAGTGCCAACATCACAGCAGAAAATGGAGAACAAGAAGAAGAAAGAAGGACTAGACATGCCCTGATTCCTCCATCTTGTCCCTATAACCTGAATACCAAAAATCCTAAAATCTACATTTTCACCCTTTGAATATTTTATTATTACACCATTCAACCTGTGTGGCTTTCACATCCCCATACAAAGCTGTCAATTCATTGGAAGGGTCGAAATCAAGCCACCAGGTGTTCCGGGCAGCATGCCAGGGTCTCCGAGCCCCCCAATGGGGTTCTCGGCAACTCTGGACACCCGAAGGGATGTGCTGAGTTCCCACAATTTTCTTCAGAAAGATAAACAGTCTTTGACAACTCTTTCTTTGATGCAGATTAAGATATTAAGGTATTCACCACCTGGCATTTCTACAAGGAACTGTATTGACCTTTGTTTGCCAAAATTATCATTTTGTGGCCAAAGAGGCAGGCTGTCTCACCACTATAAATTGTGATGAACAAGTTATGATTGTATTTCTTCTCCTGTTTTCAGCCCAGTACTGTCCAGTGCTTTGGGATCCATCTTCAGCAAATGGGACCTTCCTGTTTTCACTCTGCCCTTCAACATTGTGGTGACCCTGTACCTGGCAGCCACAGGACACTACAACCTCTTCTTCCCCACAACCCTCATCAAGCCCATAGCTGCAGTGCCCAATATCACCTGGTCTGACATCAATGTGCCACTGGTAAGCTTCACACCAACAGGTTTATGGTATTTCACTGAGAAGGTGAGCATGAGGGCGTTCTCCTCTGGGTGATGCTTTTACGTGGGTCAGAATTCACAGAAGTACATGGGTTGGTTCAGTGCCACAGAATCCCCAGGGACAGTCCTGGTTCACCCAGCAGAAAGGCTGGTGGAGCCTCAGGGAGCAGAGAACCCGAGCCTCTCATTCCCCTCAAACTTGGCTTGGCCCAAAACTAGTCTTGATTGTACATCCAGCACACATCTGGATATGACTTCCTCCTGTCCAGGTTGAAAAAACATCAGCAATACTGCCAGTGGCAATATGAAAATTCAGAGGGAACATCAGGACTTCAAAGTGACAGAAACTCATTTATATCCAGTCCCCTCATGTCTAGCTCTAGCCCTGGAGGATCACCTTCCCAGAGTGGAATAGGGTAACTGATCCAGAGGGTTGTGGTGAATGGCTCAGGGTCCCAGGGGGTCCCTCAGGGGTCCATCTGGGCACCAGTGTTATTGAATATCTTCATTAATGACACAGACAGAGGGATCCAGGGCACCCTCAGCAGATTTGCAGATGGCACCAAGCTGAGAGGTGCAGCTGACACACCTGGAGGATGGGATGGCATCCAGAGGGACCTGGACAGGCTGCAGGAGTGGCCCAGGGGAATCTCATCAGGTTTAACAAGGCCAAGTGCTGGAGCTGCCCCTGGGCCAGGGCAGCCCCTGGGATCAACCCAGGCTGGGATGAGCAGAGGGAGCAGCCCTGGGAGAAGGAGCTGGGGGTGCTGTGGGTGAGAGCTGGGCCTGCCCCACCTGAACCCCCTGCCCTGGGCTGAGCCCCAGCGTGGGCAGCAGGGCAGGGGGATCCTGCCCCTGTGCCCCTGGGCTCAGGTGAGAGCCCACCTGCAGAGCTGCCCCAGCCCTGGCTCCAACAGCACAAGGAGCTGGAGCTGCTGGAGGGAATCCAGAGGAGGCAGCAAGGCGATCAGAGGGATGAAGCAAATCTTTTATAGGAAAAGGCTTGGAGAACTGGGTTTATTCATCCTGGAAAAGATGGCTTTGGGGTGACCTAAGGCCTTCCAATACCTGGAGAGATTGTGTAGAAAAGTTGGAGGGAGACTACTTACAGTTGGAGGGACTTTTGAAGGCATTCCCCCCAAGGAGAAATGGCTGCACTTTGAAAGAGAGTAAGTTTAGATTAGATATTGGGAAAAAATCTCTTCCCTGTGAGGGTGGGCAGGCCCTGGCCCAGGGTGCCCAGAGCAGCTGTGGCTGCCCCCGGATCTCTGGCAATGTCCAAGGCCAGGCTGGATGGGGCTTGGAGCAGCCTGGGACAGTGGAAGGTGTCCCTGCCCATGGCAGGGGCTGGAATGAGGTGATCTAAGGTCCCTTCCAATTCAAACTATTCTGAGATTCTATGAGGTGCTCAGACTCCAGCTCAGAGCCAGCGTTTCTTCCTTCCCTTTTCAGCCAATAGCTTGGACAGAACATCTGCTGTGACCCTCAGGGCACAGACAGACAATAAATAACAAGCCCTTTTCTGCCATGTGCTGCAGCTCTTACAATCCATCCCAGTTGGGATTGGTCAAGTGTATGGTTGTGGAAACCCCTGGACTGGAGGGATTTTCCTTGTGGCTCTGCTCATCTCCTCCCCACTGATTTGTTTGCATGCTGCGATTGGATCAGCCGTGGGGATGTTTGCAGGTAAGAAATACTGAGCAAATTATTTTTGCAATCAAGGTATCTTGATCCAAGCCAGATTCTGTCCAGACTTTAAAGTTGCATCAGCTTGGCTGCAGCTGGGACAACACTCTCATCTTTCGAACTGTCTCTAAATTTGAAAGCTCTTAGCAAAAGTCACACAACAGAGTGCAAGCAACAACTGAAACAGGTTTTCTTTAAATTTTGCATTTTTGTTAGACTTGTAACTCAGACAGGTGGTTTGTTCCACCTTACTTAACTCTCTAGCTACTGGATGTGATAAATCACATGGAGATCATAAGGAAATCTGGAGAAAGACTTTCAGAACTGATTTCTTGCCACCACAATTACTTTAAATGATGACCACAAGCAAAGGTCTGCCACAGAACTAATCAGCCAAGGAAGAGAAACAGACTTCTCTGGGGTGCAGTTTGCTCAGCCCTGCTGTGGATTTGTCAAAATACCAAAATGAATGCCACCAAAAATGTCCTGTCTCTCCACTAACCAGAGAGAAACAATATTGAGAGACATGAACCAGACCCTAGAGGTTAGATAACATTAATGCCACTTAAGAGACCAATTTTAATAAATACAGATGACAGAATAAGTGTAGTCTGATTCCTTGGAAAAGGCAGTGATCCAAAAATTTCTCTGTTCTCTGAAGCACTTTATACATGATGTAGCTGTCTTATATTCATGATTTTAAACAAAACTGTCCACAATTTGTATGGCTAAGAGTGTATGGCAGATCTTGTAGAGGTGTGACATTCAATCTAGAAGGGAAAGGTCAGGGGAAAGCTTCTGGGAACAAGCATGGTGAAAAAACAGAGGACAGATGAGGACAATATAGAAGGAAATGCATTAATATTACTAGTGGTCTGTGCACTACCTATTGAACTCTCCTTTTCACTGGTACTCCTGAAGCCTGTGAGAAATCCTACAGAAGTTTCTGAGAGGTCAAATTTGTGGCAGACCCCCAGCTCCCATCCCCGTGGAGAATTTCCACTGCACAGGTGAAGCGACCACCTCTACTAACTAGACCATATCTCACAAAGGTCACTAGGAAAAATGGAAAACTCTGCTTGCTCCCACAAAAGACATGCAGTTGTGCCTCTGATACTCAAAATTAGGGTAAATATGAGGTGTAAAGAGTGTGTGTGTGAGCACAGCAAGGAGGACACCCAGGTGAGAAGGTTTTCCCACACTCTGGCTGGATCCTCCACCTGTGTGTGGATACACTCAGTGAATACACAGGAAGTTTTGTCTGAATTAAGCCTTTGAGACTGGTCCAAATTCCACCGCAGGGACATTACTAGAGCTCCAAAATAATGAGAGCCTCCTTTGACATCCTCCTTTTCCTGCGTGTGCGTGTGTGAGAACAGACAAACCCACCTTGATGTTATGAGGAAGAGATGACAGATTCCTCCTGCATGCTCCTCTCACACCTGAGCTCACAGCCTTGCCTTTGTCCTGCAGCTCTGAGCATTGCATCCCCCTTTGACAGCATCTACCTTGGCTTACACAACTACAACTGTGCCCTGGCCTGCATTGCCATCGGGGGCATGTTCTACGCCCTGACCTGGCAGACACATTTGCTCTCACTTGCCTGTGGTGAGTATCTTTTACATAAAGGGAAGGCAAACATTTGGGCAGCTTATGAGGAGCTGTCTTGGTTTGAAAAGACAGGTGTCCTCTAAGGAAGGCAGGAGCCTCCCCTGAAATGGAAAATGCAAACCCTCTACCTCCAAATTATTATAATTTTTAAATTAAGAGGCTCTCAGGCAAAGATATGGGAGTAGGAATATCAGATCTTTATTAGGAAAAAACTAAAAATTAAAAGAAAAAATGAAAATAAAACACAATAATACAAAACAACACTGACAGAGTCAGGATAGGCCCTGCCCCTTGTGGGTCAGGGTGGGGGCACAGTCCCATTCCATGGTGGCTCAGCCCTCCTGCAGTGCCAGCTGTGGTTCTGCTGGAGCAGGGATCCTGCACAACGGTGGAGTTTTCCTCTAAAGGTCCAGTGGTAGTGTAGATGGGCCTGGTCTTCCTCTGGGAATGCAGGGGAGAACAAAGCTGCTCCTCTGGGAATCCAGTAGGAAAAGGCTTCTGTGGTGTCCCAAACCTCAGATTATATCCAGGTAGGAATGCTTGACTCCTCCCACTGGGCGGAGCCTCTCCCAATGGGATGATGGCATTTTATCAGCCCTGCAAGGACACTCACTGGCCATGGACAGAAGATATTTTCCAGAGGGAGGATCGCTTGTGGAAGAGATTGAAAAAACCTGCCCCACCTGGTTTTCACAGGTGGGCCAATTAATTGCCCCACCTCTAACAGATGGTGATAGAATACACACCCCCAGCCACATCTTGCACTTCCAACCTAAGAGAGGAGCACAGGGTTAGAGCCTGTGTGTCCCAAAAATAGGTACAGTGCAAGTCGTGTTTCCCTGGTAGCATCAGCACTGGGCTTGATTGTGCAAGTACAGAGAGAAGAGTGTTAGATCCTGATAACATGGAAACATCTAGAAAGGGTAGGAGTACTGTTTGTGGAATGAGCTCAAGTTAATCCATGAGCATGTTTCACCAGTTAGGAACTCAACAGATTCATAGAAGCAGCCTTTTCATGGTTATATGTATCACTGGGGGAAATGTGTCATAAGAAGGGAGCTGTTGCACCAGGCCAGTTTAAAACCCATCCACCCAAAGACCCCACATCTAACAGCAGCCCAAACCAGGCACTATGGGAACAGTTGGAGAAATTTCCCAGTTAAGACATTCCTGTGAAGATATGCCCAGGCTCCAATTACATTTATCTCAGTGTCCTGAGCACAGTTTCTGGGTTTCTGAGTAGCTTTTCCTTCCTTGATTTAACCCTTGGGTGCCTGACCTTGCCTCCTGTTCTGCCATTCTGGCATCCTGGTGCAAAGACACCCTTTGGTAACTGGTTGTGGTATGAAGGCACAGGGGAGAGAATTTCTGAAGTCCAGCCCTGCTGGAGAATTTCAGCAATTCCCACTGCATGTGGGTCAGGTAGTGCCAAAAAAAAAAAAAATAAAAGAAATGCCACCATCACTTCATCTTGACAAAACCATGTTCTTCATTCACCATCCATCTCTACAGAGCAGACAGGACAAAATGCAGTCACAGAATCATTTGTGTTGGAAAATATCTCCAAGATCAAGTCCAACTGTGGCCCCGGCCCTGCCAAGGCCACCACTAACCCACATCCCCAGCTGCCACATCCACACAGCTGCTAATCCCTCCAGGGATGGGAACTCCACCACTGCCCTGGGCAGCTGTGGGGTGGGACACCCCTTTCTGTGAAGAAATTTTTCCCTAATATTCAACCTAGATCTCCCTTGGTGCGACTTTAGGCCATTTTCTCTAGGGACATTTCAACTAATTGTTGAAATGCAGTAATCCTAGCAGTAATCCTCACATTAGGTAACTGGGAGAATATTTTGCTGTGCATTTGGACAATGTTGCTTGGGTTTTGGTGGGGATATTTTTTGTTTTGTTTTTGGGGGTTTTTTTGGGGTTTTGGGGTTTTTTTGGGGGGGGGTGTTTAAGAATTGAGAATTGAACAATGTTTTCCTCATCCTGAGCTCTCTTTGGTCTTCTCTTCTCAGCATTATTTTGTGCCTACTCTGGAGCAGCTCTTGCTAATGCACTCTCTGTGGTAAGTGTGGGGTTTTGTGTTTTACCTGAGGTTTTTTTATTATTTTTTTTAACTGCATCTTGATTTGTTCAAATATAACATTAAGGAAATGCCTCAAAATTCTCCATGTCAGCTTTGACAACACTGAAATGAGAATGCTGCAGCCAGTTGGCAGGTCTTGTACAAACCCTGTGTTGGCTGAATTGTGTCCCTGAAGACTTTATATCTGATAATAAGATTTCAAAGACCTTTGGAGCATGTTATCCACAACAGGGCTGTGCATGTATATGTGAGTTACAGGAACAGCATGTGGTTTGAGATTAAATACTTTGTTGAACATTATCTTTCAGCAATTCCAAATGATCTAAATTTTCATTTTCTTCATTCAAGCTCTTTCTCCAACACTGCCCACTGATATTATTGATGTTTGAACTGGGTATGAGAACTAAAATGAGGGGGAGACTGTTCTCTTAAGTACAAAGTTATTATATTTGGACAAATCAAGAAAGGAGTGAAGACAGAAATGCCAGACTCTGCTTCTTCTTTAAGATCTGAGAGATTAAAGCAAAACCATATTTTAATTAAATTGATTTACTAACTTAAAAGAAAAAAAATATTAGAACTAGCAGCTTCATGCACTGAACATTTTCATCTGGCACCCTCTCAGTACCACATAGGTCCCCACATATGGGCTGCTATAAGCACACCTGCTTTTGGGAGGCATCAGGAAAAAGGACACCCGTTTTTTGTCCCTGTGATCTTGCTTTTGGAAGACCTCAATTCAGGTCCAGAGGCGGGGGAACAGAGAGGACAGAGGGTTGGATGTGATGCCAGCATCATATTGTCACTGGGGAGAGGGAATATGCGTGAATAATACTCTCCATACGTATTTTACAGAACAGAGAGGTAGAATTTGGCTCTTCTGTTAGAGAATTCAAGTGTCCATGTGTAAGCTGGGTGTCTTGCTTTTCATTGAAGTGATGACAGCTCTGGAGCCTGATTCAGTTGCTTCAGTGCTGGTTCCAGGTTCCATCAAGCACCAGCATTGAAGCTGCACCTCTGGCAGGGCTGAGGTCTGCAGTGTCAGATGCTTGGTGCAGCCCCAGCCCTCCAGCTGAAAATCAGACCTCTGTGTGGCCAGCTGAATCAGCATTTGGTGCCCACTGTGCCTTCAGGGAAAGCAAGGCCCTCCCAGCTTCCCGAATGGAAGAGTTTAGCCACAAGCAGGCATAAGCACAGAGACCAAAAACGGTACCAAAGTGGTGTTTTGTGTGTTGTGTCCCCTGACAGCTCGGGCTGCCAGTGTGCACCTGGCCCTTCTGCCTCTCGGCGCTCCTCTTCCTGCTGATCACCTCCCAGAACCCGGCCATCTACAAAATGCCCCTCTGCCAAGTCACCCACCCAGAAGCCAACCGTATCTACTACCTGAGGATGAGGAGAAGGGCCTCGGAGAGCAGGAGGGAAGAGCAGAAGCGAAGGGAGCAGAAACCCTCTGACGGCTCAGGAATTAACAGTGGGGGGACCCCCCTGTGCAGCCCCAAGAGCCGCCACGGTCACTGATTGCAGGTACCCACAACTCTGCAGCCTGGGGGCAGACTGGGGGCAGCTTTTCAGAAATCACAACAAAGCACACAAGCACCACTTTTGCCAGCAGTATGCAGGCTGGGGATTCAGCATTCCACACTGGAGATATCACGGTTTGCCCTTGAGCTAAGCTTTCCAAAAAGCACTCAGGTAACATAATAACAGCTGCCTTATCAATCCGCTGGCTGTTAACTTGAAAGTCACCTCTTATCAATAATAATTATAAGAATAGGCAGAAGAACATTAAAGCTGACAAGAGGCTGCATTTAATTTCAGAGGTGTAATTTAACAAAATAAATATGCTGAAAAGGCATTGGTGTCTAATAATAATAAATAATGTAAGAACTAAGTCAAGAGCTGCACTTCAAATTAAGAGCATGTATATTTGAAAGTGAAATAAACAGACTGTTCTCTTCCTTTCTTGTGTGCCATCAATGTCTAACCCATTTAATACCTCTTAACAGCTACAACACACACAGGTAAATATTCTTACAGAGCTCTTCCTGTAGCACTTCTGATGCCATCTCCTGGCTCCTCATTAAGTGCCAAGGCAATGAATATATATGCTTTAATCAAACTAGAAGAGCAACTAGCTAGCAGTGATCAAACATTCTTCTTTTCCTTGAATAATTTTCTGTCTTGCAAATTGAAGATCCCGCTCTCCTGCTGATTGCAGGATAGCAAGTCTAGATCCCTACACACATCCATTGGGAAATAAAAAAAACTTCATGTAAAGAATCGGATAAACATTTACTGCTGGTGGCAGTTCTTTCTCTGCCTTTCACAGAGGAGCAGATCCTTTCCATTAGACCTTGAGAAATTAACAAATCAAAGGTTAGCACTGCCACTTTATACCCCCTCAAAATCCTTACAGCAGGGAAGCTCCAACTGCCCTAAGAAGGATTTTCTCAGGAACCTTTGCCAAAACATCTGTGAAGAAGGCCTGACAGAAAGGCTTCCTCACTCTAAAGTTGTTTTACCAGGTCAGTTTAAAATCACAGACCCAAGGGATGTGAAGATTTAAAATCCAAAGGGACTATGCAACCACAAACACTCAGACCAGAAGCTGCCCTCTCTGCCTCCCGATGTGGGGCTGTTTTGCAGATCCATGTGAGCATTTTTGAATAGGTGGGATCCCACCTCCAAAAACCACTTTTTAAGAAGGTGAGCCTGCATTGTGCTCATGGGATTATTTGTGCCTTAATCACCTAAAATCCAGCAGCACCAGCATCTGCTACCCCTCTAAATGTCCCCTAGAACAGCATCCAAGAATGACTCCATCCTGGGAGACAAAAACACCGTGTTGTTTATGTTCAGATGTTTAAGTTTTTTCAAACAAGGGAGGCCATTCCAGGAATTCTGGTAAAATTTAGGTCCTACTTCCTCCCCTCTTTTCCAAGACATCTTTTGAGCCATGATATCAGCAAACTAATGCTAGCACCAAAGCAGTCTCCCAAGGTCACTGCAAACTGCAAGATCAGGGACATCCCCCTGTGGCTGCTGCTGCAGAGAGACAAAGAGAGGAAGAATCACACAAGACGTGACACACAACTGTCTGAAGACCTTCTCTCTACAGCAGTCAATGAAATATGAAGCACACAGAAACTAGGAGAACTTATTCATGAACAGCTTAATTTAGCTCATGCACAGCGTTAGAGAAATATTTGAATAGTAGAAATGCAAGGTTACTGGGAAAATTACTGCAAAATAATGCTTTTTTTCACCATATATGTGAAGAAAAACCACAACTGCAGTTAGTTATGCCAAACATATTGTTTGTTTTCCTAAAAATAACAGTGAAGCCCAGGCACAATATGGCTATTGGAAAGGATTTGTCATCTAAGTGCCACTGCAGGCATTAATTCCTCAGCCACAAGAAAATCCATTCTAAAATCAATTAGTAAAGCAATTTCTAGAGTTGAAGCCTTCCATAAAAAATAGAGTATAAACAGCTTTTTTAAGTCTCTAGCTAATCAAAAGATTTGAGTAACTATAGCCAGTAC
The DNA here is from genome assembly GCF_901933205.1 of Camarhynchus parvulus. Classification (NCBI taxonomy): domain Eukaryota; kingdom Metazoa; phylum Chordata; class Aves; order Passeriformes; family Thraupidae; genus Camarhynchus; species Camarhynchus parvulus. Next base: position 67,489,370 of record NC_044601.1, read on the forward strand.
TAATAATTCTTGAAAACAGGCAAGACAAATCAAGTGTCTCCTGCAAGGGAACAGCAGACAACAAAAGCACTAACTGAAGCTATCAGTGGTAGCCCAGCAGTGTGATACCTAGAGAGTTCTATAAAAATTTTCATCAAGAGAGAAAAAATGTACAGTTTTCAGTGGGACTAATAATTTTGCGACAGCTCCCAGAGGCCTAACATAAAACAAATATGACCATTAAAGGAGAAAAAAAACCAAAAGTTTCTTCTGCAGTTAGAGTCATCATTCCACCCAGCTCACCTCCACCTTAATCAGCATTAAATAAATGGTCCTGTACAAACCAACACCTGGCCCAGCCATAGCACATGAGAAAACCAACCTCCTAAAAATTTGCCTTAAAAAATTAAAAGCAGATCAGACTTAGCAAAGTGAAGGAATTACAAGAGAGCTCCCCAGTGAATTAAGACAACTCTAAGTGGAGATCAATGTAAAAAATTGTAAATACACTATGCAGTTCCAAGAAAAATACTTACTTTATTGCTTATCAAATATAATTTTTCTTACTTTTGCATTTTCTTCATACCCCCTAAAAGGTAAAAAAAAAAAGGCAACTTTGCTCTTTGAGAGGAAGCTCTCAACTCTTCTCCCATAGACATAGGTGCTTCTGTTGGTAAGATCAGTCACAGAACTCATACAGAAAAAGCTGGGGCAAGCCCTTTAGATGTCTTGGCTTGGGTATTGGTGGCTCCAGGATGACTGACCTGGTAATGACTCCTCATGAACAATTAGCAAAGCTGCACAGAGGGAAGGTGGAGGGAAGGGATTTGATTTCCCAGTGGACATTTGCAGCAGAGGTCAGAGCCACGCTGCCACCTGCACTGGAGCATCCTCGTTGCTGAAGCACAAAGTTTCCCTCCTGATTCACAGAAGCACAGAATCCTTTAGACTGGAGAAGCCCTCTAAGATCCTCAACTCCAACGATTCCCCCAGCACTGCTAAAATTTCCACTAGTCCATGTCCCCAAGTGCCACATCCACACGGCATTTAAATCCTTCCAGGGATGAGGACTCCAAAACTGCCTTGGGCAGCTGTGCCAGTGTTTGAAAGCCCTTTCCAAAATGAATTTTTTTCTGATATCCACTCTAAAACTGGTTTCCATCATCTGATCTTCTTTGAGACTTAATCTGTCTTCCAAAAATCTCTGCTCTGCAGAACCACCCAGCCAGAAATCAGGTAGATTTCTCCTGTCTTTGGAGAAAACAAAAAAGTCAGGGCTCAAGAGCTGATGGGAAGGGCAGCAGCACAGAGAGAGACCACAACAGGAAATGGTGGCACCAGGGAAGTGCAGACATGGAAAACCCAGTGCTGTGCTTCCAAACAGTGATGGGGCAAAGTGGCTGCAGCACTGCATGACACTCCCAGGCCAGCAAAGGATAGTGAGTTAAAGTCTGATGAACAGATTTCCCTGTTGGCCTCTACTCTCAGGCAACCAGGGCTGCTTTGCTGCAGAGCCTGGGCCCTGCTCCTGTTCCATTCAACATTGCTGTGAACTTAAAATAAATATTTTCCTTTTCTTCAGCCCTTCTGCAATGCAACACCTCTTCTTCCCATACCTGCAAGCAATCAGAGCAGACCTGCACTGATTCAGGAGCCTGAAATCATCAGATACAAGGAGAGTGTGCAACTCTCCCCAGCACCTAGGCTGCTGGCATAGGGAGCCAGCCAGCATCCCAGCAGGCACCAGAAAATACCAGAAAAGGCTCTGTGTTCCAGAGGGGCAGTCAAGCAACACGGGGCCTTCCTACAAGCTGAAAAACCCAAAACTTCAAAACTTGTCAGAATAAGATAATTCCTAAAAATATCCAGCTGCTGGGGAGTTGCTCTGTGCTCTGTCCATGCCAGACATCTCCAGTCTGCAACGACAGACATCTTGTCCAACACTGCAGAATTATTTAGGCTTTCTGTAGATCACATTTGCCAGGGTTGCAGAAATGTCACCACTCTTAGGGGGAAATGTGTTTGCTGAACACTTTCCCTCGCTCTCTCTTCTCCACATCAGTTTTAATTTGGGAGATGGAAGTAGTTCAAACAGGAAACAAGCCCTTGATTGCAGTTGATTTTACAGTTCTCAGGGGGCTTTTACAGATTCCTACAGCTGTTGCCACAGCTGGAATTCACACATCCCAGTGGTGGGATGAGACGTGGGATGGCTGTGTGGGAAGCAAAGGTTTCTTCCACCGCGTTTTGCCTGGCAATGAGTTTGGGTATCTCTGACTTGTCATTCAGCAGCTCCTGAGTGCACTCAGTAACCTCTGTGCATTCAAGAGCTTAAAGCCTCACTGAGCTGCATCTTCACATCCACCTCCAGGGGCAGCTTTTTGCATAGACAGCTGAGGCAGACACAAATCCCTGCTCCCAAAATGTGCATCTTCACACAGCACAGCAGGGTTGAAACGCCAAGTGTTTGCAGAAGCCCTTCCAAAAACACCCAGCTACGTCACCACCCAAAATGCACAGTTGTTGGGGCTGTTTAGCACATCCCAGCCCCTGCAAATTAAACTCTGTTGCGCACTGAATTGCAAAAGGCAAAGGCAGAGAGACAGAGGCATCCTTGACCTGTGCCCAGGATGGTCTGGAGTATTATTCCCCCAGCACACCTTGTCCTGTGCATGACATTGCTTTTCTACACTTTCCTTGTTTCAGCCAAGTGCTGACAGGTCTGTTGCTCTGTCTTCCAAAAAGCTCTGCTCTGCAGAACCACTCAGCCAGAAATCAGGTAGAGACTTCCTGTCTTCGGAGAAAACAAAAAAGTCAGAGGTGATGACAAACTGTCAGCCAGCAATGGTTTCTTGCTGTTGCCAAGTGAGCTTAATTCACTTGTGCAAATTAAATCACATTTAGGACGTTTACCTTCACAGAAACTGAGTTACCCAATAGATATGACATTTTTTTTCTTTTGCCTACACCAAAATGTAAAATCTTCTGCAAATGGATTTTTACCTGTTTGTGTTTGTGCATGAAAATGTCACTTGGTAGCACTGCTTGCAAAATCCCATAACCACCCACAGCCAGAGTAACTCTGCCTCTATCCATTGCACTGACTATTAATTTTCAGTTGTTTCCACTGTCTGATGCTTCATTTCGAGATGCTACCAGTCCTCCTTCTCCTGTTGATCAGCAACCCATGCTATGTACAGCATCTTCCACTTTTAGTAAGAATTACTTGGCAAGAAAGTAGTAATCACTGGGATTTATAGGCTGGAAGAGTTTCTTGCTGGAGAAATTATAGCATTCTGCTCTATGTTAAGGCCTAACACATACATCTCCTACAACACACAGCTTTGTGAGGATTGATTATTTCCTTGGAAGCAGCCATACCCTGGGTGACACTCACAGCCCTATATCAGGGCAAGGGAAGCAGAAAGGCAGGGAAGTTTATTAAGCTGAGAGTGGATGCAGGGAAGTGAATTGACTCTCAAATTGCCTTGCGTCGTAAAAAGAGGCAAGTCTGGCCAGCTTTGTTATTTCTAACAGGATCCTGCTGGCTTGAGGTGGATTTAGGAAAAGAGCTTTTTTGAATTTAGGTTTTTCCTTGAAGCCAGTAGAACAGGAAGGAAGTTTGAAGTTGAAACTTAGAATTATTACAGTTTCAATTTCCCATCTTTACTGAAATACAGCAATACAATCAACCTCAGTCTTTCAAACCCCTCCAGTATTTCAGACAGATTCAATATAATGGTTGGATTCAATAATCTCAAAGCTCTTCTCTGAACAACTATTCTATAATGCTGTGATTCTAAAGTGGATGATCCAGTCTGTTATGCTGGAGATGACCAGAAAAACAAACAGCCTTGAGGTTCAGACTCAGGCATGAACCAGAGAGCTTTTCTCCCTCTCAGCTCCTGAGTCCCAGGAGTTGCTACTCAATCTCATCACCACAGGCAGCCAGACCAGCCTGGAGAAATGTCCATTGCTCCAGGAAAGATGATCCAGCTGATTGGAAAAAGGGAAAGGGACACAAAACCGAACAAGAACCAAGGGGAACCAGCAAGAACAACACACTGGGCTTTTTTTTACCTGTATTTCACTGGGTTTCATGACACACATGAGTGTCTGGTCCTTCCTGGAGCCTCAGGCACATTTCCTGAGCTGGACACCATGGGAATCTTGGCACTGGTGAATGGGATGGTTCCAGGGGGCAGCTCCTCATCACCAAGCTGCTGGACCACCCTGCAGTCTTTGGCATGTGGTGGCCTTGGCTAACTGGTGCCTTTCCAAACAATTCCCCCCTCCCACTAGCAGCAACGTTTTGAGCAAACACCTTGAAAAACTTGCAGCTGGAATAGAGGAGTTGTTTCCTACCCCAGCACTCAGAGCACCAGCCTGCAGGAGGAGAGTCTGCACCTCCCTCTGAAGTTGCCACTTATTTTGCCATGAGAGAGCAGAGCTTTTTTACACACTGCTGTAGCTGCAAGACAACTACAACCTGCTCTTCACACATTCCTGCCCCACTCCTATCCCAGGATGCAGAGACTGCCACTCCTAATCAATAAGCTGGTTGCCAGGTATCACTTATGCACCTTTGGAGCTGCATGGACTGAGAAGGTGAGTCATGAGAGCATGTCAAGGTGGACAGAAAGGACAGTGGGTCTCCAGAGCAGGCAGGAAGAGAAGTGATGTGTGTGCATTAGGAGAACTGGAAATTTTGGGAACATACATCATTAAGAGCAGTGCACAGAGCAGAAGATAGAGCACAAAGAGTTTGGATTGTTCCAGGGCAAGGGAACTGCTGTTTGTGAGCCCTCTGAACCTGGAGATCTGAATATTTGCTGCGATTCCCACAGCTGCACATGTGGCTGTGCTGGAGTCACACCACGAGAGGGAGACGGACACTGGAGCAGAGCACAGACTGTACCCAGCCCCATCCCACTGCCACACAGGGGAATGTCAAACAGCAGCTTTCTCTGGAGAGTTTCACAGGCCAAAATGCAGGGATAGACCTTCCCATTCCCATCCAGCTGCTGGCTTTGTATAAACCCAAAACTATTGCTCTTAGCAAACCAGTCCTATATTGTGACAGACCCTGTGGTGCTCTGTGCTGAAACAGATTTTTCCACTCTTCACTCACTCCAAAAAAAAAGGTGATGAAAAGAAAAGTGGCCACAGATGTTGGTGGGGGCTGACCTGCTCCTCCTGCCTGTGGGACAGGACAGACCATGGCTGGCCAGAGCAGCCGTGTCCTCAGCCAGGACACAAGCTCTCTCTCACTCCTGCCACACTTCCATCACCACTGCCAGCTCTCCACACACCTCAGAAGAACCACAGACTGGCAGTACTTCTGGAAGTGAAACATTAGGTTTGCTTACAACCAGCCCAGGTGAGCTGCAAAAGTCCCTTACCTTGCTGTAGCAAATTTGGAGCATCACCTTATTTTGACACTCTGTCCCATAACATCCACACAGAGAAGTTAATGGAGTATGGGCTAAATAAATGTGATGCAAGATGGATTGAAAATTGGCTGAATGGTTGGGCTCAAAGCGTTATAAACAGTGGCACAAATTACACATAGAAGCCAGTCATTAGTGGTGCAAGCCAGGCATAATAAGTTTAACTTCTTAATTAAAGACCAGAATGTTGGAGCACCCTCAGCAAATTTGGGGAAGGCAGAAAACTGGGAGTAGTGTTGGGTATACCAGAGGGCTGTGTTGGCATCCAGAGGTCATCAGCAGGCTGGAAAAAATGGGCTGACAAGAGCCCCTTCAGGTTCCAGAAGAAGAGTGGGGTCCCACATCTGGGGAGGAACAATTCCATCCGTACATGCTGGTGGCCTTCCAGCTGGAAAGCAGCATGGCAGAAGAGGCCTGGAGGGTCCTGGTGGTCACCAAGGTGACCACAGTGCAGCAAGGTGTCCTTGCAGCAAGAAAGCCAATATCTCTGTGGGCTGCATTACGAGGAATTCTGTCAGCATTTCCAGGGAAGGGATACCTCCCCTTCTCTCACAAACCCTGGTCATGTATCACATAAGCACCCCCAGCCTGGTAAAAGCAGACCAGGACTTGGGGTTTAGCCACCTGCAAAGCTCTATACATGGATTTACACTGTTTTAAAGCACTTGTTGGAGTCCAAGAGCTGATGCAGCTCCCTGAGCAGGCCTATTCCCATTGGTAAAATGAGTCAAGGAGTGCAGCCAAAAACAGCAGTAAAAGCCAATCTGCTACCAAGTGGTTTTAATGCACCACTTCAAGGCCATTTAGGCTTGAGAAAGGAGTGAAGCCAAAGTGTGTGAAGCTGAATTAGGGCCATTAGAATCTTTCCTGGCACAGCTGACCAGTTCAAGCTTTGTACCCAGCTGATGCAGCCGGGCAGCTCCTGCCGGGCGAGCTAAACCAGTGAGGGATCATTCAGCTTTTTTCTGGTGCTGTGTCTGGTTGAGATCCAGTGGTGACATGGTTCTGACCACATCCAGCACTGGGCTTAGTCCAAGGGATCTTCTCAGAGACACCCTCCCAGAGAGCACAGAAGAGGAAACATCAAGCATCTTCACCAGCAGAGAGCTGATGAGGTAAGTCACAGATTTAGACCTCCTAAATCACACAGAGCTTAGCTGTCAGACACCAACACCAGCTGCCTTGTCCTCAGCACCAACTGGTCTTTACACATGCCTAAAATCAAGAGGAAACTCTTTAGTGCCCTGTGTGACCTGCATGATCAATTTGCACACATTTACCTCATGTCCCAGGGCTGGTGGCCCACTCCCAGTCAGGTGGATAAGTGATAACTGGTAAGTGACAACTACATGACAAACACATGGCACATCTCAATCCTTTTGCCTAGGAATGGCCACTGCAAGTTTTTTCCCACCTAGAGCCCCAAAGGATACCTACATCACTTACAGCACTGGAGGTTAGTGCTGGGCACCAGAACGGGCACTGAGTTACACCTGGGAGATATTCTATCATTCCCACCTTTCTACGCCAATGCTTTGCAGGAATCTCAGTCCTCAGGCAACCAGGAGGGTTTTCCTAGGGCACACAGCTGCAGGGAGACATTCCTGCATCCACCTTTCCAGCAGCTGGCTGCGCCTGGGATCCAGAGATGTGTCACATGGCACTGGAGGCTTTCCCTGCTCTGCCTCCATCCCAGAGCAGGCTCTGCCAGGGACCTCACTCCCACACGGGCATCAGCAGGCTGTGATCCTGTTACTGATTAACCAGCTCTGATAATCCAAACAATGCTCCACTCCAAGATATCCATCACTGACCCGCCAGCCACTGGCTTCTTTGTGTGTCGCTCCAACCTGTCAAGTAGCTCATTAAGGCACCAGAATCAGACAGAGCAGTCCTGAATCTGGTTCCTTTGTACAGGTGGTGACAGCACAGGTGGGAGCGGCTTCATGCTGACAGAGAGCAGTCGAGATCAGATGTTAGGAAGAGATTGTTCCCTGTGAGGGTGGGGAGGCCCTGGCACAGTCCCTGCCTGTGGCTGCCCCATCCCTGGAAGTGTTCCAGGCTGGGTTGGGCAGTGCTTGGAGCAACCTGGGAGAGTGGAAGGTGTCCCTGCTCAAGGCAGAGGGTGGAATGAGATGGGCTCTAAAGTCTCTTCCAACCCGAAACATTCTGGGATTCTGTAACCAACCCAAATCCTCATTTCCTGTTCCCAGGAACTCACCCAGAATTCCACATTTCCCATTCCCATTCCCCATTAAATTCTCATTTCTCCCTCTCCATTCCCAGTAACTCCCTCATATTCCCATGTTTCCCACTCCCATTCCCAGTAACATCCTCTTGTTTCCCCCTCCCATTCCCAATAACTCACCTGGAATTCCTCATTTCCCATTCCCTCACCCTGACATTGGCTCGGTTGGTCAGAGCATGGTGCTAACAAGGACAAGGCTGTGAGTTCATTCCCTGTGTGGGCCACTTACTTTAGAGCTGGACTCGATGACTCTTCTTCTCCAACTCAGAATATTCTGTGAATCTGTGATTCCCTGGAGGAAAGAAATACCCTACAGCACAACCCAGGAGTGAGCCCTGCCTGCCCCATGTGCTGAACCCCTTTAGGGGAGAGCTGAACAGATGTTGCTTGAAATAATTTGAAGCCAGGCCTGGGCATCCCTGAATTATGAGAGGTGTGAATATTAAAATTAGGTCTGAACAGGCTCCCTGTGAGGCTCTCCCATCCAAATCACTCAATGCATTTCCCTTCTTTAGCCATGCAAGGATTCATTTCACCAGTCAGAAAGCAAAGGCAGCCTGAGGAGAAATTAATGGTAAAGGGAAAATATGTTAACTGCACCAGAGTGAGGCAGCTTCCCCTGCAAAATTTCATGTTCTGCTGGGTGCAAAGGCGTAGGATGGCAGTGTCTGGCTCACCCACAAGGGCTGCTGCCTGTTTGATCAGAGGAAGAATAGCTCTCGCAGCAATGCTCAACTGACAGCTTGTATCAGATGCCCTCCTCTTAGGGGAGAAAAAAAAACCCCAGTCTGCTGTTAAAAACATCTCCATCAAAAGAGTTGCACCCTGGGAATGAGTGCAGGGAGAATAACATCCCTCCAGCTCATGTGCATGCTGAGGCTGCTTCCACAGGGCTGGGGGAAGCAAAGCCATAAAGCTAGATGGGCTCTGGTTTAACAAGAAACCATTCTCTCCAGCACCCAGATCAATTTGCAGGGTTGCTTCTCCCAGCCATCCCTGTGAAAGAGTCCTAAAGAGAATTCTCCTATGGATTAAATTAGCCTATAAGGTCCCTTAAGTTCACCATCTTCTTCTCTGCCCTTTCTCCTGCATTACTATTCAAGACTTCCCTCTCCAGCCTCCTCTCTGTCATTTGCAGCACTTTCACAGCCTTATAAACCTCTCAAATATGCCACACTTCTGATATTCCAGATTCCTCCAGTGAGATGGGGAGGATAGGTTAAAAAAATAAAATAAAATAAAATAAAATAAAATAAAATAAAATAAAATAAAATAAAATAAAATAAAATAAAATAAAATAAAATAGAAAAAGAAAGACCTCTTGAATTCCTCAAATAATATGTAAAAGCAATTAAACATTGGAAGGTCACCAGGTCTTCCACTGCATTTCATTAACAGAACAGTGCTTCTGAAAGGGACCCAAAAACAGGAAAGCTTGATAGGCTGCTGAACACAAAATGCTGTGTTGCACATTCCCAGGTCAGAATTTTGATAGGGAAGGATGCTAAGTTGTATTGGATAAGTAAGATAATGTTGAGGATGATCTTGAGGTCAAGCTCAGGTATACTGAGAGTCCATTTTAAAATCTTCTGTTATTTTAAGTGGTAGAGAAGGAGAAAGGACAAAGTTAGAAGAGAATTAATTTTTTTAAAGAAGGAAAAAGTAAAAATAAAATCATTTAAAAAACTAAAAAAAAAAAAAAAAACAAAAAAAACTTAAAGAAAAAATCCAGCAGGAAAGAGGACATTTGGATAGATTGTTGGCAAGAGACCCAGGACAGAGCAAGAGGAAAGGTGGAGAATTCAAAGGGGAACTTTCTTAACATTCACTTGGAGCTCGCTAAGGGGGAGGAGAAACAAATCAGTAATATCAGGACAGGAGCCATGCTAGCCTATATAAGCTGGTGGGACACTTTCTTCTTCCCTACTTTCCTTCTGGCCTAACCAGCAAACCTACAGCTCCTCCCAAGCTCGTCTGAGAGGTAAGAGCACTCTGTTCTTTCCTTTTAATGCTCCCTGTTACTGACTTACCTGGGTCTTTCCTCTCCTCAAAACACCTGGCAAACAGCATTTGAGCAGCCCTGCTGAAGGAGAGCAGCTGAGGCTCAGGAGGAGCACAAGAATATGAGTTATCAAGCAGTTTCTAGCAGGGTGAGGATTTATTAGTACTGCATAGCCCAGGTGGCCGAGCTTTGGAGGAAATAGAGAAAGAAATAAATTTTTACAAGAAATAACCAGAACTATTTAACATTTCCTTTTACTGCCTTTCCATTCTGCCAAATGAAAATGCCCGGATAGTAATAATAGACAGCTGATGAGATAGTGTCTCTGTATTTCTCTGCCCCTGAGAGACAGGTCTCTGAAAACTGAATTGCATGCGAGCTTAATGAATATTTGAATCTGAGGTGTAAGCTTTCTTTGGATCTAATACTTTGAAATATATCTTCTATGGGAGAACCTGAGCTATTTTCTTCCAGTGAGGGTCAAGTGCATTATAACCTGTTTCAAGGATTGTGCTTGTGCTTGCGTGTGTTCCTATGCCTAACACAATATTAATCCAGCTTTACTACACCCCTGGTAACATCACACAGGCTGTGCTGGAATTAGAGCTGCTGAGAGTCTGGCCCTTTCCTCCTATTGTGCTTGGATGCAGGAATTCCTCTAAAAACAGGCTGCTCACAGAGCTTGGCTGCCTGCAGACTTCACAGCAACAATTCAGAGAATGCAAGATACAATGGCCGCAATTGTGCGGTAGCAGGTCCTTGCACAAACAAATACCTCACCATAAATTAAACCCTCAGAGAAACCTGGATTTTGGCAGGGAGAGAGGAAAATTCCAGAAAGAAGAGAAAGCACTAGATAGTTTTGCTGCATTTCCACAGGTAAAAGCCCCATGCCCAAGCTTGGAAGTGCCCATTACCTGGAACATTAATCAGCCAAACTAAAGATTCCATCCCTCTCCCAGCTGCAAGCACAACGCTGCTCTTACCATGCACAACACAAAACCAACCTGTGGCCAGGCTTGTCTCCTCCTCAGCAGGCGGATAAAGGAGTGTTTGCAGGGCCAGGTGCTGCAGGAGTGCAGCCCCGGCTTTAGAAGGCATGACTGGGATGCCGTGGGTATGGCCTGGCAAGGGAGGAAGTGCACACCAGTGGAAGGAAAATTGATTTAGGGAGACACGGGGTTGCATAACATCAGCACTTTGCTACAGGACATTTATTAACTCTGAAAGGACGATTAGAAAAACACGGTAGATTAACATCTCGACCCTGTGATGATTTCGTCTTCATAGAAAAGAAACATCTTCTATGTTTTCTGCTTTGTTTCATGGGAAGCTCTCACTTCCCATAAAAATGGTTTTCAGTAGTTTCTCTGCACTTACAGCACACTACAAACCACTTGCAGCACTGAGATGAAAAGTGTGTTCAAACAGGCTCTGCCTGGGTTCTGCTGCTGCTCGTGTATCTCACCAGTTACACACCAGTACTGAGAGCTTGCAGTGCAGGGCTGGAACACCTCTCGAGAGTTTATGTGAGACGAGGCAGTGTGCTCCAAGCTGCCTGCCTGAGAACAGAACTTAGTCTTTAATTTTTTTCTTTTTTCCCTGGACTAATAGAAATCAAGAATACAAAAATTACCAAACCGACCCCCCTGCAGAAGCCAAGCAGTCTGTTCCAGCAGAACACTCCTTTTGCAATTATTTCCATTTCCTTGCTTTGTGCACTAAGAAAAAATAACACTTTCAGTGAAAACCATGTGTTTGCATAACTTCAGCTGCAGGCCTTCAAAAGACCTGCTGCTGATCAGCACACATGAAATCCCCATCAGAACATGTACACTTCAGTCTGCATTCTTATTCAGATATCACTGTGTTAAAATTCTCTGAGCATATCCAAAATTCTGAGATAAGACACCTTCTGTATTCTCTCCTTTCCTTAATACCTGCTACAACCTACTCCCTGAAGCAACATAATATGTTAACAAATCATTAATCCGCGCATATATATGCTAGGTACTGCTTTGTAAAATCACTAAAAATGCCTAAAAATGTTTATGCTGGTACCAGTTTCCATGTGTTTCACTACCTCTTTATGCTCTTATTGGGAAACTCAGTAGAAGTGGTGCAAGTCCTTCATACTTTGTGTTTCTGAACAGATGGGACAAGCCTCAGGGCTGTGGTGATAACAAAACCCCCTCAGACAGGATGCAGCCCCCACACAGTGCCTGGGATGGGATTCAGGGGAGTCATGAAACCAGTGGGGCTGGATCTGGGTCTTTACTGTGTCATGAGGACCACAAACCAAAGGTTTTCTTGGCCTACACCCACTTCCCACCTGGCTGTTCTGCAGGTGAGGAGGCTGTTCAGTAATGGTTTCATTCTCCCTCAGCATAAAAAAATCGCAGAATGGTTGGGGTTGGAAGGGGTTTTAAAGCTCATCCAGTCCCACTCCCTGCCATGGGCCTGGACACTTTCCACCATCCCAGTTTGCTCCAAGGCCTGTTTATCCTAGCCTTTAACACTTTCAGGGATCCAGGGGCAGCCACAACTTCTCTGGGAAATCTCTGACAGGGAATCTGACATGGAACAATTTCTTCCTGGTGTTTAATCTAACCCTGCCCTCTCTCAGCTTGCAGCCACTGCCCCTTGTCCTGTCACTCACCACAAGCTCTACTGAAAAATGAAATTCCTGTGGTCCCTCTAGAGAGACCCATGGCTAGCTCAAATGGGAGCGCCTGAGGGTCTGGAATAGGTGAGCTTTAAAGGTCCCTTCCAGCACAAAGTATTCTATGATTCTGTAACATAATGAACACGAGTTGAGCAGCCCTGCAGGACAGAGGGTAACCAGGATTACCCTGCAGCCTCTGTGACTCGGAATGCTCCGGAACTCGCTGGGCATTCACAGGGTGTGAAGCTGGAGACAGGTTAGTGCAAGTGACTCACCAGGTCACCTGGTCTGATTGCCGTGCCAGCTGCAGTGAGATGGCCTCATTTCTGCCCCTGGAAAGGGCAGAGGAGCCCTGCCAGCTCACTCTTGCCTTTATATGGCAAAGAAATACATCCATTTTTTGGTGAATTCAGGCCCTCAGCCTCATCTATTTTTTATCTCCGCTGTACAAGTAGAATGGACAGTGACTGCAACACTTCACATGCACATTACATCCCATTCTGCAGACCCCTGAGTGCAAGCAGCTCCTCACTCAGCATGCAGGGGAACACCCAGGGACTCACAGCATCGTTCTGCACTGCAGCAGCACTTCATTTTGCAGGTTAGCAACAGAGAAAGCCCAACTGGCATAAAGAGGGAGATCCTTTGAAAGGAAAATGTAAATGCACTTTCACCAAACGGAAAGTGTTTATCTTGGCTGGAAATTTTGATTTAACTGAAAGTACATTCCATTCACTTATTCCAGAATAAAGTATGAAAAAAGTGAAGGTTAATGAATTAATATAATAAGTTATAATAGACACAAAAAAAAAAAGCCTTTCTGTATCAAGACACCATCCCTAGCACCCTCTTTCCTCCTCTTCTTTTCTTCCTTAGCCTTTTTATTCCAGGTCCTTACCTTCATGTCCTACACAAAGCCAAACTCAATACTCTTCTGTATTTACTGGTCCTGTAATCAGCTTCTCATATGGAACCTATCCTTTTATTAGCTGAGCTCTTCCAGAAGGCAGAAAATGTCCATTAATTATTTGTGCAAATATTTACTCCTTCCTGAAATGTCACCACCATCCCTCCAGTACCACAAAAGAAGAAAATGTCCAGGATTAACCAATGGTGCATGGACCAGGCTTTCTCCTACACAGAGTCAGAGCTGCTTAACCACACTGGAGGGTCTGGAAGTGCAATGCCCAGGGGTGAAGCAGCTTAAGTACTCAGCACCTGTGTTTCTGAGCTATAGGTTCTCTCCCCACGCTGTTTACAAGGCCTTTAATAAAGTTTTGAGAGAGTCAAGAACACAAGACCTATGTGTCTGTATCATCCCATTTAGACTATCAGCTCCCAGTATAAATTCATTACTTTCTTGCACAAGCTGGCATTCACCAGTGAGACCTGAAGCACCACTGGCTCTGTATTCACACAACAACACACTTTGTCTGATGCTTGTTTGATAATCACCAAGAATTAGTTCAGGAAACAGAGTATGCTCCAGGCACAGGGCTTTTTATTTATTTGATGACTTCACACTCAGAATTGTCTCTTAGACAAACAATAAACTGGCTATAGGCACTGGTTTTTACTGTTAGGTGTAAGCCTCTGAACCATGTGTCTGAACGATGCTGTCTAGGCTGTATGAGGTGCCAAAGGTTATTCCAGCAACCCCTTATGCAAAGGATGTGTGTCCCAAAGGGGACCCATCTCCCAGCCCTGCACCCCAAACACCTTATTTAGGCCTAAACACCTGGGCCTAAAACAGTCCTTCTCCTTATTTAAACTTTTTATAGCATCTGGTAAATTTAATGTGTATTTTCATTTGTCTCAGAGGGTTTCTTACTACAGCTTCCAACATGCAGTTCCCAAAACTGTCTCAGCAGAGAAGAAAGCACCATGACTAAGGCAGAGTGGAAAGCAAGAACTGTGAATTCTGGCATCAAACTCTTGAATCAATGCTGGGTACTTCTAAAGTTTGGTCAGCTTAAAGTGCAGTTCAAATGAGAAAAAGGAATGTATGAATGCGTGCGAGTTATGGAATAAGACACCATGGACAACCCCAGGCTAAGCCTGTGCTCACAAGAAAGGTTGAACTTATCCCAATAGGCGATTATAAAACTGAATTTAGGTGCCTATTATTGATGGCTGATGGATAAATTCAAACTGGAAATATGGGTTAAGCAGCAGAGAAGCTTAATAAATGAGGCATATTCTTATAACTGCATGGAAGTCTGGGAGGACAGGGAATGTGAAGAGGGAATGTGCTCATGGAGACAAAAGAAGCAGGTGCTCAGAGCAAGGATTTTCCTCTTTCTGGTTCCAAAGTAACATGTGGCGAGCAGTAATGTGGCAAAGAGAATAAACAGGGATCAGAAAGAGACATTGTAATGAACTCTTGTTTTTTCTTTTCCCTTGAATTTTACCAAAGGTTCAGAACATCAACATGGAAAACTGTGTTGATGTCAAGATAGAAACCAAGGGGGAAGGAATGCCAATAAAGCAGAATCCACTGAGCACAGGTGGGAAGAGTTTCTGCAGAGCTGTGGGTTACCTCACTGGAGACATGAAGGATTTTGGAACCTGGCTGAAAGGTAAACCTACTTCATTGTGACTAACGACAGTGGATTCCAAAAAAAAAAAAGTACATCAAAGGAGTAATAACTAACTTCTTAGTGATGTGATTCAAGTTAGAGTAGTATAGAAACTACCTCTACCCTGATTTATGTTCGTTTTGTAGGGGAAAAAAATCAGTTTTGTGCAGAGATCCACATAGTGCTTAAATCTTGGGGATGTCTGAGATGACATTTACCTCCCAGCATGCCATGTACAAAGTGAATTTAGTCCCACAGAACATAGCCCTGGATGGTTATTCTGTGCTCTGCCATTCTTCTTAACACACCATGTCCTTTCAGCTGAGCAGTTTCTGTCAAGCCTAATGCCACTGTGAAGTTAAATTACACATAGGTAGGTGTGTTTGGTCCCTGTAATAAATCAGCAGTGGGATACACACACGATTTGCCATCTGAGCCACAGACATCATAAATTAGCTGGTTCATATGAATCTGGTCCAGGGTACTTTATAACACAGGGTTCTGGCAACCTCACTGTTCATCTCAGTTTTCCAGCTGTAAGCCTTCACTGTGGACCATAATAAATCCCTGTCAGGTTTTACAGTCTTGTTGATTCATTGCTTCAGCAGTGGTGCCAAGTCCCACTGCCAAAACTTTTTCTGAGTTTCAAAAATACATCCCAAATCAGTACCATCTGCAGATTTGGGGGGCTTGTTTTATTGCTGGATTTGATCTTTTCCAGACAAACCCCTCGTGATCCAGCTCCTTGACTGGGTGCTGCGGGGGATATCCCAGGTGATGTTTGTCAACAACCCCCTCACTGGGCTGGTCATTCTGGCCGGGCTCCTGCTGCAGAACCCGTGGTGGACACTCACAGGATGTGTGGGAACACTTGTCTCAACTTTAACAGCACTTATTCTGGGTCAGGACAGGTAAGCCCATGCTTTCCCCCCTCAGATGGCCACTTCAGTGCTGATTTATGTGTTAGATGTTTGGTGTGGATGAGGAGCCTGAATTTAGTGGGCGGTATCCCTGTCCATAGCATAGGGTAGAACAAGGTGGTCTTTAAGAAGCTCTTTCCAACCCAAATTTTCTGTCATTGTGTGATCCAGCCTTGACTGGGCATGTATCTGGTCTGGTAGGGCCAGAGAGTTCCCCCAGCAGCTGCACCTGGCGCAGGGGGACACTGGACAATCCTGCAGAAGGGGGTAGGTGCTGACCCAGGTGTGAAAAATCGAATTTCTGTGGATGAGTTCCAGCAGGTCATCCCCAAACAGAGCCACAGCTGGATGGGGAGGGAGTGCTGATGTGAGCAAAGCACCCTCAGGGGAGAGGGCTTCAGGACAGCTGTTCCCTCCCCACAGATCAGCCATAGCAGCAGGCCTGCACGGATACAACGGGGTCCTGGTGGGATTGCTGATGGCTGTCTTCTCTGCTGATGGAGACTACAACTGGTGGCTCCTCCTGCCTGTGGCACTGGTGTCCATGACCTGGTAAGACAGATGGCTCCTCTGCTCCTCCTTCCACCCCCTAGAGTCCTCACACATGAGTCTGAGCCGCTGCATTTCTATGCAGGCAGCAGTGGAGAGGCAACACAACTAACACATACGTACTGTTAAATCTGCATTGTTATTTACACTTTTAAACTCAGATGTAATCCAGAAACAAACAAAAACACCCACATAATCAGAAATAATCCCAGTGGGGAAAACAAAAATCAGTGACTGATCATATGTAATTCAATGTTCTGAACGTGAGTCATATTGCTGTGATGCATCAATTCATTTCTGTTCAAGAGGAACATTATTTTCACTATTTCCTACCATCATCAACCACAAGTGTTTCATCTATTTAAGTCACCATATAAAAATGTCATGAAAATTTACTTCTCCAAGCACAGAAGCTGTTCAGTGGTCCCAAGACATGATGGTTGACACTAATCAAAACAAACAACTAGTAATATTTTACTCATATATATGACACCATAATCCGCTGGGTATTTGGCCAGCAAAAAATTTTGAAACCTGGTCTTTGACCCCAAAATGTCTAGC
Source organism: Camarhynchus parvulus (assembly GCF_901933205.1). Classification (NCBI taxonomy): domain Eukaryota; kingdom Metazoa; phylum Chordata; class Aves; order Passeriformes; family Thraupidae; genus Camarhynchus; species Camarhynchus parvulus. The sequence goes on from NC_044601.1 coordinate 67,506,323, forward strand.
TGCAGATTGCTAAAACCACACATGTAATTTGTCTGCCTGAATTTCATGTGGTGTTACAGTCACTTTGATGTCAGCTTTTACTGCTGATTCACAAGCTTGAGCAAGGGCACACAGCCTCATTCACAGTTCACTCAGACCCAGCATGGGTATCATAGTCCCAGTCCACCTCAGGTGCTAAAAATAAAAGGTAAACACTGAGACTGAGCTGGGGAATAACTCTGGATCCAGTCACCTTCACATTTCCAAATTCACCATATATACTAACATAACAAGACAGGAATCTGTACATTGATAATTGCATTTGGAGGGGGAGCAAATTTATGGAGTCAACTTTCTGTCTCTGATTTGATCAGAAAGGTTGAGGAAATTAAACAGCTAGAAGGAAGAGAAGGTTGTTTTGGTTTGGTTTGGTTTGGTTTTTTTTTTTGGTTTTTTAAATAGACCAAATATAGAGCAGCTGGGTTTATAGCTGGATGTGGTGTGATTTTTGCCCATCTGACAAGCTTCATTTTGTTCTTCTTTCAGCCCTATTTTCACCAGTGCTTTAAGTGCAGTTTTCTCTAAGTGGGACCTGCCTGTTCTCACCTTGCCTTTCAACTTGGCCTTGACCCTCTACCTGGCTGCTTCAGGACCACACAACCTCTTCTTCCCTACGACTGTGATTCGTCCTGCAACGGCAACACCGAACATCACCTGGGCAGATGCTGAAATCACAATGGTAGGATGTCTTAAGGGTCACAGTCCCCTCCATTTACAAGTTAAAACACTACAAAAATGTATTTTCTTCCTTTGTAAATTCCTATGGATTGGGTTGGATGGGACCTTAAATCTCATCCAGTCCACCCCATATGCCATGGGCAGGGATACCTCCCACTATCCCAGGCTGCTCCAAGCCCCATCCAGCCTGGCCCTGGACACTTCCAGGGATCCAGGGGCAGCCACAGCTGCTCTGGGCACCCTGGGCCAGGGCCTGCCCACCCTCCCAGCCAGCAATTCCTAATTCCCAATATCCCAAAATCTGTCCCTGCCCTCTGGCCCTGGGAAGCCATTGCCTGGCTGCTGTCCCTGCATGCCTTGTCCCCAGTGGCTGTGCAGCTCTCCTGGAGCCCCTGGAGGCCCTGGCAGGGGCTCTGAGGTGTCCCTGGAGCCTTCTCTTGTGCAGCTGAGCAGCCCCAGCTGTGCCAGGCTGGCTCCAGAGCAGAGGGGCTCCAGCCCTGGCAGCATCTCCGTGGCCTCCTCTGGCCTGGCTCCAATGGGTCCACCTCTTTTGTTACTGCATTATGGCCTGGCAGTGCAAAATTTGATTTATAAGAGAACTATTATCCAAAATATAAGGGTTTGTTCTAGGAATGTAAATTTTTTTGATAGCTTGAAAAGGAGAATCTTTTCATGTGCAGTTGGAGCCAATTGTATAGATTATAATCTTCAAATACTCTCTTGAATCTAATTACCTATTTCTATTTCTATGCATATACTGATCATCTCCCCATAGCTAAGGTTGTGCTGAGAATTCCAGTTAACTCACTGGGTAATTTTAATTTTTCAGATACGGGCTGTTTGTAAAATTGCATCTTTCTGATTAGACCATGAGCAAGCAGATCTTACTGTGTTAGAATGGTCAAAAACTTGGGCGCAGGTACACATTCACACATTTTTAATTTATATTCAAGTGGGACCTTTCCAAAGGAACATTTTATTCTCCTGGATTACACCATATACAATACAGATACCAGAGTAACTATTTTCTCCTAAGGCTCCGCTGACTATTTTAAGGGGTTCCCAGGGAGTGATTAAGAAAAGGGAGTTAATTGACGCTAAATAGAAACCCACAAGTGACATTTCTCAAAGAACATTTACCATGGCACATAGTTTTATGGGGACTGTATACAAAAAGTGCCTCAAAACCATCTCTAAGCTGTGACCAAGCTGGGCTCTGTCCCACCAGTCCAGCAACTCTTGCTCATATTCCCAGTGGATCCCAACCATCTCTTAAGTTCACTCTCATGGTCCCTATGGATATGCAAAAATCAGCACATGCAAAGAGGATGATTAAACCCTTTCACAAAATCTTTACCTTTGATCTTAGAGCAAAAACCTGGCAGAGGAGCTCAGGGCAAGGGAACAAGCCATGACTCATTTTCATGGAAGGGGAAACCCTGTGGAAATGCCCTGCTGTCTCCTGAGACCTGTCCAAATATTCCAACTAAAAAGAAAGACTGCATCCAACAAATGCCAAATGTGAGCCTGGCTAAGAAAAATAGGTTTAAAAAAAAAAAAGTTACAAAGCTGGTAACAAATTGTCTTGTTTGGTTTGTTTATTTCCACAGCTCCTGCAATCCATCCCAGTCGGCGTGGGCCAGGTTTATGGCTGTGACAACCCCTGGACTGGGGGAATTTTCCTGATTGGTTTATTTATCTCCTCTCCACTCATTTGTGTCCACACAGTGATCGGCTCAGCAGTGGGGATGCTGGCAGGTAATGGTTTGGCTTGTACCACAGATTTATATAAAAGCGTGGAGAGTAAAACAGGAATTACAATAACTGGAGCAATTAAAGTCACAAGTGTTTCATCCAATGGAGAATGGCTAATTGCAAACAAAATATGCTCAAACTTCTGCTTTAAGACTCCTTTTGATTCACTTCCCCATTCTCTTACCTTGTTTTATGAGGATGAAAACTTTCAGAAGAAAAAAGTGTCTGTTCTGCTGACATTAATTTTTACCACAAAATACTTAATTTCTGGGTGTATCCTGATGGGTTTAGGGGCAGATCAATGAAAGTCATAGCCATCGGCCTGAACGTGCAGGCCTCAGGGATTCATTTAAGGTTCACATGTAGGCTCATTCACTCATGTGTGTTCTGCCGAAATGAAATCACCAAAGCCAGCTCAGCAGCAACAGGAAAATTCTGCCACGATTCCCTTTTAGACCCTAGCAACACGACTACAAACAGCCCCATGTACAAATGCTGGCCAGAACCCTTGAAAATCTGGATTGATGCCACTTCTCCACCGCTTTCATCCCTTTGGCCAAGGAATGACACATTTCTCTGGCTTTATTTTCCAGGGCTGAGCTTAGCAACACCGTTCAGCCAAATCTACTTGGGGCTGTGGGGCTACAACAGCTCCCTGTCCTGTGCTGCCATCGGGGGCATGTTCCTGGCTCTCACCTGGCAGACACACCTCCTGGCCATGGCCTGTGGTAGGTACCCAGCAGGTTCTCACCTCCCTTTGAAGTGAGACAGGATGAGAAGAGACCTCTCCTCACAGCAGAGGTGGGCTGGAGCCAGATGGGCACCCCAGGCGGGCAGATGGATGTAGGTGAGGCTGACGAGTGGTGGGGCTGGGTGTTGGAGCCACGGCTTTCATGCACTCTGTGCTTTCATTTTTGGCCAAGAGCTGTGTTTAGAGAAAGAGCTGTGATAGGTGGGCACGTGTGAACTGAGGTCTTTGAAATCAAATCAGCTTTGTTTTGAGTCATTAGTTGTGTTTGTTCGCTCATTGCTGGATGAATCATGGGTGGGGTTTTTTTTCCAGCCATAGATACCGGCTCAAATTCCTTCTTTGCAGAAGGACATGCCTAATCTTTGAGAAGAGTGGGGCTCTGCTCTAGTTAGACAGTACACACTCCCCATTCTCTTGAAATGGATCAAAGGCATGAGCTGGGCAACACAGCAGGATAGAAGAATTATTTATAAGGCAATTCCATATGAAATTTCAATATCAGAGCGAGCTGGGAGAGAAACTATTGCTCATTCAGTGCTCATATAAGAGAGATTTAGCTCTGCATGTCATTGACCCACCTTCAAGCCCTGGAGGCAGGACAGATGAGAGTGGAAGGGTTATTTTCCTATTTAACCCCATCCATCAAGCTACATACTTTCCCCATCAGTGCATTTTTCAAAAGCCCATTATACCATTGCACATTTTTCATCACTCCAGTTTTGTTTGTTTGTTTGTTTGTTTGTTTGTTTGTTTGTTTGTTTGTTTGTTTTTCCCCTCCCCTAAGCTCCAGGTTGGAGGGGACACAGGAAGGGGTTTAGCAGGGTAGTGCCCAGACAGGGTCATAATCATTGGCTGAGCTACCCAAGGCAGAAGGAGACATGTTTGTCATTGCTGTTCTGCTCCATGAGCAGCTGAACTCACCAGGAGTTGCCTTTCTTTTCCACAGCACTCTTCAGTGCCTACCTGGGAGCCGCAGTGACCCACATGCTGTCTGTGGTAAGTAGGGTGTCAGCTAAGGGCTGATTTCCCTGACTTGTCAGACAAAACACCAAGATGTGGAGAAAAACTCAGCCAAAGGCAGAAACGGTCTGGGACATGGGGTTACTATCTGCCCAGGGGGTTGGTGTGATTCCTGGTGGAACCAGTAACTTGGAATTATCACTTGCCACTTTCCATCCTCGGAGTTTGTGTGAACTTCCACAGCTCAGCTCCAGACACTTGTGAGATCACAGAATCATGGAATGGTTTGGGTTGGAAGGAATCTTAAAACTCATCAAGTTCCACCCCCTGCCATGGGCAGGGACAACTTCCACTGTTCCAGGGTGCTCCAAGCCCCATCTGCCCTTGAACACTTCCAGGAATGGGGCAGCCACAGCTGCTCTGGGCACCCTGGGCCAGGGCCTCATCACCCTCACAGGGAAGAATTTCTTCCCCATACCCAATCTAACCCTGCCCTCTGTCAGAGGAAAGCCATTCCTCCTTATCCTGTCTAAGTCCTTCCCCAATGTGCCTCCCCAGCTCTCCTGGACCTGCTTTAGGCACTGGCAGGCTGATAGAACATCTCCCTTCTTTCAGATATTTACTTCATGCCTGAAGCAATTGGAAAAAGGGCCCTGCACATGTTAAAGAGACATTAAATTTAGGTTAACTTCTTTTCGCATTTGCCAAAAGTCAGTCAGTACCACAGCCCAGGGAAGAGCTGAATGTTTCTGGTATCTGCTCTCTTGTCTCATTGTCACCCTCTCCTACCTCATGTGCACCCAAGAAACCTTCCCCGTGGCAGATGAGGTAGCCCTCTCACCAGAGCTGGTGGATGTTTCAGGCTGATGCACAATGTCAAGACATCATAAGGAAACCCAGCCTCCCTAAGGAAAGACTCAAAGCCAAACTGAGTCTAGAATTCCTCCAGAAGCCTTGCCCCAAGGTGGCTGGCCATGGGTGTCAGTCTAATAAAAGAAAGACACACGGTAAATGCGTGGTTTGTTGTTTTTCTTTGCAGTTTGGGGTGGCATCTGGAACCTGGCCCTTTTGCTTGTCTGCCCTGACCTTCCTGCTAATGACCACGAACCACTCTGGGATCTGCAGGCTGCCACTCTCCAAAGTCACCTACCCAGAAGCCAACAGAGCTTATTACCTGATGATGAAGAAACATGAGAAGTCTTGCTGTGAGGCATAGAGACCCAAGAAGAGAGAAACTCAGCTCATTTTAAGGCAGGAGCATGAGGTGTTTGCCCAGCAGACTGTGATTTGTGTGCTACAATGTCCAACACTACTTCTGCGTGCAGAGACTTTTCCCACCACCTCTGTTCTATTCAAAAGATTTCTATTGGGTAGGACTGGGCTGTGCTGGAAGGACCATTCGCTAATATCAACCCGTTATGATTTTAAAGCACACATGTCTGAAAAGACACTTGAATTATAAGCAATGGGAAAATGACTTATAAGCCGAAAAGAAAAATCTCTCTGTGAAGTTGAAGACACCGAAATCAGACGTAAAGAAATAAAGAGCATCTTTCAGCATATGAGAGGACTTCAAATTAATGGCTAAACACCTTATGACAGCAATAGGAGGCATCTTAGAGAGTTTCATTGTAGTAGAGAAGTGGAATAAGAGTGCTCCTTGCCAAGCATAAAATAGGTTGTGAACAATTCTACCTGGAGGACCTCTCAAGCCTCATGGAGGGAGATGTTCATTAGCAATCAACAAACATAAGATAGACATGATTTTTGTGATTTTTTGTGTTAATCTCATGATTTCTTTTAATACTTGAACTTGGTGATGGGTTAGCAAAGGAGGGGCAGCAAGAAAGTCATTGCTGTCCCTTTCCTATGCAATAAAAGGGCTCTGTTCAGTCAGTGCACAAATAGAACTAATCTGAGCTGATCTTCTGAACTCGTCTCCCTACACTGTTCCACTCAGCCCAGGAATATCCAACAGCAAAATGTGGCCCTGTCCCAGCTTGCTGCTGAAGCTCAGGAGGCTCGTGGGGACCCTGTGGCTCTGCAGAGCTCCCTGACAGGAGGGGACAGCCAGGGACAGCTCCAAGGGAACAGGAACAAGAGGATAGGGAATGGCCTCAGATTGTACCAGGGAAGGCTTAAATTGGATTGGATTACTGGGGATAATATTGGATTGGATTATTTGGGATAAATTGGAGTGGATTATTGGGGATAATATCTTTGTAGAAATAGTTATCAAGCCTAGGAAGAGCCTGTTTGGGGCAGTGGTGGCGTCCCCATCCCTGGAGGGTTGTAAGGCTTTGTGGGGGTGGCACTTGGGGACATGGGTCAGGGGTGGCCTTGGCAATGACTCTGTGGTTCTGTGAAGCTGCCGCTCTGCCTTTCTCTCTGTCCCACGGTGGGAAGGGGACATTTGGGGTCAGTCCAGCAGAGCTCTGCAGGGCACCAGCCATGTGCCACCTCTGCCCAGGCTCCCAGGGTGCGCAGGGAGGGAAGAGGGAAGCTGTCCTTGCACCCAGCAGTGTGGATCACCTCAACAGGCATCAACCTTTCTGCCTGGCTCACTGACATACTCTGTCCCATGTTGAAGCTGGTATCTTCACCAAAAATATTCCATGTCCTCAGGTCCTTCAGCTGACAGGAGCTTACATGCATTAACATCACATCAGGAAAAGCAAACCAAAACCTGCCTTCCTTATAGCAGATGAAATAAAATCTAGCATGATTTCTGAGTTTGGGAAGGGAGAAAAAAAAAAACAAACCATGTATTTTTGCAAACATCACAAAGGCCTGAGTGTAAAATATTTGTGATGAACTGTAGGCAGTATCTTCTGGTGAAGCTTTAGGTTTTCAGATGTTCAACAGTATTTCTGTATGACTGACACTCACTTGTAAAATGTAGCATTTCCATGATTTACTTAATAAATGTCTACACAATGTTCTGTGGAGTCAATTTCTAAAACAAACATTCATATTTTTTTGAGTTTGCTATAAGTTCCTCTCTCTTTATTATCATTAAGCTCTTCCAAAGACAGGTTACCTCTTAAGCAAGTAGCGTAGAAGACGCTGGAAAATTTTTAAATCAGTGTGTGGGGAATACATGGTAAAGTTTTAAATTCTCCTCTTTGTTCTTATCACAGAACCACAGAATCACAAAATCGTTTGGGTTAAAGGGTCCTGGTTCCAGCCCCTATGCCATGGGCAGGGACACCTTCCATTATCCCAGGTTGCTCATGCCCCATCCAGCCTGGCCTTGGACGCTTGCAGGGATCCAGGGACAGCCACAGCTGCTCTGGAAAATTGATGCCAGGGCCTCATCAGCCTCCCAGACAGGAATTCCTTCCCAATATCCCATCCATCCCTACCCTCTGGCAGTGTAAACCCATTGCCCCTGTCCTGCCACCCAAGACAGCCAAAACCTCCTCCAGCTCTCCTGGAGCCAGGTCAGACACTCAAAGGAGCTCTAAGTCCTCCTCAGAGCCTTTTTCAGGATGAACAGCCCCAGCTCTCTCAGTCCTTTGGCATTTTGCAGTCCTTTGGCATCAAACCTCCTTAAACCTGCAAGTGCAAAGCCTGGTTCTGTACAGAAGGCACAATCAGCCCAAGGGACAGCACTGGGTCAACAGAGCTACGGAAACCCCCTCGAGACCAGGCAGGGATTCATTCCTAGGGGAGATGCTGGACAGGTCCCCAGAGGGGGCTAGATGAGGTCAGGTTTTTCTAGAATATTCCTGGAGCAGGCACAGAGGGCCAAGGAGATGCCCTGGGCTTTGGAGTTCCTCTGCTTTGGAGCCAGGCTGGGAGAGCTGGAGGTGCTCACCTGGAGAAGAGAAGGCTCTGGGGAGATCTTTTTGTGACCTCTCAGTACTTAAAGATCTCTTTAAGAAAAATGTGAACAAATTTTTTATCAGGGCCCGTGATGATGGGAAAAGGGTTTGTGGTTTTAAAGTAAAAGAGGATTGATTCTGACCAGATAAAAAGAAGATATTTTTAATGGGTAGGGCAGTGAGGCACTGGCTCACTGCCCAGAGATATGATGCCCCATCCCTGGAAAAAGTCAAGTTGCAGCTGGGCAGGTCTCTGAGCCACTTGGTGCAGTGGAAGATGTCCCTGCCCATTGCAGGGGGCTGGGCTGATGACATTCAGGTGTCCAACACAATCCAAATCATTCCCTGGTTCTGTGATGTATCAAACTGTAAAAGGGCATTTTAATGCCTGAACTGAGATCTCCCCACCCAGGACCACGAGTGCCCCAGAGAGGCAAACCAACAGAGGCTGCTTTCACCCTTCTGTCAAAATATGCACTTGAGCAAGAGAACACAGTTTATGTCCAGTGTAAATCAGTAGATTTCCTCTGACTGGTGCTATTCCAGCCTGCTGTTGCTGAGCAACAGGGACATTTTGGCAGTACCATAAAGAAATCATACACACAGAACCAAAAAACAACAGAAGATGAAGGCTATGTCCCAGCCATTTAGAAAGATTTTGCACATCATTCAGAATTAATTCTACATTTTACACTATCCAGCGAATTCATTCTTCCCATCACCTCTCAGGAAATAACAGCCATTTGGAATTTTCACATGTAAGTCAGTCAGAACATGCATATTATGCTTTTTCCCATTATCGTTCAAAACACTGTCTTTGCTAACAGAACTAATTTATCTTATTACTGAAACTGGTTTTTTTGGCTGGTTTTTTTGGCATTTTGGGGTTTTTTTTGGTTTGTTTTTTTCCTTTACATCAAATAAATATATTCAGATCACCCCTCTTCTTCGAGCATTCTTTTTTCAATGTTGTTTCTGATACATAGGTGATGCCAGACTCATAAGAAACACACTGGGCAGAAATTTTGGGGTATTTTCCTGGACTACCTCCCTCCCAGTGCCAGCAAAGAGATGTCATTCTGTTTACAGTTCTGAAAAGAAATACATATATAAATAAAATACATAAAAACTATTAAAAGTAATTCATGGGGGAGAAATTAATAAAAACCATTTTTTTTAAAAACCCACAAAAACTAAAATAAATAAATAAGTAAAGTTTATATAAATAAATAAAACCCTAAAAAAATAAATACATAAGTAAATAAAGTTTTAAAAACCATAACTACTGGGAAACATCTTCTGGGAGTCACATTTTATCCAAAAGTCTAACTCAAATGAACTGCATGACTGCCACTTCCTAAGCTGCTCTCATTGAGGATGTCTGATGTGCATAATTCTCCCCCAAGACTCCCAGTTTGATGTCAAGTGCTCAAATCTGGGGAAATGGAACAATGCAATGTCCTTTATCTAGATCCTCCAGGACTGCTGCAGGTTCTGTTTGGTTTTACTGAGCTGCACATGAAATATACCCAGTATAAAGAATGCTGGTTTTGATAATTATCTAATCTTTGGAATCTTGACACTAAGTGAGAAGGGACTGACACAGAATTTGGCCATAGCTGGGCATAATTCACCTGCTAAGAAAGATGCTACCCACAAGGAAGCAGGACTGTGCATTGAAAAGATTATTCTTGATTATTCCTTGATTGTTTCCCTCTGCCTCATTCACTGCCTGACAGGTGAATTGTTAGGCACAAATTAACACCTTTCTGAAGTTTCTCTTTGTCTTGGCATGGAAAACTGCCTTCAGGTAGTAAGGCCCATTTTGTTACCAGCAGCTGAGCTTTTTCCAGGTTTGCAATGAGATGAGGAAACTGAACAACTCTCAGAGCAAATTCACCTCCATGACTTAGGGCCCTCCATGTTCTCAGAGGCACAGATAGACCATGGCAATTAATTTCACATATATTGAAACAGAAACTGTTTAAACAGGAGTTGGAGGCCTTAATATTTCAGGGATGTGGGTCAGAAGGATCATTTTAGGTCCCCAAAGGTGCTTTACTTGCAAAGGGGCTGTGAAGATTAAATTACTTACCTTGAGGCTGAGGCCCCCTGACTTGCTATTACATTCCAGTGCATAGCAGAATCATAAAATAGAATCACAGAATGGTTAAGGCTGGAAAATATCATCAAGTTCCCCCCAGCACTGCCAAGGCCACTACTGGCCCATGTCCCCAAATTCTATATCCACACAGCTTTTAAATCCCTCCAGAGATGGGGTCTCCACCATTGCAGAACCACCCAGGGTGGAACAACCCTTTGAGTAAGGATATTAATTTTTCCTTAATATTCATAACCCAACACTTCACTTACCTCCAACTCACCCTTATCTAAACTGTGTGGGTGACTCAGCCCTGCCCACACACAAAATACCTTGAAACACAAACTCTCCCTCCCCAGAGAGAGAAATACCACTCAGCAGCATGTGTCCTGTGGTGGTGGCTCAGCAACCTCTGCGCAGCTTTTCTGCCAGGCACCATGAGCAGTGAGCAAGCTTGCTACACAAACCAAACAGTTTTGTCCACAGACCAAACAAATCCCCTGAGGGATACTGAATTTCTGTTCTTTGCCCCAAGATACACCTCCTGTTTTTGGCTGTCCCATCATGAATGGCTCTTTGAGCCATCACTGCCTTTTCCATTTCCCCAACCCTGTTTGCTCACAGTGCACTGGTGGTGGTGCACATGGTCACCAACCCCTCTGGGAAAGAATTCTGACTTCTCCACACCTTTAAACATCACAAATCCACTAATCCTTGACATTCTTTATCCACAACACCTCCAGTTTCTACCAGAGCTTACTCAGTGTCTCCTTGCACCCACGTTCCTTTACTGTCCACCTGCAGTCACCCATGAGCAGGACCCTCACTGGAGCTCACCCCAGCCCAGCTGCCCTCAGCAGCTTCTTGAAAAGTACATACCATCCATTTCCCCCCTGGAAAAAAACCCAAAAGACACAGAATTCCACTTCTATGGGATGAAGAATAATAAATATGTATTGTATAAATTATTATTATTATTATTATTATTATTATTATTATTATTATTATTATTATTATTATTATTATTATTATTATTATTATTATTATTATTGTATAAATATGTATAATAATATAATAAACATGTAACCTGACAAAAGGCTCCACAGCTCCAGCAGCTTACTCCACCCAGGGGCAGGATCAACACCAAAGAGCTGGGAAATCAACAAAACCATCACTGAGGCATTCAGAAAGGGCAGATTATGTGTGATTTGACACCTTTCAATCTCATGACAAAGAAGACACTTTTAAATTACATTTAACAGGAAAATACAAAAAAATTAATTGGAAAATACAAAAAAAAAACTGATTCAAGAAAGAAAGGATGCACACAGCAGTGCAACAAAAGACCAAAACAAAATGAGGTTTCAAATAAGAGAGCACAAGATTACAAACATGAGTGATACAGCTTTGGGATTAATTTGCCACGTTATAGTTTTTTATTTTGCTAAGACAAGGGTGAATGCTGATTCGAGGCAGAGAGAGGAGATAGAATAGTTTTGAAAGGGCAAATTCCCCTAAAAAACAAAATGAGAGATGTTTGACCTGGCCTCAAGCTGTGCCGGGGAGGTTTAGCCTGGATATTGTGAAAATTTTCTTCACAGAATAGATGGTCAGGCACTGGAAGAGGCTGCTCAGGGCAGTGGTGGAATCTGGAAATGCTCAAAAGGCATGTGGCACCTGGGGACATGGCTGAGTGCTGAATTCAGTGCTAATTCAGGTCAAGGGCTGAACTCCACAATCTCAGAGTTCTTTTCCAACCTTAATGAGGCTATGATTTTATGTTGTGAGCTGCAAGTCCTGCTGGGAATAAGAGCAGAAAAGGAGATGTGTGCTTATCCCTGGGGTGTTTGTAGATGTGCTGAGAGGCAGCAAAGGGGTGTCACAGAAATTAGTGACATCTAACATCTAGTGTCCTGCTCCAGACACAGGCTGAGTGAGACTGGGACATCCAGGCTCCATCCAGAATATGAAGGCTTTTTTCATTATCACAGAGGAGTTCATTTTATCATATTTTGCCTGCAATGGAAATTCCAGAAGAACATTTTCCCCCTGACTCGTACCTGCTGAAAGCAGAACTTGTCTCTCACCCTCAGCAAAAGAGGAATTACACACAAGGGATGCAATCTGCACAGCTCCAGCATAAACTCTGCTGAGACTTTGTGGGATGGTCCTTCACAGCAAACCAAGCCATCCATCAGGTCCTTCCCAGTGCTGGAAATCTCAGCTGTAAGCACATCACTGCCTGCCAGGGTGGGAATTCTGCAGGGAACCCACCAAGCTTGCACACTCCATCCAGGCAAAACCAGTGCCACCCTCCAAGCTGGAGCACGTGGCAGGCCAGGGGATTTGGGAGCCCAAACAGATGAGGAGGAATGTCCACAGGAATGCCATGCAGGAAAGTCACATTGTCCACACAATAATGCTTCTCCCAGAGGAGCCTGCTAACTTGTGTGCTGCTGCAGGTTTAGGTAATAAATCTAAGGAGGCAACAGAAGCCCCATTTGTGATGTGACTGATAATCATGCCAGCAATTTCTGCACATTTCTTTGTTCCATTTTCCTTCCAAAGAATGATGGCTGTTAGTAAGACCTGCAGAAGTGCATGATTTTAGATGAAGCTGTGAGAAAGCAAGAGAAGGAAAGCACCCAAACAGGCTGGCTTAGACACGTGGGGCTGCTCCAGTGCTCCTCATGCACACATAACCAGATTTTCCACTGGTCACAGGAGGGCTAACCACAAACCAGGACTGGAGAAGACAGCTGCCTACAGGCATGTTACAAGATTTAAGTTCTCCTGGGAACTTATCCAAAAGCATTCAGAAGATAACTCGGAATTGTTTATATACTCATAGAAAAGGGGCAAAACCCTGACTATTCAAAATAACTGAACCTGACAGACAAATGAGTGATTTTACCTCAGAGGATGCACATGTCTGCTCTTCCTCTCATTGCTAAATCATGGGCTAATCTTTCCACAGTGTGAATATCTGTAACAAAACAATGCTCTTTGTCTACAAGAAATTGGCTCTGTTTCGTCAACATGGGCTTAATCAGAAATTCTCTCTATGGCAATACTGGCACAGGGTGCCCAGACAAGCTGGGGCTGCCCCTGGATCCCTGGAATTGTCCAAGGCCTGTTTGGATGGGGCTTGGAGCAACCTGGGATAGTAAATGGTGTCCCTGCCCATGACAGGGGATGGAATGGGATGAGCTTTAAAGATCCTTTCTAACCCAAACTATTTTATGATGCTACGACCTGCATTCCACTCCTTCCAAGCCTGCCTGTGGATGGCCTTAGTTACCCCAACAGAAATAGAAACCTCCTTTCCACCTTACATGCTGGGAACTGCAACATGGGTAATCCAGGGCCACGTGTTTTTAACCCTTTGCATGCTTAAGGAAACGCTACAAACAGGGCAGAGTGAATTTCAAACAGCCCAAGGTCAGCCCAGGAAGAGTTTGCCCCCAGGGCCTGCAGAGCCTCTCAGTTAGCTGCCCCAGGTCTCTGAGGATGTCACATGAGAAGCAGAGCTTTGTGAGAGCAAAGCCGGCCTGCCCTGACTGCCAAGAAGTGCCATTAATGCTCTCTCCATCCATCATGTCCACTCCCAACCAGCACAGTCCCTTCACCACCTGCTCTACCTGATCCCAGCTTTAGTCCACCAGTGTTTTTTCTGCCCTGCAGCCTGACCTGATGCCATTGTGCTGATGCCCTGGCCCCATCCCATCACACTTTAAGGCAGTCTCTCCACAAAGGTCACAATCCATAAAGGGGGCTCAGGGCTGGAGAGAAGAGAAAGGACTGTATGGAAATGGCAGGCAGAAATCTCTGCTGGGACAGTACCCAGGGAATGGTTGGAGCTGTGCCAGGTAGGTTTAGGTTGGATATCAGGGAAAGGTTCTTCCCCCAGAGGTTCCCCAGGGATGGGCACAGCCCCGAGGCTGCCAGAGCTCCAGGAGGGTTTGGACAGTGCTCTCATTGTAGGTGGGATTGTTGGGGTGTCTGTGAAGGGCTGTGAGCCCCATGATCCTGTGGGTCCCTCCCAGCACAGGACATTCCATGAAATATCCTCATGCAAGGGTCAGCTCCTGCCCTCAGCTCCGTGGCTCTGCTGCTCCCTGACACTGCAGCGTCACCTCTGCCCGGGCCCAGGCTGCCCCTCTCCTCCATCCCCACTTCCCACCACGCTTCCTCAGCTTCCCTCACCCTGCCAGCCCTGTGTCAAGCATCTTCCCTCCTCTGGGGAAGCTTCCCTTTCCAATCCTGCCTGGACAGGAACGCTGGGCTCCCAGCAAGGCCCTGCCAGTGAGGCGGCAACGTGCACACGGGGCTGTGGGCGGGGAGCACTGCGGAATGTAAATTATCTATTGTGCGCTCCAACCCGCATGAGGGAGAGGCGATATGAACCATGCACTCCCCATAGCACCTCTCCTCCACCTTATCAGCCCCTGATCTTAATCCCAGGAGTCAATGCCACCATCAATCACTGTTAATGAGAGCGAGCTCCCCTAGGCAGGGGCCTTATCTCACTCTGCATCTCCAGAGCCACATGAGGTTATGTCACTCTTGCAATTAAGTAAAGGTTACACTGGCCTGAAAGGGTTAGCACCGGCTTTTTTGGGAACACTTCTGGGCCCTCAGAGATCAGAGGAAGCAAAAGTAAAAAAGGAAAGTTGTCTTCAAACTGAAAGAGAGTGGGTTTAGATTAGATTAGATTAGATATTAGGACAAAAATCTTCCCTGTGAAGGTGGTGAGGTACTGACTGACACAGGGTGCCCAGAGCAGCTGTGGCTGCCCCATCCCTGGCAGTGCTCAAGGCCAGGCTGGACAGGGCTTGGAACAACCTGGGATAGTGGAAGTTGTCGCTGTCCATGGCAGGGAGGTTGAAAATAGGTGATCTTTAAGGTACCTTTTAACGCAACCCACTCTATGATTCTACACATTCCTTTACATGCTACAATTCACATGTTACTTCAATTTTTGGTACTTTCTGATCCAGCAGACCAACAGCACAGAAACAGCAGGTTTGGACACTTTCACATATTTTCCCACCTATTGCCACTAAGTGTTCCATTCTCTACCAAAAATGTTTCCTGTGGAGGTTAAACTAATGAGTAAACACACAGGCAGTAACCCTGATTCTGTGATTCTGCATTTATGTTATTTTGATTTAATACGTCCTCTGCACTCCTGCTGCCTGCATCAGTCAGAAAACCAGACCCACTGAGAAAACCAAACTCTAAGAACGCCAGTGAAAGTTAAACTGCAAGAAAAGCCCACCACCAAACTGCTTTCTGGGGAACCCCTGCACCAGGGCAAAAATTACTCCTGCTCTTGGCTCTGCCAAAGCACATCACTCCATCAGGGCAAGGGAAGTTGCTGCCTTCATCTCTCTCATCTAATTCCTGTCCCAGCTAGAAAGGAGCTGATCTTGCACTGAGAGGCTCTGCCAAGAATTCAAGTCAAGGTCTCCTGTTCCAACAGCAGTTCAGAACTGCTTGCTCCTCACCCAGGTCATGTGCTCCCTACAGAAATTATTTGTTGTGGTCTCCTTAAAGGCACAAGTATCTACAATGCCATTAAAACACTCTTGCCTCTGCCTATAACTCAGCTGCAGATTTAACTGCAGCACAGACAATCCTGGGACAATCAGGTCAAGGCTGTCAGTGGATATTGCCTCTGGACACAGCTGGTGGGGAAGAGTGATCACTCAGCCCTGCCTCGTTTATTATCTCAACAGCTTGGCTCCAGAACTGCAGCTCTGCCCCCACGCTGGCCCAGTGTAGGGGCTCTGGGAGCTGTGGTAACTCAGTACCCAGCTCAAATCCAAGGTTTGGAATTCAGTTCAGGAGAAAACGGATGAAAACCCTCTGTGCCATGCTAGAAATTACATAGCAGAACAGATTAGCCAACACAGTGGTATCCTCTGGCCTTTATTAATTTCAAACTCATGCTGGGCCATATTTAAGAGTAGAGGTGATAGTGGGGTACCCTTGCAAGGTGAGAAACCTGTGGATGATGCTGACAGATGCTGAGGAGCAGTCAAAGCACTTCTGGAGCAACACAGCAACAGTGTGAGAAATTCAGCTGAAGTTCACCAACCAGGGGAGATGGCTAAAGAGTCCAGGTTTAACCACCAAGGTTCCCCAAAAAACAAAAACAAAAAACCAAAAAAAAACCAAAAACACCCCAACACCAAACCTAAAAAATCCCACAAACAAACCAAAAATCCACTAAAAAAAACCAAACAAACAAAGACCATGACAGCATTCTGGTTAAACTTTGCATTTAAATCAGTGAAAACACTATAGAGCTATCAGAGCTTAGGAAGGACAAAGGACAAGAGGATGGAACATTTCTCAGAGAAGATGCCACAATAAATGCCACTCCAAAGGGCACAGGATCTCAGGCAAGGCAGGATGTGGGTGGGTGAGTGACAACATGAGGTGCAGAGTTATTCTCCAGAGGTACATCCTAGAGAGGTGCCACATTCATTACCACAGATCTCATTCTGGGTGCTTTTGAATCTGTTTGGAGCCTGTGAAGTGAGGCACCAAAGCTCAGATCATGGATCAGACCCACCCCTTCACTGGCCAAGAGTGTTCTGTCAAGGGAAAGTTCAGGATGTGCTTCAGATATTGTGTGGCCTGGTGGGAAAAAACAGCCCACACTGCTTTCCAAAGGAGAGCAGCTCTCACCCCAGAGAAGGGCTATGAAATGTACAACTAGAGGAGCATAAATCTCTTAAATCACCAGCTGTGCCCATTCAGCAGGGAGAGACAGAGCACATAAATAAATCCCCAAAGGCTCACTTTCAGTAGGAAGGGTAGGCAGGGACCTCTGTTCTGTGGCATTTCAAGTGCCTTTGATCAGACACGTAATTTGGATTAGTCTACAGGGATGTGTGGTGCCTCTGCCCTGCCAGCTGGCTCAGGCTAATCCCAGCATCACACAGAGACCAAGCCAGACCCTCTGTGCTTGTTTGGGTGGCAGAATGGCCAGGCCAGGAGAGGACACTCAGCTCTGGAGAGCTGGCATGGGGCTGAGGAGGGCTGGCAGTCCTAAAACATTCCACAGCTGCCATTTAGCAAGTCAATGCAGATGCCCTGTGAGTCAGAGGTCTCTTGGGGTTCCTGCAGTGAGTGGCCACATCAGCACAAAGCTGTGATTGTTGGCTGGGCTTGGGAGCAGGAGCAGCCTGCAGGAGGGAGCAGCAGCCCTGTTGTGGCCCCAGGATCATCCCTTGATGGCTTTGCCCTGCCTTGGTGTGGGCAGAGCAGGGAGCAGCACAGCGCTGCCTGTCTGCAGGTGTGCCACACTCAGAGCAGGGCACAGGATGAGCACAGGCAACAGGAATGCAGAAGTTTGGGAGATCAGAGCAGCTCATCCACCTCGATGGATGTGACTACACCCAGCTACATCCACAAACAGCTTGGAGAGAGACACTTCCTTTGCCTTTCTCCACAGCCACGCACACGAGCTGGTTTTCATGCAGTAATTGCCCACTAGGTGCAAATTACCCAATTATACACTTAATTTGCTTTGGCTGATGCTCACCAGAGGCAGCAAGGGTTCACCAGCATTGGTGTTCCAGCTCCACCAGCCTGCCAACCCAGCTTTGGTGATGGAACAGCCCCACACTTGGAGCAATGGGATGGCAGGCAGGAGAGCTCCCCAGGTCAGGAGCATTGGTGAGGGGCTGAGCAAGCACCACAGACAAGAAACTGAACCTGCAGACTTTCAAACCAGATCAGCAGGAGCTTGAGGCAGTGGTGACAGTGCTCTGCAGCAACACTCAAAGCCAGGAAACAGCATCAGTGTCACCAACAATAATGGTGCCTGCATTTTACACCCTCCATCCCTTTCTACCTTCCCTGCTCTGTAGGTTCACTCATAATTCTTTTTTCCTGCCTCTTGCTTGGTGAGGATGAAGTGGACACAGAGGGAAGATGGGCAGTCCACAGCAGCTTCACAAAAAGGGGAGCATGGCTCTACTTTCTGCTGCTGACAGGGACCAGACTGAGGGAAAATCCCTCTGTCCTCCCAGCTCCACTCCCCAGTACTTCACAGGGCCAATCCCTTCAGGGAGGAGAACCAGATGTGACAAAACACGAGGATTTGCTTTGAATGTGTGCAGGCTGGCACTCTCAGAGGACTAAGAACACACATGATGCTGAAATAATTGAAGTGGAAAACCTTGGAGCTGAAACTAAGACCTAAAGGGAGGGAGGGGGAACACCTGTCTTCACTCTGGCCCCTGAATAAGTGGGTGAATTGTCAGCACAGGTACAACTACACAAGTAACTCTTTGCTTTGGTCCTCAGTGACAAACCTGGGACCAGGAGGGATGAGCTCTGACGTGCTTATCTCCAGCCACATGTTGCAATTTGGGTGCAGATCATCACCACCCAACCACAGAGCCATGGAACCATTTAGGTTGAAAAGCCCTCTGAAACCATCCAGTTCATCACAAAACACTGCAGGAATTTCTTAGGGAGGCAGGAGAAATGTCATTATTTGCAGCCTTTAAATTTACTAGTACTAAAACCAGTATTTGATAAATATGGACAGCATCCTGGTTTTGGTATTGGACCAGAAGCAGGCTTCCATACTGAAATCTTACACACAATTTAATCACGGACCAGGGAAAAAAGGTCGCAGAGTCTGTGGATCATCATAGCCATGGAGGATTTTGTTTACAAATTTTTTTGGCTGATTCAAATAACTGTAAATCTTTTCAGCTATATGTTACCAACTCTGTATTTTAAACACTAAAATGCTTCATTCCAAGAGCCATGGTCCAAGAAGAAAATCAGTCCACAGATAAAACTCAAAGGATTTGTAGTTCTGCTCTGATTTACCAGATATTTTTCTAGGAGATGCTGCAGTAAAACATTAAAGAGGAAGAGGATCATACTGGTGTTAACTGCAGCTATTCTTCACATGAATCATTTATGCTTCACTGTAACAAGATGTTTTTAACATGGATTTCGCTTTAATCTTTTACTTCAATCCACTGAGTCCCACTGTGCCATGAGTGGTGAAAGGCTTAAAAAGAGTCACACCACCAAAAACTTTACATCACAAATAGATGAAATCAAACTGCACATAGGGGAGGAAGGGTGAGGTACACAGAAAAGGCACATATCACAGATGTGATAGGGATTACAGGTCTCTCACTTGCTGCTTCCACCACCTTCACCTCAGGTTTCTCAGCTGCTGGTGGCATTAATTATGTTTAACAGCTACTAAGGACAGTTTGCAAAGTAATCAGACCACTGGTCCTGATGCTCCTGCTCAAGGATGACATGCAGAGGGGACAGGGCAGGGATCTAAGTGGGTATTTGAAAAACTAACACCCTTGGCTGTGTGGCAACAGGTGCAAACAGCCCTAAATAAGAGCTGGGTACTCTCAGAGCCTCCCCTGAAAAGCCTGGGGAAAACAGAAATCTCTCCCTTCACAAACACTGTAAACAGGAGGAAGCAGTGAACACACTGCACACTACCACAACTCAGGGTCCCTCCTAGGAGATTTTCCTCAAGCTCATGTTAGGAAAATTAATCCACAAACACCAGAGGTTTATGTCCGAAAAGGAGACGGGGAGTCCTTTTTGCTTTATTCGAATAAAGGGAGAGGCCATGGGGCATTCCCCTGGGGTCTCTCAAATATTTGGAGGATGCAGCCTCCCTTTTTATCCCAATTTCCCAGCCACATTTCCCTTCTCTCTCTCCCCACTGGCTGAGGTACTTGAGAGGGACAGGCTTCCCAAAACACCTGACACCAAGGATTTCCCTCTAGTGTATAACCCTCCCTTTTAATTTTTAATTCTTACGGAATCTAGGGGTTTTTCTTCTCCATTGTTTCTTTTGTCTTTCAATGTCTAATTTCATTTATCAGCAACCCTAAAGTTTATTTGTAAAGGCAAATATCTTTTTCCATTCATCAATCAGTGGAATCCTTTGCATTGTTTCTTTTATCTCCCAGTTCTGGTTTTATCTACCAGGTTTGTAAAGACAAACCCGCTATTCCTCTCAATCAGAGGGGAGCAGAGGCGCAGGGGAGAAGGGCCAAGGGGAGCCCTGCCTGGCTCCTGCGGGTGGGCGCTGGCTCCGGGCTCAGAGACAGCGGCAGCAGCGACCCAGCAGCATCTTATCCTGGCTCTGGGAGCCCTCCAGCGGCTGCTGCAGCGGGAATCACGGAATGCTTTGGATGGGAGGCGCCTGGAACATCATCCCATCCCTCCATGGGCAGGGACACCTTCCGCTGGACCAGGATGCTGCAAGCCCTGCCCAAGTGAGTCCTGTGGGTGCTCTGTCCCTGTCACCATCCTACAGCAGCACCCTAGACAAGGTGAGACCGTTCAGGCACACACCTGTGGCCTGAAGCAAAGGCAGCAAACCTCAAGGTGAACCCAGACAGGGAATTCACACCCCAGGGTTCTTAAACATAGCATGAGATCGCCGTAAGGGAGATGGCGAGGGGAAAACACGATCAGCTCCCCACAGGCTCTGCAGATGAGCAAACTGCACAGTTAATTTGCTAAAACTAAATCCAGCAGGAAAGCAGCAAGCGTTTGCACAAAGGTGCTGGGCAGAAAGCTGGAATTCATCTTATTTCTCAGGAGGGAATGAGTCATCTCTCATCAGGATCATGTGAGTGTGGACAGAGTGGGGTGCCAGGGGACACCAAACCACTGATCCACCAGTGAACCTCAGAATAGACACACTTCTTCTTCAAAAGAGCGGTTTGGGGTTTTTTCTATACCTAGGGATGACAAGGGGTAAAGCACAGTTGGTTTGCAGGCTCCAGGTACAGGAGAAGGAAGACAGAACAACAAGAGCCTTGCTTGTCACAACCTCAGGCAGATTGCAAGGATTTCCTCTAGGCTGGTGAATGGGTAACAAAAGCCATCCCCTCCTGCCCCATCACACACATGGCATGGATGTTTGCAGCTCCAGTCTGCAATTCCCCCCCTTTAGCTGGAAAATGGTTAACACTGTGATTCCTTCTGGTGTAATTTTCATATGACTGACCACAGAACTATTAATACCTGAGCCCAGAGCTGGTTCAGCTAAACAACTCATTCCCTCCAGGGAGAAGAAAACCACAACTTCTCCTAACCCTGCAAAAACCTTTTGTCACTGCAGGGCCAGCAGCTCAGATGTGAGGAGATGGCTCTGCTGTGCTGATGCCCCTCAGGGGAGGACATCGAGCAGCATGAGAGAGCTCAGCTTGGTTCTCCTGTGCCTCCTTCGCATCTCCAGGAAGGGTGAGTCCCGAGCCTGCTCCCAGCCCCTGTCTGCTTACAGCTCCTCCTCTCACCCCAACCCAAGTGCCAGGGAACTGCCTGCTATGGCCAACTCTGCAGGAATCACACTCTCTTAAAGGTGTCCTGAAATTCCAAGCGCACGTGACAGCAGTGGGAAGACTCAGGCTTAGCAGTTGTCAGAGAGGCCATCAGTTTGTGGGGTTTTTTGGCATTTTTCTGCTTTCCTAACTTGAGCAGGAAGTCCATCTGACTTTTCCCCAGCTCTGTCGGGTGGATGCAGTGTTTTCATCCCTGCCCTGCTTCATATTCCTTAGGAGTTATTATGCAACAGGCACAATGTTTCCCAGTTCCACTGAGCACTTAAGCTCGCATTACTTCAAATGTGTGCCTAAATTCCATTAAACTCCATAGGGTTTGCTTAGCTTCACTGCCAAACAGCATTTGCCAGAGCAAGGGTAGCTGTGAGCTGGTCCCCAGCTCTTGCTGTTTTCCTCATGACCTTTCTCACTGACCACCGACTGTAACCCTGAAAACTCCTTTTGGGAGTTACCTTCTGCAAGGTGTGCAGGCTGTTTGCCTCTCTCTTCCTTGTGAGAGCCTCAGTTCCATTAGCAAATGGAGGCAGGATATTAACAAAAGGAATGTGAAAGACCTGCCACGCTGAGGCTTTAGAGTTAAGGGTAAATTATACAGAGAATGTTGACAGCTCCCTCCACTCATAACTAGGCAAACTGTGTTTCCATGGAAATGGGCGGAGATGCTAACATTAAAAGCACTTATTTTTAACATTATTTTTCATCTGGAAGGCAAGGGGGGATTATGTACTAAAAAAAAAAAGTGTTCTTTGCTTAAGATCGAAAAAAAAAAAAAAAAAAGAAAAGCTAATCAAAGGGGTGGCAGAGAGAAGCAAGTCATACTCAAAAGCACACAATCTACAGTTCTCCTAAAGTAAAGGTTACAGTGACATGCTGCAAAATAACTAAAACAAGAGCAAATAAGCTAGAAAGCAATAGCAATTACTGTTTTCAGTGCCAGATCTTTGTGCTCAAAGCCCATGAGCTTCATGAAGCTCCTGCAGTGCTGCAGCATTGTTTATTAGATTACCTGGGGTGGAAAAGGTGCCCATACCATTATTGTGTATGACAGGGCAGCACGACTCCAGATCTCAGTAATCAAAATGCTGGCTTGGAGCTGACTCTGTGTAAATATCTGAACAGGGAACTGGCCCTGGGATGGCCTTTGTCCATTGTGTAACACACAATAGGTGAATACAAGCTGCACTGCCACGCAGGTGTTTGTCAAGTGTTGTGGGCCACAGATGGAGGAACAAAAACCAAATCTGATCTTTGAGTCTGCAGGAGTAATCCGACAGCTGAATGCCCATATGGTGAAGCCAACAAGACCAGGGATGGGTGGAAATACTTACATTTACATTTTACAGGTATTCTCAGCTACTGAGAGCCCCTGATCTAATGGAGTTTCATGAGACAGGGATGTAGGCACAGATGTGTTTCTGAAGCCACAATCTGCTGCAACAGCTGTTGATAGCAGCAGAACACTGGGTAGACAGACATGTCTATATATTAAACTGAAAGAGGGGAGATTTAGATTAGATATTAGGAAGAAATTCTTGGCTGTGAGGGTGTTGAGGCCCTGGCATGGGTTGCCCAAAGAAGTTGTGGCTGCCTCTGGATCCTTGGAAGTGTCCAAGGCCAGGCTGGATGGGGCTTGGAGCAACCTGGGCTAGTGCAAATCGTCCCTGGTGGTGGAATGAAATGAATTTTAAGGCCCCTTCCAGCCAACCTTGTGCGGTTCCATGATCCCTCCTTGCTTCCAGGTGTGCAGTGCAATGGCTGGTCTGTCCACGTGCCATCTGACGTCACTGGAGAGCTTGGGAAGATGGTTATCCTGCCCTGCACCTTCACTCACCCCTACAAAACATTTGACCGGGCGCTCACGGCCATCTGGAGGATCAAGGAGCCTTACAACGGCACGGTGATCTTCAAGTGTGTGAGCCAGAGCAGCAGTGAGCTCTGCAGGACTGCCATCAGCCACAAGAACAAGTACAAGCTGCTGGGCAACCCCCGGCACAAGGACCTGTCCATCAGGGTGGACAACCTGACCTGGAGCGACAGCGAGAGGTACTTCTGCCGGGTGGAGCTGGCTGGAGACAGCCAGGACAAGTACGAGAGCAGGAACGGCATCAGGCTGCACGTGATTGGTAAGAGGGCCTGAGAGGCACAGGAAGCAAAGATACCCTCGAGGGAAGAGCCACAGGGTGTGGGAAATGACAAATGGCAGCAGGAGTTTACCTGAGGTGGTTTTACAAAGGGCTGTGTTTTCTTTCTCCATTACAACAGGGAAAATTCATTGTCCTCCCCAGTCTTTGTTTTCCAAAAAGCTGGGTTTTCTTCATTATAACAGGCCAAATTCATTGTCCTCCTCAGTCTTGGTTTTCCAAAGGGCTGGGTTTTCTTCCTCCACTGCAAGAGGGAAAATTAATTGTCCTCCTCAGTTCTGGTTTTCCAAAGGGTTGGGCTTTCTTTCTCCATTGTAACAGGCCAAACTCATTGTCTTCCTCAGTTTTGGTTTTGAAAAGGGCTGGGTGTTCTTTCTCCATTACAACAGGCCAAATTCATTGTCCTCCTCAGCCTTGAT
Organism: Camarhynchus parvulus; assembly: GCF_901933205.1. Taxonomy (NCBI): domain Eukaryota; kingdom Metazoa; phylum Chordata; class Aves; order Passeriformes; family Thraupidae; genus Camarhynchus; species Camarhynchus parvulus. The sequence continues at coordinate 67,530,363 of NC_044601.1, forward strand.
TTTCCAAAGGGTTGATTTTCTATCTCCATTATAATAGGAAAAATTCATTGTCCTCCTCAGCCTTGGTTTTCCAAAGCATTGGGTTTTCTTTCTCCATTGCAAGGGGGAAAATTGATTGTCCTCCTCAGTCTTGGTTTTCCAAAGGGCTGTGTTCTCTTTTTCCATTATAATAGGGAAAATTCATTATCTTCCTCAGTTTTGGTTTTCCAAAGGGCACATTGTCTTCCTCTTTTTCCAAAGAGCTGGCTTTCTTCATTATAACAAGGAAAATTAATTGTCTTCCTCAGTCTTTGTTTTCCAAAGGGTTGGGTTCTCTTTCTTCACTCAAGAGGGAAAATTCATTTTCCTCCTCAGTTTTGGTCTTCCAAAGGGCTGGGTTTTCTTTCTCCATTATAACAGGGAAAATCCATTGTCCTCCTCAGTCTTGGTTTTCCAAAGGGATGGGTTTTCTTTCTTCATTACAACAGGGAAAATTCATTGTCCTTCTCAGTCTTGGTTTTCCAAAGGGTTGGGTTTCCTTTCTCCATTACAACAGGCCAAATTCATTGTCCTCCTCAGTCTTGGTTTTCCAAAGGGCTGGTTTTCTTCCTCCATAATAACAGGGAAAATTCATTGTCCTCCTCAGTCTTCCAACATGAGACAGTGGGCACAAGGCAGGGAAGGGAATAGGAACAAAACTGGTAAGGAAATGGTGAGGCTCAGGCAGCTGGGGTGAGACTCCACCAAAAGCTGTGCATCCCACTTTGTCCTTGCAGCACAGGATCAGGGCAGGCAGCAGAGGGAAGCTGAGGCTAGCTAAGCTGGGGTTAAAGACATCTGTTAAAACTCCATCAGACCCTGAACTGGACAGCCCAGGTGCTGAGCATGAGTTCACTGGTGTTAGCACTACAGGGCCTGGGTGGTAACAGGGGATTGGAAAGACAAGATACATGATACCCAGGTGCCATAAATCCAGAATCCTCTGGAGCATTGTCATGGTTTGACACTGGCACAATGCCAGTGCCCCATGAAAATATACTTCCCTGGTGTTTGCTGTGAGATGTGACCAGGAAATAAGCAAAGCAGGCCTCTACCTTAGAAAAAAAGTTTATTAACTAAACTACAAAAGGAAAAAACCACACACACACACACACACACACGCACACACACACCTGGAAAATGAAAACTCCACAAAAAGCATTTCCTCCTCCCCCCACCACATTTCCAATACATCTTCCAAATTTCAAGTCTCCATCCATCACCCTGTAAATACTCAATTTCAGTCCATCAAGAGGAGAGGAGTCCTTCTTGGGGCCATGGTGACCTCTTCCTTGCATGCCCAGCGCTCTCACCACTGGACAAGGAACAGAGCTGCTTCAAGGGTTATCCTTTTAAGGGTGCTTTGACCAGTTCCAAAAAAAGCACAGTTTTCTCTCATCTCGGGACCTCTTGTCCCCCCCATACTTGTCTACCCCCTGGGGCCGGGGGGTCTCCAAAACTGAACCCTCTCAGTTCTGAGCCATTGCCTCCACCCTGCATGCAGCCTCTGTGTCGCGAGGAAGCGTGGTTCTGTCCATGGCTGTACCAAAAAGAGTCCAGCAACCAGCTACTCCATCATCTCTTTCCAGCCTCTTCTTTACTCTCCCAGCCTCACTCACTGCTCCGACTGTCATTCTCTTGCCCATTTCCTCTTTATCATCCACTCCATCTCCCCTCCAGGAAAGGTCCAAATGCTCTGTGAGGTCTTCATTGTCCAGAAAGGGGTTAACAAACTTCTGCACTCAGCCAGGCTCCTTCCCTGCTGCACTCCCCCCTTCCCCCCTCCTTCTTCACAGGCCGATATCACTTCAAGGCCACAGGCCTGTACCAGCTTTCCCTCTCTCGTCTTCTGGCTGGGGGGCTGCCCAAATCTTCTCGGGGCCTCTCTCCCTCTGTCTCTCCTGGGGGGGGCTGCCCAACGCCTCCTGGTGCCCCCACCACCCTTCCATCTTGAGGGGTCAGGCCTACCTCTGCTGGGCCGCAGGTTTTCCCCTGCCCCGCCCAGCTCGAAGCCGGGCAGGGGAGGCCTTGGCTCTTTGCTGGCCGGAAAAGAGAGAGCCCAAGGGAGTGCTCTGCTTCTAACCCCTGTGTTCTCAGAGGCGCATCCACCCTCAGTGGCCAAGCCTGGTGTCAATTTAAAATCTGAACACCTATTGGCCTCTGGCCACTCCATTCCCAGAAAACCTGCTTCCTGTAAACCCACGACAAGCATGAAACACAAACCTGGAAACATTTTCTTTCCTGGAAAACCAGCTCAGAGCAACAAATGTCAAATGCTAATCCCACTTTCCAGGGCAAGTTCACAGATCAAGGGTGGGCTAGGAGACACAGGAGGCCTCAGAAGCAGACTCAGATCTTACCCAGGCCATTGAAGTTGGATGATTTTGGTTTTGAGAGGGAAGCTCCTTATGCCTGCAGTGTGGGTGTCCAGGTGGGACCTGAGGATGAACTTGGCTATTTCTTGAGAAGTTCTGCACAGCTGAGGCTCTCCTTCAGTCGCACCAGCCTCTGACACCCACACACAGCAGGACCAGGACAGGATGGCAGCAAGACTTGTCTCTCAGGGGCTGCCTGGACTTTAACACCAGAGGAATGATAACACACACAGATACAGTACCCTGCTTGGGAATGGGCCCTGAAACTGGGATTGGGAGGGGTTAATTAGTGCTTGAAATGTTAATTTAAACACCAAAACACACAGACCCATGACACACAGACTCAGATTCCTCTTGCACTATGTGGACAAAGAGGACAACTTGTAGTAGGTGTTTGCAAACTCTGTTTTTGTTGTCTAGTCTGAAAAAAAAATTAATTTCTGCTCTTCCTCTGTGAGGACACTCATTTAGTGCCCTTCACTTTCCATAACACCTTTTTGAACACTTCCAGGGATGAAGGCTCCACCATTTCCCTAAGCAGCCCCTTCCAATATCCAGTCACCCTTTCTGTGAAGAAATTCCTCCTAATGTCCAGCCTGAAAGTGACCTGGTAACTCTGGGGCTGAAAAAAAAGTAATCAAAAATAGGTTGTGGCCAGAAGCAGATATTTCCCCTATAACTAACCTGCCAGATCTGGCAAGTCTCAGGCACTGAGCAAAGGGCTCACACAAACAAGTCCATCCACGTGCACTCTGGAGGTGAGAGATCAAAGGAACAGCCACAAAAAGCTTGTGTAGAACACTGTGGGTGACATGTCCTGGACCTCATGGAGATGCAGCCAAGTCCAGAAATGTCACCAGCTGCACCTGTGCCTACAATGGGGGGTGGCACTTCTCTGCCTTCTGCCAACGAGGAAGGGCAGAGCTGAAGTTGGGCAAAGTTCAGGAAAATGTGTGAGCCATTGCTGGGATAGAACATCCAGGCTTTGCTGAGTGAACCCTTTTGCCCCTCTGTCCAACACAGGCGGGGTGGGGAAATCTAGAAGAAAGTGCCAAGAAAAACAAGGAAGGAGGGGGCTGATCCCAACATCCATGGAGTCATTACATAGTTTCTGTTGAAGGGAACCTTTAAAGCTCATCTTGTTCAACTCCCTTTCCACGAGATGATGTTGCTCCAAAGCCTGTCCAACCTGCCCTTGGAGACTTCCAGGGATCCAGGGGCAGCCACAGCTTCTCTGGGCAAACCTCTTTTCAAAAAAATTCCTCCTTACATCAAATCTAAATCTCTACTCTTTTGGCTTCAAAACATCAACCCTCACCCTGTCACAAGTCCTGCCAAAACATTTATCCTCATTTTGCTTGTAGCCCCTTGGGGCGCTGGCAGGGGCTCTGAGGTGTCCCTGGAGCCTTCTCTTGTGCAGCTGAGCAGCCCCAGCTGTGCCAGGCTGGCTCCAGAGCAGAGGGGCTCCAGCCCTGGCAGCATCTCCGTGGCCTCCTCTGCACTGGCTGCAGCAGCTCCAGCTCCTTGTGCTGTTGGAGCCAGGGCTGGGGCAGCTCTGCAGGTGGGCTCTCACCTGAGCCCCGGGGCACAGGGGCAGGATCCCCCTGCCCTGCTGCCCATGCTGGGGCTCAGCCCAGGGCAGGGGGGTTCAGGCTGGGGCAGGCCCAGCTCTCACCCACCATTACCCATCTTTACCCTGACAGAACAACGCTGGGGCTCCACCAAGACCAAATCTTCATTGCAGCTGTTTTACACCAGATCTGCCTTTGCAGCCTGACCTGCTTTCCCTCCCCGTTGCCATCCCCACAGCCGCCCCCAGGATCATTAACATCACGGTCAGCTCCAGCAGGGATCACACCTTCCAGGCCCGCTGCACGGCCGAGGGGGAGCCAGCGCCTGCCCTGACCTGGACAGGACCCCCCTACAGCAACCTGAGCTCCAGCAGCAGCTCCAGCCACCGCGTCACCAAGGAGCTGCGCTCCCTGACCCACGACGGGAAATACACCTGCACCGCTGTCAACAGCCACGGCCGGGCAGAGGGGGCCGTCTACTTCTACAAATTCAGGGCCTCTGACAGCTCCTCCTTCATGATCCTCATCTTCGTCCCGCTGGCAATCAAGGTGGTCATTCTGCTGGTGATCCTGAGCTTTGCTGCTTTCTCCAGAGAAGGTCGGTGTCCTGATGCGCCTCCATCCCAGGGAGGGATGTGCAGACAAACCAGGCAGGAGGTGTGGGAATTTGTAAAATTAGAGGGTTTTGGGAAAGCTGCAAGAGGCAGGCTTTAGAGACAGCAGAACTGTCAATAAACAGGGACTGGGTTTGTCTGGGGGGAGGGAGTGTTAATGATTTCATGATTTTCTGCCCTAGGAGAAGGACATTTCTAGCAGGAAACTTAAAAGCCAAGAGCTGGCTGGTCACAGCCTGCTGAGAGAGGAAATTTGGAAATTTCCTTTGGAAGTTCAGAGGGAGCAGGAGTTTCCCTGTGCGCAAGAAGAAATGTTAAACCAACAGGGAGGAAATCAGTGGAGACCACTGCCTACATAACCTGATTTTTTTTTTTCCTTGAAGCAGGCTAATTAGCAGGTTCTCTTCCCCTGTAGCCCACAGCCAGGATTTACCTTTGCTGCATCCCACACAAGTTTAATCTCCAGGGATGGACATCCTCATTTTACAGACCGCCCCTGTCAGTCCCCCAGGGCCTCAGTAGCCAGTACTTCCCCAGCATTTGTGAAAACTTCCAGGCTGTGAGAGCAGGGAGTGCCCAGCTCACAGGAGATGGGAATCACCCCATGGACTGAGGGATACCACATCCCAAGCAGCCAGGAGGCCACTGGTCCCCAGTGCTGGTCTTCCAGCGCTGCTGAGTGGTGGCACGGGCAGGAGGGGACTGGGAAGAATAAGATGTCACATCACCCTGACTCATCTGTAGGGACAGTCTGGTGTCACACACTCATGGAAGCCACCACTTGTCCTGAATAGTAGAAGTTGTGAGACCAACCAAAAATGCTTTGCTCCTTATATTCCAGTGCCTAATTCCCAAGCACATGGAGAGAACCATATGCCAGACATCAGGGCTTCTTCCCATTCATTGTAGTGTCACAACCACCCTCCAGTGCAGCTTCCCAGCAGCTCTAGGTCACTCCTGGCTCGCCCAGCTCACTCTGACCTCGTGGCTGACCCACATCATCATTTCCGCTCCACAGGTCCCCCCTCTGCTCCACCCAGCCTGGCCAGGTAAGGATGTCTTGCCTTCTACTCGTGTTATCCTGCAGGAGAGTGAGGATGGCCCAGGTGAGAAATGCAGCGTGTCCTTGGTCGTGGTACAATTTTCTGGCCTCAGAGCACCCTGTTCTCAAGGAGAGGGTTGAGCTGATGGCCCGGTGAGCCAGTGTGAGGGAACAAAGTCTGACACTGCTGGGAGGAGGTTCTGGCTTGGGCACAGCTAAGAGGAGACCCCAGTGGAGTGAGGAGAAGGGACTGGGCAGCAATTTGGAGAGACCAGAGCACAAGGCTGCTGCACCAGAGCCTGACAGAGGTTTAGATGTGCCATAGGCCCAGAGCATGGAAGGCTGCAGACAGCAGAGCTGGGGCTGCTCAGCTGCACAAGAGAAGGCTCCAGGGACACCTCAGAGCCCCTGCCAGGGCCTCCAGGGGCTCCAGGAGAGCTGCACAGCCACTGGGGACAAGGCATGCAGGGACAGCAGCCAGGCAATGGCTTCCCAGGGCCAGAGGGCAGGGACAGATTTTGGGCTATTGGGAATTGGGAATTGCTGGCTGGGAGGGTGGGCAGGCCCCGGCCCAGGGTGCCCAGAGCAGCTGTGGCTGCCCCTGGATCCCTGGGAGTGCCCAAGGCCAGGCTGGATGGGGCTTGGAGCAGCCGGGGACAGTGGAAAGTGGCATTCTACCCCATGGCAGGGGGTGGCACTGTATGAGGGTTAAAGTTCCTCCCAACCCAAACCATTCCATGGTTGTGTGGTGCCACATTAAACCAACAATGGATCATCCACCCAAGGGAAAGGGATGGGGTCTGTGCTGACGCTGTGAAACAGAAATCTTCCCCTCCCTCTGCACCCCAGTTTGTAATGGAGTAGAAAAAGTTGCCACACCAAAGCTGATGAGCTCAGCCAAGTGTGCAGGGAATGTATGGAGAGACAGCAAATATCCCAGGTCAGGTGTGGCAGGGACTGATTCTTGGGCTGGCATCCACACCACTCTCCCATAAACCCCTGGTGTTCCCCATGATTCAACACAACACTGATCTTGGACACTCCTTCCAGCTGGGGTGGCCAAACCTCTGGGATGGGAAAAAACAAATTAAAAATTAAAACAAAACAAACAAACAAACAAAAAAACCAAAAACCCCACAAAAACAAAACAAAAACAAAGCAAACAAAAACATTAAGAACCAAAAAAAAAAAAAACCACCCAAAAAAAAAAAACCCAAACCAACAACACCACCACCAAAAAAAAAAAAAAAAAAAAAAACACAAAAAAAAAATCCAAATCCCACCAAAACCAATCCTTGATCCAATGGTAAAGAAGACTTGTCTGAGGTGAAGGATAATTACATCTGCATGGGGCCACTCCCTTTCAATCCGAGTAATTTCTTTGTGATACTTCCTTCCTGAGTTATCCCACATGTCTCCTTCCCTGACCATTCCTGAGAACAACAGCCATTCCAATCAAGTGTACAGGGCACAGCTAAAGAAACAAGGAATTTAATCCTACATTCAAATCTGTAATTTCTTATAAAGAACCCACAGTTTTGCTGATTTACCAGGGTCTAAACCATATTGTACCCCAGGTTATATTTATATAGAAACCTACACAGATAAGCTTACATGAGAAGATTCTACTAAGGAGAGGTTTCCCAGAATCCACAGCATCACTGGGTTGGAAGAGATCTTAAAGATCATCCAGTCCAACCCATGCCCTAACACCTCAACTAAACCATGGCACTGAGTGCCACATCCAGTCTTTTTTTAAACACATCCAGGGATGGCGACTCCACCACCTCCCCAGGCAACCATTCCAGAACTTTATCACCCTTTCTGTAAAAAACTTTTTCCCAATATCCAACCTACACTTCCCTTGGTGCAGCTTGGTTTGTCACAACCTCACGAGGTTCTGGGCAGGACAGCAGCACAGTGGATGCTAAAGGTGCAGGGGATTGCTCTGCATGCTTTAAGATGAAAAAGCTTTAAGGTGTAAAACAGCAGTTGCAGCTGAGACTACTGTGAAGTAGAAGAGGCTCTGTCTCAGAGTATCACAGACGCTTCCCCTGACATCCACTGAGCCACTGGCAAATCCCAGAGCAGCCTGGAATGCCCTCACCTTTCCCACCTGTCCCCTGCCAGGCCCCAGCAGCTGGAGTGCACCTACGAGAACTGTGAGCACAGGCACGGCCAGAGCCGGCCCCGGCGCAGCTGAGGGACACACGGATCTCCTTCCCCAGGGAGCACAGAGCCAGCCTTGGCTGAGGCACCAGGGTCACACCAGCCTCGGGGAGGATGGAACTCCATCATCTCCAAGGTCCCATGCTATGAGCTCCAGCCCTGCGTCTCCTCACAAGTGACAGCAGCCTTTATGGGGAAAAGAGAAGAGTGATGGAGCTGGAAGAGCAAAACGTGGTCAATTGTAACTTATCTGTGTTTTTAGCCCCTATCAAACATTTAGGCAAGCAGACAATATTATACAATAGTATAGAATTGCCTTTTGGTATTTTTCAAACATTGCTTTGAAAAGCATTTTCACCACTCCACTTCTTCAACCGCATCTAAGTGGGCTACTGACATGATGGAAATCCTTGCTGTGGCAAAACACTACTGGAATTTCTGATGGGGCTTGTTCTGCTTTTAAAATTATTATTAATATTTCTAAACACCCAGAAGAGTTTATTTTAAATGAAACATTAACTTTAAAGAGGACTCCAAGCAAAAAGATATTTTCCAGAAACTGGTAGAGCTGAAAGCAGGACATGAGAAGTCTAAACTAGTCTGTGTTCAAACTCTGCTTCAGGTCCTGAAACTTAGAGCTTTGTGATAAATGTTCCAATACACAAAATTGTTGGGTTGTTGGGTTTTTTTTATGGCTAAAAAAATGTTTCAAAACCATTTCCATCCCTGCGCTGCACAAAGGAGTTTCTTTAAGGTCTGACTACTCATTTCTTAAATCTCTCCCTTCTGAGATGAAGTCACTACTGCAAAATCACGAAGGCCATGAAGTCACAAAGGCCAACCACAGACAAACCTCTTACCCAACTGTGAACATCCTCCAAAATGTTAATCAGGTGAAGAGATCCAGCTTATGGTATAGGGCAATGTGGGTCAACCTGGAGAGGCAAGCAGAGGCCCAGGACAGGGCTGGAGACAGCAACAGGCTGGCACAGATGAGGAGGAGGAGAAAGAATTAAGAAAAAGCATGTAGCTTGAACTTACTTTCACATTTACACTGCTGGATTTGATGCTCTGTGCAACCATCCCAGTGCAGCAGCTCCAAAACTGTTCCCCAAACAATCCTGCTCCTGGTGACAACCACCAAACTGCTACTGAAATATCAAGCTTGCAAACTCGATCCCAGGCTGGGAATCATTATTTTAAAGTTCACCTCTTCACAAGATCTGCACTGGGAAAGCATAGCAGAATTTTAAATGACTTGGCCAGAACTATAAGGGGGAAAGAAAAAATAAATGGGAGGATATATTTGAACCTGATCTTTTAAATCCCTGCTTAAAATTCCAGCAGTGACAAAGCCAGATTTAATAAAAAATAAGAAGAGATGCAAAGAGAAAAGGGAAGTTACAGCAGACAGTGTAGTCACAGACCTGTAAGCTCAGTTTCACAGGTGTCACAGAGGAAAGATACTTCAGAGATATCAGTTGGACAAACTGAATTGGATTTCTGAGCCCTTATGATTTACAGACATACAGTAATGAGAACTCACTTCTCCTTGTGCATGGGATTTAGGCTTGGCTTCCTGCATTTTTCTCTAAAAAACTACTTCTTTAACTCAAGTAGTTTGGGTCCAAATAGAAGCATCAGACCTCGTGTCCCAAAACCAACTGGTTCCCCCTGGTCCTCATGGGAGAATCAAACACCCACTCAAACCAGTATAAACTAGAGGCACAAAACACAGCAGTGCACCCACCAGGATGCCTCTGGTATTGGGCTCATCTGGGGGGTGCAGGGAATGCCAAAGCCCTTCCAGTAAAACTAGAAGGAATAAAACGTCAATCAGTTGGGCACCACCTGGAAAATAAGGCCCCAAGCTCTGTAGTTCACATGTGCACAGAGAAGTGCAATACAGGTTCAGGCTTCAGCCACTGCCAGAAGATTGGTCTGCAAGGGGCACATCCAGCAATGATTTGTTGTCTGATGTGGATCCTTCTACCAGGCTGAAAACATCACAGTGTCTGTCACCAACTGCTTGATTTTCCGTTTTTATTTTGCATGGTCTTTGCAGACAGAGCATGTTATAAATACAACATTTGTAAAAACTCAACAGCTGAAACAATTCCTCATTTTGAAAGTGCATGTCAAGCACGTACTTCTGACTTCACATTTATATGCAACTGATCAATAACATTTAACCTAATAAACCCAGTGCTTTTAAGTCTTTGCGGGGGAAAGCAGCAGAATGTATTCCTCCAGACATGAATTTTCCAAAAGAGTCTGTTAAAAACCGTGCTGCATTGGTATCTGGTTACTATACAGAGGGATGTACATATATATATTTATTTATAGGCTCGCAGATAGAGCAAAGAACTCTAAGACCACATTAAAATGATGGTGATCGAATGACCCAGCTGGCATAATTAGCAGAATGTGCCACGAAGGAAAAGGTGATCTGTCCTCTAGCACCAGAACCATGGTTTAAGAGCAACAGCTCAAAGCATCATTGACCAGTAGGTAGCACATTTCTATCCCCTATTGACCAGAACTCATGTTTTAACGTGCAACCATGTCAAAAACACAAAGGCACAATTAATGGAGGAAGAGAAAAAGTGATCAGTTCCTTCACAGAGCTGTAGGGACTGGGACTGCAGGACCTTGGGCCAGCTCAAACACACCAGTGATTAAAGGGACATCAAACAAGCACCAGGAAAAATTCGCCTTCTGCTTTTCCTAGACAAAAGTGCATCCTGTGATCAGACAAGGCAACAAAAACAGTGATCATTCAGCTGAAACAACAGATTTACAGGCTCATGGTTCATGCTTTGGCAACAGAATTTTAACAAGTGATCACCAAATTTAATACAACAAAAATACCTCTTCACAGTGTCATCTAAAATGCTGTTATGTCATGTCCAGCCAGGCAGAAGAAAATAAGCTTAAGTGGTGGTGGTGGTGGTGGTGGTGGTGGTGGTTAAACATTTCCTAAACAACCAGACTAAGGAATTAAGGAATCCTATTTAACATGATTGTAAGTGACTGTTCCCCTCTCAGACACTGGAGATCCAGAAAATATGTCTCTGGATTTAAATCCCCTTGAACTTGGCTAGAAGTTATTTGCATTTAATCAAGCAATATAGATGCAGACACACTATGTTTAGAAAACAGGAAAAAACAATGTTCTTAGTTCCCATTTGTGCTGATATTTACAGAAGTGGGTAAAGATTGTAGGCATGCCTCTAAACTACAGATTTCTGTGGGATAGCAAAAAAGTCAAAATTTAAAATACCATCCTTTCAAATACAGGGATTTCACAAAAATCGCTAGACACACACTCATCAGGTAAGACTCAGAGGGACACTGGTTAAGAAAGTCAAACCTCTTGTACACACAATCCTCCACTCACTTTTGAACTGGCCTGAATGATGACACACTGGAAAATAAAAGAAGGCACCAAGCAAAAACTTCAGACACTACAGTGAGCTGTGCTGACTAGTGATTTGTACACCTATCCCCAGGCACCCTTCTCTCCAAAGAGCACCACACACAGAAGATATTCAAGTGCTTTCAGTAAAAAAAAAATAAATAAAACCAAAGCCCCCCCCCGGAATTGCAAACCATTAAGCAATTCCACAGGCCTAAAACTCAAACAGAAATCAAGAAAACCTTGAAGTGGAGAAAATTGACTTTGTGTAGCTGTTCTTATTCACAGGTCTGACTTAATTAAAGTGGAACTCTGAAGGTAAAAATCATTTGTGCAAGAAGGACACTGTTTGTAAACCAGAGCCACCGCCCACCCGGCGCCGCTACCGAATGCTGTCCAAAAAATGCACTTCTGGGTACAGCGTGTTCACCAGGAGGGACAGGAGGTTATTGCCATCCTGCAGGCAGTGCTCAGGGTGCTTGATGAACACAGAGGCCTGGGAGAGCTGCTCCTGGTAATCCATGTATTGTTTGTTGGATGACATGGCTTCGAGAGCACTCAGTGCCTACGGGGAAAAGGGAAAATTCTGTTAGTTTTGTGTATTTTGGTCCATAACACAACACCATCTGCACAATTCCCCTAAAGGATCCTCACCTACTACAGAACACAGAGTACTCAGAACAAAACAGTTGCAAACTGCCATCTCCTAACAGTGCTTCAAGTCAACTTGTATTTTTCAAGCTGTTCTCTCCCCAAGATCAACAAAAACTGTCCTATTATTGCTTCCTAGGATTCTGTAACCCAAATATTGTCAAATATCTACTTCATGAACTCAAGACATGGTTTCACAGAAATTATGTCAAACTACAGGCTGCAACACACTTAAATCTTCACTTTAGGTTGTTCTTATGAATATACTGACTTTCACAGAAGTATTGTTTTCCTCCCATTAATAGTATTAAAGTTAAATACTAACTGTCACATTAAAAATCATATGTTGGCAGGACTAGCAAGGGCAAATGTAGAAAATATTTCTGAACAAGTTTTGTACTTTTCTTAGAGAAACAAGCTGTACCAAGCTACTTTACTTTGGTTTCTAACTAACTCCTCCTTCCTCTTATCAAGTGCTTACTGAAAGAACACCGTGGTCAGTGCACATGCTAAAGGGGGAATGTTTATTTGTCACAGGCCTTTTAAGCCCTGACCTCACATAAACAAATGTCAGCGTGAGTGTAGCCCTGCTTTATCACTGAAAAGCAGTGCAAATCACAGCAGCACTGTTTTTTCCTGTTTGTTTAAATTCCTTCTACCTGCTACTCTCCAAACTTTCTGAGTCGGGCTTTAGAGACGTAAGTTCATCTGCCCCTTTTAAATGTGTAAGATTCAAAAATGAAGTTTTGAAAAAGAATGAATTCTTCATATTAACACAGAACACTGTATAAAGTTGTATAAAGTTGTACCCAGGATCACCTTTAGGACAGAGTCAAACACAAAGTCCTGCTGCCAAGGTTTAGCAACAAAGTGAGAGCAGGATTTACCTTGAAGAAATACTTGCGACTCTCGTGTAGGGGTCACAAATACTTGTGACTCTTACAAAGCTCACCCCAAAAGCTGAACGAGCATGCAGAGAGGGCATGCCAAGCAGGCAGAGATGGGCACACCTCACCTGCTGAGCCTTCTGAGACAGCCTGGGCTCCGAGCCAGCCTTGAGGCGCACCTGGCTCTCCGCAGGGATCTGCACCAGGAGGAAGGTGGACAAACTGCGGGCAACCACGCGGAACCTGCATGGAGAGACCGAGGGGCACAGTGACACCAGATCTGCAAGTCTCAACAGCAGACAAATTGTAAGAGCTACCCACTAAGCATCTCTTGCATGAGGAACAGAGTAAAGGCTTGAGAGGATCTATTCCAATGCATCAGAAACCACTTCAGTATCACAGAGTCCCAGAATGGTTTGGGTTGGAAGGGAACTTAAAGCTCATCTTGTTCCACCTCCTGCCATGGCAGGGACACCTTCCACAAGACCAGGCTGCTCCAAGCCCCACCCAACCTGGCCTTGGACACTTCCAGGGGTGGAAGGGGATCCTAGGTATTCTCTGGGTATACACACAATAGGACACAACACATACTAGAAGATAATGTAATACCTTTATAGGAAATCCTGCCTCTATTTCAAGCCTAGCTGAAATACTCCTCAGGTGACAGAATGTAAAACATTACTATCACCCAAATCAAGGGATGAGTTGGATGACACCAAGAATTCAGGGCAATTTGAACAGCAATGCATCCCAGATGATCTTTAAAAACATGAAGTTATGTTTAGGTGCAGGGTTGAATTGCTGTTGCACAAACATTTATGGGGTTTTTCCTCAGTATTCTTTCCAGAGTGAACTTGATTTTGACACATGACAACCAAACTTCGTGTCTCTGTTTGGAAGGTAGAGTGAATCACAATGCTCGTTTGTGCATCACTTAACATTTCCAATACCTCAAGGTTAGGACAGAAATTCCAATGTGTCTGTTTTTATACAAAATCTTGAGAAGTCAACTGAATTAGTTTTTTATAGACCAGGTAGAAGTACCTTCCTCTAACCAACACTCTGCCTACAAACTTTGCTTGAGGGGGACATTAAGTCAGATTCAGAACTGCATTTTCTTTCCTTTTTCACCACAACCCTTGCAGAGGTTCATACTTGCTTCTTAAGCTGATTAACACACTCACTGTGCTGTTTCTGTGACAGGCCCAAAGAACATTATAGCTCTGGGAGCAATGTGGGTTCTCATCCCCTTTTAACACTGCGCTGGACCCAGACTGGGCATGCTGGACCCAGGTTTTTAACTACCATGACTCAAACCAATTAACTCCTCACAGCCTCAGCCCTCACCTGGGTGACAGAGGAGACCGCCTGCCCAGCCCAATAGCACCAAGTATTCCAGAGGTGAGTCTCTCTTCAGCCAGCTGGCTCTGCCGGGCCTGGATGGACAGCAGGGTCCGGATGACAGATTCAATCAGAACGGGGTCATCCTGCTCCAGCTGCACCAAGGATAACTGCATGGCTTTGTGCCACCAGAGAAACAGCTTTGCCTCTTCCTTTGCTGAGCTTTAGGCAAAATTTAAAGAAAAATGTAAGAGAAAATAAAAATTTAAGAGTCAGCGCACAGGTTAAGAAGTTTATTCCCCTCCCCATTAGGTCTGTGAAGTTTGTTAATTAATAGCAGCTAATTTTATCACATGAGAATAGCATAACTATACTACCCCACCAGTTATTATACTGCTACTGTTATGGATTTGCTCCACCAGCCAGCAGGTTTTAAGGGCCTGTGACTGGACAAAGAACAGTGCTTCCTTTTAAGCTTTACAACTGGAAATAAATGATACTGCAGTCATAAGTGGATTTAAACTTGCCTAAGACTTGGCACAAAAGGAATGAAGCTGTTTCTCTACTCGTTTGTTCTTTTCTTTACTTACCAATAAAACACTTAAGAAAGCACTGGATGTTGTTACCACAACAACTTAGATGTTTAACATGATCCTTGAGAAAAGGAAACATTGAAGCTTTTTGTTGTAAAGCCCAGAGTGAAGTTCCCCCTATGCTATTTTAATCTTTCCCCAAACAGTTGGCAGTTTAAGTTAACAAGCTCAGATTTTCCACATAAAGCACATCACGAGTTTCCTGCATCAGACTATCCTCACATTCCTCCTCCCAGTTGTTTCCCATCACAGGCAATCTCAGATCTGATGTTTAGAGCAAGGTTTAATCTGCTTTATATGGTGGCTTTGCTGTCTCCTTCATACCTTGGCAATGAAATTACTATAGCACCTACCACAGTGAAAGTATTTTTTGCATTTCAAGAAAACAGTGGGAACATACATTTTTCCAAATTGTTCTTTTACAGAAAATATGAACATTATCAACATTAACATGGAAAAAATAACAATCAGGTTTACTAAATCCTGGCAAAACCAGGAGCAATTCTAACTCCCATTGCTACATGCATTAAATATTTTTATTTTGACCCCAAAGCTATGCATCCTTTCCCCTCAGAACCCAGTTATCTAAGGTGTTTTACAGCAGCACAGGGCATGTTGACCCTGGGCATCCCATCAGATGCTCTGGCTCCAGGTTTGGATCAGAGCTGCTGCATAATCCTATCAGCAGCTTTCAACACCAGGTCTCTCAGAGTGCCAGACTGAATACTCAGCACATAACTCATCCCACCTTGTGGACACGCTGGGAAGTGGAACTCAGAATCATTCAGGGTTTGTTTTGAGTCATTTTAACAGAACACAAATCCAGGCTGTCATTGAAACCAAGCTCATCTGACTGAAAAATGACTCAAACTCACTAATTTTCTATCAGACTAAATTCCTTCTTCCATTTAACCACCACAACTACCTTTAGTTGGCACTGCAGATGGAGAGACCCTGTATTAGTAAATCCAGCACGACAGGCAATTTCATCCAGCACTCTGCTGAAGTTAACTTATTTAATCAGGACTAGCTAATTATACCAGCTATATAACCTAAATAAACCCTAAATAAACTTTAATCTAAATAACAATAATAATAATCCAAAAGTCCAGGCACATTGAGAAGCTCCAAGTTTCACACCTGGGGTACACTTGCTCCAGCCATTTGCTGATGGTCAGCAGGATCTTCATTTCATTGGTAAGGGTTTGGTCAGTGTTCAGGCACTGCAGCAGGTACACATAGAGGGTCAGGTAACTTCCTAAAGACAGGCACTCCTGCAGGAATTCTTCCATGGTTAGCTCAGGAACTTGGAGGGAAGCAAGTATAGGGCCCCAGCCTAACTCCTGGTGGTGAGGGGAATCTTTGAAGAAAGAAGAAGGAAAGAACAGAAAGCATGTGAGAAAGCAGCACTTGGTAAAACCTAAAAAACAGGACTCCTAGTTAAGGGAATCTGGGCTGGTTAAGCTGTTTTTCAGGTAATCAGAATGTCATGCAACTCTGATAGACAGAACAGAAAATTCCACTATCACAGGGCACCTCCTTGAGGTCAAGGTGAGATATTTTCCCAGCATTCAGCCAGGACTAAAATTTGAACATTCTAGCAATGGAATTACAAGTATTTCCCTCAGGTGTACTGAAATCTTCCACACAGTGAAAGAAATAAAAATGTAGTTCCACAAGGATTATATAAACAGAAAGAAGGAAAGAAAAAAAAAATCATGCATGCCACACTTTCAGAGTTTTACCAAACCAGAGTGGTTTTTTCCTTAAATTAGCTTACAGAACACTAGAGAAGGGAAAATGGAGAAGAAAAAATGTCTTCAGTTCTCCTGGGGTGATTTTTTTATAAAACGACTTTATCTGGAAAAATGGCAACACTACACAGAGCAAATCAGTTTTCACAGAGATGGGTATGGATATTAAGAAAACACACAATTAGGGCAGCTGTAAGACCCAAACCACAGTTACAGAATCCCAGAAAGGTTTGGGTTGGAAGGGACATAAAAGACCATCTTATACTATCCCCTGCCATGGGCAGGGACACTTCCCACTATCCCAGGTTGCTCCAAGCCCCATCCAACCTAGCCATGGACACTTCCAGCGATAGAGAAGCCACAGCTGCTCTGGGCACCCTGTGCCAGGGACTCCCCACCCTGAAAGGGAAGAATTTCTCTCTGATACCACATCTACAGTGAGAAGCCATTTCCCTGTGGCAGAGGGGCTGGAACAAGGTGATCTTTAACGATCCTTCCAAGCCAAACCAGTCCATAATTCCAGACAACTTGTGCTCAGTGGCATCCCATATCAGATTAAGCCCTTTTCTGACCTAGAGATGGGGCAACTGAGAGGCATTTTAAAAACTTTTATTCCGTTTTCAGTCTCATGTGAAGAGTGAGACAATACAGGTATTATAATTCATGCCATCACAATCAGAAGCCAACTATTTCTTAATTGCAGTATACTGTAAGCGTCTCTTGGCCTCTCAGTTTTTGCCACACCATGCTGTAAATGCCTTAAAGCCAATCATCTAACACTACTCGTTGTGGGTCCCACTACAATGCACTTTTCATAGTTCTGTTTCTCCAAAGTATCCAGTCTTATTTGCAAGGCCATCCTTTGAAACTTGTTTCTAGCTCTGTTTCTCTCTCAACAATGTCTGTCCTATTCCATGGCATCTCTAAGTCAGCATTTTGTATCTCAAAGTTTGCATACAGATGCACACTGTGTGGGCCATCTATGGTACATCAGTATGCCTCTTCTACTTCAACACTGTCAAGTTTTCCTGGTTTTACAATTTGGAACCATTTCTGAGTCACAGAATCATAGAATATGAAGGGTTGGAAGGGACCTTAAATACCATCTAGGTTCCACCCCCCCTGCCATAGGCAGGGACACTTCCACTAGATCAGGCTGCTCAAGCTCTAACCCAATGTGGCCTGAAGCACTGCCAGGGTTGGGTACCTCCAACTTCCCTGAGCAACCTGTGCCAGTGTACCACCACCCTCACAGCAAGAAGCCAGGCCCTGAGAACTCTCCACAAATCTATTTCCCACAATCCCGGAGTGCCCAGAGACACAGACAAGCTCCTACCGTGGCTGAAGTAGGAGGTGATGCAGGCCTCGGTGGTCTCGGCCATGTGGCGCACGGAGGCCAGGCTGTGGCAGGCAGCTGTGAGGAGGGGCATGGCCAGCAGCCCCTGCACCCTGCCCTCGATCCAGCGGCGCAGGCTGCCCCGCAGCGACTCGGCCGTGGTGATGCTGGAGTTGTTGAGCATCATCAGCGTCTCCGTGAACAGGCTGCTGAGGGCCAGGTGGCGCGTCTGCAGATCCATGTCTGCCAGGAGAAGCCACAGAACCCTTTCAGGGACAGACACTGGAACCCAGATTACCACTGGGAAAAGCCTCTTCCTCGTTACACACCCATGGCCAGAAAGAGACACAACCCCTCATTTACTCCATTTCTGTGGAGTACCGTGAGACATGGATTTCACCTGAATTCACAGACTGGCAGACGAACCTCAAGATGGTACTAGTACAAAAAATGAGACCTAGATGATCTCACCACACAGTCCTGCATGTCTGGACATGTTATACCACTATGGCACATCAGTATGCCTCTTCTACTTCAACACTGTCAAGTTTTCCTGGTTTTACAATTTGGAACCATTTCTGAGTCACAGATCATTGAATATTCAGGGTTGGAAGGGACCTTAAATACCATCTAGGTTCCACCCCCCCTGCCATAGGCAGGGACACTTCCACTAGATCAGGTTGCTCAAGGCCTTACCCAGTGTGGCCCAGAGCACTGCCAGGGTTGAGGCACCCCCAACTTACCTGGGCAATCTGTGCCAGTGTATCACCCCCCTCACAGCAAGAATTTCTTCCTAATGCCTAACATAATCTTCCCAATTTCAGTTTGTACCCATTGCTCCTAATCCCTCAGGACCAGGAGAATGGATTCGTGCCCTTCTTCCCTTTAAAAAATAGGTAAATGACAAGTAAAATAAAAATTAGAAAAAACTCCAAACCACCAGCTGACAAAGAAATTAATCACTCAAGCTCCTGTATGTCAGACAGTTTTACCCACAAACTTAACCCCTGTTTTTAATGTTGGTTCTGTCACTCCTGACAGCTCTGTAGGGCAAGATTCATATTTTTGCTTTGTGCTAATATACCACCTATGTACACATCACCAAAGCACCATGCCCTGCTGCCCATAGGGGAGATGTGACAGTAATGCAAATAATTAAACCATCGAAGATGTTCATCAATCCACTCAGTGGAATAAAGGATTTTGACAGCTTTAAAGTAATTTGCTGTTTCCTCAACACAAACCTGGGGGATTAAAGATGACTACATCATCTAGCAACTTGGCCATTTCTTGTTCCAAAACTGCAAGGGTTATCTTTCCACTTTGTTCTAAGGTGCTGAGGAACTGAACCACCTGGCGAATGTACACTCGGCACTTCAGTGTTGCATCCTGTCAAGCAAAATTAAAAACAATTAGGGACAAAAAAAAAATAAAAAAAAATCACACCTAGAACTCTTTCCATATTCTATAATATACACAAACAGAACTTCACAAAAGCCAAGAACAGCAAGGAGATGTTTCAAAACTAGTTCAACTCACAAGGTGGATGTGACTATCTGAAGATGCCCCAAAGCCTGCTGAGATTTTCAGGAGCTTCACAATCAGTTCAGCTCCAGCATCCTTAGCAAGGATAACAGAGGGAGGGTAGTGACTGTTGCAGTAGCTGATGATGCTTTCATAGGATGAAATGCCCACAAGCTGCCAAGGAAGGGAGCTGGTCTGTCCAAGAAGATTTATGAGTGGAGATTCCTGCAGATTTAAAGACATCAGTTTAAACTTCTTTGCAGTTTTCAATTCATACTCACAGTACTCAATATTGGAAGGAAGCTCTGGCTTCAGAGAATTTGAAGGAGATGGAGCTGAAAACCCACAAAAATAGATGACCTTAGGGAGTCTGTCTGAAAAGCAATTCCTTATTCAAGCAGTAAGCTAACACATGTACTTCATCTCCAGCACTTGCAGAACTGTATTCAGACTGTTGCAGCAGCTCTAACAAAGTCTGTGAAAAATATTAAGATTTGACAAGTAAACATGTAAAATATATGGAGACCCTTCAAGTTAAAGTCACTTCAATATGTGTTTAAAAGAGGCATTAAAATATTATTTTTGAAAATACATTAATGCAAGTTCACAGGAGAAATCGTGTCCCTCATTTTCCATTTAGTGAGTCATCCACCAACCTGGGGACTCCTCATGTTGTTATTCTCATAAAATACCACCCTGAACAGCACAGCAGTCCCACAGCTCACACAGGCAGCACCAGTCAGCAGATGTAAAAGCCTCTTTGTCTATGAGCAGTTCTCATCTATTCTTAAACAACTGCAGTGAAAAAGAGCCCCCTGGACACAGAGAAACAACAACTGGTATGGAGCTTTGTTAGAAGTTTACACTGAATATCAGGGAAAAGCTCTGCCCCCAGAGGGTGCTGGCACTGCCCAGGCTCCCCAGGGATGGGCACAGCCCCGAGGCTGCCAGAGCTTCAGGAGCCTTTGGACAGCACTGCCAGGGATGCACAGGGTGGGGTTGTTGGGGTGTCTGTGCAGGGGTAGGAGTTGGACTCGATGATTACTTCCAGCTGATGATATTCTATATCCCATTCTATGTTTCTACAGGTTTTAGAATGAAGAAATGCTAAAATTGTGGGGACAATCCAGAACCAACCCAAATTACACTACTTCTACAGGAATGTGACACTGGTACAACAAGTACTCCTCAGGTTGCTCATGCCCTGGAACACAGGGTTGAGAAAGTCTGAGATTTAAATCAAGGTGTCACAGGAGTGCTCTGGGAGGCAAAAAACCTCCTGACAGTGGGTCAGTTTAGCACACTGCTGGAGGGAAGGAGGGAATTCCTGAGGCTGACTCACACTGTGTGCAAACAGCTGTCTTCTGAAGCTTGAGAAGCTTCTGATAAGCAAACACATTCAGGTCAAAGCACATAATGCTGGTAATTTTCCTAAACTGAAATACAACAATGGTCAAAGGCTGCCAGGGACATCTTGGTGCAGCATCTTGTAATGCCTCAGAGGAAATGGAGAGCAGAAGATTCTGCAAGTGGAAGAAAGCTGACAGATGTGAAATGGGGCTTTTTAAGATGATCAAGACCCTCTGAAGAGTCCTCCAGAAGCAATGAACTGGATTTAGTCACAAGATCTCATGTCCTTTCTAGTAAAGGATTATTTTCCTTTTAAGAGATGGGTATGAACAGTCACAAAAATTACCTCTTCGCCTATAAGCTGTTCCTCCTTTGCCAGCAGGACCATCATATACAGCAAACAGACAATCATGCTGTGAGTCTGAGGGTGAGGGTTGGGATTCCAGGCATCAGAGAGGACACTGACCCAGTTCACTTCACATAAAACATAACCCAAGAACAAGAAACAACTCTTGGGGCTGCCTCTTTCGATCTAGGAAGGAGAAAGGGAAAAAGACATGTGCATAAAATTATGTAAGACATAAGTACTTTTATACTTTTCAGTTCCTTAGCCAGCTGTAAATCTACAGCAGCACTTTAGGTCAGCAGAGAAGTAGAAAAATGTCTTTTCTCCATCATTTCGTTCTCCCTCTTGCAGCTTTACCTTGTCTCAGACAACTTGGAAGTGAGAACAACATGGCAATAGCAAAATATACTGAATCTACCTAAAAACATTAAATACATATGCAATAAATGAGACACTCCAGCAGATCAGCAAAGAGGGAGCTGTACAGCTCCCCACAACTTAGTCTAAGACTCAAAAGCACTTCTTCACAAAAATCCATCACAAATTGAGCAGCTGTGAATGCTAAAACAAACTTTAAAAGCCTACTTGCTAATAGAACTGTTCTCCAGCTATTTTCAAGGACAGCACTGACTATGAACTTAATTCAACAGATGCCACAAACTCACTTTAAAGAACTCTTCCATAAGCATCTGGTCTGGATGCATTTCCTTCCATGGAAGCCTTCTGAACTCAGTGTGGAAAGCATAGAGGATAAACTCTGGCATTTTGGGGGCTGTGCAACACTCACAGTAATGCATTAGGTGTAACCAGAGAGCCCCATGGTGGCTTGGCAACAGCTTTTCTAGAATCAAAGAAAATGGCTGAATTAACAACAGAAAAAAAATCAGATAAAACTTGATTGCAGAAAAAAGTCTATTTTTGAAGATTATGAACTTGTAAGTTACACTAAAATACACTCGAAAAAACCACACACTAAACTTTAGTATTTTTTTCCTCCAAATCAACAAGTGGGGAGGCTTAGGATTTCATGCTCACCTTTGAAGCTCTCATGCAAAAGCTTGATGCAATCTGCAAACAGACTGACCACGGTGGAGGCTACAGGAGTGTCACTCTCCAGCCAAGGGTAGCAGGGCTGGCTACTGAAAAGAAGCACAACACAAATTTCAGTGTTCAGTTACCCGAGCATAAATATGTGCAATTTAAATACTCTAAAGCAGTGAACAATAGGTATCAGCAGTCCTCCCAATTTCAGATTTTTGGGACTCTTCTTCCTTAGAAGAGCTGCGTAGTTCACTATCCCACTGAAGATCCACTGAGTAAGCATAAATTACTTGTTTCATATTTCATAACAGAGTTGAAACAACAGAGTTTCTCAATAACATTATTCACCAGCTGCAAACAACCTTCTACCTTCAGTGCTGAAGACTGCACTCACAAGTACAAAAGCTTTTAATTTTGAAAGAAAGCAAAATTTGAATGTATAGTAGCATAAGTAACTTTTCATGTGAAGACAGAGGCACACAGGGCAATAGATGATCACAGCATTCATTTAGCCTAAAATTTCTCTATACATACCACTGGCACTTGGGGTTGTATTTGTTTGGCTTTTTTGTTTTCTTTTAAACAGGTATTATAGATATTATGGAAGTTAAAAAACAGGAATCCAAAATTCAAGTTTCAGCATTTTTTAAACTGAGTGAAACGCTTCAAATAATCAAGCCTTGCTCGTATTATTACAAGATCTTTCTCATATCTAAAATAATTATTCTACCTAAACCTTGGAAAAATTGATGTAGGTCATGAAATAGTTCTGTAATTATTAAGGAAATGACAAAGTGAGAGCTATTTAAATGGAAGGCAAGACAGTCACAAATTATTAAAAACCAGGTAATAATGAAAGCCATTCTTACAGGACTAAAGTCTCTACTTTAGCAAAAATTCATTAATTTTAAAATGCAATATATACCTTGCATCTTCTTTCTCCAGGACCAGTATCCATGGTTTAAAGAGTCCAGCAATGACTGAGTACAAGGACTGCAATGCTAAAAGGAAACAAAACAAAGTTGCTTTTTTCCTTCAAATCAAAACCAGTGAACATATTACACTTTTCTAAATGTGGATATAATATCCGTTTCTCATTCTAACATTCACAGAATTATAGAATAATCAAGACTGGAAAAGATCTCTAAGATCATTGAGTCCCACCACTCAATCAGTTTTTTCTGGTCAAATAAAAATTTAAAATACAATATGCTTAATAATAGCTTAAGTTAACAATAGGGCTGTTTTAACAACCATCATAAGCATTTTGCATTGTTAAGATGTTTCATTAATACACTTTTAATAACACACCAGAGATTGTGGGAGGAATAACGATTCACACTTTAAACTTGCACATATTAAAATGTGTAAATTAATATTTAAATTAAAATTAGTTAAAATAAAAAGTAAAAGCTGACTTTTTCCAGATTTAAATCATGCATGATGAAATTCAGCAGTGTCTCCTTCCAAACCTCTGCTCAGTGCGATTGTACTTTCTTTTTCTTAAGAAAGTACAATCGCCTCATAAAATAATCTTGAAGCAAGCTCAAATATTAAAAAAGTTTCCTCTTAGATTATAAAGCATAAAGTCCTACATGGCCATGAAGTAGCAGCAACATTTCCCATCCGTATTTTAATATTATCATTATTGCACAAATGCAAAGCAAGAAGATTTTGCTGTATATTTAAATGGTCATTAAAAGAGGGAATTGGAGAAATCAGGTGTCTGTTCTTAAGTAATTTGCTTTTAAGACACATTACCTGCTAAAATTCTGCTACTGCCAACAGGCTCTTGGGCTAAATTAGCAACTTCAGTGTCAATCAGTCGTTTAATGAGATACTCCAGGAGCGTGTTCACTGCAGCCACATAAGGAGTCCATTTGGAAAACAGGCCAAAAGTCCTGAAGTCCACTGAGGCCAGTCGGAGTTTGCAGAAGGATGTAGAAAGCCATTCTATTGTCTCTCTGACCTGTAAAAAGAAGGAAGCTATAATCAGCTGCAGAAAGGCTGCACAGCAGTGTTATCTGTCACTGGAGGGCATCTGTATCACCATAAATCAACTCAAGAGGCACCCACCTGTTCTGTGGAGAGCAGAGTTTTTGCAGCATCCCTCACCACAGGACCTTCAGCAGAATCACTTTTCTTGAAACTGCCCTGCTCAGGCACTGCTGAATCACACCCCAAAGCCTGAAGTGATGCCTTCCAACAGTCAGGGCTTAGAAGCTGCTCTGATGAGCCTTAGGAGAAAGAAGAAGGGAATGCA
Organism: Camarhynchus parvulus; assembly: GCF_901933205.1. NCBI lineage: Eukaryota > Metazoa > Chordata > Aves > Passeriformes > Thraupidae > Camarhynchus > Camarhynchus parvulus. The sequence goes on from NC_044601.1 coordinate 67,554,656, forward strand.
TTTGTGAAAACCAGAAAGATGTTAGCGCCTTTCTCCAAACAAGTCAAACAAGGTTGAAATTAGAGCTCCCTGCTTCATGAAAAATTAAGTGAAGTGAGGGTTTGAAAGCCCCAAGTTTAAGGGTGAGAGATCATCTCTAGTTTGCAAATGTAACCGACTCAACATTTCCTTTTGGAATCTACATTGTTTCTCTTCTTAGACAACTTCCCAGGCACTTTGTATATCCCTGGCTGCAAACACCCACTAAGACACAGCTGCTCCCTCAATAGGTATGGTCTGACAAAGAGAAGCACTTTTGTTCTCATTTGAGGGGTACATCAGAATATGAGTGGCATCAAATGTCAATCAGGACATTTTCAGCAGATTTCAGCATCAGTTACACATCTTCATAATTCCAGCTCTCCACCTGACATTGAAGGGTGATGAAAAACAAGGGTTCTGCATAACAGACTGTGGCACAACCATCATTAGTAAGTGCTAAATTGGCCTAATTGGTGCTAAATATGGACTAATAGTCCATTAACAGAAGACTCTCCTCCATCCTTCTCCTGTTACATGGGCTGAATATCTGTTGTCACTGATGTGTATGCCTTGACACACAGAAGAGCTACAATATGTCTTAAAAAACCACATTACATAGCAAGGCACATAAAAACACCCAAGGTAGGAACCTAAGGAAGAGTAAATCATTCTGCAGTTTAACTCTACTGCACAGAGTTCATATTTTTAAGCCAGAAGGGTTCTGCACAAAGGCTTAAGATGCATCATCTCAGATACTCACTTTGCACGAACAACCTTAAGAAATCACTGTAGTGGTCAGGGAACTGATACTGGAGAAGGTTAGTCCAATGCTTGCAAAAGATATTAAATGGCATCAAAATATCTTCTTCAGGTTCCAGGCCACATGCATTGAGAGCCAGGTGAATGGACTCCAGGAGCTGGGTGCGCTCCGCGAGAGGCGGCTTGGCCACGCTCAACCACTGCGTCAGGTCAAACTGCAACAGAGCACAGGAAGCATTTGTGAGCTGGAGATTCAGCAGACACAACACCTTTGGGAGGAGGGAGAGGTCACCAGGGAAGTTAAATCATGACATTTTTATGTATCTAAGAAAAACCTCATGAATTTGCATGTTGTTAGCCCGAACTCCCAACCTCACTCTCCAAAGGCTATGATTTAGCATACTGCAGAAGTATCCAAGATCTATGGAACAGTCCTTGGCCGAGGGGCTCAGATTCATAAAGATGAGTCTGAGTTTCCACACAAGCATTAAACTGGACTGATGCTCACAGTCCATACATTTTCAGGAAGAGGAGCAAAGCTTTTGTAGCCCTTGAGCACCTGCTCAGACCTTGGTCAGCAAGGCCAATACTGCCACCATGGACAGCTCAGAGTCCTGCCCAGCACAGACTGCCTGCTGCTCCCAGCTGCCTCCCTGTAACTGAAGAGGAGAATCACAGCACAATGGAAGGCCAAATGTTACACTAGTTTCTCCACTGGCAGTACCATGAGATGTGCAAATCACATCTTGCTATTACCTTACTCCGTTTTAAGACAGGCAGGAAGGACACGGGTGCCAAACAGAGCTGGAAAATGCAGACACTGTCCCAAATTTTGTTTTGATTGTTAGATACCTGGCATTCCCTGGCTATTGTAATCAATGTCTTTGCAGAGATACCAGGCAGAAGAAGTCATCAAGAGACGGTTTTAATTTCAGCAAAAAGCCCTGGGAAGCACAAACTGATACTATGTAGGCTTGAAATGGCTACTTAAGCTATTTGCTTTTGACTCCAGCCCCTCTTGAGCTTAAATGTAACACTCATTCACTATGACCAACACAGCTCTACAGAACCTGTCAATGCTATTTTAAAGTACCTCTTTCCTCTAGCTCAAGGACATGGTCTTTAGGCAAAGAACACCCACAGACCAGACTTCACCTTTGTCAGCAGCATGAAGACAACATCGCTGTTATCCTCACTCAGAAAGGCCACGACTTTTTCGTATAAAGTCACAAATTCACTGGGAGAGGCTGCAGGAGTGAAGTAAGGAGAGAGGAGAGTACAGAGCCTCCGGTTCTGCAGGATGGTCTGGAGCAGACGCTTGCACTCTGATTTGGTCCCACTGATGAACACCTGAGAGAAGTCGGAATGGTGGAAAAAATAACAGCCAAATATCAGTCAACTGGAAAATATGCCTCTTAAGCTTGTTCATGAGACACACAGTTTTGGTCCTTTTATAAAAAGGAAAACTTAATAAGAAGTTTTTCTCAAAAGAAGAGACTGAGATTATAAGATTAACATCAACTAAATGCTGTTATTCCACAAGATATAACACAAAATATGCTTCCCTAGCTCACTTTAGACCAGCATTTGTGATAACATATGTTGTCTAAAATACCCAGAAATACTATTTTTTCTGATAGAATAGCATAAGAAAATTAATCCTGATTTCACCAGCCCTGCTTGATAATAGGAAAAATTTAACAGAATTACAGCTGTGAAGAACTTCTCAGTACTTCAGCTGTTAAGAGGTGCTCAAGGACAGCTGCACATTGAAATAAGCTGTATCTAAGATAAAAGTAAGTATCTGGATCCAAAACAGAGGCTAATGATTTTCTCAGAGCACAAACAGAGCAAACATTACCACCACCACCAAGCACTTGTCTTCTCTGCCAGTAAACTTCTGATATAACTCACTAGACAGAGAACACTGCAAGGCTGTAGAAGAAAGGTGTCTAAATACAGAGGCTGACAAGATGTGCATCAACCAGAAAATTACAGGTAAAAGCAAAGTCTATGCTGAAACACGCTTCTACAAACTGAAAGTATCCAAACCTTAGTTACCTGCTCAAAACTCCAGCATTTAAATTAACTAACACAATGACATTTTATTAGCACTAAGCAGAGGCACCACAGAACAAGTTTTTATTTTGCTTAAAGCAAAATATAAGCTTCACCTCTCCTAAAGACTGTGCACATTGCACAATTAGCTTAAAACAAAATGGGATAGAAGTTCAGAAATTAAGACTTCTTTGTCTAGGACCACCTCCCCCCATTAAAAGCAGTGAATAAAAATTTAGAAAATACTTTCAGATTCAAGAAATAAACTCACTTGGCCCAGAATCTCAATGCAGGATGTGAAGAACTGTCTTGTGGGAGGATTACGTTGAGTTTCATCACACACATATTCTACCAATGTAAAAAACAAACCAATTCCAACCTTCTTGATTGCAGGCATAGGCTGCACCTTGTAGATATTGATCAGGGCCCTAAAAAAATTAAGTTAACAAGTCAAATTAAATTTACATACGGAGAATAACCTGTGATAATAAAGAAAGGTTTCTTGCCAATACAAAGCCTTGAGATGAGTATTTGTGATACTCCCCGAGTATCCCTCCTTCTCATATCCAGACTGAAGTCACAGATTTAGCTCATGTAATTTTGCTGCCTGAAATGGATACTTCCAAACCTTACAAAGTCTTCATAATCAGAGTCAGAAAGTGAAAGATATCCAAAGCATAATTCCAATGGATTGTTTCTCCCTTTAATCATGTATCCCTCATATTCTGATGGCATCTCAACTGCCTTGCGTTGCAAGAAAAACTACCCTATTTTATTTCACAGGCTCAACAATAAAAGAACTAAAACAGAATCAATCTTTTCTTGTGCACTGCCAAATAAATGTTTCACTGAGACCAAACCCCTGTCTTCACTAAATCTGAATAAAAACAGGTGAAGAAGATGCAATGCCACAGACATAAATCCCAAGAACTAGCTCATTCACAGAATTTTTCAGATTAGTGATCAAGAATGAACAAGTAGAAGTAGTACATAAATCTTCTACTTGTACAATCATTACACTCTATAGTAAACCAGTTACATTAAGAGAATTCCAGCAGAAATCTGGAAGATTGAGGACAAAGTTGCTAAAGTGGACCTCTGGGATAAACTGTAAAAGTGAGGAAGAGAGCCTTGGATGACCCCATTTCATTCATACCCATCCCCCAAAAAAGTGCTATTATCTAGCCAGCTTTCATTGCACCATTTTGTTTCACCTATTGAAAAACTACTTCAAACTTTAGGACTCTATTAAAGATTTATGTCCTGCACTATAATGAAGAAAAACCCATAAAGAGTCATATTCACATCATGTAATTTAGCCTGTGGCTGAGACAGCTGTGGTGCAAGTTTGCCACTTCGTAAAGTTTAGCACAGCATCCTTGTCATCACTCAGTGTCCTCTTACAGCATTAGGAGGGCTATTATATGCACAGAACAATAAAAAGAAGTAGAAAATAATAAACAGAGTACAACACCATACTGTGTGCCCTTCTGAGCCTGAGTGACCCTCTGATAATAAGAATCACTGTGTCACAAACACACAGGTCTCAGGATTCCAGCTCTGTTGTTGGCCTGAGCTGATGAGCACGACGGAAACCACATGAACAGGTTCCACATTTTAACTCTTTAACACACCAAAATGGAATCACAAACACCACTACCCAGAGCAGCATCTGAGCAACCTACGTTATGAAATTCTCCACGTGCACAGCTGCCTCCACAACACCCAGGGAAGGTGGCTTCATGGCTTCTGCCTGCAGCTGTCTCACTTCTTTACGAAAAGCATGAAGCTGCTGGCTCACTGCTTCATTTTTGTGCTTCCCTTCAAACTAAATGACAAAAAGACACACATTCATTGCAGAATTAACACGGTTTTGCTAGAACTCTTCCATGTTGCAGCTGTTTCCAAAAACTAAGCAGAGTCCAGTCAGAGAAGTCTGATTTTGGATGGCTTTCCCCCTGAGAGCTTTCATCAGATTTAGTACATCGTGCCCAAGCACACATCCTTGGTCATGTTCCTAATTAATTATCACACACACTAATAGCATTCATGTCTTTTATCTGAGGCTTTTAATCCACAGGGACTGAAACTTAGAGGGGATCAAAAAATTAATTTACTAAGCAACATGGGAGTATTTCCATAAACATTTTCATGCTTCTATTCCTATCAGCAAGCAAATTCCCACATCCATACACTGGGAAGCAGTTTAGAATGGATGCCACGAGCAAAACAAATTATGCAACAACTTATTCTTCAGCTGTTGATCTGCTTCTCCTTTTGAGCATTACACACAAAGTGTTTCAGATATGTGTGTGGATTTATTCAGTCAAATGCTATCACTTTTATAATAATTCAGCCATTTCACACTCATCCTCTCTGTTCACCAGCCCCAAAACAGAGGTGGTGCCATGCCTCTGACCTGGATGGTGAGCTGAGCTGCTCCCTGGCAGCCTTTATTTGAAATTCCCCGGCACTCCAGGTGGAGGGTGATCTGCTCCTCCCTGTTGACATACAGCTTAGGCACTGTGTCCAGGATCTCACTGTTCAGAGCAACGTGCTGAGACTCCCAGAGAGCTGCAGTTCTGAAAGGCATTTATTAATAAGATTACCAAAATCTTTCCTGAAAACAGCAATGCTGAGAATTTTTAAGAGAGGAGACTTCAATTTAATGTGCTGTACAAAGACTCATGACACTTTCCTGGAAAACATAAAAGGTTATTAAATGAAATTGAGCTGAAACTTCAAAGTAATAGCACTTCAAAGTAAAAAAAAGGCAAAAAACCAGGCTCATAAGAACAAAACTACTCAGGTAAGTGTGAGTTCTTTTGAATTACTTGATATGACAACCTGGAAGGAAACTGAACAGAATAATGTCTACAGGAAATGCAATTTTCCACCAGACCAAAACAAAAACAAAACAAACCAGAAAACAGAAAAAAGAGAATCCACCTAAATCTGATAGTGGAATTGTTTAGACACAGCCCCTCATGGGCTTAATAGTTTTTGTTCTGGTTCATAATATTGTTATTAAATTACTACATTAGGTAAGAACAGCTATAGATTGACCAGTTGTGACTGAAAACAATTCAGCTGGATTATCTGAGTTGGAATATTAAAAACAGAAAGTCTCTTTCATTAACAAAGCCACCAGAACCAGAAATCAAATTTCTCTCCTGGGTGCTTCACATTGCAACTACTACCTTAGTGCAAAAGGGTTAAATAACTCATTGTCAACAAATCTAGCCTAAAAAGAGGCTTTAGATCAGGAAATATGCCAAATGAGAAAGTAAACTAGATGCCATCTGATGTAATCTCAGTCATTAGGTAAGACTTGTGCACTCCTATGTCAGTTGAAGATGTAGAATAATGACCTGATAGATCAGAAGAAAGAGGAAACAAATGGGACAAGAAGCAGAAGTCAAGTACTGACAGTCTTGTGCTAGCACCATAAATGAGGCTGCTGTGAAGGGCATCTTTAGGAAGAAACTGTTCCCTGTGAAGGTGCTGAGGCCCTGGCACAGGGTGCCCAGAGCAGCTGTGGCTGCCCCTGGATCCCTGGGAGTGTCCAAGATCAGGCTGGTGAGGCTTGGAGCAGCCTGGGACAGTGCAGGATGTCCCTGCCCATGGCAGGGGTAAGATGGGCTGAGCTTTAAGGTGCCTCCCAACCCAGGCCATTCTGTGACTCCACAATAATTTCAAGGCACTGCTGGACCCACTGGAGAGGTACAAGGAGCACAAACATGACTCACTTGGCATGCTGCTGCAAGATGTTCAGGTCCCTGCGCATGAGCTGGATCGCGTCTTTCTGGCTCACCAGAGTGGCAGAGGAAATCACTGGTACGGGAGCTTTCATCGTCTGCAGAGGCAGAGGGGGCTTGGGAGTATCAAGCTTCTTCAAATTATTCATGATCCTCACTTTGGCTACAAAAAGATTTAAAAAAAAAAAGCAGAAGCAAGTTTGGTCAATAAGAAAACTTTAGGGGAAACTGAACAAAAACATTAGTTTTTTTGCATTAAGCATTTTTAACTGCAGGCAAATATTCCTCAGGTTTCCCCCTTAAAAAAATCACTCAACTAATATTCTTATTTTTGTCAAACTTTATTTCACACAGCTAATTTTCATGACCAACTCTTCCATCACACAAAGGTTAGGATGAAAAGTCCCACTGGTTTCTGTGTTTTCCCCAAACACTCCTAACTTCCAGTTTTCCTGTCACTCCATTTATCTTACTCATCTGACACATGCACCCAGACAAATTCTGAGAAAAATTCATCTTCCTTTCCCTAAACTGATCCTCATCAGTAGTCCTGTCAGTGTCAATTCCTTCTCAGAGCACAGCCTCCCTCTGGGTCAGCCCTCTCCTCCTGCTGATCTCCATTCAGTTTCCCCGTCCAAACAGTTACAAAACTATTCCAGTTCCCTTCTATTCCCTCACTCCTTCCTCTTCTTTGGATCAGCCCCAAATCCAATCTCTCTACATCCTTAATGTATCAGCTGTGACTATCAGCCCTTTCTGTGCTAGAACAACCCTTGCACTATGCCAAAATTCCAGCGGAAACACACAGGGAAAGAAACAACACAAAAACAAACAAGCTAAACTAAACTAAACTAAAAAAAGCACCCAGAGACAATATGTTTTCAAGAACAGTTGGTTTTACCTTTGCTTTCACCTGTATCTCCCTAAATTTTGGGAAAATGTCTGGAGCACACTCTGTGCAGAGGAACTCTTGGGGAGCTCACCCATGGTGCCCTAGCTCTGCTGTGTGACATGGCAAACTTGAAGCTAAAAAGCATCAATGTCATCATTTCCATGTCATCATGAAAATCTGAGTGAGAAAACCATGACAACTCCATGGAAAATATTGTACCCACAGAAAACAAACCATATTAAATATCTTTATTGACAGGCATCATCAGAAACCAGGGCTTTGACATCCCAGTAATTCTTTAAGACACAGTTTCCTTAACAGTATTTTTATCTCTTACCTGACAAAGGGTTGGTGAAATCTGTTTCCCCTGCAGAAGCACAGGTTGGATGTGATTCCAGCTGAACCTGCAGCCAAAGGTTCAGAGCTTCCTGAAACTCATGGTGAATGAGTTCCACATTGACATATTCCATCCACAGATCCTGGAGCACAAAAGAATTAAATTATCATCTCTGTTTTGGTCAGCACCACGTGCTGTCCACCCATTCTAGTAGCTGGGCAACCAAAGTAGCTACATAAAATATATACCCTGCAGTTTTAAGTCACAGGAAATTTATTATTAAGGGCAAAAAGAAAAACTAAACTGAAGAAAAACATTGAACTATTTTTATTACATATGTAGATATCTACTGAAAAGCATTTGTGACACTTAAAGATGAAACCTGACACATGGTATAATTTATAACACATAAGAGACAAAGAGAAAGACAGGTTATTAAAAATCTGCTCCTAAAAAGGGAATAGAAGAGATCGAGATAGTCTAAAACATCATGGCATGATTAACTGCAGCCAGGCTAAAGCAGGCTGCATTTCTAGTAGTCATAGACACTGGAGGAGTGAAAACAAAGCAAGTATAAGAAAATGCCCTTCCAAAATAAGTCTTTAGGCTTTAAGAATAGAATAATAGAAGAATAATTGAAGAATAGAATAGCACACACTAACTTATATTTGAACCTGACATTTTACAAACTACCAACACAAGCAGGTTTTGGCTTCCAGTATTTAATTATTTAAAGCTGCAACTTAAATAATCCTCTAACACTAATGCAGAACATAAAAAGAATTACAGAGCAGTACAGAAAAAGGATTGTGTTGCAAGAAATGACAGATATGCAAAGAATCTACATCTGAGTCCTCTTTCAAACATAAAAGAAGGCAGTTTGGGATAGCACAGGATTTTAGAAAAAAAAGGTTAGAGCTATGAAGGTATTATACATGCTGTATGTGTATTAAAGACCAGTAACACAACTCTCTCACTGATTTCAAAGAATCATTTTAGCAAGTGGACTTTAGATTTCAGAATTTCAGTGTTATTAGCAACCCACCTGTTGATTCTGCATAACTTTAGCAAGCCTATGTGCATCATACTGCTTTGGTAAAGAGGGAATGTATGTATCTCCTTTCTGGAAACTCTCTTCTTCCAACCACAAAATTAAAACATTACAAAGTCTGAGGGGAAAAAAGTAAGAAAAAAAGGGAAAAAAATTCAGTGTGAACTTGATTGTTCTGAAGTAAGAATTAGGGCAACAAATAATGCTACAAGGTGGCATGGTCAAAAAAAATATTTCAGGTTCATTTTCACTCATTTACTGCCAAGTTAAAGACCCACAGTGGAAAGGAGGTACTTAGAAAAATATGAAGGACATCAACAAAGATTAAGAGGACAAATTCTGGAAAGGAAAACATTTATGCAAAATAGCATAAGACCCAGGACTAGAATAGTGTCGTATGTCAGAAAGTATCACCACGATCCCATACAGAAGACCAATGGAATACAGAGTACATGGGAGCAAGCTTCTCATCCCAGAACCTCTCTGCAGTGCCTGATGAAAAAAGTCATGCCTGAGTTAAGTCACATCTTTTAATTTCTTTTCAGCATTTCATTCATGACTAGTTCATTCTCATTTCCTCCTTTGTTAAAACTTTAATGTAAATACACCTTTTTTTTCAGCTGACACGATTCCACCAACTGCTACCATTTTCACAGTCACACCATCCAAGCCTTCCTGACAAGGAAGCACTAGAATGCCATTAAATCTTCACACTGTGGTATTAAATATCACTATCACTAGCAAACTCCTGCTTCCTTCATCAGTGTCACTGGTGAAAAAATGGAAGTAGACCAACTCTGAGAATCAGCCCCTATAAACCCTACCAATAATTTCCCTCCTGTCTAGGAAACCAGACAGGTCATTAAACTTCCTGAGTATAAGATTTATTTGGGCGTAGAGTACTCTGGTTTTCTGCTGGAGCAGGAAACTTATTTGAAAGCAAAGACTGAAAATATTAATCAAGTTCACCCTCTGACCATCTCTGGATTATTTTTCACAGACAATCAAGTGGTATTTATGATCTCCCTCGTTTGTTTGTACAGTACCTACTGACTGCTGAGGGGAGCACTGAGCAGGAGCTCCGATTCCACACATCCAGGGTCCCTGAACAAGGAACTCTTTACAAATATTTCAAATAATCCTTTCAACTATTTCCTAGCAATATTCATATACTTTCTCAGGCTTAGAGTACATGAGGTATAGATATCTCTTAGGAGCTATTATTGCCCACAGAAGTGGGAATTCACCAGCTGAGTAGCAGCGAGTGACTGCGTCTCCCTTTTTAGCCTACTCCAAGACAAAAAGTGAGTCCTGTGGTGAGGTTTTGGTAAACAGATTTACCATTTTTCAGGGGGCACAGAACACACTTGGCAGAACTAACCTTTAGGTCACTAACCAAGCAAACTGCTTGAACCATGTGCTTAAGACAACAGTAAATTATGTGATGAAGTAATCTTACTCAGACATAAATTCAGGCTCTGGTCTGTGACAGGCATATATATATACACACCAACTTTTACATTTATAGCTAGTGATGTACATGAGTGGCAGATATGCCTAAATAATAAATATTTTGCCAGCATGGGGCTACCATTCATTAAAAAGCAAAGCTAATCCCCTAAAGGGAGTGACAAACCTATCAACAATGTTTTATTTTTAGTAGTAAAACCTCCCACTCCCCTCTCAAACTAAACAAGTTATGCAAACAGAGGAATGAATTTGAGCCCAACTATGCACTTGGGGACATAGGTTAGTGGTGGCCTTGACAGGGCTGCTGGGTTAAGTGCTGGACTTGATGATCTTGAAAGGCTTTTTCAAATCTGAATGTTCTATGATTTTATGCTTTTAATAAGTGCCTGCAGTACATCTAAGGTCACATCCCTCCATTCCTCACACAGCCACGACTGTGCTGTAGCAGTTACTCAGGCAGTTGCACTGATTAACATGAAACTTTGGCAGGTTTTTTTGTTGGTTTTTTTTTTACCTGACAAGTTCCTTATGCAGCTCAGGTGAAGTCAGGTAATCAGGTGAGCAGCTGGCCTTCTCTGGTGACGTGTCACTGCCCTCAGGACTGTCTACTCTCAGTGCTTTACTGGCAGCGTGGTGGAAGTCTGCCACCTCTGTCAGCCGCTGCTTCATCTCATTTAGCAAGTTAACATGAGCTGCACTCTGAAAAAAGCGTCTTCCAATACAGCCATCTACAGGTAATCTAAAAATGAACAAAGAGGCATAACTAAGTCCTGCTGCAAATGTCAAATCAGCATCTCTGCAGACAAACTGGCTCACCAGAGAAGCTGCTGGTACCCACTGCTTTCGGGAGCAGTCAGTGTAATGCATTGACTCTCACTTGCTGTGCAGTTAATTAGTGCTTGATAATCTGCTGGAGCAGGTCAGACTCACCCATACTGTGGTCCTGGTCGGTGAAGGTACAGGAGGAAGAATTTCTGCCAGACCAGCGGCATGAGAGGGTGATCTGCAGGGGTAGCAAGGGCCTGGTGAGCCCAGCGGTAAATCATGAGCCTCTGGAGGGAAGGGACGATGGGCAGCTTCAGCTGGGTCTGGGCTTTCTGCAGAAACAACATTTCCAAACATGTGTGGTGCTGTAACAGGCTGTCACAGGTTAACTGAGCAGATTAACACAGTGTGAACACTTGGTAATTACAGAGGAGAAAACTCTGGAAGCAGTCACACATCTGTTATAAGCCTTGAAAGATGAGCTGCCCATCTCATAGTTATGCTGGAGAGCAGACCTACACCTCTGATGCTTACAAACCCCCAGCGTGATGGCTCTGACACAAGGCAAACATATGGGCCCTGGAGTTAATTACAGTTAATTACTGTTCTTCCTCACAGAAGTAGATGTCCCTAGTTTAGATCTCCAGCATGCTTTTAGATCTCCAGCTCCAGTTTTAGCTTTTTCCAGATTACATTTAATACAGCTCTAGTGAAAATTCAAAATGCACAGCATAAGTAATGTGAAGAAGAAACACAGAAGAAAAAGCAGAACAAAAACAAAGCAAACTATGAGTAGCAGTATCCCATCTTAGCAACACCACAAATCCACTAAACCATTAAACAGTCTCACTCCAAGCTCCCTTGGACTGTGCCTGAAGCAGGGGACTGAGAGGCTTTTCTGAGCTCCCAAAACTGGGAGCAGACCCTGGCACTTCCTCATCCCCTACACCAAACTTCTTTTCCACACACTGCCCACACTCTTTCTGTTTTCCGGCTAAATCAAGACATGCAAGCCAAAGAACAAATGCTCTCCAGACCAGCTCCAAGGATGCAAGACATGCACATGACATGGCCAAGCAAACCTATTTTTACAGGGCCACCTCCTTTATTGAAACACGCTGAAACAGCTGAGATGAACGATGGGCCATAAGTTACACTTGGAGAATGGATAGCTTTGGGTTCCACTTGCTTCTCTCCAGAATTTCTAACTGAATTTGGGCAAAGAAGCTGGAAAAGGCTGCAATGTAGCCTGAAGTACAGCTGATTAAGTGCCTTGTTAAAGGGAAGACCTAAATAGTTTTGAAAGCCTTGGAAAACAATTCAGAAAGCAGAGAAAAGCAAAGGCCAGTCTTCTGCACAATTCAGGTCATCTAAGAAATCATCTGTTTGAAATACAGACACATTTTCCCACCTGAAAAATAAGCACTCCCCATATCAGGGGTATAGAATAAATCCACTGAAGGTTGTGAGGCATTTAGATAACCCAGAAAATTATGCAAAAGCACAAATTAGCTTTCTGTAAATATTGATATAATCAGGTATTTCCATTGTAGCTTTTAAATGTAAAAGAACTCAAAGACACTCAAAATGTCAATGAAATTTTCCCTGTTGTATATTTTCTCCTGCACAGCCAAGTAAAGCATAATTTATACATTTATCCTGGCAA